>NW_022900914.1:39287065-39350636 GCF_012274545.1 Fukomys damarensis
TTTTTTTTTTTTTTTTTTTTTTTTTTTTTTTTTTATAAATCTGCTTCTGTTCTAGAATCTCTAAGCATAACTTTCATTTTGGTCACCACCTGGGAAATTATTTCTCCTTTGATCTTTTTTTTTCTAGAGCCTTGTTCATCTCTTGTTACTTCCTGTATTATCAGTTCAGGGTGTCCAAGTAGTTGACTGTCAGATTTTTCCACCTCATTGGCCCCAGGATTTGCCTTTGATGAGCTGGAAGTGTCTGGGTTTGAGACTTATTTAGGTGCCTTCTCATCTTTATTTTTGTTGTTGTTGATGGTTTTGGCTTAATTCCTGTGTTGATACTTTTATATTGCTTATTGTGAGTATCTTTATTGCTAATATTTAGAACCCTTAGGGAATGGTTACTTCTCAGAGGTGTCTTCCAGGTATAGCTGGTCTTGAGGTTGTGAGTCTATAATGATCCTTGGTCAATCTCAGTTTTGGTATAACAGGAAGGACAACTGATTAGAACAATCACATCACCTTGGCCCAAGTAATACAATCAGCATCAACCATAGTATCAAACACAGCTTGGAAAATGACAAATTGTTGTAACTATTAATCTGTCATCTTTAACCACATTAACTAGATTGAAATAAAGGACCAACCAGAAAGGCATTATTTTTTAAAAGTAGAAAGAAACAAACACCCAAGAACCTTTGTCATTAGACCTGAGACAACGCAGCTCAGCTCTCCAGGTTGAAGGTAATTTTATCTAGTATACAAAATCCAAGAGATTTGGCATTAACCAGAAGTTCTCCATGTGCCTTTAAAAATGGTCATAAAACCTCTCCTCCAATCTTTCTGTCATAAGCAATGTCCCTTATTCTAAATATTTATCAGATGTCACAAAATTTATACTGGAAGTCAAAGAATAAAACTGTTCAATACATCCTAAGGCAGAGACTTTCAATTGACTGAGAACTCCTTCCATGCCGAGAAAAGAAACAGCAGCTGCTTTCTGAGCTCATCTGTGAAGTAATGGGCTAATCAGTTAGATTTTTCAGAGGTTCCAGCAGAGCTTGTGGAACAGTTAACTCCAAAGCTTTACTTTCCCACAAGTCTCTCTGCTTTTCATGGTAGAAATGGGGCCTATTAGTAAGAAGTAGTTTTTAACAAAAAGGTCAGAGAAAAACGCATACCTTGAAAAACCGATAGGAGTGAAAATTGAACATGAGAAAGATGCCAGGAGAGAATCCAAGAGGCTATTGAGTTTTGAGAGCAGTATGTAGTATACTGCTTTGAAATAATAGCTCCTCGGATGAATAAAGCTGCAGGAATTTGTTGCTGGAGCTTAATTGCTTCAAGCCTTTGGTCTCACTTCCAGAACAGCTACCATTTTAATTGGAAAATCAGGTTTTACAGAATGACTAACAGGAACAAAGGAGTGGACGATCTCTACCACCAAGGTAAAAAAGACAACCCTGAACAGCAACAATAAGCTGTCACATAAGCCACCTCTTAGAACTAAGCAATATAATGTAGAAGAGTGAGTGTAAGATTTAAAGCCAGATGGCCTTGATGAAAAACCCCACTTGCTGCTTGTCAAGCAGTATGTCACTTAGCTCTTCTGAACCTCAACATCCTCTTCTAGAAAGTGAGGTGTCACATGGTCATTATAAGATTCACTGGGAAACAATGCAGATGACTACATTTTAATTTTTTCCCCCTAAATTATAAAGGGGATACATGTTTAATGCAAGAAACTTGAAAAACAGAAAAAGACAAAGGACATCAAAGAAGTATCCATAATCCTACCAAAGAGAACAGATAGTATTACAATATGTCTTTTTAACCTCTTTTATATGAACACACATACACACACACTTCCTTGTCAACAAAAATAGCCTCTCAACTATGAGTATTATTTTTGTAGCTTGCATTTCCACATAGTGATATGTTGCAAATTATTTCTTATACCAACAGTCTTCTACAACATGTTTAGGAAAGCACTTCTAAAACTGTAAATATCAGTAGTTATCAAAACTCAAATGAATAAATATATCCATCTCTCTCTCAGTACATGTATAATTCTAAATACCTTAAAAATCACCCTGCATCATTCCACTGGCAAGTTTTTAAATAAAATGCAAGGTGAGCAGGGTCATTTTTGCCTGCTTTTTCTTATTTTTTCCTGGTTTTTTTCTTTTGGTGACCAGGAAGACAAAAGTAAAAAAAAAAAAGAGATTTTATGTGAGCATCTTTTACTTTGAATGCTTTTGATTTATTCTCTTCAAATTTGCTTTGGCAATGATTCTGTTGAGAGATGCTACCTGTGCACCATGTAACATGACATTCTATTAATATTATTAAAAAAGAACCACCCAGAAAGCTGCCCCTGTTTTCCATGTTCAAGGTCTACTGCTCTAATGAGGAATATATATTCTTTTTTAAACATACTACTAGAAAATAAATTGCAATGCTGAGTTAGAAACAGTAAAAAAATGATGAGTGGACAAAGTTAATTTGGTGTGAGGATATTATGTCTCTTTTTCTCTACCTTACCTGACCTGAGTTTAGATTTTGGAGACATGAATCCTTGTAATTATTTATGTATCTTGAGCAAGCATCTCATCTTTCCTCAACCTTAGCTTTCTCATCTGTAAAATGTAAGGGGTAGAACAGATACTCTCTAAACTTCTAAGGATTTAAGGCCATATTGGAAAGCTAGGAGGGCACTCTGATGGAACACGGAAGATAAGATGATAGGCTCTGGAACAGCTTAGCCACTTACTGCACATTAAAATCTTCCTTATAATTTATTAGCCACCCCTCTTTGCTGGAATCTCGCAAGCACTTCCATTCCCCAATTCTTTGCCTCTCTCTGGCCCTTCCTTTGTTTTATGGTTGATACTCAGATGTTCCCCAACAGCCTCATGCACTCATAAATGGGGCTTTGGGGTGATTGGATCATGGGTATATGATACTGGATTAGTCCACTGACAGGTTTATAGTCTGATGGGAAGAGGAATGGCCTGGAATGATACATGTTCCTCCTCCTCCCGCCAGTGCTGCTGCTTCCTGTCTGTCATGCCCTTCTGCCATGATGCCTTGCCTTGGAACCAGATAACTATGGACTAAAGCCTCTATAATATGTGAGCCAAAACAAACCTCTCCTCTTTTAAATTGTGCTGGGTATTTTGCCTCAGCAGTGAGAAATTAACTAAGGGACCCTGCACCCCTAAACTCTTCCAAATTCCAGCAGGGGCCTCCATCTAGCATCCATTCTGATTGGTTGTGCCCACTACACATAATCTTTATATCATTTTGGATAACCCTCTTTATGTAAGGAACCTTTCGGCATCCTTGCTGCACAATACATGCTCAATTACTACAAAGGTCAAATCAGTATCTCTGGAGTACACAAAATTGGAGACTGTGTTTGAAATTGGCCATTTTTACGTGTAATGAGTAAACCTCAATTGAATTTTGAGAGTTTAACCAGTAAGTATGAAGTATATCAGATATATTTCTTTTTCTAAGTGTGTACTGTTGCAATTTTTGCTTTAAAAAATAAAGCAAAATTTAAAAAGTTTAATTCTAGACTTTGAAACAGCAGAAAATATCATAAAGTATTTTTAAAAAGCATCTTTATTGAGGTATAAATCACATGCCATAAAATTTACTCATTTAAAGTATACCATTCAGTGATTTTTAGGATGTTCACAGAGCTTTGCAACCATCATTGCAATCCAATTTTAGAACATTTTATCACCCTAAAAAGCCAAAACTCTGTCTTTTACACCCCATTTGCCTGCTCTCAGCTTCCAGAAACTTCTGATCTACTTTCAGTCACTGGATTTGCCTATTCTAGACTTTGACTTCCTGGAAATAGAATCACAATATGTGGTCTTCTGAGACTGACTTCTTTCACTTAACGTATTTGTATTCAAGGTTATAAGTGTATTTTTGATGTTTGAATCAAGTTGAAATCAGAAGCAACTGTGGATAAACTTTGAAGTGTACAAGTCTAGTGTCCTCTGGCTTTGTTTTCTAGATTTAGGTCTCCATCCCCAGGCCTTCCCTCCACCAAGCAGTTTTCTCATTCTAGTCTTATCTTTTCCTCCAACCCTCAAGTTTCTCGTCAAATACCTTATCTGTGGATGTCTATTTTACTTAAAACCACACACTTCCTGAAAGTGAGCACGCAGAAGCAATGGTGAGTTGATACATTACTGTCCTCAATGGCAATTGCCCTTAGAGAATAATTCCTTAGAGGCAAGAATAATTTTCATTTCAGAATCTTAACTAAAGGCTCTGCACTAAGTATTTTTAAATACCTCATTTCAGGTCATTCTTGCTAACCAAGGAGGGCCTAATGTTTGCATTTCACATGGGAGGAGTAGGGCTGAGAGAAGACAAGTGACAGTCTCCAAATTGACTCACCTATCAAATGTCCACGAGGTATGTTTGATTTCAAAGTCCATGTCCTAAATTATTGCATTTCATGGAGTCCAAGAAACACATTTTTATAGGGTAGTGTCTCTGTAATTGGGATTCCTCTTGTAACTGGCAAAATGGATCTTTAAAAATTAGGATATTAAAAAAAATAAACTGTTACCTAAGCTTCTTCAAGCTGAGAGTGTAAACTGCCATTCTTCTAACTAACTACAAAGCTTGCTAAATCTACATATGGATATTTCCTGGCTTTTGTTTTGCCCCTTCTATAAATTGGAGTGTTTTTGCACATTAGAAAGGAACAGACCAGCTGCTCCCATGTTATTTGTGAAATTCTAAATTAATTCATTTTTCTGTCTTCTTGGGCTTTTCTATTCTTGGTTGCAGGTCGGGGAAGGAACCCTATGGCCTGGAGTCCAGCTTGAATGAGTCCTAGCTAGGGACACATTTACAATTGGTGCTGTCTTATAATATTGTCTTGTGTTTTTTCTTTCTTTATAGCACATAAAAAGTGGCACATTGTACAATTGATTATGTTTTTGTTTTTGATAAAAACTGATGTAACCCACTCTCTTCCCCTACGGGTTCTTGTTCTGAAGTGTTGGACAAAACATCAAGTGGTGGGGAATGGACCAGGGTGTGGTTTATTAGAAAGAACAAAGAAAAGCCCTCACTAGATGAGGGGAGCAAGAGAAGAAAAGAAGCGCATGGATCTAAAATCTTGTACTGCGTACAGCTCTTTGGGGAAGAGACCCTGTAAAAACACAAGCTGGCCTCTGGCTGCTGTAGCTTTTGCAGCTCCATTCCCGTGAATGTTGTCACCTTGCTGTCAATTTATTCAGTTTATTTAGTTTTGCTCAGGCCTTTGCCCTTTGTCCCTTTATTTTCTGATCTCACTGGTACTAAACAATATTGCCACTTAAACTTCAATGATGAATTTTAGGGCATTAGTGACAGAGATAAGAAGAGAGAAAGAGATGGGGTTTGAGGGAAAATTTTCTGCTCAACACATATACAGATGCATACTGTTACAGTCTGTGTTTACATGTCCTCCCAAAGCCTCTTGCAGATGAAGTGGAACTTTCCTTTTCAGAGGAAGTTGAATCTGGACAGTGTGATGCTTAGATTAAGGATGTGTGATGACTAAACCACTACATGTGAGTGATTAGTTTGGTGTCACCCTAATCCTGGTAGTCTGAATAAGATAAAAGGGGCACAAAAATGCTGTTAAACTTTCCCTTGTTGCCTTTGCTAGCTTGTGTGCACCATGTTGTTTCTGCTCTGCCATGCCTGTTTGTCCTTTCTGCCTTGGAGTTGGCTGATTGTGAATAAAACCTCTATGAACTGTAAGCCAGATAAACCTCTTCCCTTTTAACTCTGGGTGGGTATTTTGTCTCAGCTATGAGAGAAAAGTAACTAACACACCTACCCACTGCTTTTGTGGATAAAAGTGTTGTGGTTAATGTTATCCTCAATATGCATTAATTACAAACACTGCTACTTTGAATTCTCTCACTTTTTACATCTTGGTATAGAATAGAGGTAGCCTTACCACATCAGTTAATGATGAGTCAGAGGTATTCAAACAAATTGATTTTAATTGATTTAATTTTTAAAATATCATGATTATCGAATTCAGGTCCTTGCGCTTGCGAGGCAGGCCACCGAACCGCTGAGCTAAATCCCCGGCCCGATCATGAAATTCTTAAATGATAATATTGCAATTTTGAAAGCTTAAGGGATCACTACTGTAGGGCAAAGTGACATTAGAGTATTGGATTCTATTTGCAATGCCTCATGTAATTCTGAGTTTGTTTTTGTTTTATTTGTGGTTGTATTATTTTTGACACAGGGTCTTGTTATGTAGCCCACATTGTATTTCTGTATTTTCTTCTCATATTTTCTGCCCACGATTTAAAGAAAATGATTATGAATGAATATATCTGTACTCAACTATTTTACTTCCAACATTTTATTTTCTTTATTTTAGAGGTATTCTAAGTGTAGAACTCTGTTATTCTCAGAGCAGGATGAAAATTAAGTAGAAGAAAGAAAAGAGGAAGAGGAATTAAAGGATAAACTTGAGACATTTCTAGATAAGTGGATGCACCTTGAAAACATGCTCTTAAGTGTACTAACTTAGACACTGTCAGAGAGTCCTTTTGTTAGTTTCCAGTGCCCACCTGCCCAGTATATGATGCAGGCCTGAGAAATAAATACACTAAGAGACAGAACTAAGAGAGAGAAAGCAGGGTGTGAGGATGACCAATGCTGGTGTAACTGACAAAGGCCCTGGCCAGTCCCAGGCACTGACTTTTATTGGCAATCAGTTGGGATAAAGGCAACATACGGTTTCTATAGAAATTAATGTAAACAAGGCTCATAAAGGACAACACAAAGCATTCTCAAATTAGGAACAGAATACACAAAATATTTGAATGTAATTACAACATTGTCCTTCTAGTACGAAGGTTTGTCGTGGGAATAAAATTTGGATGCAAGTTACTCTGACCTCTGCACTTAGGCTTCAGCCAGACTCCTGTAAACAAGTCAATTGTGGGGTTAACTCTTCACAGCCTGCTTTGGAGATAATCGGTATTACAGTCCTCTGCAAGACACACATTTAAATATCACATTGTTTCACTGGTGTGAGAAACCAAAAGGATAAATAAGGACCCAAGTGCATAAGAGAGATTGTGAAATAGGGAGAAAATGTTCAAATGGGAAGGGAAACTAGGGAGGGAGAAGGGGGAAAGGAAGTAAGGGGAAAGAAAATAGAAGAAAGTTCTTGTAAATGAAGGGAAAAGGGGCTGAAGGGCAGAGAGGGGAATGGGAAAATAAGAATTAAGATATATCACGTACTGGTGCAAATTCTCTATGATGAATGTTGTCATTATGCATATCTAAAATATACCAATAAAGTTAATTTAAAAAGAAGAAAAGAGGCAGAAGAAAGCTCATATAAGTATTCCATCTGTCTTGTAGTCAAGCTGCCATTCATAGGTTTGTTCTTTTCCTTCAGGGGTTCCTCTGGGCCAAGGAAACAGGACCCAAGGCCTTCTTGTCACACATGGAGTTGAACTGGAGTCAGAATTTAAAGTAGGAGTCTGGGGGAAGGGGGAAAAGAAAGATGGAGGAGAAAAGAGGAGGAGTAGGGGAGAGAGAGGGGGAGAGAGAGAGAGAGAGAGAGAAAGAGAGAGATAGAGAGACTATCATTCACTTGCAGTTATTTATTTCATTTATCACTATCTCTAGAAGCACCTGTAATTTATTTGGTAGGTGTATTTTCAGTTCCTCCTAAGTGTCAGGCATTATATTGGAAGTAGGTGAAAAGAGACAAAGCAGATCCTGTTGTCTGGCATTTTCAGTTTAGTAGAGATGACAGACACTAATAAAACTATTGCACCCAATATTAAAAAATGTGGAAACTTCTATGAAAAAAAAGAACAGAATACATGAGCATAAATAAGGAGGGGACCCAAACTAGGCTGGAAGTTAGTCAGGTCTTCTCTGAGGAAGTGATTTGTTGAGTTAAATCTGAAAGGTATGAAGAGGTCATGAAAGAGAGGAGTCAATGTAGATCCCAGAGAGGCAGGAATGGTCATGTTCAAAGACCCAGAGCCCAGCAGTGTCTCAGAAGGGTAAGGATGCTCTGAGAAGGGCTGGAGAAATGGGGCAAGCCTGCAGGTCTGTAAGGCCACATTAACCACTTACCAGTCAAATAATTTAAATACAGGATGAACAAAGCATGCATATTTTTATTAATTTTAATAAGATGATATAACAGAAAATATAAAAATGACAATTTTATCAAATTTATTTAATCATTTTTCTGTATATGGTATATCTTAAAACATTCACTATACAATGTTACAATCTAGGCAGCATCATCTAGTCTCTTTCCAAAATCTTTTTGCATTATTGTCTTTCTTTGAACAGCACACTTTTTTTTTTTTTCCCTTTGGTTACTGCAGATCAAACTCAGGACCTTGCTCTTGTTAGGTAGATGCTGTGCTGCTGAGCTATATCCCTGGCAGAAGAACACACTTTACACTATTTTGTTGGCCTTTCCTTTTTTCCTGTGAGTGGTATAATTTCAATAAATTGCTTGGCCACTAAACATAATGGTGAAGATGTCAATGATGGACATTGTAGTTGGTGTTTCACAATCCTGTATTTTTCAATTATTGGGTCTATTAGAGCTAATCTAAATTGTAAATAACTTTTTGAACCCCCTTGTTTTGAATAAATAACAAATGAGTTCCATATTGTTTGATCCAGAAGGTGCATAAATATTTTGTAATAATATTTTTTCCTTGCTTTTCAATTATAGAATAGCTTATTAGATATTGGTGAACTCTCTCAATACCATCCATAAAATTATAATCATTGACCATTACTGAAATATTTTTTAGTTTCATTTTTTCTTTCAAGTTCTACTATTTCTGTATTATGAGTAGTTGACAATAAGGACTTTTCTTTTTTCTTTTCTTTTTTTTTTTTTTTTTTTTTTTTTTTGTCTTTCACTTCATAACACAGACTTTTTCTCCCTTTTTTGTTTTTTTCTTTAGTAACAGGGATCAAACTCAGGACCACCACTGAGCTAAATCTCTGGCCCTTCAGTTTTTTCTTTTGAGGTTATTTTGGTGTTTCCTTTCTATTCAGTTGCAGTGTGACACATATGTCCATTCTGTATTGCAAAAGAATAACACTGAGTTCTGGAGAAGTATAAAAATTATATCTAATGTACTTATGACAAGGGTGCTTAGTGTTAACCCAAGTGTGGCTAACTTTTAAACCACATTAAATCACTCTTCTTACATCTTACATCCTTTTCTTTTTATTTATTACTTTTATTGTGGGAACCACAGAAAATGTAAGAGCTTAAAATAAAACCCTAACTCATTTTGCCCACACATCCTACTTATGAACATGCCTTAGCTGGACAATTGGAATGACAGTAGATAAGAGTTAAATGTCAATAGGTGAGCAGGTCAAGCTTTTCCATTATACGTAGGCAAAATTGTAAAATTTCTTAGGAGGAAAGCATTTAGTTATGATTATTCTCTGTGTTATTTTCATGGCACCCCTAAGTTTGATTAAATAAAAATTTTTTTCAGTCTCATATTTTGGCAAAAAATGCATGTTCTGGTTTCTAAGCTTTGGGTTTCATGAACTTAAATTTATAGGAGAGGATCAAATACCAGAAATTCTAAGTTGTCATGTTCCCTCTTCACACCAAACTAAGCCAATTTTGATGAAAAAAATTGTATAATGTAGAGTATAGATAAAAGAACAAACACTTTTTTTAATAATATGAGATTTAGAAATTAAACATAGCAGGCAGAAGATCTGGTAGGAATTTCAAGTGACATTTTACAATAGTTCTCTAAAGGAAATTTTAAGCTCCCGTTTACATAGCATGCCTACATATATATATATTCTTTATTCTTGTGAAGAATAGTATTGCTATAGATAATCATTTTTGCTTCCTTTCTAGCTGATCAGGTGAGAAAAGAATAAACAAAAATAATATCTACCTCATAAAAGAAGTAGGAAAGAAGTTTGGGAAGAATAAATGTTACCATAAAAAAACAAGACAGAGAAAATTTTGAGTAGGACAGTCTCATATTATGGATATCCTAAAAGATAAATACAAGTCAAAAATATATCTGAATGTATTAACTCTTCAAGAATTACTAATTTTATGGCCTTTTCACAGAGGTATATACTATGTTTTTTAATGTATTCAAAGGTTTCATGTTCACTTTATTCATTACACACTTGTAAGGCATATGCTAGAGCCTTTGGGCATTTAAAAGCTATGAAAAAGCAGAGTTCTTGCCAGTGCATTATTTAACATTTGGTTGGAGGGGCCACATCTAAAATGATTAGAGGACAAAAGTAATGCAATGACAATAGTTCAGCAGGAGAGAAACAGATATATACCTGTATGTATATATAGATATATACATGCATTTATTTTCACAATGGATTGGGATATATATATATATATATATATATATATGGAATTAGGTCTGGCTTCATGAACTTAAATTTATGGGAGAGGATCAAATACCAGAAATTCTAAGTTGTCATGCTCCTTCTTCACACCAAACTAAGCCAAAGAGGGCTTAGCTAGGCATAAAGGGGGAAAATAACAACATTTTCATTGCTATGTATGTATGTATGTATGTATTTATTTATTTATTTATTTATGGTACAGGGGATTGAACTCAGGTCCTTGTGCTTGCAAGGCAGGCGGCAGAACCACTGAGCTAAGTCCCCGGTCCTCATTGCTATTTTTATTTTTATTTATTTATTTGGTACCAGGGATTGAACTCAGGACCTTGCACTTGTGAGGCAGGCAGCAACAGCACCACTGACCTAAATTCCTGGCCCCCTTATTGCTATTTTTAAAAACCTGCCTCTTAAAAAGATGGAGACTACTAAATGAAAACCCTCCAACTAAGTAAGGTAAGTGCTATGAAGAGACTGGCCATATGACTTTGGGACTGAAAGCTGAGAAAAACTGAGTTGTAAGACAGAGAAATTTGAAGTTCTTGGTTCAATTCAGGGGAAAGAAGGTAAAGATAAAGATCAAGAGAGAAGTGATGAGTCAGTCAGATAAGGCAGAACTGGTATTAGTCATGAAAGGTCACTGTGCCATTTTGAAATTGTTTGTATCCTTGTGACTCAAGTCCCTCTTTTGTTGTTTTTTCTCATTTGTGTTCTACCTCTGAGCTGCATGTCCAGACCCCAAATCCCTCTTTCCCTGACACTTCTCAGAGCATTATCTGTAATAAATTCTATTGTTTTCAGGAATGTTTGGGTGTTTCCTTTGTTATTGTTTGTGTGTGGAACTACCGAAGAAGCTAAGCATCACACGGTGGATCTCAAGTGGGGAACCTGGGAAAATAGAAAGAAGATGAAGCTATGAGAACCTAAAATTCAGTGGAACTACCAGAAATCTTGGAGGACTGTAGTCCATGGGATTTTATTCAGGTCTTAGAGGAAATGAGGCCCAGATGGAATCCAGTTTATACAAATAAAGAGGAATATAATCAACAAAGGTGATGGTAGGGTATTGGAGCAGGTGTTGCAGAAGGGGAGTTTTAATACAAATATTGGGACAAATGATATTTTATGATTGGTTGTGGGATAGCAATTGAACAATAGGGAGAGGCCTAGCATGAATGAGAAGAGTAGTACATGAAGTGTGTGGTGGGTCTTTCAATATATAACTGAGACTATTTTGACTATAATTAGGAATTCATTGTTTTTTAGGGGCTTTTTGTTTGTGGTTTGTTTTGGTTGGTCCTATCGATTGAACCCAAGGCCTTCACATTAAGCTACATCCCCAGCCATTTTTAAAAAATTTAAAATTTTAGATATGGTTTCACAAAGTCTCTAAGTTGCTCAGGCTGGGCTTGAACTTGTGATTCTCTTGCTTCAGCCTTTCAGGATGTTAGTATTACAGGTGTGCACTACCTGAGACCCCATCTTAAATTCCATTTTGTTTTCCCTTGAAGGAATATGTTTTCAGTCCCTCTTCAAGTTGTTAATAGTTCAGTAAGGACAAGGTCCCACATCACTGACTTCCAAACTTGTTTTTAACAACAGAATCTTACCTGATTAAAGATGAAACAGATAAAACACACACACACACACACACACTCACACACACCAAAAAATCCAAAACCTCAGTTACTTGGTTAGGAAGGGGTAGGTTTTTCCTTTTTTTCTCTTTACACTCATCCATCAGAATCCTGGAGCTTCACTTGGGACAGCCTAGAAAACACCATCCTAAAAACCAAGTAGTTTGATTGGACTTCTTTCTTGATTAAAATATGTTGATTTTTCCAGGAGATATTCCATTTAAAAGTTTGTCAGAACATTTAAAAGGTCTAGTGTTGGGAAGGAAAGGAAGAAATGTTCAGAAACCAGTGGAAGGAATATAACTTAGTGCAGCCCTTTTGGAGAAAATTCATTGAAATTTTAATTGTATAAGCTACAGAATCTTACAGTTTTACTTCTAGAAATCTGCTATGTAGAAATATCACCTATCTGCTCAAAAGTGTACATACAATGATGCTCATTATTTATGACCATAAAATCAGAACCAAATAGGGGAATGGTCAAATAAATTATGCGACTTCCATATAATGTAATATTGTAAAGGCATTAAAGTGAAAGCTATACTTTTTCTCATCTTCTCCTGTTTTCTGTAGTAATATATATATACATATATATATGGCTTTTGAGACAGGTTCTCACTGTACATGTGTAGTCCAGGCTGGTCTTAAACTTACTGTGTGGCCAAAGCTGGCCTCAAACTCATGGCAATCCTGCCTCAACCTCCCAAATGCTGGGATTACAAGATGTGTACTACCACACCTGGCAGCCCATGTTTCTTATATTTATATATTTATATACTAGGATATCTTTGGTACAGTGTAAAGTGAAAATGCAAATTACCAAGTTGGCACATTTTTAAAAGAAGCAAACAAATCCGAATTCCATAGAAAACTATGTGAATACTTCTAATTGCATAGAAAAAAACCTTAAACCTTAGTAATAAATAGTTAGTGTAGGGCTGGGGATTTAGCTCAGTGGTACTGCTGCCAGCCTTGCAAGGGCAAGGACCCAAGTTCGATCCCTGGTACAAAAAACAAAACAAAAAGAACAACAAATGGTTAATGTTAGAGAGTTCTATCTTCTGAAGAAGGGTATAGAGATATTGGTAAGGAAGACATACATATTTTACTCTATAGATATTTGTGTTTTTCAATTTTAAAACAAGAAACATGCAGTAATTTTATAATTATAGAAGCAGTGATGACAAAGATGAAATACTGTAGCGCCATAAAATATTTTGACCATTTTCAAAGTGGGTTTTCTCTCTTCTATAAAAAAGAATTTTTTCTATTCAAAATCCAGATAATACACCCTGTTTCCCCTTTTTCCCCCAGCTATCAGAAAACTCAGAGTCAATGGGGACACATGGAACCTAGTAGAGGCATTGACCTATAAGTCTAGAATATTTGTGCTTTCCTGCTTTTCATTCTATTTTTCTATTTTCAGTTAATTAATTTTTTTCAGGTCTCCCTAAGCTCATTTCTGAAAAAAAAAAATAGTCATAACGAAACGGACTCTCTCACCATCTTACTCTGAGCAGATTACTACATTTCTGATTATGAAATTCTACAGGGTCAAGTGTGGAATAAGGATTAAAGCATTTACCATTTATATTTTATACTCTCATTATTCTCACATATAATTTGAGGTGTCTGAAAGAAAGAATCTGTACACTTATATCAAAAAGCGTGTCCATACTTGGGATTTCATTTTGCTTTTACTCCAAATTTAAAAACTGCAAGGACAGGCAGGGGCCTTGTGTGACAAGTCTTGTCTTCATCCTGTAGATGGTGGGAAACCACTGATGGTTCTTAAGTCAAGGAGTGATTGGATCTGAATCATATTTGAAAAAAATACCTGACAGAGGAGAAAATAGACTGGTGCATGGAAAGGCAGAGATACTCATTAAATATCTGTAGAGTGGTTAGATAATTGATGGTTAAATAACCAAGGTGATTTAGAAGTCTGCATTTGTTGAAAGGGCGTGTGCACCATTTGTTGGTAATGTGCAGTTGGATTATTTGGTCTAAACATGAGCTAGTTAGGCCCATATTATGGGTTTTCTTAGATTCAAAAAGTAGGGGGAGGATCTAGTTCCATAGATTGCAATCATAAGTTCAGCAATCCTCTTCAAAAGTGGGAATGTGCAAACATCTCAGAGCCAAGGCATCCTTGTGGTTAAAAAGAGGCGAAAACAACAGTTTTCCCAGATACCCCCATGGCAGGTGGCACCTTTACTTGTAAAGAGAGGGGCTTCTTCTCTTTGCTAAGGGTAGTGAAGACATACCTGCCTTATTTCTGAGAAGGGAAAGCGGCACCAACTAAGGACACCAGTTGAGGGGTCACATCTGGTTCAGGCTTTGATTCTGTCACTTATCAACAGTTTAAACTTGACCATCTTCTCAGAGCCACTTTTTTCGCTTGCAAACAGGAGGCAAAAATACCCACTTCTATAGGTAGGGGGAGGGGTAAAATAAGGGAAAGCATGTTAAACTTAAGGACTAAGGGTGACTTTTATTTTTTAATCTTGTTTAAAAATATTCCATTTTGTACCTGTACCTCTACTCTGAGGAGGATTTAAGAATGCAGTCATTAGGCTGGGGAGTTAGTTCTTTTTTAGGTCTTTTATATCCCCAACAGCTTGCAGAATTCATAGCTGGTATGCATTCCCGCTTTAGATCCTGGGATGGGGATCACACCTGTCGGGAAACCTTGACTTCACAGAGAATGGAGTAGACACCTCATTCCACACGAGCAGCCTCCAGCTCCCACAAGAATCTGAACCTATCCTGTAAAGCTTTGAAGTTGTATGTTTGCCCCTGACACATGTGCCCCTGCCCTGAGCATGTGTAGTTTATGGGTCCCAGGCTGTCTTGGGAAAATTCCCAGGTTCAAGGCAGTGGCAATCCAATCACCATCTGTAGCTTGAAGTCCACTGACACTGCAGAGCAGGTATCATAGGACTCAGTGGTTCAAAAATTGTTGCCAAATTATATTGGTATTATAAACCTCCCTCCTTCATACCTGGGGTTCTCAGCTACTTTTTATTCCTTTTTTAAATCTCAAATATGGGGTTCTCAGCTACTTTTCTGTCCCCATCCAGCTCTAGATGCCCCTTTTCTGGGTGTGATGGGATGCTTCTTGAGAGGCATGAGAAAATAACTGAGGTTTTGAAGAAAATCTTGTCACCAAGACCTGGAGGTACGGATGCTATGAACTGGCAGTCTTCTTAAAAGGCAGAGTCCTTCCTTTAGCTCATCCCATTCCCTTTCTCCTCTTGAGCCAATCCACTGGGATGACAGGAGATATCAGCCACTACTACTCCTGGTCAGGTCATCCCAAAGAACATATATCTTAGGCTTTTGTTGTGTGACTCACTCACTCTGCACAGCAGGAGAGGACGTGAGGCTACATTGCTCTGACACCTCTACCTTGTCCACATTTCCAACTCCATTCCTGGGGATCCTGCTGAAATCCAGTCTTCCCGGAGCCCAGGGCACCTGCAAGTCTCTATGTGGTGGCAGGTGGCGTGGAAGTACAGAGAGAAGGAAGAGTGCAGTGAAGTAAAAATAGACTTTGGTCAGAGTTTATTAATGAGGTGTCTTTGGCTCTGGGGGTTGGACTCACTCCTGCCAAGTATATTTATGTGAGTAAAAATACACACATTTTTCTGGGGAGAATGTCAGAGGGATGAATGACTCAAAAAATGTTACTACATTAATATCAATATTTTGTGTGGATTATATTTCAAATGCATTGGGATCAGGGATTATATGCTTAAAATAGATAAACCTCTTTCCCCAAAGTCCATGTTAAATGTGACAATCATAGAAGTTCTTGTGATTTTCCCCTTTCAAATATAATTTTTTTGAGAATACCCTTCTCAAAGATCCTCCAGGTGTCTGGCCATCTTTGCTTTTGTCAGTGTTTCCTCTCATTATATTTGTGACATTTGCTGTGCGGAATAACTATATCATCTTAAGAATTTTACTAGCAGATGAGACAAATGGAAAAGAAAGTACATTTAAAAAATTGAACCACAGGCAGGCACAATTTAAACTGTCTTTTTTTAATCTCTATAGTCAATCCTCATTTTACATTATGAAGCAACGGAGGCAGCAATAATCAAGCAACTTTCCCCAATTCACACCATTTTAATATGAACCTGAAAAACTCTTCAGACTCTTCTGCCAAGAGTTCCCTGAGGGAAACATATTAATTACTGGTGAAATTTGTATTTTAATACTAAAATCCTTTTAAGCCTCCTCCTTTAAAAGTGGCTATTATAGATGAGAGTTTTGTAAACTCAAACACCCCATCCCACCCCTGCATTGTGTCTCCTCTGGAGTTACCTTGTTGGGTGGATCCTGTTCCATGCTAGAGGTATGAGACTTGAGGAAGGGCTTTGGGTTGCAAAGGTGGCAAACAAAGCAGCTTGAGTTTTAAGAGTGCCCTTGTCTACCACCATACCACCCTGAACACGCTGGATCTCGTCTGAATTTTCAGTGCCCAAATTCACCTCCATTTGGATAGTCCCTTGTGCATATGTTTGAGTTGCATTATCAAAGGTCCCCTTCTGCTACCTTAGCCTTGACATATTCCAGGTTTCTGGAAGAGGCTTAGGGCCAAACAAAATTTGTTTTTGTTAAGTATTTTTTGAAGGAATGTATGAGATGAGAAAGTCAATATAGTGTGAGGAGATGTCCTACCTTTAAACTCAAAAGCTAGGATTTAGAAGTATATGATGAACTGGTTGGATTGGGTATCTATCCTCATGTGAGAAGGGGTTTTGAGGAACTGCCTAGGAGATGACACATCTTGGGTGATGCAGGCAAATTTGACCTGGTAACAAAATTTGAGTGGAACAAGTAGAAGAATTTACATCTTATGGTTTGCTGCTAGGGAGGGACTCCCCTGATGGTTCTGGCCAATATCCAAGATTCCTACACAAAAGTGTCATTGTTTCAGCTTGGATAACAGGTGTTCCTAAACCAATCAACTCTGGCCAAGATGGGGACCGTGAAAGAACATGTCAGCCATGAGATGACCCAATTGGGGAGCTGCTGGCAAAGTGGAGGAAATGCCAAGCAGACAACTTCATAGATGGTTCCCATATCAAGTCTTAGTAAAAGAATGACTGGAGTGGATTTGAAGGTTAACTGTTTAGGCCAATGCATCAATACATTTGAGAAGATGAGGTAGAGGTGCAGAGTTCTAAAAAGACTGTTCAAAGAAAGCCAGTGGAGTTATCAGTTAAGATGGTGGATTTAAGATATGATTCTAATTTCATTTCCTCTTGAAGTACCTTAAAATGATATTAAGGAAATTTTTATAAAAAAATAAATGTACAAGTATAGGAGACATGATGAGAGCAACAAAATTTTGGAAACTAGAATGCTGATTAAAATGCTTCCCCACAAACACACACACACACACACACACACACACACACACACACACACAAAACAACAAAAACAAATTCCAATCTGGCTTCAAACCACAAAAATCCTTGAAAACCTCAGGAAATGGCAATATGAAGTACATTTGGGACTAAGGTAAAGGTATGGCCTTAAATGAGAAAGAAAAGGCTACTTGAGCAGTAAATAGATTTTCAACTGCTTTTTTATTTGCTCTGTGACATTAGGTGATTGTACCTCCACTATCCTGATAGAAGTCTGGAGTTTTTGTGTCTGTGGGCATAGTTGAGAGCAAGGATTCCCACTAAGGGGGAAAGAAAGAAAGATTATATGTTCCAAATCCAAAGCCTTGTTCCATTATTTGTTTCTTTCATGCCCTCATAGACTAGGAAGAAAATAAGAAAATTCTCCTTTGATAAATATGACCAGAACAAGAAAATGTAAAGCTATTTACTTCATGAGTCCCTCAAGTAACAGCCCACCTTTGTCACCTGAAGTTTCCAAGTTTATAAGTTTTGCCCATTTGTTTAGTGTTGTAATCAGTATTTTTGTTCCCTACTATTAAGACCAGAAAATCAAGGATTACCAGATATTTGAGGATAGTCCTCAACAAATAATGATGGCTACCCAAATAAATGCAAGAAAAAGGCATCATAGAGTCTATTTAGGTAGAAGAAAATAAAAAAGATTTTGTATGTTCTCAGATAATAGATAACGCAGTTTACAAACTAAGAATATGATGTTATTTAAAAAAAGGATCATTTAGAACACAAAAAGAACTCTTATAAATGAAAAACATACCAGGTGAAGTAGTATATGCCTGTAACCCCAGCACTCAGGAGGTAAGGATCACTAAGTTTGAGGCCAGCCTAGGATACATAATGAGTTCAAGGCTAGCTAAGATACACAGTGGGATCCTGCCTCAAAAAAATAAAAAAGAAAAGAAAGAAATGAAAAATGTGAGCATAAAATTAAAAAACTATTTAAAAGGGTAAGAATGTAAGGTTTAAGATTTTCTCAGAAAATATAATAAAAAATAAGCAAAAGAAAGAAAAAGTAAGAAAATGAAAGGTCTGTAATAGAAGGTTTACCATCCAAATTATAAGAATTCTGAAAGATGTAAATAGAGTTGAGATAATCACCAATGAAATAATTCAAGAAACTTTCTCAGAACTAAAGAATGTGAACTGCTAGATCAAAAGGTCCTAAAACAGTGATGGCAAATCTTTTAGAGATGAGTGCCCAAACTGCAACCCAAAATAAATGCCAACGCTGCAATTAAACCAGAATACTGAGGTTTTCTTTTAGAAAAACACAACTCATATGTTAACATCTTTTGTCTTAAAAAAAAACAGTATGCTATATGTTTACCACCACTGGCCTATAAGGTCCTATGCACAAAGGATAAAAATAGACATAAGACCCTGCATTTTCAGTTTGCAGCGGATCTCACAAATTATGGAGTCTTCTCCTAGATACAAGAAACAGGCATTCCAGTGTGGGAGAGAGGTGAATCTCCTCTGGAATCCCTATGAAGATGTTAAAGGGAGATTCCAGGACACCCTATCAACAGACAGAAAAGGAAACCACTGCAGTGAAGAATGTGAGACTCCAGAAACAGATATATTGGTGATTGTCATAGCTAAGTTTCTACTACAATTTTGCCTTCTTTTCCAATGTGAGGACAGAACGCTTGAGTGAATCTGTCTAGACTCTGATCCGTGTCATAACCAATCGCTGGTAAAGTTCCTGCTCTTTATTTTATGCCACGCTTCTTGAATCAATGAGGACATTCATTTTATCTCCCCAACCTTTCTGTTTAAACCTACATCTGAGAGCTGCAGGTAAGTTAGAAAATAAAGAGCATCACCTTCTCTTGACTAAATTTCTGCCTCACTCAACACCAGAGTCACCTGGCAACTTTGTCAGATGAACAGATTATACAGAGCCCTGTGTTTCCCAGTAATGGCTTATGTCCTGTCCAACTGAATTCTTCCAAAAGGGATCATATAAACTTAGAGAGGCTGACACCAAGATATCCTGTTGTATTCATCCCTGAGGTCTCACTTAACAGTGTGACTTTGGGCTTTCTTTAGGCAGCTATACTAAAATTTACAAACTAACAATATAGTTTTTAGGTATATAAACATAGGTGATAAAACCACAAAGAAGGTAGGGAATAATTAACACAAAGATGTGAATGAGTTTTAACCTCTGGGTGGTCACTGAGGGAGAGTAAGCAGAGGAAGATCCAACTGGGATAGGTGGTTGGGACATATAAGTTACTATTAATAGTTTTAAACTAGGCCAGATGGTAAGAACATGGATAGTGGTTTTTATTTTTCTTTAAACTATACCAGATTTTAATAAACTTATCAGATTGCAGTCAAAATAAAGTAACGAATGCCACTGCTCTATTCATAGGATAAATTTAGTCAGTGCCCACATTTAGTCTTTGAGCCACATTTGTCCACAAAGTAATTTCACCATGGAACTTTCCAAAAAAGATAGTGGGCCATCCAGTCCAACCTCCTTTTTATTTATAACTATTATACTTTTAACCAGCTTTTGGCATATTCTCTTATATAAGTTGCACATCAATGTGTAAATTAATATCATTTTAGATGTTTGGTGAATAATTGGACTCATCCATCTCATTTCCTGAGAATGTTCCTGCCTTTTTCCTTCACCTGAGTCTTTTATCTTTTTGAAGGGTGTGCTTAATTTTTTCTTCATTGCTCTTAGTCACTTCATTCTGTTCAAATATGTGGGACAGGGTCATAGATGGAGAGACCAAAGTAACAAACTCTCTTTTACTTTCAAAGCCCAGGAGGGGCCTCACTTCTCTCCTAGTAAGTGTCTAATTGAATTTCACTCCATTCAATGCAAAGAGTTTGGGGAACTGGGATCTTTTTGCCAAATTTGATATGAGCTGACTCACTGACATATTTCTCAAGTGGGCCATTGGTTCAATGAGTAATATCCTGGAAGAAACATGTTTTGTATCAGTCATAATTATTCCTTCACCTTTCCTGGAATGCCTTTGAAGGCACCAGGCATCAGTAATATCTGTCATCAAAAGCTCGTTTGTCTGCAGTTTCTGTGATTGCATTCAGCTTATTCACAGCAGAGAGTTTTCTTTTTAAAATGATGGCTTCCCTGCAATAAAAGGTATCCACTATTTAGCTCACATGGAGAAAGGAAGTTGGCACAGGTTCTGAAGAACCAATCAATTCCTTAGCCATTCTTTCTGAACAAATAATCCTTTCTTGATAGATCTAGAATTTCACTACAATAGTAAAAGCTGAGTAACTTGTCAGCTGGTCATTTGTAACCAATAAACTGAAAAGATTATCCACCTGTACTTAAATTTTGGATAAGTAGACAAGATCTATAATTCTGGGATTTATGTCTCAAGAATTGTCTGGGCTATGGAATCTTATCTGGATAAGATTTTGCTGTAGTTCTTAGAATTCCTGAACAGAATAAAGGGCATGAAGGGACTAGAAATCTGAGTCAGAGCCAGACCTACCAACTTGTTAGTTGTCTTCATGGCATAATGAGTAAAGCATAAACTGAAGGACTGAGGTATGACAGATATTAGTTATAAAAATTTTGGTTGCAAAAGACAGAAACTCTTTACTATAAACTTAATAAAAATAGGAAATCTACTAAAGTTAGAATATAAGGAAGTCACAGAAGCCAATGCAGTGGGAGGATGGATTTACCCTCAAGAAAGGTTTGGAATCAGGAATTAGAAGGATCCAGGAACTCTCACAACTGTGCTCTTCTCTGTACATATATATCATTTCTCTCTCTCTCTCTCTCTCTCTCTCTCTCTCTCTCTCAAAAGTAACTTTTCTCATTTCTTAGAAAAATATAGTTACTGCTATGTTTTCCATCAGTCAGAATATGCTGTACTGTAGTAAGAAATGAATCCAACCTATAGAGTTTTTTTTCCCTCCCTCATGTTACAATCTTGTATATAGTGGATATCTTATCTATCTGTCTGTCTGTCTTTGAGTCATGGTGTCACTGTGTATCCAAGCCTGGTCTGGATCTCATGATCCTCCTGCCTAAGCCTCCTAAATGTTGGGATTAGAGGCAGATGCTACTACTCCCAGCTCATGGCAGTTTTTTTCTACCACACATTTATGTTGTCTACAATATGTGGGCTACAAAGTCACTGTAATGGGGAAACAGATGGAGAAAATATGGGGGATATTTCCAACAGCCGAGCCTAAAAGTGGTTTACATCATTTCTATTTCCCATTGATTAGAACTTTGTCATACATCCTCAATCTAACTGGAAGGGAAATTGGGAATGTAGAAGAGCATATGGAAGTTAGTGAGAACTAACAATCTCAGTTACATTCTCGAAAAAGCAGACTATCCAGACCAATTGACCCAAACTCTTTGTTTCCTAGTGTTTCTATTAGTTCAAACTCCAAATTCTATAAAGAGGAGACTGGCCCAGCTTTGGTCAGGTGTCCACTTCGATCCAATCTGCTCTTAGAAAGAGGATCACTTTGAGCAGAATGGTGGCCATTTCCCCATCATTTTTAACATATGACTTAAAATTGGAGAGGAACAACAGTAGTCAGAAAGAAAAGCCTCATTGGACAAGTAGTGTCTACTATCTACAGGCAAGTTTTACTTCTGAGGCCTCTGAGAATCTCTGTCTCTCTGGCTTTTTCTAAATATTCATTTCTATATTTTAGGGAATATCTTATTTTAAAGATAAAAATAGAGTGTGTTTGCTTGGGAAAATTAAGATTTACTGTCTTTTTCTCTAGGTAATTACCAACAAGAACTACCCTTGGAAATACGGTACCTGAAATTTGAGCGTGATTACCAGACATAGAAATGTGGAAACCATATTTCCTGATCTCAGTTAAGAGCTACTAATCTACACAGAGATGGCCCTGAAGTCTTTCAAAATAGGCCTTGGAAAGATAGTTATAAGGGTTGTCCTACATATTCCCACACTCTCTTCCTTTTGGATTTTGATAAGATTGCACTTGTTTGCCTCTTTGCAAGTAGACATGGACATATGGTTTGCTTTGTTCAATTAAATGGAAGCATAAGTGACATGTAGCACTTGCAAGCAGGGACCTTAATAACCAATTTGTGATTCACCATATCTTCTCTGCCCTGCTGAGGTAATTTTAGAAGTACCCGTTGAGATGGAATTATCAGCACAGATCCCTCTACTTATCCCATGCTGGGCATTTAGTATGAGCAAACAAGCTGTTTGTAGCTAAGCTAATCCATTCTGACTACTATACCCTCATATGCAGCCAGGTACCCTAGTATCCATGCCACAAGAGACCACCACCAATATGCACAATCACTTGTGGCAATGCTGTTCAAATCAAGGTGCCTTTTCTTCTCCATGCTATCCCTTGGAGAAGCCATTATATGGTTTCCACCAACTTGGTAATAGTTCTGACACTTGAGTTCATTTACATGGCCTCTTATTGCAAAAGCCATAGTAATTATAGGACTATTGATATTTTAAAGTGGAAATTGTTTGGATCTGGAGAAATATAGGATAGATTATATGTGAAATAAATATCTAGACACTCTGCATTGCTGTCACCTTCCAGAAGGGTAGACTGATTGACTATGCTTACCACAGACTGCCTGCCACAGACTCTGCTTTGTTAGACATTAGATAAAGATGAAGTTCTAAATAGAGAGCAAGAAAGAGCATGAGACACTGCTATGGTTCGGTACAAAGCCTGCTTGTATAGCTTCAGCAGCTGTAAAATCAAGTTCCCTACTAATGAGGCATGATTTAACTCACTTTCGAACAAGCTTTGCTTTAAGATTTTCTCAGATCAAATCAAGAATCAAGCAAATTTTATTACTTATTAAAGGATTAAATTTTACTTTACTTACTAATAAGAGATATAAAGATAAATAGGAAACTCTAAGAATTTTTTCCATACAGGTAGCCAACAACAGATGATCATACTGAATTTTCTAAAATCTTAGGTAAAGTGCTAATGAGACAAGCTGATAAGGACCTTGAAGACACCAGAGGTAGGGATTGTGATGAAAATTTCCCGAGAGCAGCCAAAAATGATCCCATTGGCCAAAGTCCAAAACCTAAAATTTGATTGTGCATCTTCTTAACATTTCCCAAAATGCTTGCTCCTCAACTTAGTTTTAACATTCCCAAACCGTGGTTTTTGGAACTCCTCCAATTAGTGACTCCTTGTGCATGCTGTTTCTGACTGTGGTGTTCTGTTCCTGGGGTCAAAAATACTCCTGTTTTATGCTCAGGCCTCAGGCCAGCCCATAGCCTGTGTAGAAAATGAGAAAAATGTGGTTGCTCATGCAACCATGAGCCACAATGTTCAATCTGGAAAGTGAGTTCAGAGTCTGTTCAATCTCTTGGCCATATCGTAGGGCTCAGGGTCCAACTTGTACACCTGTACCCAAAGTACTAGCCATTTACCTGTTACTTTTAGATTCTTTCATTGGGTACCCAGGAGCTATAGTGTATCATGTGGAATTTTGTGCTCAGTTCTTCAAAGAAGCTTTGATAATGAGGACAAGGAAGTAGAGGAAGAGAGTAATCACAATAATTATAATTCTTAGTTATCATTAGTAATGTTATTGGGTATCTTAATTATTATGGCAATTACATTTCTATCATACCCCCAGAATGTTGCTGAATCTTCATATTAATAATATTGGCTTAAATTCTTACTGGGAACTGGAGGCTCAAAACTGCACTACTCAGCCATAAATAATGAGAAACTAGAGACATTTATAGCTAAGTGGGTGCACATTGAAGACATGCTCTTAAGTGAAATTAATAGGCCACACATGTGTAAATATCATAGTTGAGAAACTAGAGACATTTATAGCTAAGTGGGTGCACATTGAAGACATGCTCTTAAGTGAAATTAATAGGCCACACATGTGTAAATATCATAGAGTTTCTCTGGTGTGATAAACTAAAAGTGTAAATAAGGATCAAAATATATAATTGATATTGTGTAATAGGAAGAAAAGATCTAAAGGCGTAGGGGAAATGTAAGAAGGGAAAAGAAAAATAAGAGAAAAGAAAAAAATACAAACAAAGTCTTTGGAAATAGGGAAGGGTGGAGGGGGTGAAGGGAGGGCAGGGGATTGGGGAAAAAATAAGAACCAAGATACACCATGTAAAGGTACAAGATCCCAAAGATGAATGCAACTGTATGGTATACCTAAGATGTACTACTGCTACTACTACTACTACTACTACTAATAATAATAATAATAATAAACTTCAATGGCAGGAGAAGACAAGGAGAAGGAAGAGAGGGTGGAGTGTCAACACATACTTTCTGAGGCTGCATATTTAAATTAGTGATGTGTCCTTTGAATACTATAGTACTCTGAAAAAGAGGACCAAGGAGGGCAACAGAAAATGGAAAGATGTGCCTTGTTCTTGGAACAAATATAGTTAAAATGGCTATATTTCCAAAACTGATATATAGATTTA
Source organism: Fukomys damarensis (assembly GCF_012274545.1). Lineage (NCBI taxonomy): Eukaryota > Metazoa > Chordata > Mammalia > Rodentia > Bathyergidae > Fukomys > Fukomys damarensis. The sequence goes on from NW_022900914.1 coordinate 39,312,044, forward strand.
CTGCAATCTCAATCAAAATACCAACAACATTTCTTATAGAAGTAGAGAAAATAACCCTAAATTTCATATAGAACAAGAAGAGACCCAGAGAACAGCAAAAGCAATCTTGCGCAACAAGAGCAAAGCATGAGGCATCACACTCCCAGACTTCAAGTTATATTACATAGCTACAGTGATTCAAAACATCATGGTATTGGCAGAAAAACAGACTTTTGGATTAGTAGAACAAAATAGAGGATGCAGAAACAACCCAAACACTTTCAGCCACCTGATCTTTGATAAAGGGACCAAAAACATACATTAGAGGAAAGGCGGCCTCTTTAGCAAATGGTGCTGGGAAAATTTGCTATCCAAATGCAGAAGATTGAAGGGAGACCCCTATCTCTTGCCATGTATTAAGCTAAGATTAAATACAGTAAATCAATGATCAAAATATTAAAAGAAACACAACATTCTAGAAGATAAAAGAAAAAGCTTACAGTCATAGTCATAGGCAAAGACTTTCTGAACAGAACTTTAATTGCACAACGAATAACTGCAAGGGTCAACAATAGGACTATATCTAATAAAGAAGCATCTGCAGAGCAAAGGAAGAACTTAACAGAGTAAAGAAACATCCTACAGAATAGGGAAAAAAATTTTTCCAGTTATACATGAGACAAAGCAATAATATCTAGCATATAGAAAGAACTAAATAAAAAGACTCCCTCATAATAAAAGACCCTAACAAAAAATGGGCAACTGAAATGAACAGATGCTTCTCAGATGAAGAAATACAAACTGCCAATAAATACATGAAAAATATTCAACATCACTGGTCACTAGAGAAATGCAAATTAAAACAGCATTGAGATTTCATCTTATGTCAGAAGATATGACTATCATCAAAAAATGAAATAATAACAAATGCTGTTGAACCTCCTACATTGCTGGTGGGAATGTAAACCAGTATAGCCATTGTGGAAATCAGTATGGACATTCTTTTTTTTTTAAATTTAATTTATTGGTACATTCTAGGTAGACAGTACAGTTACATTCATTACTGGGATCTTGTACCTTTACATGCCAGGTCTTGGTTCTCATTTTTTCCCCTTGTCCCCACCCTCCCTTCACCCTCCCTTCACCCTCCCCCGCTTCAAACACTTTAATTCCATTTTTACATTTTCTCATATTTTTTTCCTTTTCCCTTGTTCCCCCTTCAGTATCCTTCTCACTGTCCCTACACCTTTGGTCCTTTTCTTCCTATCTGTTAAGTGCCCCATTAGGATCTTGAGTACTATTTTAGTTTTTCACACCAGAGATACTATTCAGTATTTGCATATGTGTGCCTTATTTATTTCACTAAGAAGTATATTCTCAAAATGTACCCATTTAACTATGAATGAATCTACTGTCTCATTCTTTATGGCTGAGTAATATTCCATTTTGTAGAAAAGCCACATCTTCTTTATCCAGTTTCCAATTGATGGGCAGATGGGCTGTTTAGTATGGACATTCTTAAAAAAACTAAAAATAGAAATTCCATTTAACCCAGCTGTTCCCTTTCTAGGCATCTTTCTAAAAGAGTCAAAGTCATTGTATTATAGTGATGTATGCATACACATTTTTAAAGCAGCACAATACATAATAGCTAAATCTTAGAAGCAGCCTACATGTCCAGTGACAGATGAATGGATAAAAAAAATATCTATAGATAAGGGACTACTACTCAGCTATAAAGAAGGATATATTTGAGTCATTTGTAGAAAAGTGGATGCAACCTGAAAACATAATGTTAAGTGAAATAAATTAGACATATAAATTATATGCCATATGGTTTTTTCTCATATGAGAAATCCAAGAAATAATTAAAACAAAGAGGAAAATAATGACAAATAAAAGGAAACATAGAGATAGATCTTTTGCAAATGGGAAGGGGACAAAAAGATGGGGGTAGGAACAAGGAAAGAATTGAGATATGTCATGTACATTACCAATTACCCAGGATGAATGTAGTCATTATATGTCACAAACATGAACTAAAAAAAAGAGAAAAGAAAATAGTGGAAGGGGATCTAGAGATGGAGGGAAAAGGGAGGTGATGAGAGGGGAATAAAAAGAATTAAGATACATTGAGTACATGTACCTACTCCCTAAGATGAATGTAAGCCATATACACTTTAGACATGAACTAATAAAAAATTAAAAATTCATATTAAGATGCGAGTGACTCATAGTCACATTGTTTTCCTAGAGGGTTCCCTGATCCTTTTTTATTATTATTTTATTTCTTGTTTACTTTCATGGGGATACTTACCAAAAGGAAGACCCATTGCTGGCTCAATGATTACCCCCAAATACAGCTCAGCAGAGCTGTTTCTACTTTCTATAATATTTTTCTCTGTGAATTTATATTCTAGATGGTCTAATTTTTATTTACAGTGATTCCCCTATAGGACAAGGAGCATTAGTATAGGAATGATATTAGGGAATGGGAATGGAACAGAAATTGAGCCTATTTTTAACTTGGGGACTACACATACTAGGTACAAGGCGAGTTCTGATAACAGCTAGGGGTACATATATAAATCTCATATATCCATACCTAGTAGTAGCACATATGCCAGATGCTAAAAATCTTTGCAGGGAAAGCGTGTTTTCTATAGTAAGTGAGGCATGCCTGTTCAGATTCAAATCAAACATGAATCAATAAAAAAACGAAAGCAGTACAATATGCATAAAATTACTGTCAATGTACTGGTCAACTGACGTTGAATTGCTTGATATTTTACGATATGAGAAACTAACATTTTAATTAAATGACTTTATGCTGAATAGCATTGTTCTAAGGTGAAAACTAAGTGAGCTAATAATGTCTGTCCTTCTTTAAAACAAAGCATGATTTGGGAAAAGTGGGTTGTATTTTAATGGATCCCCAATTATGCCTGAGTCATTATTACTGGAGGTTGATAGACACACTCATCCTGAGAATTTTGATCTCACAAGTACCAAAATTTGATCTTAGAATCTTAGCGAAAAGTAAATATAGTCAGCTCTCAGTATCTGTATCTTTCACATCCATGGCTTCAGCCATGTATCAAAAGTATTCAGAAAAAAATTCACCTATCCTGAGCACCTCCAGACATTTTTCTTGCCATTATCCTCTAGACAATGCAGTATAAACAAGTAGTTAGATCACATTTACATTTTATTAGGCATTATAAATAATTTAGAGAATGATTACTTATATTCATTTCTAGTGATCCAGGAGTAGATACATAGCTTATCTTCAAATGCTATGTCATTTATAAGAAGAACTTGAGTATTTGAGAATTTTGGTATATGCAGGGCATCCTAAAATCAGTCCCTCATGGATCTGAGAGAAACCCTATGATAATTTCATTCATATTTCAGGATTTAAGTAGGAAAACAGTTGAATTACATATCAAAAGACTTCTGCTAGAGTTTCCTCAGCTTCTTGCCTCCACTTTATTTGCAAAAACATAAAAGGAATGTGCTGATCTTTTTGTTTTAAAAACAGAAATTGGAAGCATTTGTTGAGAATATTTGATATGACAAAACTCAAGAACAGTCAAAAGAATTGTCCCCTTGGAATCAAGTTTGGGCTGGGGAAGGGCTTATTCAGCAACACCCTGCCACCCTGGGTACTCAGTGCTCTCCAGAGACAGACCAATATCTGTCAGTGGGTGGGTGAGCAACCTCATTGGTCCCTGGGTCTAAATAAAGAGGCCTACAATGGCTGTTTTGTTTTCTGCTTTGCCAATGAACAAGGCTAAAGAATATGTTACTCGTGATTAATTCTGGAGGAAAAAAAAATTCCATTGTAACTAGCATTTTTTCCAAGATTTAAAGCAAAACAAACAATATTTTCAACCCATATGCAAAACCCTCTTAGGATAAGTGATACTGTGCAGTGGAGGGTGCTTAGGAGAGTTAGCTGTTTGTTCTCTTTCTTTTTCAGGCCTAGCGATTGTGGCAAATTTCAAGACCAACAAAAGAAAAAGGCAAGGCTGACCTTGGGCAAGAAGGAGCTGCGGGTGGGGGGATCACCTTGCAACTCATAAACTGTGGGATCCTGAACTCATAGTTTTGCCACATGGATCTAGTTCCTTCATCTGCAAAATGGAATACTGGACCAGGACTGTCCCTGACTACCCAGTTTTTACTTACATTTTTAAATTAACACACAATTTAAAATTCCCTAATCACAGTGTTCTCTTAGGCAGAATTGTTAGTCAGTACAAAATAGGCTTACGTTTTTCAGCAATTGTAGATTTATAGCTGTGAAAAGAAAGAAATGGAGATTGAAGATGTATAAAAGTCATATTTATTTTAATGAAAGAAAATGTTAATTCTAATGGCTGTAAACTTTACTCCAAACATCATTTCCCCTAACCTGATTTTCACCATATGGAAATAGGTGAACTACAGTATTTCTGGCTCAAAACCATTAAGATCATGGTTTCCATAGTTGAGGAGCCACTGTCATACATCCTGTTCTTAGGTCATTTTTTTGTTTATATTGTACGAATCTATTAGGGAATGAATTTTCTACACTGCGGCAACTCTGACTTCTGGTAGAAGGCAGAGCAAAAGAACTACAAAGTAGTTCTTCATTGTGCTTCTTGATGCCATCTTACATTTTTTTCAATAGTTAGGAAATGATTTCCAAACCTTAAGGAAATGACAAAAATTTAGAAGAGGAAAATATATCTCGATGACAAATGATCACAGTCAAACAGTCCACACATGAGGTGGAGATTCACACAGTATGAATAGGAAACAGATATGAAACATGTCAAGCTTCTCAAATAATTTGTTGCGATAGAATCTGTGGTTGGATCTGGCCACAGCCACCCCTTTACACATTCTTTCTTTGGAGGAATACTTTTCCTTCTTCTCCAAACAAAGGGCTCCGAAAGAAATCACCAATCATAGTGCCCAAGTACCTGGCCACATTTAATTGGTTTAAGGGTGAGCAACTGTCCTAAACCAGGCCCAATATGATTTCTTCTATGGGAAAGCAGAGTTGATAAAGACATGCAGTCATCAACAGTAAGAGCTTCCGACTATGTGGAGAAAGCCAAGTAGAGAAAATGAAACTAATATCTGGAGAATAGCAAGAGGCCAGAGACAGGGAGGACACAAGTAGTACCACATGCCGTGCACTCAGCTGACTCTGAGGCCCAATCTTAACTATCCTCAGCCTTCATATAAAAGATTGAAGTCCGCATGTGAAACCAAGGGCTCCAGCTATCACAATGGAAGAAATGTGAATGTAAATCAATGTAAGGTAGAATACTTGTACCAATAAAATAAATACAATATGTTATGGAGATGAAAGTTTAGGAGCATCTGATGATTCTGTAAGCTGCCACTCTTCCTGTGAAGTATTTGGGCCTATGTGGCATGAATCAGCAATTTAAAATTTCAGATTTCTTATAACCTGAGATTATACTTCCACAATTGATAGAAATAATAAAATACTTCCCAAGTATAGTACTTTGGGTGGATAAAAAGAAAGAAGTTAGCTCCTATCAAGTTTTAGACTGTTATAGATAGTATGCTGAGTACTTAATATAATAACTAACATGGTAGTATGCTTACTATGTGTTAAGTATATTTCTATAAGTTATATGCATATATTATCTCACTTATCATAGGAAGCATGTGAGGTAGAGACTATTATTGATCCTATTTTTTAGATGCAGAGATCCTACCTCAATGATGTTGAGAGATTCTCCAAAATTCATACAAATAGTAACTGATAGAGACAGTTTTCAAACACAGCCAATCTTCTGGAGCTTACACCTTAGCTATTACACCTTACATATTACATCATTTATCTTGGAAAATGTAACTAAACCACAGGGCTAATTCAGAGGGAGAAAAAAAGCACAACAGTGTAAGTAGAAATACTCATTAGCATATGTAAAAATTAGAAAAAGCCTACACACTTGTAGGGAAACAGGTAGACAGCTGAAATGACATATTGCCACAATAAAACATTATTTTGCTGGTAGGAGTGATAAATATGAGAAACATGGGTGAAGAACTATAAGAAACAATAGCAGAAGATAAAAACCACAATTTAGAATGATAAAATAGTGCACAATTACTATATACTATGTACAATGGCTTTTATGCAAGAAGTAGAATGGTAAGTCTTCAGGGTTTGTGAAAACTTGGAAATTTGACAGCTGGTCCAGTGGTGTTTAGAGGGCACATAAAACTGGATGGCTTCAGGCCTCTGATGTAGACAAGATATTTGGATTATCTAATGATGGTTCACTCCCACCAAAAAGCCTAGGAAGCTCCTTCTAAGCTTAACAGCTAACAAACATCAGGAACAAGCTGGTGATCGAAATAGGGATTAGTGCTGCAATTGAACCTCAGATTCCACTCCTGAAATCCTGGAAGGGGTAAAGTTAGGCCTTACTTGATGTTGCCAATGATTTTGATCTTCTAGAAGAGGAAGGGAGCCAAAAGTTTCAGAAATATCTCCGTGAAGAAAAGAACTTTTTTCAATTTACCTATAATTTTATTTAGAAACACTTTCCTCATATTCAGAAATGTTTAATCCACATTTTTCATTGACTTTATATGAAGCATTTGATGCTCTGGAGTCAAGCATGGAAGGTTCTGAAAAATAGCTACTGCAGTCAAGGCTTCACTTGATGTAAAATGGGGCCTTCATTTTTTTTTCTCCCAGGAACTGTGTACAGCAGACCATAGAAAACAGCTTGACTCCTTTGGCCTTACCAATGAGAAAAAGTTCCTGGAGTAGGTTCAGGAGAAGCAGAAGTTGAGTGTGTCACACATCCATAGGGTCTACACCCATTTGAGTGGCACTGTCCTTCATCCAAATGGATTTCAGAATGTGCTCAGGAACACTGAGGTTTGAAAGAGATTAAGGAACTCTATAAAAACAAGTCATTTCTTGGTGGGAGTGCACACTAGTGCAACCACTGTGGAAATCAGTATGGAGATACCTCAAAGAGCTGGAACTAGAGGTTCCATTTGACCCAGCCATCCCTCTGCTGGATATCTTTCCAAAAGAATTAAAAGAATCATATCACAGTGATATATGCGCACCTATGTTTATAGCAGCACAGTTTGTAATAGCTAAATCTTGTGAACAGCCCATTTGCCCATCAGTTGGAAACTGGTAAAGAAGATGTGGTTTTTCTATAAAGTGGAATACTACTCAGCCATAAAGAATGAGAAATTAGATTCATTCATAGGAAAATGGATGCATATTGAGGATATACTCCTAAGTGAAATAAATAAGTCACATGTGTAAATACTGAATAGCTTCTCTGGTGTGAAAAACTATAATAGTACATAAGATCCTAATGAGATAACTGACCATGTGAAATAGGAAGAAAAGGGCTAAAGGTGTTGGGAAAATGGGAAGGGTAGGGGAAAGGTAATAAGGGAAAAGAAAAAAATATGAGAAAATGAAAAAATGGAAATAAAGTGTTTGTAAATGGGGAGGGCAGGTAGGGATGAAGGGAGGGCATGGATAAGAGGAAAAAATGAGAACAAAGACCTGTCATGTAAAGGTACAAGATCCCAGTGGAATATGGGCAGGTAGGGATGAAGGGAGGGCATGGATAAGAGGAAAAAATGAGAACAAAGACCTGTCATGTAAAGGTACAAGATCCCAGTGATGAATATAACTGTACTGTATACCTAAAATGTACCAATAAACTCAATGAAAAAAACAAAAACAAAAACAAGAAAAACCAAGTCATTTCTTTTCCTGGGTTGTGGCTGGACTGTGGATGACACCACTTTTCAGGCCCTATTCCTGGAGGTTAGCAAGCATAAATTTTAGAACATTTCATAGTAGTTTGGAGAGGAGATGTGATGAGCTCAAAAAACTTCAAGAAAATAAATATGCTGGACAAGGGGATTAAGGTCATCACCTATGCAAATGACTATGTTGATTTTCTGGAATATTTCAAGTGATTGATGTGAAATATCCCCCAGCTAAATCGCTTATCTATAGCACACAGTGAAATAAGAGGTTGTAGTACATGAGAAGGCTAGAGAAATCACCACCATTAAACCAAGCTAAATACCCCAGTGTAGACAGTGTTTAAAAGCAGACTTACAAGAGCCCAGCACATCTCCAGGGAAGAACCAATAGCCAGAGAGTGAAGTTTGAGAGTAAAATGGGAGTGGGGTATGTTCCAACTTTTCCTTCCGGCTGACTGGTTCTTGATATTCCATTGCTTGTTCTAGTTCAAGAATACCTAAGTAATAATGGGACCCAAACTCAAGCTGGACGTGCTTGTGTCCACACAGTAGACTAATGTCATACCTCTATTGATTGTGGTTATAACTGTACATGAAGGACTTGGGGAACTCAGCGTCATGGAGTCAATGGGGTCTTGTAGTTTTTTACTTTATACTTGATTTTTCAGGAAAGTTTAATGGCTTTTTAAAAATATCACTTGAAGCTCTAATTTTCTAGATCTTTTACAAGCATACAATATTTAATAACTGAGCTGTTTTAAAGGCTTGTTCATTTATTTAGCAGGGTCCTGATTGTATTTTGAGAGTAGCCTCAGAATTTAACTTACATCAAGATACCAAGAAGCCTAACTTTTACAACAAAACTTAAAATTTAAAAGTTCTGTTCTTTTGCCTTGGTGTGTGGTGATCTCACTCTTGGAACAGCCATTTACTTATGGAATTCACTGGAGCATTACTAATTCTTGTTTTGTTGCCCTGTTGTTTTTCTATCATAAATAAGCCTTACAACTATGAAAGGAAGTAAGGAAAGAAGGAAGGAAGGTTGGGAGTAAGGGAGGAAGGAAGAAAGGAGGGAAGGAAGGAAATACCAAAATTTGATGAAATATTTTTTAGTAAGCTCATGTTATTGCTATTTAGCTATTCCTATTTCATGTTCATCATAGCTGATTAAGTACCCAATTAAAAGAAATTTATTAAAGATTTAAATTAATATCCATTAAAAATGAAGAGAGGCTTGTGAGTTTAGAAAAAGATTTTTTTTTTAATTAGGAAAGCTTCATTTGAAGAACATTTTTAAAATGGGAAGGACTATAAAAGGTATCGTGATGGTTAATTTTAGCTGTCTACTTTTCTAGTTAAGAAATACCCAGCTAACACATAAAGCATTATTTCCACAAGGATGTTTCTAGAAGAGATTAGCATATGAATCAGGACACTGAGTAAAGAAGATCTTCTTTCAATGTAGATGAGCATGATCCAATCTTTGGAGTCCTAGATAGAACATAACGCAGAGAAAGGGTGAATTCACTTTCTTCTTAAATCAGGGCATCCATCTCCTTCTGCCCTTGGACACTGGAGTCCCTGGATTTCAGCTCTGTGGAGTCAGGGACTTACACTAGTGCACTACCCCCAGTCCTAATTACTTTTCAGGTCTTTGCTCTTGGACTGAGAGTTACATTATTGGTTCCTCCAGTTTTCGTGCCTTTGGACTTGGACTGAATTATATCATTGGCTTGCTTGGTTCTCCAGCTTGTAGACAGTGGCATACTGTGGGACTTCTTGGTCTCCATAAGTATATAAACTGATTCCTGTAATAAATCTCTTTTACATATCTATAGAAATCCTATTTGCTATTTCTTTGGAGAACTCTAATACAGGTATTACTAATAAGAGAAAAATTATAAATAAAAAGTTAAATCTCATATTTGCTCACTTGTCCTTGATCTGTTGTAATATTACCTGTTCCTTAAAGTCTTGCTCCAGTGCTACCATCCTGAGGTACCCAACCAGGAGCTTCCTCTGAGCAAAGGTGGTACTTTCTCTCTCTCTGTCCCTCTCTCTCTCTCTCTCTCTGTTTCTCTCTCTCCTTTTCCACCTTGTTTTATAGCTAATATATGTGTGTGCTTAGCCTCTTCTTAATCAAGAAGTCTATAAAAGTAGCAACTAAGCATCATCCCAACATCTTTGTATGCCTCATGCTGCATAATGCCTTGAACATGGTGGATCCCATCATGTATTGTTATATGAAGGAATTCAGGCTTTTTATAAGAGTAAAAAGAAAAGTGACTTGAAAGGCACAGTTTTGAATAATAAACAAGTATGACGAAGGATGTTAAAAGGGCTGACCTCAGAATGTTTTCTTTTGCCACATTGAAGAGGTGGGTGATGTTGTTTTGGCAGACTCCCAGAGGGTGTAACAGAAACATACCGTGATTCTGATTTTATGAGCTCTCAGGACAATGTATTAGAAGATTATTAAAATAATAAACGTATGTCCTGATTAATTATTGTTGCCACAAAAAACAGTACAAAGGGGGAAAAAAGGAAAAGAGGAAAGTTGAAGGCAGAATGAATGGAAACAGAAACTAGAAGCAGAATTTCAGAGGTGTTATCCCAAAGAAGCCTTACAATCTTTTCCTCCCTCCCAAAGCCAAGGTCAGTTATTTATTTATTTATTTATTTATTTATTTATTTATTTATTTAGGTGCTGGGGATTGAGCCCAGGCCCTCACACAATTTAAGCTCTTACTCTACCACTGAGTTATATCTCAGCACACTGGGATACCACCTATTGTGGCTGTTTTTTTTAAAAATAAATCAGAACAAGCAAGCACACAAAAAGTTTTCCTATTTCCAGGTTTCCTATTTCTACCTCCTTTAATCATAGTGAGTCTACTGGAATAAGCAAAGTCAGTTGAGTATTCTTTCTGATTATGAAAGAAAAAGGTAATCATGCCAATGTCTACATTAGTTCTTTACCAAATAAGAAAAGACACGGTGGCAAAGAATTGAATCCCTGAAGCCCCAAGGATCACATACCTTCTTTATACTGAATGTAACCTTGAACACACTGTGTCTCTGATTCAGATGAAAAAATTTGTGATGGTGTAATGGGTCTTCCTTCCTTCTGCCTGCATAATGTATAGGAGCACCTTGAAAGTTGGAATTGTAAGCTCTTTGAGTTCAGGAACTAGGTCATAAATTATATGCAATTTCTGAGCAATGCCAAGCTAAATATTTACTGGTATGATTTTATCTATGACTGGTCACAAAATTGTGTTCCCAGTATCTTCTGTGAGCAGATAATTCCTCTCTCTTGCCCATTAAATACATTGTCTTGTTTAAAGGAATTTTTCTTTGAGTATTTTTTGGCTTACTTTCTATCTTCCCTCATTAAAATGTAAGTTTCATGAGAGCAAAGGCATTGTTTATTTTGTTCAACTAGTGTTTTCTGCTAGCCTACAACAGTGGCTGGTATTCAGTTAAAAACTGTGTGCCGAATAAGTGAATGAATGATTCAATGGCTAGGCATTTTTCTGATTGAGACTTTAAAGTCTTTTGTATGTATTATCCTGAATATCTTATGTGTACACACACAAATATGACTTTCCAGTGACTTTCACTTCCTTCCAGCCTTCCTCACCAACTCATCATATAAACTAAGTAATTGTTGGCTATGTGTAAGGATCCATCTGGCTTTCACTGAATAGAAGATGAAAATGCTTTGCTTTTATAAAAACATGTGGGGAACTTGCATCTGAAAAAAAGATGTTTGTAATACCAAAATGTATTTTGTTTTATTAAATCCAGATTTTTGGGTGGAGTCCTTTAGCTAAAAGTCACTCTCAAGCAAAATGAATTGCTTTCTATTCTCACAAAGAATTTACAGGAAGCAATTTGTAAAGGTTGCCATCAGACTGAAGTCATTCTTGGCACTATGAATCAGTTTGTCATCAACGTCAGAGCAATCATTTAACCTGGATTTGCTCAGAGAAATCTCCATAATGCAAGGAAAATTGAATTCTACCACCTCAGATTACGATCCTTTTTATATTATTCCAATTTGATCATGGAGTTTGAAATATTTGACATATCAGTTTCTCTTATCTTGCCACTATAGAAACACCTATTTTCCATGTGCTTAACTCTGGTCTTGTCGCTACCAACTATTTCCCAAATAGCTTTTAGAAACATGTTTTACTTTCTTCTTTGTCCCCTGGAAGTTACTGTAGGTATACCTAGGAAATGAATGGTTTGCCATCTTGTTTTGGCCTGTTCCACTCCATAGCCTACGAGCTGGTCAGGCAATAATAGCAAAAAGTTTTACTGATCGTGAATGAACTGTCTTTCAATCTAGCTGATAGATGAAATAATTGTTCTATTTAGAGCCACAGAAACATCATTATAGCACAGAAATATTGGATCTAGACATTAAATGAAGATGGACTGTTCTGTGCTCCCAGTTTCCCCCAAAGTGTTTATTTTCACCCTTTGGGAAAGTAAGACTAAAAAGAAACACTTAGATTAGCATCATTAACAAATGTTACAACAGGCTTCTGTATTTCCAAAACCAGTTTCCAACACCAAATTGAAAAACTAGGTCTTGATAAAACCAAAATGGTCATTTTTAGCCTTATCCAAATAAGTAATGATCAATTCATTTACTGATTCTGTAAAAATGTGTAGAATGTTGCAAGCAGTCAGCACAAGTAGACTCTGAAAATAAGGCACAAACATCTTACCGCACAGACTGTCTCACTACTAAATAATTATAAATCAATGTTCCCCTCACTATATTCACTGCGAGCAATCATATACTGACTTATAAATCTCCTTGCTTGCCTTATATAGAAACTACCATCAAGTGTGAGTGCTGATGGGTGCTACAGTTATCCCAGAAAGTACTGATAAGAAGTATGTGGTCCTGTCTTTCTCTCTTTCTCTTTAAACACCATCATGCTCTTTATAGCAGCTCAGACTCCTCTTTATGTCTTGTCATCTCCTATTCTGGTTGTTGGGTCTCTCAACTTGAAAAACATTTCATGACTGAATCAAGTCATATATTTTCTGACTGTCCCAAATAAGTGTGACCTGTATATTGCTGTCACCCTCCAATAGCTGTGCTTTTGGTGGTCTTGATGTGACCTGATAACATCTCTGTTGTCCTCTTGTTGCTCCCATAACTTGTCCATCCCACAACTGATTAGACAGCTTCCTGTCCATGGTTTGTAGGCATCTGGACCGAAGAAATTAATTTGCTTTCATCATTTTTAGTTACAGTTGACTAATAAAACTATAGGTTCACCTTTTTGTCTTACCATATAATTAATCAAAGTTAATTAGTGTGACATTTGGTTAGACATCTATTTTAACACTTACTGAGCACCCTGCACTGTACAAATGCAGAGGCTACAACAGATTGTGCAAGTTTCAGTAGCCTAAAAAATTAATGTACTTCTTTAGTTTATGCCTAGTTTTGCAATTTTTAAACAGAACAAACTTTTAAAAAAACTTTTGAAACCATAAGCCTTGCCTTTGTAATTCTCCTAGCTCATTGAATTAAAAAAAGGATCATCTCTTCTGGAGATCTGATTAAGCCTATAATTTTAAAAACTTTCTTATATATATATGTTTAAAACTATATACTACCTAAGACATGCAGGGATATATTTAGAGGTGTCATATGAAGTATTCAGTCTTAAATAATTTAATTCAAATTTCTAATGAACATTTCCCAAAAATTTGTATGTTCAAATCATCTCTATTATTTTATATTGAACTTGGTTATTTATTTAACCCTTATTTGCTTTTTTTTGCCATCAAAAATGGTTTTTTTTTTTTTTTTTTTTTTTTTTTTTTTTTTTGGTACCGGGGATTGAACTCCGGTCCATGCGCTTGCAAGGCAGGCCACTGAAACACTGAACCACTGAGCTAAATCCCCGGCCCCCTATAACTGAGTCTATTCTTGGTGTTTTACTGACATTATCTTGTTTGATCATTGTCTTTTCTCTTTTTATACAATTTTTGTTATCCTTACCTTTTTGTTTTTTAAATGAATATTGTAACAGTCTTTCTAAGTTCTAAAGAACTTTATGATTTTATCTGGGATTGAATCAATTTTTTAAAATAACATTGAGTCTACATCTTTGTAATATTTTATTCTTTCTGCATATTATTGTCCAATATATTTTATTTTGTTTGTATATCCAAAGACTTACTAGTCTACTTCTTTCTATATGTTTTACCGCTATTTTAAACTGGATCTTTATTTTCAAATTAGGTTTTTCTAGCTTGTTATTGTTGATATTCAAGAATCTTATCCACATTTTATATTTTATCTACATCTTTGTAATATTTTATTCTTTCTGCATATTATTGTCCAATATATTTTATTTTGTTTGTATATCCAAAGACTTACTAGTCTACTTCTTTCTATATGTTTTACCGCTATTTTAAACTGGATCTTTATTTTCAAATTAGGTTTTTCTAGCTTGTTATTGTTGATATTCAAGAATCTTATCCACATTTTATATTTTATATGGCCATTTACTGTTCTATTAAGTCTTTTTTTGTTTTCTGTTTTTTTTTTTTTTGTACCAGGGATTGAACTCGGGTCCTTGTGCTTGCGAGGCAGACAGCAGAACCACTGAGCTAAATCCCTGGCTCATTAAGTCTATAATTTTTAACTAATTCCTTGAGCATTTGGTAGGTACTTGGCGAATTGTCTTCAAACAGTGATGTTTTTGTTTCTTCCATTATTTATTTTTCTTGGATTTTATTCATCTTTCTTCTTACATTAGCCTGAACTCTCAAAACCATATCAAATCAAAATGATGTTAGGGCCAGGGATTTAGCTCAGTGGTTCCATCACCTGCCTTGCAAGTGCAAAGTCACAAGTTTGATCCCCAGTACAAAAAAAAAAAAAATGTTAAAGGCACGTCTGTGGTAGCATCATCTGAAATACTTAAGGCTTAGGGCTTGAACTAATCAGCAAGACAGTAAGAAAAGAAGAGATGCATGAAGTTTTAGAATCAAATGTTGCTGTATGGAAAGCTTGGCCTTTTGTAAATTTAATAACTATAACTAGCTTATACTTCTTGATCTTTTGGCCAATATCTAGCAATTATGATACTGAGTTGCTATTATTAAAATTGACATAGAAGCTAGAAATACGATGTTTGTAATAAGTTAAAGCCTTAATCTAATATCTCTGGCTGACATTGCTGTAAGTATAAAATTCTACTTTAAATGTCAGTTTTCCTCCAAAAAGAATATTTTATGCTGATTAAAAAGCTGTGCAGCTAACAATAAATAATGATTTTTGAATAACAATATCAAGATTGTTCAATCTTCTAGTGTGCTAGCTTCTAGGAAAGCTATTAGATGACAAATTATACAAGAGAAGCTGAGTATTTCCATATAAAAATGGTATAGCAAAATCAGAATTGAATTCATAAGTAAGGGTTAAATGTCCAAACACTGTATTCCTAGCAATGACTACAAATATCACATTAAGTAAAATATAAAGATTATGGAATATAAATTTTTAAAGTTTACTTATATTTAAGTTTATTGGCTAGGGCAACACAGTAACCTATCATCTGACTTTATAGTTCCTGTAGCATCATCTTGTTCTATAAGTTTTTCTCATTTTCTTTGTTGTTTATTTCTATTTCAAGTGAGTAAATTAAAAAGACAAAGGAACACATGTATCAAGGTCATGAACTGCAGAAGGGTATCTTTGGTTGTGGGAAAGTGTTGGCACATAGAGCTTGGAGTGAGGTATACATGGTATAAAGCTTGATTTTACTCATCATTCATTTTTTTTTTAAGATGACACCTCCGCTGTCACGGAGTTTTCATTTCAGTACTTCTCATTAGTCACTGGGATAGGGAAAAAAAATTTTTTTTTTTTTGGTTTTTTGAGACAGGGTCTCACTATATAGTT
This sequence comes from Fukomys damarensis, assembly GCF_012274545.1. Lineage (NCBI taxonomy): Eukaryota > Metazoa > Chordata > Mammalia > Rodentia > Bathyergidae > Fukomys > Fukomys damarensis. Next base: position 39,327,756 of record NW_022900914.1, read on the forward strand.
GAGACTGACCGGGAACTCACTGTGTAGCTCAGGCTGGTCTCGAGCTCACAGTGATCCTCCTGCCTCAGCCTCCCGAGTGCTGGGATTACAGGCATGCCCGGCCTAGGAAAAAAATTTGTAAACATCTTTGGACTTCAACTTATTTGGAAAGTGAGAATAGTAACACCCACCTTGTGGTATTATTTTAAAAATTAAATGAGGAGGTGCCTATAGAGCATCTAGCATAAGTTAGAACTCAAAAACTGGTAGCTGGTTTTCATATTTTACGCTTGATCTTAGCCAAAAGGCCGAGAAGCGATTGGTTTTCATATTTTAAATATCTGTTTTTAAGAAAAATTGTAAGAAATAATTATGGTGGGAAAGGACAGCATTTAAATAATTTGGGATATTGTCATCTAGAAAAAACTAGTATTACTGCTTAATTACATACTGCCAGGTTTTTCTGTATATATTTTTAAGAAGAGAATTTTATGGCATATATTTTAAAGATTTTTGGTATGTCATTCAATTACCTTTCAGAAAGACTTGACGCAGTATAGGTTCCAATAGTCACATGTGGGAGTGCTTGTCCTTCTTAAGGAAGGTTTAATGTCAGTTGAAAACTTTTTGAAAGAATGCTGCCCTTGTCAGACCACGCAAATCTGCTATTGTGACGACTTCCAATTTTTAAAATGAGATCACCAGATCCATGTTATACTTTAGAGCTATTTTGGCTGCAAAAAACCTACTGGAGTTACTTCAAAAACAGAGTGTCTACCCAAACACAAAGGAACTGAAATCAGAATCAGAACCAAAAATCCACAGGGGCCTCAGATAGGTTCTCCCTCTGCCTGCCTTCAGGAACCTCATCAACAAACTCATGATATTCCTCTTTCTTTCTGTACATCTGTTGACTGTTTCTAAAGAGTGGCTTGCAGCTTGCTCAAGACCTACAGACCAGCTGTTATGGTTATTTAACTTCATGAATTTTTCAATTCCTGATAAAGTAATTTATTCAGCCCATCTTCTTTTGAACCAAGTCAGGATCCACTGAAAAATAGGTAGCTTCTCTGGGTCAAGTGTCAATCCTACCCCAGTCCGCTGTGGATGGGACAGAATCATGAAATCAGAGCATGACCATTAAAACATAAGGAGATATGGGTATATGAGGGTATATGAGAAGATAGCATATCTACAATAGTTTAACAAAGGATATTTGCCAGGTGTAAGGACTAGTACAAGTGATAAAATTTTGATGATCAAATATTTTGAAAATATTTTAATTGTCTAGGCTTTAAGTGGTTTTTAGAATATTTGAAATCAGAACTGTTCCTCCAACCAGTTCAATGGCAACTGGCATTCATATTGTAATTATTCATAGTGCTCTGCTGGGGTTATACTAGTGTCTTAACACTTACACTCTTTTCAGAAGCTTTGTGTTTAAGTTAGAGAACACTACATGGACCAGGATAGAAATCAGGAGAAGAAATTTAAGTGCTTTGTCCTTAATTAGGGGAAAGATTGCATAGCCGAGGGCATATCTAATTGATTGAGATATAGAGAAAAACACATGTGAGTCTACAGGGAAAAAAATATCAGAAGTAATAACCTGGTATAGGCCACAAAAATGAAAATAAGGGCCATCAATTAGAAGAAAAGTAGAAAACATAGCAGACAAAATAGAGTGAAATCCAGTATGACCGAGGAAGCAGGTAACTGACAGTGAGGTATAGCTTCCCTGGAACAAGATGGTGGGTGAACTCCAGCAGCAGACACCAGCATCTGTGGTGCTGTCCATTTTTGTCATTGGGACCCGATGCAGAGTAGAATAAATAGATATTTGAATGCATATTCTAGAAAACATATAGGCTTAGTTCTGGTGCCAATTTAATCCCTAAATTTTGTGATTGTTTTTGCAACTCACATAAATGCATAAAACATGGAGTTAAAGTTCAAAATTCCTTCTTGGTTAGGATTTTAGAGAATCACAGTTTATTTCAGCTCTACTCAGACTTAAATTGTGAATTTCTATAAAGTGTGTTTTATATAATCAACTTTGTAATATCCCTTTGAAAACATTTATTAGTATAGAATTTGAAAACAAAAATAAAACAAAATGAAGAGAAACAAAAAATTAGTATAAATTTATTTGTAGACTACATATAAATAATTTAATAGCAGAAAGTGAAAATCTCAAACCATTCATATACCTTCAAAACACCATCACCAATTTCCATACTCATTCTCAAGAAATAGGCACAGTCAAACTTTTGGTATCTTTTAAGACTTTTCCAAAGAACATTCAGGCAAATTGTTTTCACAGAAATGAAATAATATGCTACATATCGCTCCATAACTCTTTACTTAATAATTCCTCACATTTACTGCTAGTCTTTAAATGCCTTCAGAGGTCCTATTTTATGACTAATTCAGCATCCATTCAACCATTGCTCTGTTGTTGAACATTTAAATTATCTTGTATTTTGCACTACTACAAATAATGTTCTTCAGACATATATGAGGTATGACCACAAAGTATCATGAATATTTAAATTGAAAAAATTAAAAAATTTGTCACAGTGAAAGACCCATTGCATTAATCCCCCTCAAAATATCCTCCCTTGCTTTGAACCTGTTAATCCCATCATTATTGCTACTTTCTGGAAGCATTCTAGAAGCATTTTGGAAGTCTTTTTTGAGGCCATCCCACTATCTTTAATCAATTCAAAATATTTACAGTAATTTCTGAAAAATAAAAACATGTGTGCCCTCATCCATCTTATTCAGGGGATCTGGCACCGTGCAACCTCTGGCTCTTTGCCTTAGGAGATAAATGTTTTGAACTGATTCAGGACATTGAGGTAGCCATGTCAGTGCAACTAAAGATCCTCAGGAAAGAGGACTTCTAGAACTGCTTCAGAAAGAGGCAAGAATAGTGGGATGAGTATCCAATCTGAGAGAGTATCTTGAGGGACCTGATGGCAATGTATATTTTACTATAATAATTTTTTAAGTTTAAATATTTTCATTTTTTATCACTTTACATATTATTGCCCACTGTTACAATTCTTTAAAATGTTAATATAAGGATGTAGCTTTAAAATATTTTAAATTTTGATAGTTATTGACACATAGTGATGATAGTTATTTGACAATCATTTGTTACTTCTAATTGGTTGTCTCAATTTGCCCAACACCGGAAATATAGAAGTTTATTTTCTAAATACCTTCAGTAAATTTATCATTGTTTAAATTTTGGTAATTTGATGGATAAAGATGAAAATTTAATTTTAATTTGCATTTTCATAATCACCAGTGAAGCTGAATATCTTTTCATATGGTCACTATTAGCCTTTTGTCCTTTCATGAATTGCATATTCATTGTCCTTTTTCCTATTGCTTGCAATTTATTTATTTATACTTATATTTATTTATTGGAGTTGTTTAGTATCAGAGATATTAAACTTTCTCTGTTGTAAATGCCTTTTATGGATATTTTATATTTTTATGTAGTTAACTGTCCAGTTTTTTCCTTTGTGGCTTCTGAATTTTGTGCCTTGGGAAGAGCTTTCTGCTCTAGGACTATAAAAATGTTTTCTCTGTTTTATTTTAACTGCAAAAATAACTAAATTAATGTAGATTAATTCATATAGATTGACTAATTCTCTGTTTATTATTTTTATTCATATAATTTTCTTATAATTGTTGCATATTTACTTATTCAAATGATCCTTAGAAGTTTCCCATGTTCCATTACAAAAATCCCATTGGGACTTTAGAACAAGAGGCAATTAATTTTCACAACATTTTGTCTTCCCATCTAGAATTATAGCATGTTTTTCTCTTTACCTAGCTCTTTTTCAGTGTTTTATAGAAAGTTTTATAGTTTCCTTTATCTCTTGCATAAATTAGGGTAAGTTTATTTTACTGTGGTTCAGAGTTTTTAGGTAACATAATGGGGCCTTTGTTATTATTTCTAATTGTTACTATTGGCATTTACAATGTTTTCCAGTAATTTATAAATTAATTTTATACATGTATTCCCTACTAAAATCTTGTATTAGTAATAGTTTCATCATTTCTTTGGTGCATAAGATTGGCATTTTTAGATACATAAACATGGCATTTTGAAACTTTTTTCTTTGGTACTGGGGATTGAACTTAGGAACTTGCACTTGTGAGGCAGGCAGTAGAACCAGTGAGCTAAATCCCCAGCCCTAAGCATGGCATTTTGTTTCATTTATTCTAATATTTATCTTTTTATGTATAATGCATCTACATCCAGAGAGAGAGAGAGAGAGATAATTTTTTCTTTACTACATTGGTTAGGGTTTCTAGAACATATTTAAACATTATTGATGATGTTAGATTTTTGCCTTTGTTTGTGACTCTACCAGGAATACCTCTCTGGTAAGTTAAGATTTCATATAGTTTGTGACTGACATCTGATAGATACTCCTTATCAAATTAAGCAAATTTTGTTCTATTCTTAGATTAGGAAAATTTTTGTCAAGAATCAATATTGCCTTTTCTAAATCTATGTTATTTTGTTTTTTGCGGGGGAGGTAGCGGGGATCAAAATTGGGTCCTTGTGCTTGCTATGTAGGCGGCGGAACCACTTAGCTAAATCCTCGGCCCTCTAAATCTATTTAAAAGAGGCATTTACTATAGTAATACCTTGAACTAAAATAATAGATTTTCTAATGATGAACCACCTTTTCATTTCTAAATTTAATTATGTTTTATTTTCTATATACTGCTACATTTAGGTTGTCAACATTTAATTTAGATTATGATTTGTTATCCATATTTGTGAATGAGATTAGGCAGCAATTAGGTGTTTCTATCTTTTGTATTATTTTTGTTGGCCATTGGTCTGAATATTTTGTTAGCCTTATAGAAATAATCTGACATATTTCCATCTCTTTCCATTCTCTGAACCAGTTTAAATGACAAAAGTTATCTGTAACTGAGGATAAATTTGAGAAAATTCACTCACAAAATCACCTGAACCTGCAGCTTTCAGGAGAGAATATAATTTTTAATATCATCTGTTGGACAGGCTGTTCATTTATTTTCAGTTGTTTTCTTTCTAATAATTGCATTTTGAAGACAATACAGTATTCTGAGTAACCTTTTGGCCATATTTCATTGCTTTTTTTCTTATCTCTTTTATTGAGGTATATTTACATGTACATACAGTGTAGAATTCAATGATTTTTTCATACATTTAGAGAATTGTTCAACCATCATCACAATGTACTTTTAGAACATTTCCAGCACACTAAAAAGAAACTTCCTACTCTTTTTTAATCTTTTCCATCCTCTAGAGACTTGGTCATTTCTTAAAGCACTAATGTCCAAATCTCACTGTAAACTATACAAGTCAGAATGTCTGGGGACATCGTTCTTACCTTTGTGCCTTCTAAAACATTCTCAGGTGATTTAGCTTTGATTCAGGTTTAGGAACCACCTAGGAATCAGCAAAGACTTTCTGAACAGAACCCCATTTGCACAAGAAATAACATCAAGAGTTAGGAAATGGATTAAATTGCTCCTGCACAGCAAAGGAAACACCAAACAGAATAAAGAAACATCCTACCAAATGGGAAAAAATTTTTGTCAGCCATTCTTGCGACAGAGGACTAATATCTAGAGTATATAGAGAACTAATATCTAGAGTATATATTTAGCTCATTGGTTCCACCACCTGCCTTGCAAGCACAATGTCCAAAGTTCAATCTCTGGTACAAAAAAGAAAAAAAGAAAGAAATAAACAAAAATCTCAAAGAGAGGTAGACCTGAGGCTGGCCTTGAAAAGAGCTGCACAGTACACAAGCTTCATCTGGAGGCCCTCCATACAACTGGTAAGTGTGTGCAAATCCCAGGGAGCAGCTGTGTTGTCCAGAGTGGTACAACTGTGGTCAGATCCCAGCCAGAACCCTGCCCCAACCCCAGAGGTGTGGGCACACCTGCCCAAGTCACAGGCCCACCTAGAAAAGAGCAGCACAGATACACAAGCTTCAATCAGAGACCCACCATACCATCAGCCATAGCCAAGGGCCCACCTAGAAAAGAACTACACAGATGCACAAGCAACAGTCAGAGGCTCACCCACTACCATTGATAAGTGCATGCAGACCCTAGCCAGAGCTGACACAAACAACAGACACAGGGGAACACAGCCCTCAGCCAAAGGAATTCCCAGAAAACAGCTACATAGGAGCCCTAGTGACAGGCACACCTAGATACCATCCCAAGTGTGCACAGGTCCCAGCCAGAAGCCCACTCAGACAGCAGGTCAGTTCAGGGATCCAGAAGACCACCATTGTAAACCCAGAAATTGGTGTACTGGTGAGCACCAAAGTAAAGACTGCTCAGTGGCTTGCTGAGAGCTGAAAACCACTGGCTGAGCAAACAGTTGCCTCAACAAAGGCACAGAAGGTTGTATCCATTGAAACAAGAAGACATGGAAATATGTCTCAAAACCAGACTTCCAGATCACTTAAGGCAACCCCAAACGGCAATGAGATAGAACAATCTGATACTCAACCACCTGAACTTGCAAAGAAAGAAGACTGGGAAAAAATGAAATCAAAGATAATTTTTCAGATAACAGCCGAGATTGTGCCCATAGTACAAGATATGATTAATAACTCTAGAACAGACAGATTAAAGAAATAGAGAAGCTTAGGAACATGATGGAATCCCAACATAGGAAACAAATGGAATCCATAAAACAAATGCAAACATATTTCCAGAAGATTAAAAACTCCATTGAAAGTTTACACAGCAGAATGAGCCAATGTGAGGACAGAAATTCAGAGGCAGAAGATAGGATTGCAATTAGTAACCAGGAAAAGAAAAATGTCTTTAAAATGGTAAGGAACCATGAGAAATCAATCCAGCAGCTTCCAAATGACACAAAGAAGAATAACATAAGACTGATCAGAATCAATGAAGAAAAGGAGAGAGTGCAGACAACATAAAATAAATTGTTCACAGAAGTAATGATAGAAAACTTCCCAAATGGGAAAAGAACTTGACATACAGATAAGCCAGGCTTATAGAACTCCAAATAGCCATGATAAAAAAAAAAAATCCATACAAGGCATATAATAGCTAAGATTTCAGAAACCCAACAAAAGTACAAAATTCTACAAGCAGTTAGAGAAAAGAAACAAATCACATACAAAGGAAAGCCCATCAGAATCTCAGCAGACTTTTCAATACAAACCCACAAGGCAAGAAGAGGATGGAGTGATATATTTCAAGCCCTAAAGGAAAACACCCTCCAACCCAGGTTGATGAATCCTGTGAAGCTATCTTTCAAAATTGATGGAGAAATAAGATATTTTCACTACAAAGAGCACTTTAGGAACTTCATGAATACTAAACCAGCACTCCAAAAAATTTTAAACAATATCCTAGGAAAAGACAATGAGGATCACAACCCCAGGAAACCCAGCAGAATGGATCCATCTGGCACAACAAGAAATTAAATGCAATGGGGGAGAATCCAACAAAAAGAAAAGGACATGACAAGGATGAGTCAGTGCATATCAGTTATAACCATCAATATTAGTGGTCTCAATTCACCAATCAAAAGACATAGACTGGCAGAATAGGTCAAGAAGCAAGATCCAATAGTATGGTACATACAAAAAGCACCCTTAATTCAAAAAGAAACTCAGACTGAAAGTTAAAGGGTGGAAAACAATACTCCATGTGACAGGAACCTCCCAAAAAAGCAGAAGTAGCTATCTTCTTTGCAGATCAAGTGGATTTCAAACCAACACTGATTAATAGAGACAAAGAAGGTCACTACATCCTTGTAATTGGAACAATCCAAGAGGAAGAGATGACATTCATTAATATATATGCAGTAAACACTAGTGCATCAGCTATATAAAACAAATACTAATGGACATGAAAAATCATATAAGCCCTAACACAGAAGTAGTGGGGGGGACCTCAATACCCCACTGTCACAAATAGATAGATCAACCAGACAAAAAATAAACAATGAAATACTAGAACTCAAACTCTTGAACAAATGAACTTAACAGATGTTTACAGTGTTCCACACCACAAAATCAGAATACACATTCTTTTCAGCTGTACATGGATCATTCTCCAGAATAGACCACATACTTGCTCATAAAACATGTTTAAGTAAGTGCAAAGGACTTGAAGTTATCCCCTGTATATTATTAGACCATAGTGTGATGAAGTTGGAAATCAATAGCAAACAAACCAACAAAAACCCCACAAGAACTTTATAAACACGTGGAAATTGAACAACACACTTCTGAATAACCAATGGTCACAGAGGAAATTAAAGAAGAATCAGACAGTTCCTACAATTAAATGACAATGACAATACAACATATTGGAACCTATGGGACACAATGAAAGCAGGCTTACTAGGGAAATTCATAGCAGTGAATACTCATTAGGAAAACAGAGTGAGTTCAAATAAACAACTTCGGCCGGGGATTTAGCTCAGTGGTTTGGTGGCCTGCCTTGCAAGCGCAAGGACCTGAGTTCAATCCCTGGTACAAAAAAAAAAAAAAAAAAAAAAAATGTTAAACAACCTGATAATGAACCTCAGACTTCTAGAAAAAGAAGAGCAGGACAAACCCAAAGTTCATATAAGGGTGGGAATTATAAAGATCAGGGCAGAGATTAATGCAATGGAGACTAAGAGAACAGTATAAAAAAAATCAATGAAGCCAAGAGTTGGTTTTTCAAAAGAATAAACAAAATTGACAAGCCCTCAGCCAATCTAATAAAAAGGGGGGGAAAGGCCCAAATCCATGCAATTAGGAATGAAAAGGGTGAAATTATAACAGACCTAGCAGAAATCCAGAGGATCATCAATACCTACTTTGACAGCCTATATGCCAATAATATGGAAAATACAGAAAAAATGGACAGATTCCTAGATATGTATGAATTACCAAAGTTGAATGAAGATGACCTAAAAATTCCAAATTACCCAATATCAATCAATGAAATTGAAAACGTAATTAAAAACTTACCAACTAAGAAAAATCCCAGGTCCTGATGGCTTCACTGCTGAATTTTATAAGACATTTAGAGAGGAACTACTGCCACTACTGTTTAAACTCTTCAATGAAATTGAAAGGGAAGCAATACTCCTGAATTCATTCCTGGAAGCATGCATCACCTTGATCTCCAAAGCAGGGCAAGACCCAACTGAAAAAGAGAACTATAGGCCAATCTCACTAATGAACACAGATGCCAAAATCCTTAATAAGATACTGGCAAATAGAATGCAGAAGATCATCAAGAAGATCATATACCCTGACCAAGTGGGATTCATCCAGGGTACAGGGATGGTTCAAATTATGCAAATCAATAAATGAAATATACTATATTAATAGAGCCAAGGACAAAACCATATGATCATGTCACTAGATGCAGAAAAAGCATTTGACAAAATCCAACATGCATTTATGATAAAAACCCTCCAAAAAATTGGAATAGATGGTCTCTACCTCAGTCTGATAAAAGCCATATATGAAAAACCAACAGCCAATATCATACTAAATGGTCAAAAACTGAAATCTTTCACATTACATCAGGAACAAGAAAAGGATGTCGATTATCACCATTCCTGTTTAATATAGTTTTTTAAACAGCCACAGCAATTAGACAAGAGAAAGAAAAAAAGGAATAAAGGTAGGAAATGAAGAAGTCCAATTGTTGTTATTTGCAGATGACATAATAATCTATATAGAAGACTCCAAGAATTCCACCAAAAGTCTTCTAGACTTAATAACCAAATTCAACAAAGTAGCTGGATACAAGGTCAACACACAAAAATCAATAGCTTTCCTGTACATAAAAAACAGACTCACTGAGAGTGAAATGGGATAAACAAGTCCTTTCACATAGCACCCCCAAAATTGAAATTCCTATGAATCAACCTAATGAAAGAAATCAAAGACCTCTACTCTGAAAACCAGAGCACTCTGAAAAAAAGAGATTGAAGAAGATATCACAAAATTGAAAGATATCCCTTGCTCCTGGGTAAAATGAATCAAAATAGTGAAAATGTCCATACTTCCAAAACTACTATATAGATTCAATGCAATCCCAATTGAAATCCCAGCAGCATGCTTCACATCTTGAGAAAACAATCCAAAAATTTACTTGGAAGAAGAGACCTAGAACAGCAAAAGCAATTATGGACAATAAAGACAAGGAAGGGGCTATCACAATCTCCAATTGAAACTATACTACAAAGCTACTGTGATAAAAACAGCATGGTACTGGCAAAGAAACAGACCTAAGGACCAGTGGAACAGATTAGAAGATGCAGAAACAATTCCAGACACACTCAGCCACTTCATCTTTGACAAAAGAGCCAAACACCCTCATTGGAGAAAAGATACCTCTTTAATAAATGGTGCTGAAAAAAAAACTGGGTTTTAATTTGCCAAAGATGAAAACTAGACCTATATCTCTCAGCATGCACTAAACTAAAATAAAAATGGATCAAAGATCTAAATATTAAACTAGAAACACTAAACTGGCTGGAAGAGAGGTTAGGTAGAACTATTGAAGACATTAGTGTTAGAAAAGATTCTTTGAACAAAACCTCAGTTGCCCATGAGCTAGCACAAACAATCAACAAGTGGGATGTCTTCTTATTAAAAAGCTTCTGCACAGCAAGAGAAACCACCAACAGAGTGAAGAGACAATCCACAATGTGGGAAAAACTTTTCACCAGCTGTTCCTCAGACAAAAGTCTACTATTTAGAATATATAAAGAACTTAAAAAAATCACACCCCCCAAATTCAAAGACCCAATCCAAAAATGGTCATCTGAAATGAACAGACATTTCTCAGACAAAAAAATAGAAATAGCAAATAAATATATGAAAAAAATGTTCAACATCACTGGTTGTTCAAGAGATGCAGATGAAAACAACACTGAGATTCCACCTCACTCCAGAAAGAATGGCCACTATCATGAAATTAACCAATAACCAATGCTGGTGGGGCTGTGAGGAAAGAGGAAACCTGCTCCACTGCTGGTGGGAGTGTACGCTGGTACAACCGTTGTGGAAATTGATATGGAGACACCTGAAAGAATTAGCATTGGAGGTCCCATTTGACCCAGCTATCCCCCTGCTGGGTATCTTCCCCAAAGAATTAAAAGGATCATACCACAGTGATATATGTGCAACCATGTTCATAGCAGCACAACTTGTGATAGCTAAAACTTGGAAGCAGCCTAATTACCCATCAATGTGAGTCTGAATAAAGAGAAGGTGTTTTTGTTTTAATAAAAAGGACTACTACTCAGCCATAAAGAACAAGAAATTAAAGACATTTATAGCTAAATGGATGCATATTGAGGTGATACTCTTAAGTGAAATAACTAGGACACATATGTGTAAATACCAAATAGTTTCACTAGTGTGAGAAACTGAAAGTGTAAATAAGGACTAAAAGTTGTAACAGATTATCTGAAATAGGCACAAAAGATGCAAAGGGGAAGTTGGAGGGGTAGGGCAAAAGAAATAAGATAATGGTATTAATATGAGAAAAAGAAATAATGGAAACAAAGTCTTTGTAGATAGGGAGGAGTGGTGGGGCGTAAGAGAGGGCAGGGGAATAGGGGTAGAATAAGAACCAAGATGGGTTATGTAAAGGTGCAAATTTCCAATGATGAATGTCATTGTATTGTATACCTTAAATGTACCAATAAAATTAATTAAACAAAAGAGGTAGACCCTCAAATGAAGGACCCTATAAAAATGGGCAACTGAAATGCATAGCCACTTTTCAGAAGTACAAATGGCCAATAAATACATGAAAAAATGTTCAACCTCTCTGGCTATAAGAAAAATGTAAATGAAAACAACACTGAGATTCCACCTTACTCCCAAAAGAACACCTATCATCAGGAATTAAAATAATAACAAATGATGGTGAGACTGCAGGAAAAAAGTAGCCCTTCTACATTGTTGGTGGGGATGTAAACTAGTAAAACACTATGGAAATCAGTATAGTGATTTCTCAAAAAACTAAAACTAGAAATTCCATTTGAGCCAGCTATTCCCCTTATAGGTATCTTTCTAAAAGAGACATCATATTACAGTGATGTATGCATACCTATGTTTATCACAGTACAACTCCCAATAGCTAAATCTTGGAAGCAGCCTATATGTCCATTGCAGGTGAATGGATGAAGAAAATGTGGTATTTATACACAATGATGTACTACTCTGCCATAAAGAAGGATAAACTGAGTCATTTGTAAGAAAATAATATATCAAATATCACATATATAATATAATATATTAAATATCATATGACTTCTCTTATATGAGAAACTCAAAATATAAATAAATTAAAGAACAAAATAAAAATAATAGGAAACAGGGAGATACATGTTTTGCAGAAAGGAAGAAGACTGAGAATGGAGGGGTGCATGGAAGGGGATGAAAAAGAAATCAAGATATGTTATGTACATTTACTAACTTCCCACAATGAGTAGGATTATTATATATGGCAAACAAGTACTAATAAAAATTTTAAAAGAAGAGCCATTAAGATATGGGCAGAAAGAATTTGAAGTCCTTGGTGAGAGAGGACTTGGAGAGTAACAAAGTTAAATAATTCATTGGAACAGTTTAAGGAATCAAAAATCCCCAAATTACCTTGGTAACACAGGATCCTTGAGTCCAGAGATTGAAGCAATTCGTTTTTATATTTCTAACGATGCCAAGTACAGTGATTTACATAAAGATGATGCTTCAAATGTATTTCTAATGTTGAGTAGACTTTATAAAAATGTCAGATTTACAAGGCTTATTCCCTAAAAGATATTTTTGACTCAACATTAGTTTTAGAAAACTGTTTGTTTTGCATATAAAGTTCCAAAATTTATTCAAGTTTAATTTATATTAAAACATCATAAGCACTGTAATCCCCTAACTCTCATATTTCTTATTCTTTTAAAAAGCCAAATAAACTCATCATAATTAATGTTGCATAGCAAACCTGAATAATAATCATTAGTCACATATTGCTAGTTGCCATAAAAATATATTGGATCAATTAACTTCAGAAAGCATTCTCTGTATATTACAAAATGAGCTAATGTTATTCTTTGGATGATCAGTCTTCAGCCAAAAGTACATTTTTAAAAACAAATTTTTAATGTATACCATCAATAATATTGAAGTAGTACTCTAAGAACTTATCTTCAATGTTACCTCTTTGAACTCTGGAATCCTATTAGATATGGGTTTTTAGTTATGCTATTTGTGATAAAAAATAAAAGAATTCTCTATCTTAGCTATCTTTAAATATTCAGTACATTAATGTTAATTGTGTCCACATTGTCATAGAATAGCTCTCCAGAACTTTTTCATCTTGCAAAACTGAAAATCTATATTCATTGAATAACAGTTCCCATTTCTCCCTTTCCCTAGCTCTTGGCAACCACCATTCTGTTTTTGAGAGTTTGACTATTTTTAGATACCTCACATAAGTGGAATCATTCAGTATCTGTCCTTTTGTAAAAGTTTAATTCACTTAGCCTAATGCCCTCAAGGTTCTTCCATGCTGCAAACTATAGAATATCCTTCTTTTTAGGGCTGAATAATATTCCATTGTGTATATACCACACTATTCATTCATCTGTTGATAAACATTTCACTTGCTTCTACCTCTTGGCCACTGTGAATAAATACAAGTGTTAAGATATCTCTTTGAGATGTCAGTTTTAATTCTTTTAAATATGTATATCCAGAAAGGAGATCACAGGATCATTTGACATTTTATTTTTCTATTGGAAAATATAGAACTATTACCATAGTGGCTACATTATTTTATATTTCTAACTGTGTATAAGAGTTCCAATTTCTCCACATTCCTTCCAACACTTGTTATTTTGTTTTGTTTTCTGTTTTTGTTCTGTTATTTTTAGTAATGATCCTTCTAATGTATGTGAGATGATATTTCATTGTGGTTTTGAGTTTAATTATCCTGATTATTAGTGATGTTGAATGTCTTTTCATATAATTGTTGGACATTTGTATATTTTCTTTGGAGAAATGACTTTAGAGTCCTTTGCCTTTTTTTTCTTTTTTTTTGGGGGGGTAGTGGGGATCAAACACTGGTCCTTGAGCTTGTGAGGCAGATAGCAGAAACATTGAGCTAAATCACCGGTCCTGCCTATTTTTTAATTGGATTTTTATTTTGTGTTTTGCTACTGAATTATGTGTTTTTCTTATATACAAGAAGTGATCACAAAACAGGGTGAATATTTAAATTTTAAAAATTTATTACAATAAAAGTTAATTACTGTTAATTCTCCTCAAAATACCACCCCCCTTGAACATCCTTATTCTACCTTTAGTGCCCACTTTCTGAAGCACTCTGGAGGACTCTTTTGTAAATGTCTTTAGGAGTTGTAAAGTGAAAAGGTAAGTTGTAAAATCATTGTGGATGCCCTTATCCACCTTATACACTGGATCTGGCACTGTGCAACTTCTGGCTCTTCCCCAAAGTCAAAATGGCCATGAAAAGTAAACATTTTGAATCATTTCAGAACAGAAAGGCAGCCAGGACAGTGCAACTAAAGACACTCATAAAAAAGACTTTCAGGACTATTCCAGAAAGTACCAAGAATGATGGGATAAGTGTGTTTAAAGTGAGAGGGAGCATTTTGAGGAGGATTAATGATAATATGTCTTTTACTGTAAAAATCTTTTATTGAAACACACATTGGATTTTTAAATCACACCTCATATTTTAGATATTAATCCCTTGTCTGATAAGTAGTTTACAAATATTTTCTCCAATTATGCTGCACAGTTTTCAAGTTTGATGTAGTACCATTTGTGAAATTTTTCTCTAATGAATATGCTGTGGTGTCATGCACAATAAATCATTGCCAAATCCAAAGTCATAAAGCTTTTTTCTCATGTTTTCCTCTAGTATTTTTATACCTTCAGGTCTGTGTTTAACACTTAATGTATTTTAATTTTTGTATGTGGTATAGCATAAGGATTCATCTTCATTCTTTTACATGTAAATATACAGTTTTTTACAACACCATTTGATGAGGGCATTACCCTTTCCTACCTTGGTACCTCTGTCAAAGGTTGTGTGTGGGATTATTTATGACTTATTTCTCCATTCTGTTTGATGGGTCAGTACATCTACCCTAACTCAAGAATCATGCTGTCTTGATTACTGTAACTTTGAAATCAGGAAATGTGTCTTCCACTTTTGTTTTTCTTTCTTGAGGTCATTTCAGCTCTCCTGGGTCCTTTGAAGTTCCATATGAATTTTTAAAAGATTTTTCCTATTTCTGAAAAAAATGTCACTGGGATTTTCATAAGTATTGTATTGAATCTGTACATTGCTTTGGCAAGCATGGACATTTTAACAATAGCAAATTGTCTAATCCATGAACATGGATGTCTTTCCATTTATGCCTGTCTTCTTTAATTTCTTTCAGCAATGTTTTATAGTTTTCAGAATAAAGCTTTTTTTCTCTTGGGTAAGTTTACACCAAAGTATTTCACTCTTCTTGGTGAAACAATAAATAGGATTGTTTCTTTAACTTTCTCTTCAGATTGTTCATTGTTAGTATGTAAAGATGTAATTTATTTTTCCATGCTGATTTGTGCCCTGAAACTTTTCTGAATTTATTTATTAGATCTAACAGTATTTGTTTGTTTGTTTTAGTGGAACATTCAGGGTTTCTTTTCATTTCTTTTTCTTTCTTTCTTTTCTTTTCTTTCTTTTTTTTGGCCAGGGATCGAAATTAGGTCCTTGTGCTTGTGTGGCATGTAGTGGAACCACTGAGTTAAATCCTTGGCCTACACTCAGGGTTTCTATGTGCAAGATAATGTCAGATACGACAGAAATAATTTTGCTTCTTTCTTTCCTGTTTGAACATTCTTTATCCCCCACCCCCGTCACTTTGATTGTTCCAGCTAGGACTTCTAGTACTGTGTTAAATATAAATGGCTAGGGGATGCATCCTTGCATGTTACTGATCCTAGAGGAAGAGATTTAACTTTTTAAACTACTTACCTCTAATATTTTATTTTAACATTCATTAGAGATAGTCTGTATAATGAAGTTTTAATATATTAGCACCAATGCCCTGATGGTGAGGACCAGCCATAATCTCAATCAAAGTCTTGGAGAAAAATATAACAGTAGCTGATATATGAGGCAAGAGCTCAAATTCAATGAGTTTGTGTTTTACTTTAAGTCAGTCATTGATTTGCAATGTTCCTAGAGACAAGTTGTTTTCCTCCTCTATGTATTTATTTTATTTTCTGTAAAATGGGATGATATGGGTAGATCATTTGCTTCCCAAAGTCCTATGAGACTATACAAGACTAAAATTTATATGTAAATTTCTGTGCTAATGTGATAAGAATAACTTTAGTAAAATGTGGGATTATAGCATAATCTTTTATGGGAAAAGATTATTGAGATCCTCATTTTTATTCTGAAAATAAAATGAAACCTCATAAAGATGGTAATTTTTGGATTTGCATTTATACTAATCTTTAAAAGTCATAATACCAACTACTACCTATATATAAATAAAATAATTATGTAAGTACAGTACTTTGAACAAGTAAGCATGCAAGAAAATCTGTTAAATAAAAAGGTAATTTTTAACTGTAGCTCTTAATGTATATGTTGTGTTAGTTTTCTATTACTCATCACCTAAATCATCTATGAGTTAGAGTCTGGATGGAATATATATTGGGACACATTTTCTCTCTATCTGTGGACCTGTGAAATTATAAAACAAGTCTTTACTACCAAAATATAATGATGGGATAGGCATAGGATAATAGTTACAGATATTCAATTCATGAAGGGAGAAAGTAGAAGTAAGAGAAAAAAGCAGTCATTAATCCCAAGCAATTTTTAAATTCTCCTGGAAAAACTCTTCTGGTTCCAAGATCTATGAATTGTCTTCAATGATGCATGGCGTTTTAAAAACTATCTGTCCTTGTTTATTTTATGAAAGGAAGAACATGTTTGCAGCTGCATAATCCTATCAGCCTGTAGAATTTTACATGCCTGAAAATCTTCTTTCTTTTTATATTGTTTCTTTTGGTCCAAGTTGACAGTGTTTCTGCTGGTATAAAATTCTCAAGAAACTTGTGAATTTCCCTTGAATGTCACACATAAGAGACCCATCCATAGATTTTTCCTTAGATAATCTCATCTCTTTTTAGCTTTTGCTGAGAGTGCTAAGGCACAAGTCTTTATTGGTTCTAGAACTTTTTTGTTTTATTGAGGCTATCTGTGAGTCACACATTTAATTTCTTTTTTTAAATCCCCACAAAGTCCCTCTTTAACCTTTTCAAGTAACTTTTTGTGTGACTGAATCTGCTGACTTCTTGACATTTTGATATCTTAACAAAAGATTTTTCCAGTCACACTTTCATCCCTTTCTCTACAGTATACTTCACAGACAATGACTCTTAATTATCAGGTTGTTTGTAATCTGGATAGGCTGATATTTTCCCAAATCATCAAATCCTGGATTATATTTGTTTAACTCTTCTTTTCTCAATTTATTTTTTTCTCTTTCATTTCACCATCAGCAGAAAGAAAGCAAATTATATTTTCAATAGTTTGTTTGAAATCTCCTTAGCTAATGTCCAGTTTCATTGTTTACAAATTCTGTTTTGCACAAAAGTGAGGGACACAATTCCTTAAATTCCATATTTCTACTAACAATCTGTCCAATGTAATCTAAGCCTTTTCCTATCATACTTCTCAACATTCTTCTAGCTTCTGTCAATTTTAAATTCTCTTTCACATAGTAAGTTGTTACAACAGCACCCAATTCCAGGTGCCAAGATCTACAATTGTTTACTATTGTTTATATAACAGAGGACCACAAATGTATTAGCTTAAAAAAACACAACTTTATAATTTTACAGTTCTATTTTGTAACTTCAATAGGTTAGGAGTCTGACGTGGATATCACTGACTTAGTATCAAGCCATCTACGGAGATGTGTTCTGCCGTTTTGGAAGCTTAGGGGAGAATTATCTCCTGTTCATCCAAGTTGTTAGCAGAATTTATTTCCTTGCATTTGTAGGATGAGGGTGTCTGTTTCTGCAGGCTGGAAGGTGAAGGTTCTTCTAATCCTCTGGAAGCTATTGCCTTTCTTGGTTCATGGTCTCTTTGCTCTAGCTTTAGAGCTGGCAATGACAGATTAAGTCACATCTCTCTGAAGCTCATAGATTTTGATACACAAAGCTGCCATAGTCATTCATTTCTATTTTTTCAATAATTTTATCATTTTATTTTCTTTCTAATCACTTAAACTTGTCTTTTTGAAACTGTTGGGTTTGGGGATTAGGGTGTGTGTATGTGTGTGTGTATGTGTGTGTGTGTGTGTGTGTGTGTGTGTGTGTGTGTGTGCATGTGCACATGTTAATTGCTATATACCATATGGTCAGAAAATGAAAATTCTGTTTTTTACTTAGATAACTTGATTGTGATTGTTTTTGTTGTCTACTACATGACTAGTTTTTATGAAAGTTCCATAGGCTTTTGAAAAAAAAAGCTATATTTTATGTTTATAAGATTCATTTTTGAATTATATTAATCAAATTCCCTATGTCCTCACTTCATTTCACTGGCTTGCTTTGCCCATTTTTGTGTGTGAATTTTATTTTAGATTGGTTATTCTACAAAATTTCTGGAGAGAAAAGATATTATACTAGACGAAATCACCTTATATGTAAAACCATTATTCCTGAACAAAAATATAATTACTTAAAATTGAAGAAATCTGTTTACACAGGATCACAGATGTATCCCAACAGGTTTTTGTCATTTTCTCTGTTCACATGTAATGTGACCAGTTGACCCCACTGACATCCAGTTTCTAAGTTGATTTTTCATTTCTCATCAATTGCTGTTTCCTGGTGTCTATAGTCTAGAAACTATGAAAGAATAAAAGCAATTCAGAAAACTAGTGTTCTGAGTAACATGGGGTTCTATAGCTATATCAGCCTCCAAGTCCCAAGGGGGGAAAAGTGAGAGAAAAGAAGCTTCCAGGAGTCATGTCTGTACTGTGAGTGCAACCTTTAGAATGGAATAGGCTTTCTTTTGACTCCTTTTGAGTTACCAAAACTACAGTAGTTCAGTACTAACCTGATTAATTAATACTGTTGACCAGAAAAAAATATGAGAAAAGGAAAAAATGGAAACAAAGTCTTTGTAAACAGGGGAGGGTGCAGGGGGTGAAGGGAGGGTAGGGGTATGGGGAAAAAATAAGAACCAAGATCCGTCATGTAAAGGTACAAGATCCCAATGATGAATATAGCTGTACATATACTTAAAAAGTACCAATAAAGTCAATAAGATAAACATTAATATTGTTGATTTTTGTTTTATTTTGAATATTTTAGCTTACTCTAGTGACTTGCACCATAAAAACTATAGTATATAATTTGCTTATTATAAACTAAAATGCCAAAAGTTATTATAAAAGAAACTGAAAAAAAGTTTTAAATCACATAATTCCTGTCTTCCATGTAGAGCACTCTACATCCTACATGAAGTCCATCCAGAAAGAACTACCCTCACCCTTTTAAGGAAAAAAACTATCCTTCAAGATTTATAGGTTTTCTATTCTTAACTTAATCTTACAGACCTTAAGTGTCCAGTAGTAAAATATGCTTACTTTGAAGAGCTAAGAAAATGTAAAACCTATTTTAAGAAACATTTTGCTAACTTTTTAAGGAAGCAATTCAACAGGGTTCTGTATGATAATGGACTAGTGAAGACTGACTGCCTCAGTCATTTCAAGGGCTGCACCTATTGGTTTTCTGTGCCTTACTAAACTAGTTACTCTGCTGAACTTTGAATTAACAAAATAAGAACCATCTGCAGCAGAAAAGGAAGGCGGCTGCAATATCCTCTTATCAGAAGAAAGAGACAAGGAATAAAATCTGTGGCTTTAGGAACAAATGGTAAATCATTTATGCAAGAGAAATTTGGGAGAGGAAATGCGGCATGAGGACAAATAAATAAAACACTGACAGTGCAGTATTAAAATGAATTTAGCTAGCTTTAACCAAAGACTGAAAAGAGCCTGAGTTTAGTTGCAGGCTGGTTGGAAAGCACAAACTTCTTAGGCTGCTTACGCTGACCTGCAGACAGAATTTTTCTGTTGATTCACAATGCACAGGCTTTCCCAAGAAACACTGTCAGGTTTTACATGCACCAAGACCGTGATACAAGATCATGAGGGATACACATCTTTTCACAGGAAGATACATAAAAGACAGCGGCAGAAGTTCAATGTATAAGGTGATATTTATCTGTCCATGTTCTTTCTTGTCAGATGCTCACTGTACCCACTCTTTAAAATGCTCTTTTTCCTTTTTCTGAGCCAGAAACTTGAAGCTCCCACAAGAGTTCAAACTAAACCTTCCACTTCCCCTGACAAATAAGCCTGCCAGTCACTCCTGACTTCACTGACTTAAAGTGGTCTTTCTCTCTTCCTTTTGAATTTTTATACCAATTAGTACCCATTCATTTGCCAAATAATCGCGCCAATTTATAACTTCTTTTTATGGTACTTAAACAAATACTTCTTTCTTGTTATTCAATTTCCATCTTTATATTCCATCATATTAAATTGTGAATTTCTTGATGAGACAGTGTACACATTACTTAAATAAAAGGGGAAAGAGGAAACAAAAGGCACTTATTCTAATTGCATGAGGGCTGTCAACTACTTCAAGCTTGTGAAGCCAAAGAAATACATTCCTTTGTTAGGACAATGTACAGAGCTCAGCCAGACTGCATAGAATAGCATGATCCTTATGATTGTTATTATCTCAGAGATAATCACCAGTGGTTTTGTAGTGACATCCCATCAAATAAACTGATGAAGAAGCTCAGGAGGGTGAATTTAAAAGGATAAGGGAGGAATAGGGGTATAGTTTAGAGGTAAAGCACTTACCTAGCACACATGAGGCCCTGAGTCTGATCCTCAGCTCAGTGGGAAAAAAATGATAAGGGACAGGCCAGTAAAGTATAAGGGTCCAATGAACCTCAGGCATATTCCAGAGGATGAGACCTAGGATTAGCTGGTCAAGTGAAGAAATGGGAAGAAGGCCTATTAAGAATCAAAGATGATGGAAATAGGATCTTCTTTCTGTACATAAGTGCATGCCTGGATCAATTTAAACAACTGGAGATAAAGCAGACATATATGAATCACAAGTTCAAGGCTTCACTAAAGTTGTATCTCCCCAACTACAGAGCTTTTATGCTTTAGTTAGAATGAAATCTCTTCCAGAACACACAGGTCTCTCAATTCAGGTCCAATAAATAGGCTCTTTTAATTCTTTCTATTTTTTTTTTCTCTACTTCCTGGCATCCTTGCATTACTTTAGGGCACTGGAACACTCCTATCTTCTTCCTATCAACTCCAGGTCCCACAACTTGTCTTTTATTCATATGATCAGCCTTATCCAAATTCCTCTCCCTGTGTCTATGCATTCAAGCTGACAACAGGAATTCCCTAATTCACATTCTCAGGCAAGAGTTGCACTGTGAAGCTCCCAGTTTGTGGTTGTCTTAGCATGTGTTTGCAATATCAGTGCCTGGAGTGGCAATAAAGCTCTATTCACAGAAGATGCCATGTCAGACTCCTACACTGACTTCTATTATTCCAATCCTTTGGGCTATTTTAAAGAGCTTTATCTGTTTCTCCCACTTTCTTAGCATTAGCCATGTGCCCATTTCTCCTGGCTATTTATTTAAGTAGAGTGTACCTGTTCGGCCTGTTTGAACAGGAATTAGAAAGTCCCGTTGATGGTAGCTTACAGGGTTACTTGGGGTCTGCACAGACTTGCTATTTCTTAGATTATTTATACAATTTATTTGTCTACATTCTCTTACCTCTGTATCTCTAAATTCATCTTAATGCAATACAGCCTTTAGTGCCAAACCAATTTTTTCTAATACATGTTTTCCCTAAAGCCCCAATACCTTCATTCCTTTGTTCTGATTTATTGCTACTGCCTAACCACAGCTACAAGGCAAAAAAAAAAATAATAATAAAAAATTTAAAACCCTAGTAACAAGCACATCAGGATTAACATGCTAGGTCTATGTTAAACCACCCAACAATGAACTAACTCATCTTTAATTTATTAGCTTGATTCTGATATAAATTCTGAATGAAAAGTAAAAGGTTGTGTAGATTAATAATATTAAAGTTGCAAAACAAACCCCTGAAAAATAGGAAATGTTAAGCAAAGGGAACTGTGCCATCTTTAATTCATTGCTCTATTCCTAGGCAATTCCTTGCATGCAGGATGCAAACTCACAGCTGTGTTTTTGAAAAGACCCTGCAGTACCAAAGATATCAGTACAATGTATAATCAGTATAGCGTATTACACCAAACTTTAGAAAATAATTTGTGTATATTCTGTGCGATATTGGCATAAAAACACTTCATTATAACCTTTTATTAAGTGTCATCTGCTTCTGAATTTCTATGTAGATGAGTCTAATCATTCCAGAAGCCAAATTTGCAGGTCAAGTATTAGATAAGTCCCATATAGCCTAAAAAAGGCATTATCTGTCATCAATAGTATAGTACTCAACCTACAGACAGGGTTTAAACCCTGTGAAGTTGAGGAATCTAAATCAGTCTCAGAACAAAGAAACCATCATGGCCCAGCTTAGTGGCACATTCCTGTAATTCCAGCACTCTGGAGGCCGAGGCAGGAGGATCACTGTGAGTTTGAGACCAGCCTGGGCTACATAGTGAGTTCCAGGTCAGTTTCAACTACATAGTGAGACCCTGTCTCAAAAAAAAAAAAAAA
>NW_022900914.1:39350845-39370730 GCF_012274545.1 Fukomys damarensis
TCTAAAAAAAAAAAAAAAAAAGAAAGAAAGAAACCATCACTGCCAATTGACTTAGGCTTTCTCAAAACTTTTAATATTCAGTAAAACCTTGTACATTGGACCTAATTAGGGAGGCCATATCACATCTGTGAGATAGACACAAAGCAAGTAAACAACCTGTAGGTAATGAAAGTGGTTTACTGGTTTCCAGGATCAATGGTTACTCTAGTTCAAACTCTCAACATTAAAAGGGTCTCTGTCCCTCTTTCTGGATAACTGACAGGAAAAAATCAAATTTGCTATGCTTAATTCTATAAACATTAGAAAATTCTTATAAACTTACATAGTAATTAGCAGAAACACTTTCAATATTTACATCAACAAATCTCAAGAGGCCACACTAATGTGTTGCAAGCAAATGAATACCAATTTTAGAAATATCAAAGTTTGAAAATGATTGACTTTTAAAAATAAATCAAGAAATTTAAAGGTTATCATAATAATAAGATGGCCATGCATTTGAATTTTAACATGCTTTCTTAATAGAACAAGCAGGAGTGGGTGAGAAGATGGAGCCAGGAACAGCATGAGAATTTCTGTTGCTAATGCCAGTACCATTCCTGTATTGTTACAGAAAATGCAGAGGAGAGAATTAATGCTTTATGTTATCAGTTTTCTTAACAAATCCCTCTATCATATAAAGGTAGAATGAAACCTTGTTTTCTCAACTTTCTAATTACAGGCAATGTTTGGAATTAATTAGGTTTTACTCATTATCTCAACCTACATATAGCAAAGAATGTGGACCTTAAGAGATTTACCCACCATTAGTGTGCAGTAAAATATTGTGGTGAAATGAGATGTGGCAAGGGAGAGAATAATCTGGAGAAAGGGGAATTCCAACTAAGCTTCAAAGGCTGGCACAATGTTGATGAGGTCACCTTAGGCCAGTCTAAGTCTTGAAGATAGAATATCTCAGCTGCTAGAGCTCTAACTTTTGTCACGCTGAGAGAATTGACTTGCGCTCTTCAGACTGTTAGAAAAATTATGATATAATGTTACTCAGTCAAAATTGGGGATATTCCTTTTCAATTACCAAAGCTACTTATTTACTGATCTCATAGTACCCTGAGAATTGAATATGTGATCATAAGTTTGACTGGGAAACATGGAATGAGAGAAAAAAATGGAAGGTGGTCTTGGGAATATCCTTCCTATAGTCAACAATAATGTACTGTACTTCAAAATGCTAGAACAAAGGATGTTGAAAGTTTTTGCCATAGACATAATGAATGTTTGAGGAAATAGATATGATTAGCTGATTTAAACATTATGCAATTTATGTGTATCAAAACTGTACATGGTACCTCGTTAATATATATAATTTTTGTTTTATGTATCAGGGTAAAAATGATGAGTTGTAAAAAATTATCCTTGACCCACAATAGAGAACACTTCCCTAGTCACCAGCCTGGATGAGTCCTTAGGGACAACACACCCTTCTCTGAATAGTGCTGGACAAACATTGCCAATTTCAGATCCTTTAGGATTCCTTTCTCTGTGCTGTGAGCTTCTTGAGCCTCTTTCATTCAGACAGTCCACTCAGTTTCAATATATTGCTTCAACAATTAGAATTCTGTGGTTAAGGATAATAGAAATTGATTAACCTAACTTGAGCGCAAAAATGGAATTTATTGGAAAGAACTGAGAATGGCTGCAAAATTGGATGAGAAGCTTATGTCTGAAATCTTTAAAGAACTTTTGGAGCTGCCTTGTGCATGCCTGCCATTTGGTAGGGAGAAATAGACATTTAAATAAAAAGAATCAATGAGATCTGTAGTGCTATTTTAGAAATATACTCAAAATAATAGGAATTACAAAAAAAATGAATAATCAGCTGTTCCTTAAGAGGGGTGGAGATAAGAGTCAAGGTAAGGAAAAGCTTCCCAAAGGAGGTGTTATTTGAACTGACTTTTAAAAGCAGATCACTTTTAAGTATTTTATAAATAGAGTAAATATTTATCTGGTGGTAAAAGAAAGAACAGGTGCTCAAGACACTCAAGATGCAAAGACACAGAGATGTGAAAGGGTATGGAATATTCTGGAGTATTCTATGGTGTGAATTGAATGTCATTCCTAGCACACTCAGCATAGGTTGATAAAGTGAAGAATAGTGAGAAAACTGAGGCTGAAGAGGAAATAGAAGGCTGGTTATGAAGACTCATGTTGCAATAAACTATGATCATAGCAGAGAGGTATCAAATGCAAAAACTAAGTTTATATGTAAAATATTTACAAACCAGAAACTTAAATGAAATACTCACAGGGATTATTTTTCAAATCCCAGTACACTTTTTCCTTCTCCTCTTTGACTACTGATTCCCCTCTTACCAGCACCTCACCACCAAACTTCCTTTGCTCACTATGTACACAAATTTAGTAATCTGTGATATCTCATGCTGGTGATTTTTTTAAAAAGCTTTGAATAAGGCCAACCTTACAATGCAATTCATCAAGACTTACTAGACTTCATCTCTTTGAGACTCATTCTCTGAAAATCTTGACCTGATGGCAGGATACTTTGCCAATAGTGAAGTGAGCAATTTCCAAGAGATAAATTGCCTAAGAAAGAAAAAATACTGAACCTGCTTTTCTAATTCATACTTGATCTTCAAGTATATTCAAACTAGTTCTTCCAGCCTGGGTTACAGAGGATAATTTATAGAGTCAAAACTGAGTATCAGACTTGCTATTGTATGATTCTTAAATGTTCCCCCAAGGCCTATTGTGCTGGAAGCTTGGTCCCCAGGAAGGTGCTACCAAGAAGTAGTGAAACTGTTAAAAGGTGGTGTCTAGTGGGAGGTCTTTAAAGTAATTGAAAGTATCCCCCTAAAGAGACAATGGGACCATGTTCAATTCCTCATTCTCTTTGGTTTCCTGGCCATGAGATGTGTGATTTTGTTCCACCACATGACCCCTGCCCTTGATATCCAACACCCCTGCCAGTGGCCTAAAAGCAATGACTTTGAAATCACTAAAACCATTAGCCAAAATAAGACTTTTATCTTTATAAGTTCATTATCTCAAATATTTCATTATAGTGAAAAAAAGCTAACATAAGACTATTCTGGACTATTTTTCCATCATCCTCATGAATATGTTAACTTGACATGTAGCACATCCAGACATAAATAAACCTTGGGAAGGAAGAATTCTTGAGGATTTTGTTCTTTCTGGGCATGAAAACCTTAATCATAAAAGGTATCTGCAAAAAAGCACTTTATTTATGGAATTGATTAAGATAACTAATGGATTTGCTGAGAATAACTGAATCTTCTTTCTGAAATGAAAATTTTGGTACTTAAATATTTTATCATGAGTAACTGAATACAATAAAAGATGTTTTATATTTAATATATCATTTATCATGGTTTCTATTATTTTCCTTCCTTACTCACTAAAGAACCAGAGAAAATTCTTAATTATTGGGTTCCAAGAGCTATTCTGGTTCTTTTAGTCTTTAGAAATTCTCTTGTTCTAGCTTTCTGGGTTAGGATTCCATTTCTCAGGGCCCTTAGTTCTAATGGTGAGTTTATAGGTTTTGTTTATGCATTCTTCAAAATGCAGTCTTTAAGATTTTATCAGTTGTGTTCTATTGAAGGCTTTCTCAAAATCCTCTGCTAAATGCCAGCTACCTGCTTTACTGTTAGCTGGAATAGTTACATGTTGTTGTTGCTTTCTATCTCTACAGTCTTTTTTTGGGGGGGGGTACCAGGAATTGAACTCGGGACCTTGTGCTTTGCAAGGCAGGTGGTGGTACCACTGAGCTAAATCCCTGGCCTATCTCTCCAGTCTTAATGTTCTGACCACATGGTACCTGCGCCAGTCATGTTCTATGATATGAAAATACAGAGGGAAAGTATTGGCTGTATCTTGAGACTATTGATATCTTTCCATTACCTTCTGCACACTTTCTTCCTTCGTCCAATGAATAGAAGCCATAGTATTTTGTCCGATAGGATGCAACATTAATATCTCTTCCAGTAGATAATATCCACATGGCAAATCAAACTTGTTTTTTTAAATTTTGTGCAAACCTCTAATGAAAATAGACATTTTGAAGAAGACCTTAAGATTATTTATTTTACCTCAAATTGTTACCTCTATAGTGCTTTTCAACTATGACAATTAATTTCCAAAGTTGCTGCAACTCTACTTCCCATCCTACATGCTCTTCTGCAAAGTGATATTGCTACCTTCTCATGAAGAGGGAGCTATGTCTCTACCCCTTTGAACCTGGAAGGCTCAGAATTTCTTAGACCATGAAATACAGATATAGTATTTTGTCCGATAGGATGCAACATTAATATCTCTTCCAGTAGATAATATCCACATGGCAAATCAAACTTGTTTTTTTAAATTTTGTGCAAACCTCTAATGAAAATAGACATTTTGAAGAAGACCTTAAGATTATTTATTTTACCTCAAATTGTTACCTCTATAGTGCTTTTCAACTATGACAATTAATTTCCAAAGTTGCTGCAACTCTACTTCCCATCCTACATGCTCTTCTGCAAAGTGATATTGCTACCTTCTCATGAAGAGGGAGCTATGTCTCTACCCCTTTGAACCTGGAAGGCTCAGAATTTCTTAGACCATGAAATACAGAGGAATTGATGATATAGACTATACATAGACTATAAATATGGGCTATAGATATATAGAACATACACACACACACACACACACACACACACACACACACACACACACACTAGATATGTCCTGCCCCTATGGTTTGTTTGAGTTTTGGAAAAGGAGTTTCTGGCATCTTTCTCAGTGACCTGAGCTGGAGCTCTTAGATCTAGACTGGAGCTGTAAGCTTGCATTTAAGCACAAGATGATTAGAAAATGTACTTTAATAAAAGCATTTATTATAATTAGCAATAGCTTCTTCATCTAACTTGTACATCCTATAACCCCAAGCTTTGCCAAAAGCATTTGAGGTACCCTTGTCAATCAAAACCTTTTTTCCTTCAACACCTAGCAAAGCTACATGTCAAAAGATTTCCTTAAGATTTCCAGCAAGCTAGTTAAGAGCAGTGTTTTTAGTCTTGCTACACTAGTACATTGGTTGCTTTTATCATTCAGACCATCTGTGATGAAGTCTATTTTGTTAACTCAGAAAACCTCAATTTCTGTAAGACTTTAAAATGAGGCATTAACATATTTTTATGGATTGTGCTACCATTATGGTTTTGGAGACTTCTCATTTCAGTTATTAAAAAGAAAAACCCTGCCATCTAAGCTTCTCATAAGAAACTATTTTTACATTCATAATCTTTAAAGATGCTTATGTAAAGAAGTGGTTTGAACTCTTTCAGTGAGATTTTAGCTCAGCCTTAAGCTTAACAATAATGTAATTTGTGTGAGGGTGGCTGATCCCCACCTGTCAGTGATGCTTCAGGAAAATTCGTAAATCACAACCAGAATCTTATCTGAAACCAGTTTAAAAATCCATGTGACTAATAGTCATTTCTGAGTGATTTGGTTTCTTAATACCATAGTACACCCTGAATATTGGGATTTTATAGCTGGAATGCACCTTAAAAACAATTTTATCAAGTCTTTTGTGTTACAGATGAGTAAACTGAGGCTACATTTCTGAAGGCAAACATATTTTCTTTGCACTGTTTCTTTGACAGTCAAAGTGTGGTTCCTGGACCAGGAGTAGCCCCTGAGAACTTGTAAGAAATTCAGGATCCCTGGCAGCATACTGTACCATTTTCATCAGAATCTCCATTTTCATAAATTCTTCAAATGATTCATAGTACCTTAAGGTTTGAGACACCTTGCTCCACACGACACTGTTTCTCAGGAGAAATGAAAAGCTTTGGAATCCAATGAATCTAGATTGAAACCAGATTTTTCTATGTCCTAACAAAGTGGTTTTGAGTCAAGTACTAAATCTTTCTGGTCTTCAGTTAAATAGGGATAACAGTTAAACGGGGGTAATAATAATCTGAAATATCAACATTGGGTTTAAATTAAGTATTTATATAATCCTAGTCAGATATCTGACAGTAGACCCTTAATAAATGAAAGCTTCTAGTACTGCTGCTGCTTCCTGTTACTATAGCTACTGCTAATATTACCACCAGTAACTACCATTACTTGCTACTACTGCCACTTCTACTGCTGGTGCTATTGCTGTTGCTATTACTGCTGCTTTATTACTTCTGCTGCTTTTGCTATTGCTACACTACTGTTACTGCTGCTCCTGCTTCTATTATTAATTCTGCTACTATAATAGTTTCTGCCACCACTATCATAATTATTAATATCTTAGAGAAGGATCCTAACCTTTTAAGCACTGACAAGTAGCCAAAGTGAAACTGGAGCCCAGGTCTTGACTACTATTCCGGTGCAGCTCTCCTTGTACCTCATAATTTCACTTCTGTTTTAAGTACCACTAAATGCTGGAGACAACATTCTTGTGTATAGCCTTTCCAATTCTTGGAATAGGATGTAAGAAAAAAGAGACTGCTGTTTTTAAGATTTTCATTTAAATCCCTTAGAACAGTAGAGTCAGTTTACTCAATTCTGTATCTTCTCAAATGACTCAAAGGATCTGAGTTTCCTCTAGTTGCAGCTTGTTTCCTTCAGCTATGGAATATTGCCTTTCTCTAATTTTACTTCTGGCTTCCAAAAATTTTTTCCATAAAAAGTTTTACTGGATGTTCTTGGTTTTTCCCCTTATCCCTGCCTTCCCTTCACCCCCTTCTCCCCTCCCCATTTACAAATACTTTATTTCCATTTTTTCATTTTCTCATATTTTTTTTCTTTTCCCTTATTCAATAAATTCAATAAAAAGAGAAAAAAAAGAAAGCGAAGAAAGTAAAAAAAAAGTTTTACTGGATGTGATAATACATTTATTTTCTTAGAAAACAGAATATGTGTGCAACTCTGGGTGATCTTGAATTTTTAAAAGGAACCTATTTATTTCAGTCTTAGTCCTTTCAGCACTCAGCCCTATACTTAAGTGTTCCTACCTCTCTTCACCTATAAAAAGGATTTTTGCCACTTTGCAAACATAGATTTCTTTCTTTCTTTCTCTCGTCCCAGAAAAACTTCTAGTTCTTGTTCTTAGAACTCAGAGTATGTCTTAATTGGAAAACATTGATTGAAATGCTAACCTCTTAGCCTCAGATAGACTGGCTTCTAAAAAATTATAGAGTCTCTGGGTCATTGACTAACATGTTTGTGTGGAAAGCATCCAAATATCCTGACAAGATCTGTGAGAGCATTTTTTAGCCATTGATATCAAACAGCAAAATTTAACACACTTAACCAGGGAACTGTAAACAGAACACAACAATTCTACAGTAGGGCCAGTTCTAGATTGGCCCTATGATTGGAGAGAATGGAGTTCCAGGTTTTGTGAAAATAGGCATGGTTTAATATGGATAGACACCATGAGAGCTGTACATCTGAGCCCATGAGTGGACTCTTCAGTGCCAGTAGTGGACTTTTGAATACAATGTAAAGCCCTTGAAAAGGCCCTGGTAAGAATGATGTGCCCCACTATATTAGGGAGATGAAGAGGTGCTAGATTTTCTATTTCTAGGAAACTGGGATTCCTTGGTTGCTGCTGGAGTATGGAGTATAGTGATGAGTTTTCTGGCCTAGGGCTACAGCTTCTGCTTGCTCAGTTTAGCAAGTGCTGTGATTTGTGCTTTGAAGCATTTATAAGGATCCAAATGAATCAGAAGATCTAGCATCTATTTTTGAAAGCACCTCCTCCATACAGGCATATAAATTGCATAAATTCACAAACAAGCTGTTTTATCAGCTTCAAGGGGCCTTAGGGATGACTCCAACTGAATTAAAAGTCTTAGATGTAAATAAGAAGTGTACTGTTTCAAGAATGGGACATAGATACACAAATACACTGTGCTATTCCAGATTCCAAAGATGGTATATGCCACAGTCAAAAATGAGGTTCATTAAAATTTTTTTCTTTATTTGCTTACTCATTTGTTTCTAAGTGGCTGTATAACAATAACCAAATAGTTTTAAACACTTTACAAATATTAACTTACTTAATACTTGTAATAAGTAACCCTCTTTGCAAGGTAACTACTATTCTTATCTCCATTTTATTCAGAAGAAAATAGACTCAGAGTTTAGGTAACTTGCCCAAGATTATACCGTTAATATATGTCAGAACTGGAACTTGAGCAGTTTGGCTTTCTAGCTTATACCAGTGGTGGCAAACGTATGACATGTATGCCACAGTGGACTATTAGTATCATTGAAACTCTAAAAGCTTTGGGGTCACTGATCTACACTCAGATTTCCTATGCATCATGAAGTTATATTAGAATTTCCTTTATACTTTACTGGCAGATACTGTTTCTTTAATCTTGCAGTACTAATAAAACCAAGATGGTGAATTTAATACTGGAATGTGTCAATTATTGGGGCTACTCATATTTAAGGTTTAAGATATCGTCTGCATTCTTAATTCAAAGACTCTTATTACAGCTAAATTTGTCACCTCATAAAACTATGAAAAAATTTCCTTTTAGGTTATGTGTTATTGTAAACCACAAATATAAAAAGTAAGATAAGCATTGTTGTTTCAAAAACATCGTAAAAGGGCCGGGTATTTAGCTCAGTGGCACCAAGCCTGCCTCGCAAGCGCAAGGTCCTGAGTTTGACCCCTGGTACCACAAAAAAACAAAACAAACCCCTTAAAATTCCAATATAAGAGACCAGGTAAAATGCCTAGAGCCTACTATAAGACTTGTAAGACTCGTAATTTAAAAGAGGATGGAAATAAGTCATTTGTCTGATGAACACTTCAGTGCTTCTCTACCATGTTACTACTTGAGTGAATCTGCCCTTTGATCAGGGTCTATTATAGGCTGGAAAAGTTTCCAATAACGACCAGAAACTTAGGAATCAAAATCCCAGTGCACATAAGAGAGGAAAACAAAACAAAACAGAAACAAAACCCCACACAACTTCCCTCATTTGCAGCCAGAGTGCTTGTGGCCAGGGAACTGGCCCATTGTGCCTCTACCACTCCAGCACAGAGGGCGGAGTGTTGCCATGGCTGCAGGGACCCATCCATGTGGACTGGTTTCAATAACCAGCAGCTGCTCACTTCAGAGAAAGCAGGATGGCAGTCCAGTTCCGAATGAGCATTTCTCTCTGGGCCCCAACCTGACCCGAATATTGTTTTCTCATTGAATTTCTTTTTATTTATTTATTTTTAGATAGCACCTTTCTTTGAACTTTCCCTCTTGTTTGTGTGGCAGTTGGCAGAACTACAGAAGGTCTCTTTCATTCTGCGGAAAATGTGATTTTTCTTTAATAGTTCCTGAGGGAACACAAACACACACACACACACACACACACACACACACACACACACACACACACACCTATTCTTCACTATATGAAAGCATAGAGCAAACCATAGAGTTTGTTTACTCCCAGAAGTGTGAAGGCCAAGTAGCTCAAAAACCCCTGCATGACTCATCCGTCTGCTGCCCTGTAAAACTTTGGGGCTAGAATAGAAAATATGACCCTTTATTCTGGCCATGACCATAAATTTTATATTTAATGCTGAACACATTCTCAATTCACAGCTAATTCATAATCTGACTTCTTCTCTTTATTTATATGCTGACCAAATATGAGGATTGTGCAAATATAAACACTTATGAATTCTGACCCCTTCTCAAGGGAATTGCAGAAAAATTGTGTTTGCTGCAACATAGAAGCTATACTATAATGGAGGAAAAATTTCCCCCATAGCCCTAAAGGAGTTTGGAAATGAGGCTTGTACTGCTGTTGAATTAAAATAAAAAGAAAAAAAAAACTTGAACCAATTTGTTTACCAGTTGTTACTAAAGACTTTCAGGAAAAAAAAAAAAAAAGACTGTCAGAGAAAAATGTTTGTGGACATGGTATCCAAAAGGCTGACAGAACCCAGAACTTGCTTGGTATTCAAAGAAGGGCTCATCCAACATTATCCTGCATAGTGTATAATTACTTGCATATTGGGAGCCAAAAAAGGGAATTCAGTCCGGTGAGTGTGTGTTTATACTGACGAATTTGAGAAGTAAAACAATCCAGCAGCATTCCTCACCTCCCCCCACATCTGGGAATAGTTAATTTGCTTGCTGTAGTGTATAGCATGAGGTTGATAAAGTTGTCTGAAGTCCTGCACTAAGGCCATTAGCCTTACTTCAAATCTTTCTGCTTTAAAGGTTTAACATTGTGACCAATATTAGCAAATATTATTTTTATTAATCCTAAAACACAGTGAGAAGAGAGAACTTTCGGCTCATAGTTTCTTGATCATTTTCTTCATCATATTTCCAATGTGTTTGGAAAGCTGGCCTCAAGCACATTTCTCCTTTCTTTCTCTGCAATGTATTATTGCAGGAAATAACTCACAAATGAGGCTCTAGAAAATGTAGTCGAGTTTTTACATAGTTTTTTTCTGTGAATACATATTTGAGTTCTGAAGTTCCTCTGGGATAGATAATGTGTTTTTTCTTCTATTTTACAAAGTTTAGCCCAGAACACTGGAGAACACCATGAGAGACCCTCGATTTATGGAAAGTTTTGTGAATTGAGAGTACCAGTGGTTTATGTTTGGCGCTGCATTTCCTTAATTGTGTCTTTTTGAAAGAAAACATAGTATATATACAATGCCCTCTCTATTGAATCTAACAATTCAGGATGTTACAGGAGCTCATCAGTCCCCAGGGAGTCTCCTTCAGTTTCTCACAGAGGCTTGCAATAATGAAACGCAATTGTTATTCTGACCTTCGTTTGTGAAACTTCAGTTTTCTGAATAAGAACAAGTGTCTTATTTTTGTTGGCTGAGTACACCAAGTGTTTAATACTGCTGAAAGTTTTCTATAGCACTTTCAAAAGCTTATTTTTCACAACATCTAGCCATTTTCTTTTGAATCCTGGTGAGAAACAAACTGAAGAACTCCCCAAATATAGCCAGGCTTAGAATGTATCTCATTGCCTCATCTTTTTCTCAAAGCTTATCTCCACAATTTGACAACTGTTTAAAATCACTTGTGCCCTGCATTTCAGGCTTCTTTGAACTAAATATGTGTAATTGTCCTTCATGGTAAAAAAATAGTAATTTCCAGAAGGATTTCTGTGAATAAGCAGATACTACTCACAAAAAGTAGCCAGCCTGATTGATGTTCAGTCTTCAACCTGAACCTCACTGTTTTCAGGTCCAGACTCACTCAGAGTTGTCGTCTTTGGTCATCTGCTCTTCATCCCCAGTTTCTGCACATTGTGACAGCTTCCTGCTCCCTCTTTTGGAGCTTAGAAACAGAGACCATACTTTGGTGATTAAATACCCTTAATTCTATAGGTCCCAAATATTAATGCATGAGCCAGTGACCAGATTGGCGCTAGGTGGTCATGAGTTTTCCCTCATGTTTTCTGACACACACACACACACACAAACACACACACACAAAGTTCATGAGTATAAGAACATTCCTTGGTGGGCTTATCATTATATCCCACCACTTAAAAAATTCATAGTGTATCACTCAATAAATACTTGGCCAGTGAATGAAAAAAAGGGGGAGCTAAGTGTATGGGTGAGGTGAGTTTTCCCCAAAGCTGCATATATTAATTTTCAGAACAAAAATTCTGGATATTATGGCCTTTCTACTATTTTGCCTTTGTAATGTGTTTGTTTTTTCAAAAGATGATATAAGAATACAGAATTACTAGGAAGTCTTTTGAAAAAAGCAAATATTAAACAACCCGATTTCAGGACTCCAGATTTTTGTACAGATCCATAAAATTCAAAATCTATAAATTATTGTCTTAGTGCATGCTCTTTCTTGATATTGTCTTGTCTCTCACAAACTGTTTTTCATCTCATCATAAAATTTGCCTTCCCTGGAAGGGATAATAAAAGATTAATGCCTAGGAACCAATTTAATAGCATAATTTGGAATCAGAATCACCAGCATTGCTCTTCATCCTTTGTGCCAGGTCCTGTGCTATTCACATTCACATACTCTTCTGTGAAAGTCCTATTTTCACATGCATTATTTCATTTTCACAGATAAGGTGAGTTAGATCTGGGTGGCCCATATCCTCCAACAGATAGGGAAGTTACAGGTGGCTGAGGAGGTCCAAGAGAGGATAATGGAAAATGTGGGATTAGACGGAGCTTCTTTGGCCAAGGATGATTTGGCTGGATAAGAGAATGACATTCTGGCAAAAGTAAAGATGATGAAAAGGAAAATCTTATGTAGTTTGGAACAGAATATAGGCTAACCTGATTGAAAATTATGCCACAGATATTTCTATGTGCACACAGATGATTGGACAGGATTTTCATTTTGCAGGTATTAGGTATGTGTCTTAGGCTGCTATAATGAACTACCATTGAAAGTGTGGCTTATAAACAACAGAAATTTTACTTTTCACAGTTCTGGAAGTTGAGAAGATGAATATCAAAGCACCAGTAGATTCAATGTCTGGTGAGGGCCCACTTCCTAGTTCATGGGCAGCTCCTTCTTGCTGTGTTCTCATGTGGTAGAAGGGGGTCAGGGAGCTCCCTGGGGCCTCCTTTATGAAGGCTCTAACTTCATCCACAACAGTCACTATCATTGCCTAATCACATCTAAAAGGCCTCACTACTAAGTATTATCACATCAGGCATTAGGATTTAACATAAGAATGGGGGGAGGGCATAAACATTTAGTCTGTGGCAGTATAGTCTGATGCTTGCTGCCTTTTCAGCTTTCCACCCAAGCAATCAATCAATGTCCATAATATCTTTGTATATTTGAATTTGTTTACTTGACTCTTTTTGACTCCACATGATGTCTGGATACTTTCAGAAGCTATAAGATTATACTTTTCTCAATTAGCAGTAATCATGCCTCAGATAGACCTCATTGGCTGCAATACTGCCACTGCAAAAAAGGTAATATACTTTTCACTTCTAGAGATGTTTTCCTATGAGGAAAATTCTATTCAGAACTTAGTACAGAATCTGGTATGTCTTTAAGCATAATTAGTCCAGTGTGAAATGCATTCTTAGTTTTGTGTAAGAGCTGAGACTATTGACTTAAAAGTTTCTAAGAGGAACAGAAACTCTGCCCATTATTATTTCCAATCCCAGTAGTGCATCCACAAGCATGACATAAAAATTATTTAACACTAACCTTATGGAAAAAATTCCTGCTTTTCCAGTGATGAAAGCCTATTAATTTAACAGTAAGTTGATAAACATGAAATACATACATGTAAATTATCTAGTTCAATATTAGTTCAATACTGTAAATGCAGTTGGTTCTCTTTTGTGGATTTCATATTTGTAAATTTGCCTACTCACTAAAATTTATTTGTAACCCCAATATTCACATTCAGCACTTTTCATGACCATTTGTGGACACGTGCAGAGCAGTGAAAATTTTGCGTCAACTGACATACATACTCCCAGCTGAGGTCAGACAGGGTGATGCTCTGCCTTCTCATTTCAGCTCTTATACAATAAACAAGTGTCCCCTTTGAGGTTTATTTAGTGCCATGTTTTTTCATTTCTGTGGTTTTTCTTGGTGATTTGCTGTTTAAAATGGCCCATATTTGTACTGCTAAAATGCTACTGAGTGTTCCTGAATGCAAGAAACATCTTACAGAGAAAGTGTGTATTAAATAAGCTTTGTTCAGACATTGATACTGTGCTATTGGCCACGAATTCAGTATTACTGAATTAGCAATACATATTAAAAAAGAAAATAAGATGTCTTTAAATAGAAACACACATAAAACATGCTTATGTGCTGATTGGTTGATGAAAACATGGCCAGATTCTTACAGGAACATAATCCTGTATATTCCCTAGGAGCAATGACTCACAATTTGCTGATCAATACTTTATAAACCATAACAATCACAAATATTAAGAATATATGACATTTCTTATTTCATCGGTTCAAGCGACTCTACTAAATTTATTATTGTGTGGTTAATGCCTAACCCAAATATACTAAGAGTGTAAAAAATTTCATAAGTTTATGTCAAGCCCAACCTTCTTTCTTCTTGTGAAGAAAAATTGATTTAAGGAATATGAACTGATAAAATCAATAGGCCCTAATGATTGCACTCTTCAGGATGTATTAGATCATACTATAGTAACAAACAATTCTAATCTCAGTGGTCTGACACAAAAGTTTATTTCTCAATTATGCAACATCCGCTGCAGATCCAAACATCTCTCTAAGGCAGCCACCCTCCATGAAGTGAATGTAACCCAGGTCACTTGGATTTGGTGGCTCTACCACCTTAACACAAGACATCTAGCTTCAAAACGACAGGAGAGGAGAAATGTTTCATGTAAAGAGAACTGAGAAAGAGCTTTTCAGTATCTTAGCTCAGAAATAACACATGAACTTTCATGCACATTTCATTAGCCCAGACTAATCATGTAGCTCATCTTAATCAGAAGTGAAGCGAGAGAGAGAGAGAGAGAGAGAGAGAGAGAGAGAGAGGGAGAGAAATGGACATTAGTAAGCACTGGTGAAATAGTTGTGGTGAAATAGTGGTAGGATAACCACCATAGTAGTATATGTACACAGCAGATGAAATGGTGAAAGGAGACTCTGATAAACCTCAGATGACAGGTTTGGACAGATAAAAGACCCTAAGGTTGACATTATATCTAGGAATAAGAAGCAAAAGTAGAGTGAGGTGGGGGATAGTTATTGGGCAAAGCTGGAGGTAACTGCAATATTCAATAGGTGAGATGGAACAGCAGCCAAATCATGGGAAAAAATTACCAAGAGAAGGTATTTGGGGAAGAAATATAGGCAGGTGCTCAAGACTGCTCTCAGCATCAGGTTCACACTTGCCTGATACTATATCTTAAAAGTGTGGATGAATGCCTGACAGACACTTCCTAGAAACTTAGCTAGTGATAGGGATCCTAGTGTTTCATCTCTCTTGAACCATGTTGTCTTCCCTAAGCCTGGGTCCTGCTCCCACAGACAAACTTTCTGTCTGTTGTCTGGCCAAATATAGGCAACCTTCATTCACATCTTATGCCTTCTCTGATCAAACCTTGCAACATTTTCTGCCTGGCATTTGCAAAATCCACACTATATGACCACTGCCTATGTCCTTTAGACTCTGCTTTAGTCCCTTATCCCAGGTTCAAACTCTTAGGCAGAAAATTTCTTCCTTAACCCCACCTTCAGTCTCACACACAGACCTTTTCTTGATCCTTATTCAATATTTTCTCTGATAACCCAGTGAACTATGATCCCATTTTTCTTAGGCTAAATCCTAGCTATGCCTTTTGGAATTTGAAGTCAATAAAAACAGTGGCTTTGCATGGTTTTCTCCAGAATATAGTGTGTTCTTACCATAAATAAATGATAAAATTTCTCTGAGATTAATGAAGTGGATAGTTTTATACAGGAATCTGCCTGGCAGCATTAAGACAGTCAGTGCAGAGATTAAAATTTTCTCCTGGCTAGACATGGAGCTCCTTGTCCAGAACCCATAGCTGATGTTATAGAGAATAAAGAGCTGTCAGTAAGCTCCTAGACACTTTAGGGAATAGATCAAAGCTGCCATTTCATCCCCAC
The DNA here is from genome assembly GCF_012274545.1 of Fukomys damarensis. Taxonomy (NCBI): domain Eukaryota; kingdom Metazoa; phylum Chordata; class Mammalia; order Rodentia; family Bathyergidae; genus Fukomys; species Fukomys damarensis. The sequence goes on from NW_022900914.1 coordinate 39,366,493, forward strand.
TTTGCCTGGAGGAAGCTGAACTTCTAAGATTAAGCATTTAGAAGGACTCAACAGATTCAAAGTGTAGGGAAGTGGAGAAGCACCATCGCTTTAGAATTGGCAGATGTCAAGGCCAGGTTGCAGAACAGTGTTCCAAGAATTCTAATCTGAACCATGTAAGGACTAAGATGGATGAGACCTGCCTCCCAGGTCTTCCTCCTATGAAGGCTAGAAGAAGCAAAGCACCAGAAACAGAGAACCTCATTATGGCTCTGGTCATGGTAGACATTCTTCAACTCAATGAAACTTTGAGAATCAGACATAGCAGAGCTGGTAGGTAATATGACTGCTTCAGAAGGCCCTCAAAGGCAACACTACCTGACAGAATTCCTGAAGCCTTTGAGACTCTCTGTTTGACTTCTGACAAAAGCTTAGTCCAAGCTGCTAGTAGTGCCTGGGTAAAGAACAGCTACCCCAAGTCAACAGAGTCAGTATGCTCAGAGATGGCAACCAGTTTGTGATTAGAAGCTCATTGTAAAAACTGCAATAGGGACAGATTATGGGCAAGAGCTAAGATGAGATCCTGTGATAACTGCCAAAGATTTCTGTTACTTACTCTAAAGATGAACATTTCCAACAAATCATCCATAGAATTTTCAAATTCACACTATTGCTTAATTCAATTCAAAAGAAGTACCAGATATGAAAACTCACTGAGTACTGTATACTTTGAATAAATGTAGAATATCCAAACTACTTAAAAGCTAGTCATGTAAAAATAGGCTTTATAGCCTAAATTTATGGAGCAGTATTATGCTTTTATGTATATTGTTTTATTAAATTGGCCAACAACAGTAAGAGGTAAGTGATAGTATTTTTTCCACTTTATAGATGAGAAATCCCAAACTCATACAGAGTATCTAACCTAGATCATGTAGCTAACAGGAAAATGCAGAGTCTGTGTTCAATTCTACTCCCGAGATGATTTCAAAGAACACCCTTTGTGTTAGTTTCCTGTTACTATAGCAAAATACCTGAGAAATTTAACATAACAGGAAAGATTTATTTTTAGCTTACAGTTTTGGAGCTGTCAGTCCATAGTTACTTAGCTCTGTCTCTTTCAGGCCTGTGGTGAGGCAACATATCATGGCAGGAGCATGTCAGAAGAAACTGTTCATCTTGTGGCAGCTAGGAAGTGAAAGAGAGAGAGAAAGAGATTGACTCCTATAATCCCTTTACACCCCCAGTGATCTAAGACCTCTCCCTAGGCCCTACCTCTTAACAGATGCTCAAATCTATTACACATCAGCCTTTGGGGGAAATCTGACGTCCAAACGAACACCCAAAAGTATCAGCCATGTACCATGACCATGTGCTTTCCCTCAAAGACTGAACATCCTACTGAGTCTTTGTTTCACTGAGTTGTTTCTTTGATTGCTGTCTGCAGAAGTTAGTCCTGTATCTCCATTTCTAGCTTCTGTGTTCAGCCTAAGGCAGCCTCTGAAGGATGTTGTGGAAGGCCTAATTCTAGAGTACTCCCTCCCACACAACAAGCCCACATCCCCAAGCTCTGGATGTTTCAAGTGCTGGGCCTTATCTGGCAGCTCTTATGTTTCATTCCTGCCAAGATCCTCAAGCAGGACACATTCCTGACTGGGTGGAGGGAAGAATTCCTAGAATTCTTCAGGCACTATCCTTCTGGAGCTCCTAAATTTAAATGGGACAGAAGAGGGGGGGAAGCCTTCATTTTTAATGTTTGAAATTAATCTGAAGGAAGTCATACTCTCAAAGCCATGAAAAGAACAAAAAGAAAGAGATTCAGGACCATTGAGATAAGTATTTCTGGAATTAGAAATTTACAGTTCTCTCCATAATCTCAAGGGCAGTGAAGTCTTTGCATTTGACCATCATGGCTGACAGTCTGGAATATGTGTCATTTTTATACATCATAGGAATTCTAGTATATCAGTTATACTTAGTAAGTGGAATAGTCCAGATTTATGCATGCACATTATTTCTCTGTAACAACACATGTGTATTACTTGCATAAATAAATTTATACTTTACAGTGATTTACTTTATGAGATCTTATTTGCTCAATACGAGAAACCTAAGAGTTGGGAGCTTCACTGAGCAAAATCTAAACTGAGAAGTGAGTAACTTGCCTATTGTCAAACAACTGGCAAGGCAGAGATGACCTATCACCAGGTCTTCTTATTTCCCATTGCTTGCTCAACTCCTCCCATTGTGACATCACAGATGCTGTAAAGTGGTCACCTAGAGTTTGCCTTGTTAGAGTGTAATGTGTGACTCTCCCTGGCAGAGAAAGACTCCAATGAGAGACTGGGAATTTGGAGGATTAGGCCAGGGCAACACTGAGTTGCTGGCTAGGGCATAACATCAGGATGTCACCTTAGTGGCCAAGTGTGAAACAGAAATAGTGATCTTGCAATTCAAAAGCTCATTCAAAAAGCTAAACCAACCATCTAGTCAGTGACTTTCAAATTTGGACCATAGCCAACAGGTAAGTTACAGCAACCTCCTAGTGTTCTAAAAAATGATCTAAAATATGGGTTTTTTAAATATATTAGTAGCAAATGATCATAATACCCTAGATTTTTTTGTTTGTGGGTCTCTAAAGTCTACTTTTTTTTGATACCAGGGATTGAACTTGGGTCCTTGTGCTTGAGAAGCAGGCAGCGGAGCTACTGAGCTAAATCTCTGGCCCTAAAGTCTAGTTATTAATAGTAGATGAGTCATGAGTATTTGGTATTCATAAATAAAAACTTAACAAATAACTGGAGTCTAATAAGGACTTCACTAACTTGCCTGTCTGGCAGACAATTTTTGGCAATATTTGTAAAGTTTCCATTATTGTTGGTACAGATTGTTGTGATAGCCTCAGCTTTGGGGAAGCTTGCTTTGTTATCAGCAGCAGTGCATACTGAGTTAGTAGAACTTTACAATGGTTTCTATTCTTGCTTTTTAATTATAAATTAGCCTTTATCAACCTCCATCATCATCTATTTTGTTTACGGTGGATTTTTTATTAATCCCACAGTAGGCTAGTGATGCTGTTATGATTTAAATCTAAAAAGGCCATCAAAGCTTCACATGTTTGGAAGGGAATTGGGTTATGGGGTTGGTACAGCCTTATTTGCTGTTAGAGGTGGGTCACTGGCAATGTGACCTGGAAGTTTCCATCTTCCTTCCTTGGCTATTCCCTTTCCTCTTTGCTTCTCCTCTGCTCTGCCTCAAGCAGCTCTCCTCAGCCATGCCATCCTGCTTTGGGCCCAGATGATTATAGACTGAACAATGAGCTGAAACAAACCTTTCCTCCTTTAAATTCTGGTTGTCAGGTATTGTGCCTCAGTGACAAGAACACGACTAAGATGGCTATCAGGTGAAATAATTTATAACCTGTAAGTTTTCTATGATGATATTTTTTTAAAATTTGGCTTGTGGTACACACAGAAACAAGTCATACTATTATTATTATTAGGTAGACATTCATATTTTACACAAACTATTTTTCAAAGCAACAGTTTATTGCTTTTAGGGAATTTTTTGAAAATCAGAAAAGGCTGGAAAAGGTGAACCTTAAAGCCTTTCATCAAAATTAAGTGGGTTTCAGTCAAAAACGTTTGAGATCTCTGGACAGCAAGAAAGAAATTGATTCATTTCAAGAGACTGGAAAAAACTAGAGACCAGGAAAGAATAAACATTTGAAGGAATCCTAGAAAGCAGAAAAATGAAGAGATTTCTGGTGCTGAAGAAATGATGCCTTTAGTGTCTTTTCAGATCCCTGTGGCCTTGGACATGTATAGAGAAGGAGCAGTTAAAAAATTAATATGTCCCCAGGGTGTGTCTGGGCAATCTGGTTTGTCCACTATAAAAGATATCCTTCCAGGAGCAGATGCGGGATGAAATCCAGCTATCCTTCACTGACCACGAATTTAAGTGGCAGAGAAAAGCTCTTTGTAGTAAGTCATGGATCTGGAAGTACTTAAGACAGTTCAAGGATATTGGCTTTTTTGTACATACTAAAGGTGGCCACCTTCTATTCTACTTGGAGAAAATGGCTGAGTGTCCTAAAGATATTAAAAGGGCATTGAGGGACGGGCGTGGCAGCACACACTTGTAATCCCAGCACTTGGAAGGCTGAGGCAGGAGGATCGCTGTGAGTTCGAGACCAGCCTGAACTACATAGTGAGTTCCAGGTCAGTCTCAACTACATAGTGAGACCCTGTCTCAAAAAA
>NW_022900914.1:39370847-39374805 GCF_012274545.1 Fukomys damarensis
CCCTTCTAAAAAAAAAAAAAAAAAAAAAAAAAAAAAAAAAAAAAAGGAAGAAGAAAGAAAGGGCATTGAAATAGTCTTAAAACTTAGGAGAGTTCAAAAGGTTGTTTATATTTCTAACAAAATCAGGACATGGGGGAAAAGAAATGAGACTAGATACAAAATAAAGTTTTGTGCTTCTTGAGATGCCACCAAGAAAAAAACCCACCTGGGCATTAAAAAAAAAAATACCTTGAAGGAAGAAGCAAACCTTAGAGAGGTGTCTTTACCCAGAGAATCTTTGAATTTGAATACAGGCAATATTAAAAAATTTGGTTACTGTTGAGAAATGGAATTAAGAATTTCCTTAAATGAAGCAGGCCAAAATAGATCTTTCCACTTGAAAAAAGCACTGTTATAAATGTATCTTGGGATATAACTTCACAAACACTTTACTACAGATTTACACATGGTTAATCATTGTATGTGTCTCATTTTGTAAAGTGATAACTGTCTTAAAGTAAACCTTAGTGAGCAGTAAGATATCACTGAAGGAAGATACAGGTGTAAAATAATATTTAGAGTTGCTGTTAAAAGTTATTCATCTTAGTTTCTTGCCTAGTAACTGCTAGGAGAGAGAATTGACATTGCACTATTCTTCACAAACATTTTGCCAAGTTATCACATTTCTTTCAGAATTCACATTTCAAAAACGACCAATAGCTGTGTACTTTATTTGATTTACTCTGGGTGACTGTTTATTTGGTATGAATGAAGCTGAGAGAGTTAGCTCATGTCTCTGACTTGTCAGGTGTGATCCGATAGGGTTGAGAGGTTAAGAAATTCTCACACAGGGATTGGCAAATTGTACAAGATCTGCTATTTTTACTTTCTAGTGATTTATCCATCCACAAAAGACCAAGCTATTATTTGCTGGAAGAGAAGGTAGAACCCACATTACTTTAAAATAATTTTTGGCAAATGAGAAGGGGTAACCAAGAGATCGAGGGGAAGTAGGGAGGGAACATAGGAGAAGAGGATGAAAAAAGAATTAAAATGTTATATAGACATATGAACTTGCCATGTAATAATTATTTGCTGCAAATGCATACTAATAAAAAAAACTGAAAAAAAGAAACAAGAAAACATGGTCCCCACCTGTAGTCTGAAAATTCTGAAGGGATATGGGCAAGTTTAACCTGCCCCCTTAAATTACGTATGGACAAACCCAGAAAAGCCATCATTTGTCTAAGTTCTTAACATGAGTCTAAATGCCTAACGATATATAATTCATGCGTCTTTAAGAGGTAAAGCTAAAAAAAAAGATAAAGCTGATGAATGCAGCTTTTCAAAAATTCAGATAAAATACGAAGAAAGAAATACATTAAAAATAATATTCACTCTCACTTTTTCTCTAAGACAGAGTGAAGTGTGTTGTTTTGCTTCCTCTTTTGATTTATAACCTGGGGCTAGCATTAGAGATTTATTGATTTGCATATGTTGAAATATCTCTGCATCCCTAGGGTGAATCCCACTTGGTCAGGGTGTACGATCTTCTTGATGATCTTCTGTTTGCCAGTATCTTATTAAGAATTTTTGTATCTATGTTCTTTAGTGAGATTGGCCTATAGTTCTCTTTTTCAGTTGGGTCTTTCTCTGCTTTTAGGATCAAGGTGATACTTGCTTCTAGGCATGAATTAGGGAGTATTGTTTCCTTTTCAATTTCACTGAAGTATTTAAAGAGTAGTGGAAATAGTTCTTCTCTAAATGTCTTGTAGAATTCAGCAGTGAAGTCATCAGGACCCAGGTTTTTCTTAGTTAAGTTTTTAATTACATTTTAAATTTCACTGATTGATACTGGGTTCTTTAGAATTTTTAGGTCTCCTTTGTTAAACTTTGCTAATTCATATTATCTAGAAATTTGTCCATTTCTTCTGTGTTTTTCATCTTATTGGCAGATAGGTTCTCAAAGTAGATATTGATAATCCTCTGGATTTTTGCTGAGTCTGTTGTAATTTTACCCTTTTCATTCCTAATTTCATGGATCTGGGTCTTTTCTACCCTTTTTTTTATCATAAGGTTGGCTAAGATTTTGTCAGTTTTTTTTATTCTTTTGAAGATCCAACTCTTCACTTTGTTGATTTTTTGTATCGTTCTTTTAGTCTCCATTGCACTGATTTCTGCTCTGATCTTTATAATTTCCTCCATTGTATGAGCTTTTTCTAGAAGCTTGAGGTTCAGCATCAGATCATTTATTTGAGCTCACTCTGCTTTCATAATATGAGTATTCACTGCTATGAATTTCCCTCATAAGACTACTTTGTGTCCCATAGATTCTGATACCTTTTATTGGGATTGTCACTTAAATATAGAAACTGTCTGATTTCTTCTTTAATTTCCTCTGTGACCCATTGGTTTTTCAGGAGTGATTTTTAATTTCCATGAGTTTATGAAATTCTTGTGGTCTCTTTTGCTCTTGCTCTCCAATTTCATCGCATTATGATCTGATACTATACAGGAGATAATTTCAATTCTTTTGCATTTACCTAAACATGTTCTAAGTATGTGTTCTATTTTGGAGAATGACCCATGTGCAGCTGAAAACAAAGTGTGCTCTGATTTTGTGGGGTGGAACACTCGTAAACATCTGTTAAGTCCATTTGTTCAAAAGCTTGGTTCAGTTCTAGTATTTCATTTTTGATTTTTTTGTCTAGTTGATCTATTTATTTGTTACAGTGAGGCATTGAAGTCCCTCTCTACTATTGTATTAATGCTTTGGTTTTTCTGTTAATTGTTTTATATAGTTAGGTGTACTAGTGTTTGGTGCATATATATTTATGATTGTCATCTCTTCCTCTTGGATTGTTCTCTTTACAAGGATGTAGTGGCCTTCTTTGTCTCTCTTAATTAGTGTTGATTTGAAATCCATTTGATCTGCAAAAAGGATACTTCTGCTCTTTTCAGGTTCCTGTTGGGTGGAGTATTGTTTTCTACTCTTTAACTTTTAGTCAGTGGGTTTCTTGTATGCAGCATATTGTTGTGTCTTGCTTGTTGACCTATTTTGCCGGTCTGTTTATTTTGATTGATGAATTGAAACTATTAAAATTGATGGTTATAATTGATATGTATTGGCTTATCCTTGTTATGACCTTTTCCTGTTGTTGAACTCTCCACCTTTGCATTTAATTTCTTGTCTTGCCTGATGGATTCATTCTGCGAGGCTTCATGGGGTTGTGATCCTCATTGTCTTTTCCCAGGATATTGTTTAAAGTTTTGTGGAGTGCTGGCCTGGTATTCATGAAGATCTTCAGGTGTTCTTTGTCATGAAATTATCTTATTTCTCCATCAAGTTTGAGAGATAGTTTTTCAGGAAACATTAATCTGGGTTGGAAGTTGTTTTCTTTTATGGCTTGAAATACTTCAATCCAGGCTCCTCTTGCATTAAGGGTCTATGTTGAGAAATCTGCTGTGATTCTTATGGGCTTTCCTTTGTATGTGATTTGTTTCTTTTTTCTAACTACTTATAGGATTTTGTTCTTCTGTTGGGTTTTTGGAATCTTGACTATTATATGCCTAGGTGTAGATTTTTTTTTAAACTCATGGCTAGTTGGAGTCCTATACACCTCACTTATCTGTATATCAAGTTCTTTTCCCCTCCTTTGGAAATTTTCTGCCATTACTTCTGTGAACAGTTTTTTTTAAATGTTGTTTGGACTATCTCCAGTTTCTTCATTGACTCCAATCAGTCTTATAAGTCTTATGTTATTCTTCTTTGAATCATCTAGCAGCTGCTAGATTGTCCTTGCACTTGAGAAGCAGGCGGAAGAACCACTGAGCTAAATCCCCATGCCCCCTTTACTAGTTTTAAGAAGGCTTTCTTTTCCTGGTCACTAATTGCAATCCTGTCTTTTATATCTAATAGTTGCTCCTCACATTGGCTCATTTTGCTTCATGAACTTTCAATAGAGTTTTTTTTTTTTTT
>NW_022900914.1:39374854-39377676 GCF_012274545.1 Fukomys damarensis
TTTTTTTTTTTTTTTTTTTTTTCTGCTGGATATGTGTTTGCATCTGTTTTAGGGATTCCATTTGTTTCCTGTGCTCAGACTCCATCATGTTCCTCAGCTCAAGTCTTTCACTATTTACACAATATATGTTGTTATCTGAGAAATTATTTCTGATTTCAATTTTTTCAGATCCTCTTTTGTTATCATTTCAGGGAGTCCAGCTGTTTGAGTATCAGATTGTTCCATCTCATTACCCCTTAGGCTTGCCTTTGGTGATCTGAAAGTCTGGTTTTGAGTCTTGTTTATGTGTTTTCTCATTTCAACTGATGCAGTCTGCTGTGCCTTTGTTTAGGTGACTCTTTGCTCACTTAGTGGGCTTCAATTCTCAGCAAGCTTCAGAGGAGCCTTCTCTCTGCTGCTCACCAGTGTACCAGTTCCTGGATTCAGAATGATGGCCTTGAGGATCCCTGAGCTACACTGTTCTCCAGGCAGGGTTCTGGCTGGGTCTTGCACACACTTAGTGATGATATCTTGCTAGGGTCTGCCCACCTGTGTAGCTGTTGTATGGAAGAGCCTTTGGCTGGGGCCTGTGCACCCAAGCTGCTGGCATCTGGGCAGGGACCTGGCTAGGGCCTGCATATCCACTCCACTGTTATCTAGGTGGGTCTTTGGCTGGGTCCTGCATGCTTAAGCCACTGGCGTCTGAGTGGGGCCCCAGCCTGGGCCTGCACACACATGCTGCTATTATCCAGGCAGTCTTAAGGCTGAGATCTGCACTCTTACCAATGATATCTGGGTGGGCTTCTGGCTAGGGTCTGTGCACCTGTGCAGCTGTTTACCAGGTAGGCCTTTGGCTGAGGCCTGTGTGACAAAGCTGCTGGTGTCTGTGCAGGGCCCTAGCTGGGACCTGCATACCCATGCCACCGTTGTCCTGGCAGGCTTTTGGCTGGGGCCTTCCACCCATGCCACTATTGTCCAGGCAGGCTTCTGGCTGGGTCTGCCCACTTACTGATGATATTTGTGGGAAGCCTGTGTAATCACATACCAAGAAAATTCTATCCTTGGCCCAAAATGAGGATGTCCTTGGATTCTGTTTTACAGATAGCATATGATAAACTGATTGACAAAATCTAGAAACAAATTAAGATCATCCTGATGTTTAGCAATCAGATACATGGTACCAGCAGTAAAACTCTCAACTAGATCATAATCCTGTAACAAGTAATAATGTTTTCTGATCTTGTGGGTGGCTATCTGCCTGAATTTTTTTTTTTTTTGTACCAGGAATTGAATTCAGGTCCTTGCACTTGCAAAGCAGGCACCAGAACCACTGAGCTAAATCACCAGCCCCTGTCTGCCTGACTTTAAAACAAAACCTTGTGAATTTGGGGGAAAAATTTGTAATCAACTAACTATAACTTCTTGATTAGCAAAACAAAATTCACCAAACATCCTATTCATTGATAGTGAAGTGAAATTTATCCCTACACAGTTAAGAGCTAGATAAATGTATAAAACAATTGAATAAAAATGCAAATAATTTGCATACTTAGCAAGATGTAGAAGAAAGAAGAAAGGCCAAAAGAAACATCAATGTGTCAGGATGTTTTCAGTTGCAAGTATCAGAAAACTCATCTTAAAAATGACCTAAGGGAATTTATTGGCTTACATACCAGAGAAGTTCAGGATTGGATGAATCCCAGGAAGCACATGGTGCCAAGAGAACATTCGCACTTTGCTATCACCTCTTAATCTTTATATTTCAATTTGGCTTCATCCTAGGAGAGTCACTTTGGCTAGTGGCTCTCAGAAAAAAAGAGGCTTATATTCTCCCCACTCCAAATCAAATAGAGACAGTATCTTTCCCAGTCATTTCAACCTGAGGTCCTGATTTGAATTCCATTAGCTTGGCTTGGATCATATACATTTCTTTTCACTAATGGTAGAGGCCTGGGTAAGTCACCTAAACTACATAGATAAAAAGTGGGAAATGTAGGGAAAGAGGAAGACTGAATATTAGGCAGACAAAAATGACAGTTGCCCACATGCCTAGAGTAGTTTTGAGAGATGATATCATGGATGGTTGGAAAACTACTCTAACCTGTAGCTCTAGGATTTGCTGTTTTGTGAACAGAAGCTTCAAGTCTCCATGGATGAAACTGAAGCATCTCTAAAATCACTTCTCTCCATCTTCTGGTGGTTTGATGTCACCTTTTGGTGTTTCTGGACTCACAGAAGCAGCATACTGACCTGCCTTCATCTTCATGAGGTATTCTCCTTGGGTGAATGTTTGTGCCCTAATTTCTCTTTTTTCTAATGCTACCATAATGTAATAGGTCCCACCTAATGACCTCAACTAATTGTATCTTCAAGGATCCTATTTCCAAATAAGGTAACATTCTGAGGTACTGGGGGTTAGGACTTCTACATATGAGTTTTAGGAGAACACAGTTCAGTCCATAATCTGTTTTAATATTCCAGAGCTTATAAGTGGCTGCATGTTTTGCTCCATTGTCAGAATTCTAGAGCTAAATATATGCTTATTTTATTGTATGCAATATGGACAATGTATCTAAAAGTGTACATTGACTTAGTATAATTGTTTTACATGCTTTGTATGTTCTTTGGCCTATTAGTCTGGTTTTCAATGTGTATATGTGATAATTAGCTTTATAAGGTCTTATAAAATAAATAAGTGAATCTGGTGCTGGAAAAAGTAAAAGGAGGTCAGACCCAGGAAGGACCCAAGGACCCCAGAGGGGGTTTTTTTCAGCTGCCTGCCTGCCTGCCTGTCTGCGATCACCCGGCGGCGTGCGCGCGAGCTCCCGGCCTGCGCGGGAGCT
>NW_022900914.1:39382670-39390096 GCF_012274545.1 Fukomys damarensis
CAAAAAAAAAAAAAAAAAAAGTAAAAGGAGGTGGAGGGAAGGGGGAAAAATAGAATTGAAATGTGTTATGTACATGTACCAATTTCCTACAGTGAATTTAATCATTATGCACTGCATATGTACTAATAAAAGTAAAAATAAATACTATTATGACTTGAGGATAGAGACATACAGAGGGACCCTTCACAATTCCCTCTTTCCCATCACTGAGGTCATTATGATGACTGAAGGATAAAAGACCAGGTTCTTCCAGCTGAAGAGATTTATATAATCTTTTGAAGCAACAAACGGGAAGAAAATAAAAATTCTTTTTGTACAAAGGGACTCATTCTTTGACTTTCCAATGGAAGAGGAGAACTCTTTGTTATTTACTCACAACAGATACAGAATACAGTATTTTTCTCACCCTTCCCTCTAAAGGAGGAGTATGGGGAGAATATTGTTTAATTCTTAATTTGACTTCTAAGAGCAATTTCTGTTGTTCTCACAAATCAAGTGATCACATGTCTCTAGAAATGCCCACTTGCCCAGTGCGAGTGAGGCTTTGTGCTGAACAAAAAGAAAACATCTTTACATTTAACCACAGTCAAGTCTTGTGTGGGACAGCCAAGAATAACACGCATGATTGCAACCCACAAATAATATACCTCATGTCCTCTGTATTTTACTTATTCTTTAGGACAGAGGCCACTATTCCTGAACAAGTCAGTGTTAATCCTATACTTTTAACAGTAGGACAAGTTTTACAGGTTTTCTTCACCTCTTCTTCTCCTTATAATTTCAGTCTAGCCATAAATAGTGAGCAATTTCTACCACAATCACTGAAGCCCTCAAGATAGGGCACTGAACCCACTAAATGATGAATACATGCTATATGGAGCTACTGGCAAGTTTCAATGTAAATTATATCCATCTTGATCTCTGCATTGCAGATAAAAAGTCCCCGTGACATCTCTTTGTATTGAGCTGTGTATATCTGAAAACAGCCAAAATCACTGAGGACAGTGAAACATTTTATTTCATCTAAATATGGTCCAATTAATTATTAGTGTCTGCTTTAAAATATTACTTGATATTACACACAACTTATTTCATATGGAATCTCATATTTTAAGCAAATGTTTGAATCTTTTGGCTAGCTGTATTTGTGGTACAGTATACTGTACAAGAATAGGAGTCAAAATACTCCCCAACTGCAATGACAATGATAAATGCGCCACAACCATTCTAGGCACTTTACATTTATTTATACCTTACAGAACTCCAGAAGATGAGTCCTATTATCCCTACTTTATATATGAAGAAACATTAACTAGTACCACTGTCAACTACAAAATCAATGGTCTTTCCACCATTCCTGCCACCTCTTGCCTTCTATCTCTTTGGACCTAAAGCAAACATACATCATTGTTATGTCTCTTCTCTCTATTCATCAATAAAGGGATTGAACTAAATATTGTCTAAGTGCCAGTTCTAAATACTGTTTTTCCTCTACTTATTCTCTTTTCTTTACAAAATATATATTTTTAAATTTATGTGCTCCTTTTTCTGTTCAGACCCAAAGACAACCCTCCTATGGATAGAAGGAGAGGTGAACTTTCCTTCTTTCAAAGATTGGAAATAATAAAAAACTAACTGCTTGCCTTCTGCTTACCCCATTGTTGGCTTATGTGCAGCCTTCTAGCAAGGCAAAAGGGATGTGAGGGAAAGCCCAGCTGAACTAGTGAAGATACTGAGCTTCTTAGTAAAAGCGTGGGTGAGCCACAGCATATGAGTTTCCCCTCAGTGTGGAATAATAAGCTGTTTAGAACTTTCAAGAAGCCACTCATTATTTGCCTGATCTTCTGGGTATTCCTACCTAGATTCAACAAAAATGCATTTGTGATACTAATTTTTCCTGTGAACTCCTCTAGTTCTTCTCTTTTTAATTTTAAAAACATTTTTATAGAATATTGTAGCAACCTACAACCAGAGGTCAGCTATTTTCTTGATATGGTTTGTATGGTTCTAGTACAAGACAGACGATATTCCCTTAAAGAGCTCTCTAAAGGCTCCTAGAATCTAGAGACTAGCTATGGAAAGATCAGTGTGTCCTTATGAAGCATGGGGCTGAATACATTTGAGGAGAGATAGTAGGAGTGAGTCAGTCTCAAAGTAGGTACAGCTGAAGTTTTCAAATGAAATATGCTGATAGATGGCTTCTTTACCATAGTAAGTACAGAGAGTATTAGATGTACCTACCTTAGAAAGAACAGGAACTTTCATAGACAAGTAGACTCTGGAAAAGATCACTCAGTTTTCTTTTTAATTGGAAATTAACTCACAAAAAAAATCAGTGAAGGAATATAACCAGAATTGGATTTTTTCTGCAACAATGCATAAGATTCTAATAAGATTACTGACATTTAGAAATGGGAGGAAAGGAGCTAAAGGTGTAGGGAAGGTGTGATACGTAGGGGAAGAACAAAAAGGGAAAAGAAAAAAATGTGAGACAATGAAAAGATGAAAATAAAGTGTTTGTAGATGGGGAGGGGAGGAGGGGGTGAAGGGAGGGCAGAGGTAAGGGGAAAAAAATGAGAATCAAGACTTGCCATGTAAAGGTACATGATCCCAAAAATGAATGTAACTGTACTGTATCCCTAAATGTACCAATAAACTCAATAAAAAAAAAAGAAATGCTCTTTTCTGAGGCTCTGATTATTAACTTGAGAGAGATTTCTGAAGAAAGTAATTTAGTATTGGATTACAAATGAGACATTCCAGATAGTACAAGTAATTGATACTATCTTCTCCCATACATATTAACTTTGTTAGTTTAATCAACAGTTTTATAAGTATATATTCTCCTCAGAAGAAACAAAATGAAGGAAATTGACATTTATTAAGTATCATGTGTTTCAGACACTTTATTTTATTTTTTCATCACTTTGGTTTTTCTTCTACTTGAAGCCCATTGGTTTTTAATAATCATTAAAGGAGGCACAAGCATTTGAAATTTTTAAAAATTTCAAGGTCTATTGTCATTTTTATTGAAAAGGGTCCTTAAATGCAATAAAACTCAAATCACTGAAATTTCAGCAACATAGAAACTTCAATGCTTTCTTAATAAACAACTGTTGAGATAAGAAATAACAGCACATATAACCTCAATAGAAAAAAAAATATTTTGCTACTCTAATTCTTTTTTATTTTTTATGTTGACATTGAATCTTGCTAAATTGCTAAGTTACCTGGCCTGGGCTCAAACTTGGATCCTCCTGCTTCAGTCTCCCAGAGTGCTGGGATTGCAGGCATATGCCCCAACCTCAGATTCCAAGAGCTGTTTTTACTTCCCTTGAGCAAATGTTTAAATTAACAATACAGATTCAGTCAAAGTTAGGAAACTGGAATAAACAACAGCAACAACAACAAAAAAGAGTCCCACTGGAAACCTCTTTCAGTGGAAAGATCCTTCCTTCTTTTTACAAACTAATCAAATTTGAAACTCACAATATTTGGAATTTTCTGCATGATGTCAGCTGACAGGAAAACACTGGGGAGAGGAGGCAGGTGCACTGATGACAAATACATTCATATGGTCCTAGATATTTTCCATAATTGAAAAACTTTTGAAAGATCAAATCAAGAGCCACTGTGTATTCTTGGGTTGACTTATAAAATCCTTCCATCTAGAAAAATAGGCTTTAACAAAGTAAATTCTCTTTCAAGTCAATCTAAAGTGCCTTTTTCTCTTACTTTTCATAAGCCCAGCGTTTGAACAGTTAGAATTGAGCGATTTTATATGTAACATTAAAAAATGAATGATAAAGTATACACAGGAAATAACTATAGCTTTTACTAAAAACAGTATGTTTTTTAATTTTAGGAAATAAAAAACAGGATTCTCTGTTTTTTTATATTTCATTGTTCAGCATAATTTTCTTTGATGTTTTTACAATTCTTGATTTACAATAGAATTGTGATAACTTAGTTTTCAATCACACTGGTATTATATTATAGCAGGTGAACTGTGATATCTTTTACAAATTCAGGAAATTGTGAAACAATTTAAAACAGTTAAAACTGTTGCCTATAGAATAGCACTGAGTAGATGAAACCTTTGGGTCCCGCTTTGGGGTAACAGAAAAAAGACTAGCTGGGAATGATGAGTATATGTGTTTTTTAAAAACAATATTCAAACCAAATAATTTTGAATACTTACTGTATAAGATTATGAGCAAATATTGACCAGTTATAAAGCCACATAAAATTATAGTAACAAAGAATGTATTATTTTTAAACTTTGCCACTTTTCAGGGGCTATTTTTTTTTCCTGGTACTGGAGATTGAACCGAGAAGCTTTGCTACATCTCTAAATCTTTTGGTTTTATTTTGAGATAGGGTCTCTTTATGTACTTTAAGCTGCTCTTGAACTCACAATGTAGTCCAGCCTGGCCTCAGATTCACAAAGATCCTACTGCCTCAGCTTCCCAAGTGTTGGGATCACAGAGGTGAGGCATAAACCATAAACCATAAAAAAATAAAAATAACTATGGTTTATGTCAGTGATGGAAAACCTTTTAGAGCTTTCAATAATAATAAGCAGACTGCTGTGGCACATGTGCAGTAGATTTGTCACCACTGGCCAATGTCATCCTTTCTGTTTCATGTAAAAGAAGGGTAGTAAGAGAAGCAGTTCAGGTAAATGTAGTGTCCTTACAAATCTGTGAGGGATCCAGGCTTCCTCCAGCTTGCTACTTTGCCACCCACATCCTCATTTTCTAACATGGTTGCTAGACCTGTATTCAACACATCCTTATCCCATCAATCGGATGGAGTGACAGGGAAGGGACGGACACTCCCTCCCTCTGAGGAAACTTCTTGGAAGTTGCACACAAGATTTAGACAAAACGTAGGCACTTCTAGCTGGAAAGGAAGCAGGCAGGTCTTTAGCTGAGCAGAAATGGCTCAACTGGAAATTGAGGTTCTCACTGCAAGAAAAGAAAAGGAGAGGGCCTGGGATTTGGCTTAGTGGTTCCACTGCTTGCCTTACAAACACAAGGCCCCAAGTTCAATCCCCGGTTCCAAAAAAAGAATAGAAGAATGGATATTAAGAGACAACCAATAATATTTGCCCCTCAATTTTCCCAGACTCCCTAAACTCTCCCTCCAACTGAAAGTCTTTTAATCTAGTTCCTTAATTTTACAAATGAATTAACAGAAGCTTGTTAAACCTAAATGGCTGCTTGTAGGCTGCAGGTTGGTGTACAAGAAAAAAAAATCCACATCTCCAAACTCTGAATGTAAGGAATATTTTCATTTAAAATGACTGTATTAGGATATTTTGCAGAACTTCCAGAATATCATTATCTCATTACTTTTGATTAAATGTGGCTATGAATGTGAATACTTCTGATCAGTGATTTGTTTCTAATATTCTTTTATTTTTTAAATATGAGCTTCAGTGAGATATAAATGAAATCATAGATATCATTTAAAGTGTATACTTAAGTAGTTTATAATATATTCACATAGTTGTGCAGCCATCATTATCTAATTGAGAGCATTTTTATCACTTCAAAAGGAAACTATACCCATTAACAGTCCCTAAGAGCCTCTGCCCCAAATGTCTGATAACCAATAATCTACTTTTTGTCTCTGAATTTGTCTATCATGGGCATTTCGTATAGAGACAGTCATATAATATGTGGTGTCCAACAATTGGTTTCTTTCATTTAAGATATGCTTCAATGTTCAACTGTGTTGTAGAAATAATCAGTACATAATTTTTATTGCTGAATAACATTCTATTGTCTGGATATACCTTATTTTGTGTATCCATTCATCAGTCAATGGAATTAGGATTGTTTCTACTTTTTGGCTTTTATAAATAAAGCTGCTAAGAATACTTATGCACAAATGCACACATTTTGTGTGGACATATGCTTTCATTTCCTCTGAGTATTTGTCTAGGAGTGAAATTGCTGAGCCATATAGTAACTCTATGTTTACTGTAGTGAGGAGCTGTCAAACTATTTTCCCAATAGTTTCTTTTTACAATTCCACCATTAATATATGATAACTTCTCTTTCTTTGGTATTGGGGATCGAACTTGGGTCCTTGTGCTTGCGAGACAAGTGGTGGAACTACTAAGCTGAATCCCCGGCCCCCACCAGCAATATATGAGGGCTCCAATGTTTATGCACCCTCAACATTTGGTTTTGTCTTTGATTTTAGGCCATCTGTGTAAGTAAAAAAGTAGTTTCTACTTTTCTCTTACAACAAAATATTGATGAGTATCTTTTGTATCTATTGGTTATTTATGTATCTTCTTTACTGAAATGTCTATTTAAATCCCTTTTCTGATTTTTAAGTTGGATTTGTGTATTGTTGAAATATAATGCTTTTTATATATTCTAAATATCTCTTATCAGATATAACACTTGCAAATATGTTCCACCAGATGTTGGTCTTTTTTCCATTTTCTTGATGATATCTTTAAAGTACAAATTTTTTTACCTTTTTATGAAGTCCAGTTTTTCTATTTTGGCTCACAATTTTGAAGGTTTCAGTCCAAAAGCCCTGTTGCTTTTGGACAAGACAGCACATCATGGCAGGACTTCATGCCAGATAAAAACCACTCAGACAGGAAACAAATGGTGTTACACAGTTTCTTTCAATGGTATACCCCCAGTGACCTAAGGACTGCCCTCTAGTCATCCCCTCCTAAAGGCTCCACACCTTTGAATACTGTCTTTAATGCTTGGACATTTGGAGAACACCAACATCCAAACAATAACAGACCGTTACTTGAATAATTTGTAAGATATCATATTTAACATAGTTCATATTTATGATCTGTATGTTTTTCTCTGAAGTAAATTTAACTTTTTTGAAATCTTCAAACTTGGCTTATGTATTTCTTAAATTCAACATTTTCTTGCAAAGGCCCTGGGTTAAAGTCTCCAGGGAGAGAAGAGAGGAGACGAGAGGGGAGGGAAGAGAAGGGTAGGAGAGTAGAGGAGATACATGGTGTTAAAGAGCACACACTGTCATACATGTAGCCCAAAAATTTTATGTTGCCTCAGGTCATCTGTGAGGGAAAAGTACTTGATGAGTTAGTCTATCAAGGGCAACTGCTGAATTTTGTTAATCATTTTATAAACTGTGATGTTGGCTTGAAAAGATTCATTGTGAACAAATTAACTTTGTGAATAGCTTGAATAGTGAACAAATTAACTTTGTGAATAGCTTGAATAGTTGTGAACAAATTAATTTTGTGAATAGCTTGGAAGAGTGTATTAAGAATAAAAGAAGTTAAACAGTCAACAGTATGCCTTCTGTTCTTA
This sequence comes from Fukomys damarensis, assembly GCF_012274545.1. Taxonomy (NCBI): domain Eukaryota; kingdom Metazoa; phylum Chordata; class Mammalia; order Rodentia; family Bathyergidae; genus Fukomys; species Fukomys damarensis. Next base: position 39,389,999 of record NW_022900914.1, read on the forward strand.
TTCTCATTGTTCAAGGAGTGAATATTTAAAAAATGATGAAGTTTTGAACTCCAAGCATGCATTTCTTTAGCAGATGTTATTAAAAAAAAAAAAAAAAA
>NW_022900914.1:39390244-39421157 GCF_012274545.1 Fukomys damarensis
GCAACCCAAAAAAAAAAAAAAAAAAAAAAAAAAAAAAAAAAAAAGAGAGAGAGACACAAATGCAACTGTCTTTTACACAAAAGTAGGAAAGACGTGCTCCTATGTTTCTGAAATGAGAAATGGGATACAGATAATGCCAGATAAATACTTCAAGGGGCTTTTTCAAAAGATATCTCAATACAGTATTATGTTTGGTATTTGAAATAGATTAAACTAGGGCTGGGGATTTAGCTCAGTGGTTCCACTGCCTGCCTTCTAAGTGCAAGGACCCGCGTTTGGTCCCCAGTACAAAAAAACAAAAACATTTCAAGGACAAAATATCATTATTTTTAATATTCTAAGTATCAGGATTTCTTTAGAAGACTGAACTATGACACAAAGGCTGTGCCTTTTACTCTTGGATTTATTTTCTTGACAAAAAGAGAGCAATCATGCATTATTGGAAATATTTAAAAATAGCAACCAAAAGTTGCAACAGAATGTGAAGAAATATCCAATAACTTTCATGAAAACCTCTTTGCTTAGCAGACTGTAGTCTGCCCACTGAAAGCCAGTCATAAATTGGGTGGCTTAAAAGAGACAAGAAAGAATATTACAGCTTTCCTACCTCCCATGCTATTGTCTTTCCCCTATCTTATCCTGTGTAGAATATTGCCAGCAAGACTCTGCATGAGTTTATACTGCCTTCTGAAAGCTGGGTTAATCTTCCAGCTCTACTCATCTGGGACAAGTTTAGGCAACAGGGTTATTCTCCCTTAGCTCATGCCAAGTGCCCTGTTAAGTGGGGCACTTCTTTCAGGTTGCTGTGTTTTGCTCTGCTTGAGATGCAAGTGTTTTGATTTAACACCACATGGGAGATAGCTGATGCTATCCAAGAGTGCAAATGACCACTAGTTTTTCTTTACCATTCCTGTGTAGTCGTTTTATTTCAGGAAATATTAAGTATATTACTTTGTTCATAATAAATTTGGCCATCTCAAGACTGTTCAGAGGAAAATACTGGCTGGATACTAATTCTGGTTACCTAGAACTTATTCCAATTATTGAAAACAGAAGAAAATGAATATAATGTCAGTCTACTCCCTTATAATTCATCAGAGGCTTTTAACATCTCATAGGTACAGATCAATAAGCCTTGGTCAGGAATCTCTATTGATTTCATAGGAGATAGACTTAGTGAATTTAGCAAAGACTTTCTCAGAAAGATCTTCCAAATGAGAACTTCAGTACAATAATCCTAGTAATGGTCCACTTATTTGCAATTTTTAAATTATCTCTGATAGCTGCATTTACTTTGACTTTACGTTGCCAAGTATCTACATTTTGACTATCATTATTGTCTATAATATATTCCTTAATGTTTCTAAGGCTTCTGATCATTCACTATGTAGCTCCCTGCAGGACAGAAGTCAGTCCAGCTTAATCATCAGTGGGTGGCATCTATAGACTTATTTCTGTCTCTTTCTGAACTTCCAGGCAGTTAGGGGTACTCCTCTGACTTTACCAACTAGCCTCAGATTGGATTTTCCTAGATGGTAGGGAGCTGGTAAAAACTGAATTTTTAGCACACAGTTGAGTTGTTCCATCTCAGGTTAAAGTGCAAGACTTCCTTGTAACTAACTTCAAAGATTGATTCATAAGTGACTGGAACAGAAACAATTTAACAAAGGAATAGCTTGTTTTTAGTTGAAAGATAGTTTTCTAATGCAGTTTTTCTGAGCTTTCTAAGTCAACCTAAGATCTTGAGCTCTATAATGATAGAAGAAAAAAGGATACCTTTTAAAAGAATAAACAAATGTTTTAAGTATTTTGTTAATATTTAAGGTCATATTGTAAGTATAACTATTAATCAAAAAATTTAAATTTGCAAGAAACATAGTTTCATTTTTCTATTAGTACATCTAATTTCTATATCTAGCTCTGATAAGGGGTGGCTGACAATCAGTTAATTTATTAGGAACTGCGTCTCAGCTGAGGAGGCTTACATAGATAATATTAGAATATTAGGGGAAGAAGATGAAACATTTAATCTTTGCTCCTTATTTACTAAACTGGCTCCCCTGAGATTTCCGACTGACGTCTTTCCTCAGTAGATCTAGCATCAAAGACTGCTGCTGAGTTGATCTTGGTTTTTCTAATCTCTTTTAGGTCTGGTGGCTGGCTACTACTTCTGTTCCCTGTTGTGTGTCTGGGAATTGTGCTTAGTTTCCAAAACCCTGCATTGCCCATTATAGTATCAGCTACTATTTTCTACAATTTGATTGTTCTTAGGAATCCCATTTTTTTTCTAGAAAGATATTTTTAAAAATTCATTGTTTTTTAGTTAACTTCTTCACAACCCGCATCACCCATTATTACAAGAAACTAGAAAGACTGGTTGAGAAAGTTTGAGAATTTATGAAAAGCATTAATAAAATATGATGCAAAAAATTTTTAATTTTCATGTTGGCTCCTGAAGGGCAACTTGGATGAGCATAGTTTATGACCATTTCTATAAATTAGCCATTTAAAAAGCCTATACATTTAATCTATAATGATGAAGAATATATTACCGTTGGAAGTCATCATGACTATAGGTTGCAGTGACTAAACCATTCAGGAAGGACATCCAAGAACTCTTATGATGTACACAATGTAATAATCAATATAACTATTATGTGGTTATTTTATTAGTGTTTTGAATTAAAACTACAGAAAAATAAGTGATAACTATATTTTTCGCTGTAAATGAACATCGAGTGTTTTTCCTTTCAACTTTATTGATGTACTGAACACGAAAAAACACAAAGAATGCAAACACAAAAGAAACTATGTACCGCCTCTTAAATACTCAACAGTATATATTTTCTATTCCAACATGTGTGAATTAAGTCATACTGTAGAAATTCAAATAAATACCAGCCTTATGTTTTATTAAACGCTCTGATAAACTTTGATGGTATTATTAGATCACTTTATTGAAAGTGGAATACAACTGGATATTGAGTTTGTCTTCTACCTTTCTCCCCATCTCTCCTGCACGATTTTCTGTCTCCCACTCTTTTCTTTTGTCCCCAAAGTTACAGATGTTCTCAACTCTCAGATACTACTACACTCCTTTGCTTTCTCAAAGAATCTTTCCCAAGATTCCCAAACCGCTCAAGCTACCTTGTCTCTGCACCTTGCTGTCCAACTTCAGCAGTCTGAACTACCCTTAACTTGTTCCAGAGGTTCTCTTGAGTATTTTGTTGTCATGGTTAGCTTGCTTCTCTTTTCCATTCTTCTTCTCTGACCATTTCTTTTCAGTTCCATTTTCACTTTATTCAGCTTAAGCTCTAAATGTTAGGATTCCCCAACATTTTATTCTTTGTCTTTTTCTACACCAGAAGTCTGTGAACCACCTGAAACTGAAAGCAAATTTTTGTGTTTTGTGGTAGGTTAAACTTGCATATTCTCTCTTTTAACGAGGCCATGTACCCTTGCTCTCACATTCTTCAGGTTATTTTATCCTCTCCTTTGCCTTAACGATTTTTTAAATAGCCAGCCACTCCCAAATCCATCTACAGTTTATAGCAAAAGATAAAAAAACTTAACGAACGGGAGAGACCAATATACAGAGAAATGCTGAGGAAAACTGCTGCGAACATTTATATCCAGCTCGGTTTTACTGAATGTCATCAAGGACTGGGGACCTGGCAAGACCATTACTTTGTTAGGGGGGAAAATCCCCAGGAGGATTCTTCAAAAAAGGCGGCGCGTATTCAAATCCTAGCTGTTAGTGGCGGCGGAGCGGGTGCGCCCAGGTTCTAGGTGGGGGATAAGAGAAAACAGGAGAAACTAACACATCACTCTCGGCCCAAGGAGGCAGCTAAGCAAGCCCCTAGCACTGCTCCCACTGTCAGAAGCTAGAAACCGGGTCCCGCACCCGGCGGCGCCTTTGAACGACAGCCACCTCCTGCAATCACTTTCCAGTTCACTATAAACACTCCTTACTCCTCCCGCCTATCGCTCCCCCTCTGAGCCAATCAGAAGAATGGGCGGGATCGTCCATAGCGGCTTCCAATTTTTTTAAAGAAGGGTTGACCGTGAGCCGCTGTTCCGGCTGAGGGAAAAACACCCCGAGGACTACGGGGTGGAGCCCTTGTGATGGGCATAAAAATTTACCAATGAGATGCCCCAGTTGCTCAAAGGCCCGGCCGCTGAGGTGGGCGGGGCGCGTGAAGACCCGGCCAATGGCTGCTGGGTGGACGAAGGTTGAGCCGCGGTGGGTAGGGTTAGTGTGAGAAGTGCGGCGGGGGAGGTAATGATGGTGGTGAAGGAGGAAGGCGGGGGAGGGGGTGCTGGGCGCTGAGTGGCGGCTCTGGCAGGGTTTGGTAGGGTGGGGGACGGTCGCAGGACGTTCCCTCAGGAAGAGGGTGGGCGGAGGGGCGCAGTCGGCCTGAGGGGCCATAGACCCCCATCTTCCACAAGCGCCACGGCTGGCGTAGCTGTTCCATGTGGCTCCAGCGGGGATGGAGGACTCGGTGGCGGCGGCGGCGGCTGCTACTGCGGTGGCGACAGAGAAGCGGATCTGAGGAGGGAACCGGGCCAGGCTCAGCCATACAGCGGGATTAGAGGTGTGAGGAGGAGGCGGGAGTGGGCGAGCGGAGGGGCCGGGACGCCAGTACGAGCTGGGCTCTTTTGGCAACGCCTAGGTGACAGGCACCGTGGTGGGCCCCTGCCTGCTTGTGTTGGAGGCCAGGGATCTGGGCTCTGGGTGTGAGGAAACGGGGTTCTGGCAGGATGTTCCCTAAGGATGAGGCAGGGAGGTACCGCACCCGCACGGTACAGTTGCCTGGCTGGTAACTGCTTTCCGCCCAGGCGGGATTTGCATTTCTCTGTGGTTGGCAGCCAAGGTGAAGAGAGAGCCCAACTGGCCTGGAGCTAGGACATTGCCCTCCCTGTGCCTTCAGATTTCCCTCCACTCGTTGCCCATCCATTTCCCTTTAATTGAACAACAGCATTCCTCCTCGCCCCCTAGTTTGTTCCAAGCATATATTCCAGGACTCGAGGCTATTAATTATCGGCTGAAAAACAAAGTTTATTTAAAAATACTTTACTCCTCTCTGACTGGCGGTGGACATTAAACAGCATCTCTAGACTTTCCCGCTCTCCTTGCCTTTCTGTGATGCTAGAAGTATAAAGTACGGCCCTACTTGCACCTCTCATCGCTTGTTGATGCCGAGTACCTTGTATATTGCTCCAAGTCTTTGGTGTGAATTGTAATTTCTTCCTTGGTAACATGTTACCAAGCTTTTGAGGGTGGTGTTTTGTTTCACCGTTTGAAAAACATGCAGAGAACTGTGATTGTCTGTTGCAGTGTTATCTAACATGGTTGGTTAGTCACTTTTCATGCTTCTCACATATTTTTTCTCTTTTTGTCTTTGTTTTCCTTTTCAGTACTCCAGGATACGACTCATACAGCCCCGAGGTGGAATGGTGTTGTCTCCCTGAGGGAACCTTCTCTTACTCATCCTGTCATGTATATCATACTGTTCTTGACTGAGTCATTCGTCTAAGATGGGACTTACCCTGTGAAACAGGGAGAAGACATATGAATCCCAAACATCATTTCAAGTTGTAATTGAGTTTTGTGAAGTACAGACATACATGCAAAGCTCCTTTGCCTTGGATCCTCTGCCTTATTAAAGTTGCTGTGTTGCTAACCCAGAACTGTTTCAATTTATTGATCCATCATCATGGCTTCTGTTTGGAAGAGACTGCAGCGCGTCGGAAAACATGCTTCCAAGTTTCAGTTTGTGGCTTCCTACCAGGAGCTGATGGTTGAGTGTACAAAGAAATGGTAAGATTTGCCTCAGACTAGAGTTTACTGTGTTGTGGCCACAACTCACTGTGGCCTAAAGTATGAGTCTTTAAAGAGCAGATTTACCTTTGTAGTGCAAAAGTGTGTAGAAGATGGGCAGGGTGCAGATTACTCTAGCAAGTTCTATGGTGTGCAGTGTCTCTGTGGATTTTAATTACTGCACTTCAGAAGGGCTCAGAGGACTGTACCTGAGAGCACACTAAGTACACTAGATTTGGTCTTGAGGTTATTTATCATTAAAAGTTAGAATAACTGATTTTTTTTTTTTTCCGGTATGGGGAATTGAACTAAAGAACTCGCACTTGCCAGGCAGATGAAGCACTGCTGAGCTACATCTCTGACTCTAATAACTTTGATTTTTATAATTTTATTTAAAAAGTTTTTTGTGGTACTGGAGATCAAACTCAGGGCCTCACAAATGTCAGGCAAGCACTGTATCACTGAGCTACATCCTGAGCCCCAATTTTTAAAATATAATTTAAAAGTATAAAGAATGGCTATTGAGGGCCGAGGACTTAGCTCAGTGGTTCCACCACCTGATTTGCAACTGCAAGGTTCAGGGTTCAATCCCTGGTACCAAAAAAAAAAAAAAAAAAAAAAAAAAAAAAGAATGGCTGTTGAGATTGTATAAATCTGTTTTTTTTAATATAACATGTATATGTTTTAGTACAATTTTAATGTAGAAGTCTATATCCTTTAGACTATTGGTGATAATGTATTTTACTTTGTTCTTATTTTTAAATTTTTCTTTACCTAAGATAGACTTTTTCATCATTTGACTAATGGAATGCCAGTCCTCATAACCATACATACTTTTTTGTTAAATGCTTAGGCAACTATATTTTGTTTTAATTGTCTAATGGGATATGTTTCTTGGCTGTATTTAAAGAAGCAATTAGTAGTGCTGGTCTTTGATTTACTTCTTTCCACTGGTGCAAAGTAAATTTAGGGCTTTCTTTTCACTACTCTGAGTGATAAGCAACAATAATTCTTATTTAGTGAGTGAAAAAAGTCAATCTTAAGCAAATGGTCCTTTGGGTTTTGATTTATTGCAATAATTAAGCAGTATTACTGCAAAATAAGTTCATTTCATTGTCCACAAGAATTGTAATCTCATATCTATAATGACCTTTTTTTTTTTTTAATTAGGTGAAGAAAATAGCTTGCCTCATTCTAGAACTCCTGTAGCATATTCTAGTATTTATCTGGAATCTAGTTTCTGACTACTTTTGTCTTCAACTTGATAGGAATATTTAATAATCAATTCAAGAAATGCATGCACTGATCACCCACTTTGTACTGTGTGCAATTGATTTAGTGCCAAATACGATAGTACCTACCCTCAAGGAACTTACAGTCCAGCTTACTACAATAGGTACAATAATGTAAATATGTATGTATAATGTAGAGATTTCGATCTCTCCATCCATGGATATACTTGGCAAGTTAGTTCTGCAATTCAGTTTCCATGAGCAAAAAAGTGATGTTACTTCATTGGATGTTTACTTTGAAGATTAAATGAATTAATATATACAAAGTGCTTGGAATAATATCAGAGATGTAGTAAATGCACCATAAATGCCATTATTATGTTCAGAGTTGGCAGAGGGATGATAATCAACATCAGTAACAAGAGTAGGGGGTAGGGTGTTGAGATGGCTTCCTGGGATCTAGCTGAGTTTTAAGATTTATAGTAGTTGTCAGGAAGCCAAAAAGGAAGAAGTGAAGGACATTGTAGACTGAAACAGTGACTTATGTGAAAAGGGGGCATTAAATAGCATGGTTTGTTGGAAATTCCATCAGTGTAGCTTAAATTTGATAGAGCTTACAGTATAGGGTGAAGGGACTACAGTGAGATAATGGGGCTTGAAAGGCAGGCAAGACTGAAATCATAAAAAGTTATGTGCTATTATAAATGGCTTGGGCTTTATTCTATGGGTGACAGGTGTAGTGAAAAGTTTTGAGCAGAAAAGACACTAGGTTTGTACTTCCCATGGCAGCAGTGTGAAAAAATGATCATAGTAGAAAGGGTGACTGGCAGAGGCATTAATGTTAAGGTAGCTGTTGGCAGTATATAAGGTGGGAAAATGGCTTGGATGAAGTAGTGAGGGAAGAGCAAGAATTGACTGAAGAAATTTTAGAAAAAATGATTGGACTTCATTTTCATTTCAATTGAGAATCTGGGAAGAATGGGAATAGGGAGAAAGAAGTCTAGAATGGCATCCAAGTTTCTCCTTGGAAGGCTGAGTGCATTACTAAGCAAGATAGGGAATACATGGGGAATTTCCTTGTTAAAGTATTTCTTAACTTGGTAATATACTAAGAGAATCATCTTTGATATAGTTAAATTTGACTCTATTTTCTTAAAGGGAATAGAACACAAGGTTATTCCTCAGTTGCAAATCAGCTTGCCATAGTTTGCAGGATCTCTGGAAGTGTATTTAAGGTATTGTTAATTTGTTTCAAGGTGAAAGCAACAATGAATGTCTAACTTGATTGTAATTGAATAAATGGGTTGAATATCTTTAGGGATGACCCTGACAGTATACCTATTAAATTAGATCTTATGGTAGGATCTGGACTTACTGCTAGAAGCATTTGAATGTTCTCCTATAGTTTTCATACATATAGTTCTAAGTATTTTAAAATTTTTTCTTTACTTTCATTTGAAAATATAGCTTAAAGCTTACAAGGTGATAGTGCCTAAAGAATAACATACCTGTTTCGCATACTGAAATTTCATTTGTAAGAAGATCCTTAAGTAGAGCTTTACAGTATTTTTATTATATAAAATGGGTTGTCATGATTTTTAGTTAATATTCTTTTTGCATAGGGTCCTTGTGATACAATTAGGCCCAATTCTATTCTTATATCCTATGGGTTTAAAATTATTTTTTCATTCCTTTTTTTTTTTTGAGATAGAGTCTTTCTGTGTAGTTTAGGTTGGCCTTGAACTCACTCTAGCTCAGGCTGGCCGCAAACTCACAGTGATCTTCCTGCCTTAGCTCTTTACCTTTTGGAATTACAGGTGTGCATTACCAAGCTTTTGATCTTAAATTATTGTATGTGTGTGTGTGTGTGTGTGTGTGTGTGTGTGTGTGTGTGTGCGCGCGTGCGCGCTCAATTAGAATCTATACAAATAATTTTTCCTATTAAACCGTTTTATAAACTGAGAACCATGAAAGAGTTAAACAAAAGAAATGATTGCAAAATTTGTTAAAGTCCTGGAAAATGAATTTATAATTTTTAGACCTCAGAACCAACCATTTGGTTTTCCTTTATTTCTTATGGGAAAAGAATATTGGTTTCTTTGCAGGTGTGGCACCACTGAGCTAAATCCCTGGCCCTCCATTTTTGATTCTAAGATAAATTACATGAAAAATAGAGTGATTTCTAAATGAATTTGTAACTCAAGGGACTGAAGATAGTAGATAGGATGGGATCCAGGAAAGCCATAGTGTGTTGGTGGAAGAGAGTAAGGGACATCAAGGGTATGTTTCCAAGGGAAGATGTGTTATTTCTGTGATTAAGGAGAGGAGAAAATTTGCTTATATTCTTTTTTTTTTGATAGTCATGAAGGTGTGAGCCTGTACCTGAAAAATAATAGATGAAGGTATGGGTTTAAGAAGCTTATAATTTTTTTCCAGATGTAGATCCATGAGCAAATCAGTACCTTATCCTTTGTCAAAGTATGAAAACTGTAGAGGTTTGGAATTTCTCCCTTCTTATGCTTCTTGTCTTTATTGTCCTCTTAGAGTACTTTGCCTTTGTCCCAGATGATTTGTTACTTATTTGTTCATCAGGGTCCATTACCTGATTTTTTTTTTTTTGCATCCTTGATTGACACATAAAGGGGCTGTAGCAAATTTGGAGGTAATAGGGATTTTTGCCTCCTGTTCTTATTGTTGTCCCCTCAAGAGATTATACAAATGTTTAAGGAAACTGCTTGAAAGTTGACAAGTTCTAGTTACAATGCTAAGTAGATTGCAGAGTTAAATTCTAGTAAGAGTTCTCTAATATATGTTGTGAGCAAGTATGTATGAGCATATGTTTCTCTTATGTATATATATGAACATATGTTATCTTTGTGTTTATATTTTTCTCATTTAATTTGTTATGGTAGAAAGATTAATAGTATCTAAAGTACTATAAATTTTTCTCAAGATGTCATTAATTTCTATTTTGAATTTATCTGTATCCTGTAAGAATTCCCTTTTAAAAATGTTTATAATTTAATTATATAATTATAAATAATAATTACAAATAATTATAAATACTAATAATTTATAATTATAACATTTTCTATAAATTTTTCTCAAGATGTCATTAATTTCTATTTTGAATTTATCTGTATCCTGTAAGAATTCCCTTTTAAAAATGTTTATAATTTAATTATATAATTATAAATAATAATTACAAATAATTATAAATACTAATAATTTATAATTTTATAACATTTTAAATGTATTTAATTATAATTTACATTTAAATAGATAATTACAATCACATGGCTCAAAACTTTAGAACTACAAAGAGGTTTCTCCATTGTTCCACACATTTTGTCATTATTCCACACATTTTCACAAAGTTGTGACCTCATGATTTGGAAAATAAAACAAGTAGTTCTCAGTGTTTAAGCTTGCCTTGTTGGCCTGTTAGATAAAATGTAAATTCCTTAAAGTATTAATTTCAGATCTACTTCTTTGGGTTGCTTAAGCAAGCATCTTTTTTTTGACTAATGGAGTTATGTGAGCCTTAGTATAAAGAACCTTTGAAATAAAATTTTAAAAAGAATTAACAGTGATACTCTGGTTATAGAACATCTCCAAACTCGAACTTTCCACTACTCAAACTGAAAAGTTTTTTTTTTTTTTTTTAAATCTGATCGATGTTAACCTTACTTGATAGTTGAACTGAAAATCCAACTTAAAGAAAACCTTTCTGGCTGAGAGTGAGTCACATGTCCATCTTGCTGTGGATGCAAAGAGTGCTGCTCTGGTGCAGACAACATATAGAGCTAGTGTTAATGTGTTAAAACATTCAACATTGTGCTTTGTGTTTGTGTGTGTGCTGTACTTGTGTAAAATATTGTGACCATGGCTCTGAAGGAAATTAGTGATACTAGCAGTAAAGCTAAGAGGCAAACTGAGAACCATGATAGAGTTAAAGAAAGAAATCATTGCAAAATTTGTTAAAGTCCTGGAAAAATGAATTTATAATTTTTGGACCTCAGAACCAATCATTTGGTTTTCCTTTATTTCTTATGGGAAAAGTGTATTTGTTTCTTGAACTTTTCATTGTTCAAACATGAATTTGGAACAAACTGATTTCGACAACCGAAGTATCACTGTCATTGGAAATAGGCAGTGTGGTTTTGGAGTATCTAAAGTCTAGTGTGTCCTGAGCACAGTGAATAAGCAGTAAAGTGATAGCAGGTGAGGTCTGAGTGATTGGTAGGGACTAGATCATGTAGGACCTTGAAATCATTATAAGCCCCTTTGGGTTTTAAGTGTGATGGGAAGCCATTGGAGGGATTTGATGAGATAAGTGCTATAATCTGATTTATATTCTTACAAAATTATTCTGAATATATTATTCTGAATGTGGATTGTCATGAATAAAAGTGGAAGCAGAGTTGCCAGTTAGGAAGTTATTGTAATAGTCCAAGTGACAGAATAATGGTGGTGAGACGTGGTTAGATTGTGCAGGTGGCATTTACCCACTTACCCACCACCACCACTACTGCATTGTATTGAGGAATAACATAATTTTCAGTAAAATAAAGTACATCACTTTACATGTATAGTTCAGTGAGTTTTGACATGTATATAAAAATGAACTGGCAATTAAATTTTTCAAAGGTATAGTTGGCAGAACTTACTGGTGGATTAGATATGATATAAAGAGGTGGATCAGTAATGACTAGGTTTTTGACTTGAGCAAACAGGTGAATGTGATATTAATTACAAAGATAGGGGAATACTGAGGAAGAAAAAAATTTGGTGTGAGGGAGAAATTGAGAGTTTTGTTTTGTTTTTCTAAACTTTGGAACATCCAGATGGAAATTTTAATGAAGCAGTTAATTATAAGAGTCTCCTCACAGGAGAAAAGAAACTGGAGTCTCTAAGTAGGTAGTATTTATAACTGTGGGACTTTAGGAAATTTGCTATGGCTTTCATGTAGACTGAGAAGAGGATTGAGGCTTGAATCTGTTCAGCATGCAGATGAGCCAGCAAAGACTGAAAACTAGCAATAGTGAGGTAAGAGGAAAATATGTGCTTTCCAGAAACTGTTAGCAGGACTCAGTGCCACATACATGTAAGCCCAGCACTTTGGGAAGCTGAGGCAGGAGGACAGCAAGTTTAAGCATAGCCTAGGCAACTTAGACCCTGACTCAAAAATTAAAAGAAGGCCTAGGGAATGTATGTTATGTGAAGACACTAGGTCTAAAAAGAAATGAAGTACAAAAAGTAAATCAGGAAGGGTGTTTGGCTGTGTCAGATTCTACTGAGAAGTTGAGCAAGAAGACTGTTGGATTTAGTAAGGTAAAAACAGTTGATGTCTTTGTTTTTGGTTTTGGTTTTTGAGAGAGGGTCTTCTATGTAGTTCAAGCTAGCCTTGAACTGACTTTGTAACTAGGCGGGCCTTGACTCCCAGTAATACTCCTGCCTGAGCCTCAGGAGTGCTAGGATTATAGGCATGTGCCACTGTGCTTGGCTAAGAGCTGATGTCCTTGATGAGTGGTTTCAGAGAAATACTGGGGATGAAAGCTAAATTGGATTAGGTTAAAGGAATAAAATAGATCTGGTGAGTGTAGATGTTTGTCTTAGAGTTTTGATAGAAAGCAGACAACTAGGTAGTATCTAAAGAAAATATTCAGGGAAATTGTATTTTTCTGCATGGTTGATATTGCAGCATGTTTGAATGTTGATGGAAATGATTTCTAGAGAAGGAAAATCTCATGATATATGGTAGATGAAGTTCTAGAAGAAAACCTTCAAGGCAAAGAGAAAAAGATGTAGTGCTCAAGTTGAAAAGTTTAAGTGAAAGCAAGGATAGTTGTTGAAAAGAGAAAAGGTATAGTGATGAGTAGAGAAGTAGGTAGTTAGATTTTGTGTGGGAGGATGTTAATGTTCTGTTGGCTTCTGTTTTCTCAGGAAAATACATTAGAGGTCATCAGTGGAGAGGGAGGTGACAACGAGTTGTTGAAGTGTTGAAGACAGAAGGTGTGAAATTGTCAGAGTGAGAATAGATTGATTAGGGAAATGTAGGATTGCTGATAGGATCTTCTTAAGTTGTCATCTATTTAGAGTGAAATGTAACCAACAAGTTTGTATATTTTATGCTAGCTTTGTTCAGTGATCGGATATAGGCATAGAATGGGCAGAGTTGGCTTTGTCAGGAATAAATAAGTGAGAAAAGTGATAAGAAAATTGAGAGTGAATGTATAGGAACTGTTATAGTGGTGTATCAATGGAGTGTGACCTAGAAACAGGAAAATAAGGACATTAAAGGTGGTATTTTTAGTGAAAAAATGATGAAGATCATGATTTATGGATTTTAAAGATGTTAAACATTGCTGGGGCTGGAATGGCAGAGTTACGGGCTGGGCAAGTCAGGTGAGACATTTGGTTCTGGAGCATGTGGTAAATATTAATGACTAGATACAGGTGGTGGTCTCATTGGAGGATATATGCTGATTAGTTTTTTAAAAATGAGTCCACATACCAATAAATTTTTAATTAAGATGTTATACACAATAAATGAATATACCTTAATTTTTTTTTTTTTTGAGATAGGGTTTTTCTATATAGTTCAGGCCATCCTTGTACTCACTATGTAGCCCAGGCTGCCCTCAAACTTTTGGCAATCCTCTTGCCTGAGCCTCCTGAGTGCTGGGATTAGAGGCATGTGCCACCACACCTGACCTTAGTTTCTTTTTTTAAAAAATAAATTAAAAAAAATTTTGAGTGCTTCATCTTTTTCACCTTCCAGGTATTCCCATTCCTCACTGTGACAGTTGGTGGTTGAAATTAATAGAGGAAAAGATTTTTGGAAGGGAAGAGGGTAGTCAAAGAATTTAAAGGACAAGATAAGGGATAGATTATGTGGCTCTTGAAGTTGCCAAGGATATTGGGAGGAGAAATGTTTAAAACAGGGAGTTAGACGCTAAAACCTTTAATATATAAGGGAGGAATGGGACAGAAGGATAGATGACTGTAAGAAGGAGATGTAAATGTGGTATTGTTCCTTGATTTTTAGGCTTGCTTTTCAGAGGTTGATTTGCAGTAGTTTTTGTGTTGCAAGTTATTTTGGACACCTTCCTTGAAACAAAATAATGCAGTCTTCTTTGTTATAAATTGTGACAGTCATATAATTTTAGCACATGCTAAATCATTGTTAACTTGTTTATAATTTTATCATAGTGTCTACTGATTTTTTTAAAAAGAAAATTTAGAGTTGTTACATGTAATGTTTTATCCATATTTTAAATGTTTATCTAGTTGAAGAAACAGATTTATGAAATTCAGTTGTGATAGGCTTTTTAAGAAATGTGGTGGAAGCTCTTTTTGCAGATTGGTTTTGTGTTTACAATATGATTGCCTCCACACATGGCTAAGTGTGCCTCATCAAGGGTAGTCAAGCTCTGGCCTGATCCAAGGTGCCTCTTTTGTAAATGAAGTTTTATAGAAATATCACCATGTACATTCATCTACATATTGTCTGTAATTACTTTTACATTGCAATGGTAGAATTAAACAGTTGTCAATTTAATTAAGCTAGCATTTTGGAAATCTAGAGTCCAAAAACTTTCTGATTTCTCTATGCCCAGCCTCTAAACTTTTAATTTAGTCTTAGTTTAGCTGCACACAGAACTATTGTGCCTACTTCAGCAGTGTAGAAGGCAGCTTTGGGGACCAGACAGGTCTGTGTGTGTACAAAGTGTGTATTTTCTGGCTGTATAACCTTGGAAAGATTACCTCAGTATCTCATTTCCAAAATGAAAACAACAATGCTTCTAGTAAATGAGAGAATACCTGTAAAAGGGTTGTAGTAGCGGCAAACGTGGCACATATGTGGCAGCTGGCTGTTATTATTGAAAGCTCTGAAAGGTTCGCCATCACTGGGTTAGATCAATATCTGACTTTTAGTAAGTGCTCTGTAAGTTACTCGTTGTTATTATTATCATTATTTGATTAAGCAATGAATGATGATGAGAACTATCTAGAGAGAAGAGGTAGAACAGACAAGAAGACTGTAACCTGAATGTTACACAGAAAAAAATGAATTAACACAGAAGGTTGGAGTGACCAGATAGGAGTAAACTAGGGAGCCTGCTAGCAGAATTACTGTGCTGAAAAGAACCAAGTTTTGACAGTATTTTGCCATGAGAGGGAAACTATGTATTTTTGCTTCTGTAGCAAAATCACTTTATTTGGTTTTTAACTTTGTTTCCTGTAATTATTACTGTATCTGTAGTACTGGGGATTGAACCCAGAACCTTCACACTGAGCTATATCCTGAGACTTTTTTTATTTTTTGAGATAGGGTCTTGCTAAATTGCTAAATTACTGAATGAAGCTGCACTCAAATTTGTAATCCTACCTCAGCCTCCCAGTGTGCTAGGGTAACAGACTTGTACCACCATGCCTGGCTACATTATTTCTTTGTAAATAATTATTTCAAGTATATCTAAGGCTAAGAAAACTAATTTAATTCCCCCAAAGTAGAATAATTTGTCATCATATGTGTGTGTCCTGTGGTAACAATTTATGATATTTATGATACATGTCTTTATAAATGTTTTTGTAATTTTTTTTAATCCAGGGCGTAAATTGTATCTTTTTGTAGTGTTTAATTTCCTAACATTATTTTGGTAAAAAAATCATGGTTTGATTCTTTTAACAGGGATTATGGGGTGAAATTTTAAGTGATTGTATGAAGAAATTCTCTCTCTCTCTCTCTCTCTCTCTCTCTCTCTCTCTCTTTTTTGGTATGGGGAATCAAACTCAGGACTTTATGCTTGCCAGGAAGGCGTGGTACCACTGAGTTAAGTCCCTGGACCAAGAAGTTCTACTCTTGTGATTTAGTTTAGTTTCATATTACTTTTGTAATTAAAATTCTCAGGAAATATAAAAGTAGGCATTCTAGAATGGGCTATTGATGTTTCAAATATGTTTGTTCTTATTTTGTGGAAAATTTCAACAAAAGAGCCACTGAAGTAGTTCACTGCATGATTTAAAATAGTCCACTATGCTAAAGAAAAAATTTCATGGAACATTTTGAACTGAATGCTGAATGAGTATGTTTATAATCTGCTTCAGGACTTTTGCATATTTGTTAAAAGGAGTGGAACTGAGTGTGTGAAAGGGGGCAGATTGTCATTGTCTTAACACTGTTAAAGTGATATTTTTAAGCAGTTTTGCAAATAAGCAGCCAAAGATTTTCTCTGGTAAATTTGAGCTATTAAAATTTTTGTATTTTTATTAGTTGTAGTTTTATTTAAAAAATAAAATACTTTTGTGTTAAAAAATAAAATTTGACTTTAATTCAAAGAAGTTTTCACTTTAAAGGTTGATGGGCTGTGTATCCAAATAAATTTATCAGCTTATGAATGTAAAATAACAGTACAATGGCTAATTTAGGAATATAAATAGAACAGTGATAGTATTAAAGGAGTAGAGAATACGTATTGCTTGACACTTAGAGGCACCAGTTGCTGCCATTGGACACTAGATTTGGTTCTGAGTTTATTTAAAAAAAAAAAGAAGCACATTGACTTATGTAATAGTCTTCCTGGCTAAAGAAACTATACAAATTTGTTTTTAGAGTCTTCTTTAAAAAATTTAATCCAAAAAATATTTTTATTATAGAAAAAATACAATATTGGATTATAGTCTTCAAATACAGAAGACTTAAGCCACTGCTAAATTGGATAATGTTTATGTCACTCTCATGAAGATCTTTTAAGAGAATGTAGCTAGAGAACCTAGTTTTCTGATCATTCAATTTAAACCAAGGAGGAAATTTGGAAAATTTAGAAAACGGGCATTTAACATAAACCATCTTGTATCAATGGAGTGTGACCTAGAAACAGGAAAATAAGGACATTAAAGGTGGTATTTTTAGTGAAAAAATGATGAAGATCATGATTTATGGATTTTAAAGATGTTAAACATTGCTGGGGCTGGAATGGCAGAGTTACGGGCTGGGCAAGTCAGGTGAGACATTTGGTTCTGGAGCATGTGGTAAATATTAATGACTAGATACAGGTGGTGGTCTCATTGGAGGATATATGCTGATTAGTTTTTTAAAAATGAGTCCACATACCAATAAATTTTTAATTAAGATGTTATACACAATAAATGAATATACCTTAATTTTTTTTTTTTTTGAGATAGGGTTTTTCTATATAGTTCAGGCCATCCTTGTACTCACTATGTAGCCCAGGCTGCCCTCAAACTTTTGGCAATCCTCTTGCCTGAGCCTCCTGAGTGCTGGGATTAGAGGCATGTGCCACCACACCTGACCTTAGTTTCTTTTTTTAAAAAATAAATTAAAAAAAATTTTGAGTGCTTCATCTTTTTCACCTTCCAGGTATTCCCATTCCTCACTGTGACAGTTGGTGGTTGAAATTAATAGAGGAAAAGATTTTTGGAAGGGAAGAGGGTAGTCAAAGAATTTAAAGGACAAGATAAGGGATAGATTATGTGGCTCTTGAAGTTGCCAAGGATATTGGGAGGAGAAATGTTTAAAACAGGGAGTTAGACGCTAAAACCTTTAATATATAAGGGAGGAATGGGACAGAAGGATAGATGACTGTAAGAAGGAGATGTAAATGTGGTATTGTTCCTTGATTTTTAGGCTTGCTTTTCAGAGGTTGATTTGCAGTAGTTTTTGTGTTGCAAGTTATTTTGGACACCTTCCTTGAAACAAAATAATGCAGTCTTCTTTGTTATAAATTGTGACAGTCATATAATTTTAGCACATGCTAAATCATTGTTAACTTGTTTATAATTTTATCATAGTGTCTACTGATTTTTTTAAAAAGAAAATTTAGAGTTGTTACATGTAATGTTTTATCCATATTTTAAATGTTTATCTAGTTGAAGAAACAGATTTATGAAATTCAGTTGTGATAGGCTTTTTAAGAAATGTGGTGGAAGCTCTTTTTGCAGATTGGTTTTGTGTTTACAATATGATTGCCTCCACACATGGCTAAGTGTGCCTCATCAAGGGTAGTCAAGCTCTGGCCTGATCCAAGGTGCCTCTTTTGTAAATGAAGTTTTATAGAAATATCACCATGTACATTCATCTACATATTGTCTGTAATTACTTTTACATTGCAATGGTAGAATTAAACAGTTGTCAATTTAATTAAGCTAGCATTTTGGAAATCTAGAGTCCAAAAACTTTCTGATTTCTCTATGCCCAGCCTCTAAACTTTTAATTTAGTCTTAGTTTAGCTGCACACAGAACTATTGTGCCTACTTCAGCAGTGTAGAAGGCAGCTTTGGGGACCAGACAGGTCTGTGTGTGTACAAAGTGTGTATTTTCTGGCTGTATAACCTTGGAAAGATTACCTCAGTATCTCATTTCCAAAATGAAAACAACAATGCTTCTAGTAAATGAGAGAATACCTGTAAAAGGGTTGTAGTAGCGGCAAACGTGGCACATATGTGGCAGCTGGCTGTTATTATTGAAAGCTCTGAAAGGTTCGCCATCACTGGGTTAGATCAATATCTGACTTTTAGTAAGTGCTCTGTAAGTTACTCGTTGTTATTATTATCATTATTTGATTAAGCAATGAATGATGATGAGAACTATCTAGAGAGAAGAGGTAGAACAGACAAGAAGACTGTAACCTGAATGTTACACAGAAAAAAATGAATTAACACAGAAGGTTGGAGTGACCAGATAGGAGTAAACTAGGGAGCCTGCTAGCAGAATTACTGTGCTGAAAAGAACCAAGTTTTGACAGTATTTTGCCATGAGAGGGAAACTATGTATTTTTGCTTCTGTAGCAAAATCACTTTATTTGGTTTTTAACTTTGTTTCCTGTAATTATTACTGTATCTGTAGTACTGGGGATTGAACCCAGAACCTTCACACTGAGCTATATCCTGAGACTTTTTTTATTTTTTGAGATAGGGTCTTGCTAAATTGCTAAATTACTGAATGAAGCTGCACTCAAATTTGTAATCCTACCTCAGCCTCCCAGTGTGCTAGGGTAACAGACTTGTACCACCATGCCTGGCTACATTATTTCTTTGTAAATAATTATTTCAAGTATATCTAAGGCTAAGAAAACTAATTTAATTCCCCCAAAGTAGAATAATTTGTCATCATATGTGTGTGTCCTGTGGTAACAATTTATGATATTTATGATACATGTCTTTATAAATGTTTTTGTAATTTTTTTTAATCCAGGGCGTAAATTGTATCTTTTTGTAGTGTTTAATTTCCTAACATTATTTTGGTAAAAAAATCATGGTTTGATTCTTTTAACAGGGATTATGGGGTGAAATTTTAAGTGATTGTATGAAGAAATTCTCTCTCTCTCTCTCTCTCTCTCTCTCTCTCTCTCTCTTTTTTGGTATGGGGAATCAAACTCAGGACTTTATGCTTGCCAGGAAGGCGTGGTACCACTGAGTTAAGTCCCTGGACCAAGAAGTTCTACTCTTGTGATTTAGTTTAGTTTCATATTACTTTTGTAATTAAAATTCTCAGGAAATATAAAAGTAGGCATTCTAGAATGGGCTATTGATGTTTCAAATATGTTTGTTCTTATTTTGTGGAAAATTTCAACAAAAGAGCCACTGAAGTAGTTCACTGCATGATTTAAAATAGTCCACTATGCTAAAGAAAAAATTTCATGGAACATTTTGAACTGAATGCTGAATGAGTATGTTTATAATCTGCTTCAGGACTTTTGCATATTTGTTAAAAGGAGTGGAACTGAGTGTGTGAAAGGGGGCAGATTGTCATTGTCTTAACACTGTTAAAGTGATATTTTTAAGCAGTTTTGCAAATAAGCAGCCAAAGATTTTCTCTGGTAAATTTGAGCTATTAAAATTTTTGTATTTTTATTAGTTGTAGTTTTATTTAAAAAATAAAATACTTTTGTGTTAAAAAATAAAATTTGACTTTAATTCAAAGAAGTTTTCACTTTAAAGGTTGATGGGCTGTGTATCCAAATAAATTTATCAGCTTATGAATGTAAAATAACAGTACAATGGCTAATTTAGGAATATAAATAGAACAGTGATAGTATTAAAGGAGTAGAGAATACGTATTGCTTGACACTTAGAGGCACCAGTTGCTGCCATTGGACACTAGATTTGGTTCTGAGTTTATTTAAAAAAAAAAAGAAGCACATTGACTTATGTAATAGTCTTCCTGGCTAAAGAAACTATACAAATTTGTTTTTAGAGTCTTCTTTAAAAAATTTAATCCAAAAAATATTTTTATTATAGAAAAAATACAATATTGGATTATAGTCTTCAAATACAGAAGACTTAAGCCACTGCTAAATTGGATAATGTTTATGTCACTCTCATGAAGATCTTTTAAGAGAATGTAGCTAGAGAACCTAGTTTTCTGATCATTCAATTTAAACCAAGGAGGAAATTTGGAAAATTTAGAAAACGGGCATTTAACATAAACCATCTAGTCTTGCACTGTCCAGAACAGAAGCAACTAATGACATACAACTATTTAAATTTTAATTAAATTAATTTAATTAAAATTAATTAGTTTAATTAATTTAATTAAATTTAATTAAAATGTTAATTAGATTAATATTTATACAGTGTTGTTACTTAATCTATAGACTTATTTCTATTCAATTTTTCACAATTATCCCAATAATTCTGTTTATAGCAAAATAATTTTTTTCCCTTAGACTGTTCAAGGATCATACGTTGTATAAATCTGGTAGACTTCTTTAGTCTATCCGTGGAGAACATTCCTTAGTTTCAGTTTGTAGTGTTTCCTTAATTTAATTAAATTTAATTAAAATGTTAATTAGATTAATATTTATACAGTGTTGTTACTTAATCTATAGACTTATTTCTATTCAATTTTTTCCAATTATCCCAATAATTCTGTTTATAGCAAAATAATTTTTTTCCCTTAGACTGTTCAAGGATCATACGTTGTATAAATCTGGTAGACTTCTTTAGTCTATCCGTGGAGAACATTCCTTAGTTTCAGTTTGTTTAGTGTTTCCTTTATAGTTAGATTCAGGTTATGGATTTTTGGTAAGAAACCAAAAGTGATGCTGTATACTTACTACATCATAGGAATCACATGATATTGATTGGTCCCATTATTAATCATGCTAATTTTGATAACTTGGTTGAAATGTTACCTGCCAGATTTCTCTACTCTTTTTTCCTCTGGGGGTAGATAATTGAAACTATGCAAAATTTCTATTCATAATTAAACTTTTATATAGTAGTTTTAGCATTCAGTCTGGCTGTGTTTTTAATTTGAATCCCAGATACATTCGTTTTTATTTCTATTTCACTTTAGAAAACCTTGCATCTTTGTGAAATTAATTAATGAGATTGTAATATGATTACCAAGATACAACTTTTTTTTGAAGAGGGTGCTTTTTTTTTTAAGCCAAGCTGAGGGTATTTGCCTCTATTCCTACTTGACTGAGAGTTCTTACCATGATGCATTGGATTTTGTCAAATGCTTTTTTCTGCATCTATTGATAGAATGATATGACTTTCCTTCTTTAACTTGTCAGTGTGGTGGATTACAATGACTTTTGAATGTTGAACCAGTCTTGCGTACGTTGAAAACATCCCACTTGGTCATGGTATATAATTCCTTTTTATACATTGTTGGATTTAAAAATGTTCTTCCAACCTCTTGGTTTCTAACCTGTTTTGTTCCTTATTACCCTTTGGGTTTCTCACACAAGAGAAACTATGTGAAGTTCAAACTTGTGTGTCTGATTTATTTCACTTAACATTATGGTGTAAAGGTGCATCCATTGTCCTACAAATGACTCAAGTTTATCCTTTTTTATGGCAATGTAACACTCCATTATATATAAATACATTTTCTTCATTCATCTATTTATGGGCATATAGGCTGTTTCCAGGATTTAGCTATTATAAATTGTGCTGCTATAAAATGAGCATGCATATATCACTGTATTATGATGCTT
Organism: Fukomys damarensis; assembly: GCF_012274545.1. NCBI lineage: Eukaryota > Metazoa > Chordata > Mammalia > Rodentia > Bathyergidae > Fukomys > Fukomys damarensis. The sequence goes on from NW_022900914.1 coordinate 39,412,273, forward strand.
GTAACTCTTTTGAGAAGCTACCTAGAAGGGGCACAGCTTGGTCAAATGGAACCTCTAGTTTTTTTTTTTGAGGAATCTCCATACTGATTCCATAGTGGTTGTACCAATTTACACTCCCACAAATAATGGAGAAGGGTTCCTTTTTTCCCCCCAGCCTTGTCAGCATTTGTTGTTGGTTGATTTCTTGATGATAGCCATTATTTCTGAAGTGAGATGGTATTTCAGTGTTGTGCTAATTTGCATTTCTTAAATGACCAATGATAGTGAACATTTTTTCATATATTTATTTGCTATTTTTACTTCATCTGAAAAATGTGTATTATTTTAGATGCCCATTTTTGGACAGGGGTCTTTAAATTTGGGGGAGTCTGCTTTTTTAAGTTCTTTATATATTCTAGATGTTAGTCCTTTGAGGAGTAGCTAGTAAAAAAATTTTTCCCCATTCTTTGAGTTGTCTCTTCACTCTGTTGGTGGTTTCTTTTGCTATGCAAAAGCTGTTTAATTTGATATGATCCCAGTTATTGATTCTTTGTTGTGTTTCCTGTGCAATCAGGATTTTCTTCATAAAGTCTTTGCATACACTCTATGTCTTCAAGAGTTTTTACCTATTCAATATTCCAGCAGATTGAATGTTTCTATTTTTATATTTATATCTTTGGTCCATTTTGATTTTAGTTTAGTGCATGGTGAGAGAATATGAGTCTAGGTTCATTCTTCAGCATGTATAAAGCCACTTTCCCCAGCACTGTTTATTGAAGAGTCTTTCTTCCAGTGAAGGTGTTTGGCCCCTTTATCAAAGATAAGTAGCTGAATATGCTTGGAGTTGTTTCTGCATCTTTTGTTCTGTTCTACTGATCCTCGAGTTTGTTTGTTTGCCAGTACTATGCTGTTTTTATCATGGTAGCTTTAAAATACAATTTTAGATTGGGGATTGTGATGCCCCTTGCCTTGCTCCTACTGTCCAGGATTGCTTTTGCTATTCTGGGTCTCTTCTGGTTCCATATGAATTTTAGGATTGTTTTTTCTAGTTCTGTGAAGTATGCTGTTGATATTTTGATTGGAATTACATTAAATCTATATAACAGTTTTGGGTGAACTAGAGATTTTTTTTTTTTTTTTGGTACTGGGGTTCCAACTGCAGTCCTTGCGCTTTCAAGGCAGGTAATGGAACCACTGAGCTAAATCCCTGGCCCTATACAACAGTTTTGGAAGTATGGCCATTTTCACTATATTTGTTCTGCCTATCCAGGTATAGGGGATGTTATGCCTTGTGTCTAGATGTCCCCCCAAAGCTTCATGAGGTCATAGGTGGAGCTTTTTCAGAGCTGGCTGGGTATAGAGCATGTGATGCTTTGATGAAAGGTGTGTGATTGCTTAATTAGCCTACTGATTGGTTTGTTATTGTATTGGGAAGAATTAAGGATGCCCCACCCTGGGGGTATAAATGCTACTTGCTCTAAGGTCGTGTATCCTGGATAAGATATAAGATATAAGAGACAGAAAGAGGATACTTGGCTTGTGGCTTGTATATTGCTGCTGCTTCCTGTCGTCTGCTCAGCAATCTCCCTCTGTCATGCCACCTTGCATTGGAGCCAGCTGATTATGGACTAAAATCTCTACAAACTGTGAGCCAAAATAAACCTTTCCTCCTTTAACTCTGAGTGTCCAGTATTTCATCTTAGCATGAGAAAAGGTAACTAAGATGGGGTATTTTTTCATTTTCAGATATCCTGTTTGATTTCCTTTTTCAGAGTACTGAAGTTTTCAATGCATAGGTCTTTCATTTCTTTATTAGATTGATTCCTAAGTATTTCATTTTCCTTGATGCTATTGTAAAAAATGTTGTTTCCCTGATTATTCTCTCAATGAGTTTGTTATTTGTGTACGGGAATGCTATTAACTTTTGAGTGTTGACTTTGTATCTTCCTATGCTACTGCTTTTGGTTATTAATTCTAAGAGTCTTTTAGGGTGGAGTTTTTGGGCTCTTATATGTAGAGTATCATGTCATCATCAAATAATGATAATTTAACTTCTTTCTTTACTATCCATATTTCTTATTTGTTTCTCTTCTAAATTGCTCTGGCTAATGTTTCCAGTACTATATTGAACAGGAGTGGTGATATTGGGTGTCCTTGTCTTGTTTCTGATTTTAGAATGAAAACTTTCAGTTTTTGACCATTTAGTATGATGGTTTATCATAGGTGGCTTTTATTAGATTGAGATAAAGACCTTCTATTTCAATTTTCTTTAGGGTTTTTAATATTAATGGGGGTTGAAGTTTGTCAAAGCTTTTTCTGCATCTGTGTAGTTGATTATATAGTTTCTATCCTTGGTTCTATTAATATGTGTATTACATTTATTGATTTTTACATGAGATGAACCATCTTTGCTCCCCTGGGGTGAATCCTACTTGGTTTGGGTGTATAAGCTTTTTGATGTTTTGCTGCATTGTTTGCCAGTATCTTGAGGATTTTTGTATATTAATTTTGTATATTAATTGAGATTGGCCTGTAGTTTTGTTTCTTAGTTTGATCCTCCTCTGGTTTTGGTATCAGGATAATGCTTGCTTCCAGAAAAGACTTTGGGGATATTGCTTTTGTTTCCATTTCAGTAAAGAGTTTAAGGAGTAGTACAGGGCCGGGGATTTAGCTCAGTGGTTCCACTGCCTGCCTTGCAAGTGCAAGGTCCCAAGTTTGATCCCCGGTACCAAAAAAAAAAGAGTAGTCATAATCGGATCTTCTTTAAAGTTCTTGTAGAATTTAGCATTAAATATTATCAAAACCCGGGCTTTTTTTCTTAGTAGTTTTTAAAAATTACTATTATTATTCAGTTTCATTGGCTGATATTGGATTATTTAGAATTTTTATATCTTCTTGATTCACCTTTGGTAATTCATATGTATCTAGGAATCTGTATTTTTTTTGAGTTTTCTGTCTTATTAGAATATAGGATCTCAAAGAGGTTCTGATGATCTTGTAAATTTCTGCAGGATCTGTTGTAATTTCACCCTTTTCATTTTTAATTGTGTGGATTTGGTTCTTTTCTTTCCTTGTTTTGATAAGGCTGGCCAAGTGTTTGTCAGTTTTATTTACTCTTTCAAAGACCTAACCTTTCAATTCATTAATTCTTTGCATTGTTTTCATAGTCTCAGTTGCATTAATTTTTTCTCTGATCTCATAATTTCTGCCTTGTTTGTGCTTTGTGTTTGATTTGTTCTTTTTCTAGAAGCTTCGACAGTAGGTTATTCAAAGTGCACTCTGTTTTCATGATATGGGCATTCATAGCCTATAAATTTCCCTCATCGGACTGTTTTCATTGTGTCCTGTAAGTTCTGGTATGTCATATTAACATTGTAATTTAATTGTAGAAACTGTCTTATTTCTTTAGTTTCATCTGTGACCCATTGGTTGTTCAGGAGGGTATTATTTAATTTCCATGTTTTTATGTAGTTTCTTTTGCCATTTATTTCCAGTTTCATTGCAGTATGATCTGATAATTATATGGGATAATTTCAGTTCTTTTACATTTCCTTAAGCATATTCTATGAGCTAGTATATGGTCTGTTTCAGAGAAAAGTCCCATATGCTACTGAGAAGAATGTGTATTCTGTTTTTGTTGGGTGGAACACTCTGTAGATATCTACTCAGTCCATTTGTTCAAAGGTTTGGTTCAGTTCTGATATTACCTTGTTGGTTTTTTGTCTAGTTGACCATCTATTTGTGAGAATGGGGTATTGAGGTCCCTTATTACAGCTGTATTAGTGCTTACTTGATTTTTCACATCCATTAGTGCTTGTTTTATATAATTGGGTGCACTGGTATTAGCATATATATTTATGATTATTATCTCTTCTTCTTGGATTATTCCCTTAACAAGTATGTAGTGGCTTTCTTTGTCTCTTCAGTCTTGGCTTAAATCTACTTTGTTTGCAAATAGAATAGCTACCCCTGCTCTTTTTCCAGGTTCCTGTTGCATGGAGTATTGTTCTCCATCCTTTGATTTTTGGTCTATGAATTTTTTTTTTCTAGTTAAATGGGTTTCTTGTATGCAGCATATTGTTGGATCTTGTTTTTTGATCCATTTTGCCAATCTGTTTCTTTTAATTGGTGGATTGAGACTATTCACAGTGATATAATTGATGAGTATTTATTTATCTTTGTTATTATATTATTTTCCTATTGTTGATTCCTTTTCTTTCTCTTCTATTTAATTACTTGTCTTGCCTGGTGGATTCATTCTATTGGCATTCTTGGAATTGTCTTTTTTGTCTAGTGTATCCTTCTGAGCTATTTGGAATGCTGTTTGGTGGTTATGAATTTCTTCGGGTATTCTTTATCATGAAAGTGGCTTATTTAACCATCAGTCTTAAAAGATAACTTTCCAGGGTACATCAGTCTGGGTTCAAGGCTATTTTCTTTTAGCATTTGAAATACTTTGCTCCAAGCTCTCCTTAAGGGTTTGTGTTGAGAAATCTGCTTTGATTCTGATGGGTTTTCTTTTATAGGTGATTTGTCTAACAGCTTTTTATAGTCTGTTCTTATGTTGAATTTCTGAAATCTTGTCTGTTTTATGCCTTGGCATAATTTTTTTCTAGTCATGGCTATTTGAGGTTTTATATGTCTCACTTATCTATATCTCAGATTTTTTTTTACCATGTTTGGAAAGATTTCTGCTATTACTTCTGTGAAAAAGTTTTTTATGTCTTTGTGTGATCTTCTGATTTTTCATTAATTCCACTTAATCTTAGTATTCTTCATTACATTATCTAGAAACTGCTAATTTTTTGATCCCTTGCTACTTTTCAGGGCGGAGGGGTTGAGACAGGGTCTCACTATGTAGTTGAGACTGACCTTGAACTCACTATGTAGCACGGGCTGGTCTTGAACTCACAGAGATTGCTATTTTAAAGAATCTTTCATTTGATAATTGCTAACTTCAACCCTGTCTTCTATATCTGATATTCTATCTTTGTATTTGTTGATTTTGCTGTGTATACTTTAAATAGAATTTTTAATCTCTTGTGTATCTGAATCTGTTTTATGCAGTTCAGTTCCTTCCTATGTTGGGCATTCATGGTTTGTTTGTCTTTCCTAAGCTCTATTTTTTTAAAAAATCTGTATCTACTCTAATTTCTCTAACCATTTCTTTCATTATGGTCATCATTTCTTTAATTATCTGTGTAATTATTTTTGTTTTTGTTTTGTCAAGAGAGTTATTCATCTGCTGTGCTACTTCCTCTGCCACCATTTCAGAAATTTCAGCAGGTGGCTTTTAGTTTCTTCTACCTCATTGTTCCCTTTATTTGCCTTGGGTGAGTTGGAGGTGTTGGGTAGCATCTTGCTTCCATGTTTTCTAATTTTGTTTTTGTTTGTTTTCTGTGTTAGGCTTGTAAATTGTTTATGGTTGGTAGCCTTATTACTATTATCAAGACTACTTAAGAAAGACTACTTTTCAGAGATGTCTTCTAGGCATAGCTGGCTTTTGACCTTTGAGTTTGTACCAGGATCCTACCTCTTTGGTTTATTAGGGATGAAAGGTTGCACCCTGTTTGGCTCTAGTACCCAGTTCTTTGGTACTGGGCTATGGTATGGTTTATGGTTCCCAGACAACATAGGTATTGGCATTCAGAGAAGATCAATTGGTCTCAACAACTATATCGTCTTGGCTAAAGTAGTATACAGTCAGTAATAACAATAGCATCAAACACAGACTAGAAAATGACAAACTGTGATGACTAATAATTTGCCAACTCTAGGCACAAGATTTATAGCTATATAACAAAATCTAAGACAAATCAGAAAATTATATACAGTAAATACTCACTAGAGCAATTTTACCCTTAGGTAAAATTCTTCCTTTAAAAGGAAGAAAATGAAGAAATAGAAAAATGAAAGAAGAAAAGTGATTAGAAGCAAGGAGGAAGGGCAGAAGATTACCCAAGCCTCAGGAAATTGATGAAGATAGGAGGGCAGGAAAGGAGAAACAAACACAAAAACAAAAACAAAAACAAGAATGAAACGAAAAGACTAAAAACAATGTTCACACTCAAAACCAAAGAAAACAAAAACCTGTCAAAGAAAAAAAACAACAAAATTTTGAAAGACCAATGGGGAAAAAGAAGAGAGGAAATTTATTTGTGATTTCATGCCTGTGGTTATTTTCTGTGGTTAACAGTTTTGTGGCAGTGTCGAATTTAGGGAGTGTCTCTGCTCTTGCTGGTAGACAAGGGAGGAAGTCAGATCAAAGGTCTGTGCTTGGTAATCCAGCAAGCTGGCACTAGAATTAGGGTGGTGTACTGGTTTGAAACTTCAAATCCACGAAAATTCAGGCTGAACTTTGCCTCTGATCATGTGGATGGGGCCTGAGTGATTTAGTTTATAACACTGTGGGTGTATCTTGCTGACCTGACCACAGCTTCCTGACCCTGAATGTCTGTCATAGATGTCCCTCACCAACTCACTGTGGGAATTTAACACTGAAAGCCCTGAGATGAAACCAACTAATAACCTGAGTCCCAGGTTTAGTTGGCCTCTCCCTAAAATGGCATCCAACCTGGCACTCTTTCTGGGGATATAGCAGTTGCTTGGATTGGAGTCACTCAACAGCTACTGTAGTGAGTGGCATTTGGTGCTCACTTTCACTGTCCCTGTAGATTTGATCTTACTTTCTTTTACCAGAAGCCAGAGAAAAAGTGCTCTTCCTGTTTTTACATCGCAGTCTGACTCTTTTCAATTTTTCTGTAGGCTCTGATTTCCCCTTCAGGTCTTTCTTTGGTCCCAGGAATCCACCTTTCTCTGTTTCTACATCCAGTTGTTATTTACCAGTGTCTTGATTCCAAATCTTGGAGAGGCTAATTTATTACTGCTTATCTCTCCGCCATTTCCCCAAAAGTCCTCTGCCTTATAACTGTCATGTGAGGAATTAGGTTGTGTTTGTCATTTGCTGTAGTTATAGGTGGCAGATGCTAAACTTTTCTCTGTGTACCTTTTTTTTTTTTTTTTTTTTTTTTTTTTTTTTTTTTTTTGGTTTTTTTTTTTTTTTTTTTTTTTTGGTTTCCTTTGTTGTCTCGGGGTTTAACTATAGATTTCTTAATAAGGTCTGAATTATATAGTTCTTTTTGAGGAGCAAGTTTTCTGTAGTTCTATGATTTTTCGTGACCCTGTGTCCCTTTCCTGTTATCCTCACAAGTACTCCTGAGTTTTCTACCCACGTAGATGAAACAGAATATATAAAGGAGGCTGGAGTTGAGGAGTTCACTTCTCTTAGGTTAGTTAGGCTCTAATGAGGTAGTTTCTTTGGGGGCAGGCCTTGGTAGGAAGACCTGAAGTGTTTCAAAATGGCTGTCTTTTCCCTCTTTCTACCTCAAAATTTGAGGCTTTTCTAAGACTAATTTTCTCTTAACTCTTTCAACTCTTAAACTTGTCAACACTGTTTTGAGTAATTTGTCAATTATAGTTTGGATTTTTCTATCTTGGTTCTGGTTTCCATGGAGATTATTGTTCTAGGCTTTTTGGTGATTCTCCTTATCTTCCTGTTAATCCTTTTTAGGGATTAAAGATTTGTCTTGTGACCTCATTTCTATATGTAAGAATGTAAACAAAGCTGTTTTTCAATTTATTTAGCTTTTTTGTTGTGTGAGGACTGTAGGGACAGCTGCCAAGCTTTTTGCCTTCTAGATTGGAAAGTAGAGATCACTGCACTTGTCCTTTAATGGTGATATATATTACAAATAATCTTTCCCATTTTGTTAATTTATGACTTTTATTATGGTGTTCTTTAGTACCTAAAGGCCTTTTGTTTTAATCTGTTTATCAATCTTTATTTCATCTGAATTTTAAGTCATAGAGGAAGCAATTCTCTGTGTAGGTTTAGAGAAACTCAGTCTTCTAGTACTTACATGGCATCCTTCTTTTAACATTTCCATCTTAATCTATTTGGCATGAATTTGTTTTTTCTTTTGTTTTTTAAAGGTGTTTCAAACAGATACATTTTTTAAAAAGACAATATATATGTAATTCAATGTAGCGGGGCTATAAATTGTGCTATCCTATTCAATATTGTGGCTACATGTGGCTATTTAAATTTTTGTTTTTAATGATATAGTTTTATCTTTGTCCAAACTTTGTCTAGTACTACTTAACCTAGTTGTCCCAGTACCATTTAACAAAAAGTCTTTGCTTCCATGACTTCCTTGTAAATGAACGTCTTATGGTATATTTTAAAATAAATACTTGATATGTGATCCTATGAAGACACTTTTATTATTAAACTCATAGATCTCAGACTATAAAACAGTCTGACTCCAGAGATTGCTTTCTTAGCCAATGTGTATATAATAAACTTCTTTAAAGGTTTTGTGCATTCTTTAGTGAATTGATTTGTTTTGTTTTAATTATAATTAGAAATATTTGATCAATGTCAAGGTCATAGTATTAGATTTAACAGTTTTTAATTATTGCTAATGTGTACAGTGCCACAAGTAGAACAATACAAGGTTAATTTTAAATAAAATGGTTCATAGTTGATTTTGCAAAAAATTAAAAAAATTTTAACCATGAAAAGTTAGAGTAATTATACTAAATTAGGATTGGATGCCTAAAAGTGGATCTCAGTAAAATGGTTGGAAAATGCACATTCTTATAGGTCAGGAAAGTCTACTGTTTCACTAATTTAGAATTATTATTTATATTTTAAGCTTATTTTGAGTTTTTGGTATAAATGTAACAGGCCAGAACCATTAGAATCTTAAAGTTGTGTGCATCTCAGGATATTTATTTATTTATTTATTTGGTACCGGGGATTGAACTTTGGTCCTTGCGCTTGCAAGGCAGGCCACCGAACGGCTGAGCTAAATCGCCCGCCCTTATTTTTTTTTTTTTTTTTT
>NW_022900914.1:39423013-39437938 GCF_012274545.1 Fukomys damarensis
TGAATCTGTCAATTAAGTCTAGAAGTTTTTTGGTGGAGTTTTTTGGATCTTCAATGTAGAGTATCATATCATCAGCAAATAATGATAGTTTAACTTCTTCCTTTCCTATCTTTATTGCTTTAATTTCTTTCTCTTGTCTAATTGCTGTGGCTAATGTTTCCAGAACTATATTGAAGAGAAGTGGCGATAGTCGCCCGCCCTTATTTTATATATTTCTTTATTAGCATCTATTTTTCTCATACTTTAATGATTTATTAGTGTGTACCAAAATATTTTTAGCTTTTCTAAATTTTTGCCTTGTTACTTTTTTTGAATGCACATTAATTTTTAAAAAATTTGATATTTGATAGTTTTAAATGTTTTTTTTGGTTAAGACATTGGTTGTTAAGTGTTGATTGTTTTTGGTAGTGATTTATATATAGCATTGAGATGTTTTAGTTTGACTTGCATATTAATTCATTTTCACTTGAAGGTAAATCCGTGTTGTTGAATGACAGTATATATATATTTTATATATATATTTAAAAAGAATAAGTCATCTCACTTTCATAGGGGGTGTTTCTGTCTGTTGTAGTTGGATGGTCACTTAACTGTGCTCCATAAATGTTCCCTGTTTAGTCAAATTATTTTGGTTTTTTAGAACAAAAATTTGAATTTCTTTACATTTTGCCTTAGTCTTGTCCTCTTGTATTCTTCCTTCAAGAATTTCCTAAAGTCATATTTAAAAAGAATAAGTCATCTCACTTTCATAGGGGGTGTTTCTGTCTGTTGTAGTTGGATGGTCACTTAACTGTGCTCCATAAATGTTCCCTGTTTAGTCAAATTATTTTGGTTTTTTAGAACAAAAATTTGAATTTCTTTACATTTTGCCTTAGTCTTGTCCTCTTGTATTCTTCCTTCAAGAATTTCCTAAAGTCATAACATCCTTTGTAAAACACTTATTTATTTGTTTGTTTATTTATTTATAGTATATTGTGTACTACATGCAATTTACAGTCATCTTGGGAAGTGGTTACATGTATATAATGTAGCTTTTTGGTTTTTGAGACAGGGTCTCACTGTGTAGTCTAGGCTGCCCTTGAATTTGCAGCAATTCTGCCTCAGCCTCTCCAGTGCTGGGATTATAGGCATGCCCCACCATGCTCAGCTTGATTCTTTGTTTTTAATTCCCATTTCTGCCTCCCTCTGGTCTCTAAATCTCCTTTCACCATCTCACCATCTTTCTAAATCTCCTTGTTGATATTATTAATCTTATCTCATGTTTATGACATATAATGTATACATTCATTTAGATTTTTAGGTTCCTATATGTGGCATATCTTTATCCCCTCCCCCAAGTTCTCTTGAACCTCTTTCTATTTATAAGAAGTCTATCCATTTGTCTTTTTCTATCCACCCTTTTTTGTGCTCTTTGTATTTTGCCTTATTCAAATAAGAGATACTATACCATGTTTACTTGTGTATCTGCTTTATTTTACTCAACATTATTTGTATGAAAATGAATGCATCTGGAAAATATAATGGAAAGCCTTTTTTAATTCTTGCTGGTTTTGATCTCCTTTCCTCTATCTCAACCACTTTGCTAATGCCTAAACATCTAGTTTCTTCTGTTCTCTTAACTAATCTTGGTTCTCACTACTTCATTGTAAACACATTGAGGGTGCTACCTTGTAGTATGAGCCACAATGCATGTTGATAGTTTTGAGAACTAGAATGTGTTAAAAAATTTATTTTATTGGTATATGTTTAGTTCATTCAGTTTACAGTTGTCTTGGGGAATGGTTACATGTGCATACTATAGTTTGTTTCCTTTTCTGTGGCAGATTCTCAGTCTTTTCTTGTTTTGATTTATTTGCTTGCTTGGTGTTATTTTCATAGGTGTCATTTTCAGTGCTAATTGTGTATGGACTTTGAATTATCAGTACGGGGAAAAGATTAAGTTTATAGTTTAGTATTCCTATTTCTGATTTTTCTGAGATTTTTTTACCAAAATTGTAGGTATGGTCTAAGAAAAGTAGAAACTAATTTTTTCTTTTTTTTTTTTTTTTTTTTGGATTTTTGAGACAGGGCCTCATTATGTAGTTGAGACTGTCCTAGAACTCACTATGTAGCCCAGGCTGGTCTCAAACTCACAGCAATCCTCCTGCCTCAGCTTCCCGAGTGCTGGAATTGCAGGCATGTGGCACCACACCTGGCTTTTTTATTTTTTAATAGAAGGGAGTTGACATGTATGAAATAGCCTCATCTTCAGTGGCATCTTTCTTGATATAAATGTACTCACTGCTAGTTCTCATGTTAGATGATACATTGTTTTAAAAATTACCCATGAGTCAGAATGATCAATTTAAATTTGTGACTGATGCCCTAATTAAATTTTTGGGAAAATTATTATATATCTAGTGTAGATAACCTAAAGTTCCTATTTTGTTCTTAAATGTAATTTCTGTACTTTAGGATATCTCCTGCTACATAGACTTTGTGAATGAGACCACTGAAGCATTTTCAAAAAACAAAGCAAAACAAGAACACATTTTTTGCCAGGACATGTATTATTCGAAACATAAAATGTTTGCTGGGATACTAACTTTCTAGGGGTATCAAATATATTGGAAATGACAAATATTGTTGAAGGGAACTAGATTACGATAGAAATGTACTAGAATTTTTATTGGGTTTCATATATATATATGTATACATACATACATTCTGCATAAAGCAATTTTGTTTTCATAATATCTGTGCCTTGAGTGTCTTCTATGCTGTACTTAAAATGTCTCTTATGTAAAATACAAATTCCAAAAGGGTCGGAAAGGAGAAAAAGAGAAAAGAATGAGCTAGCAACTATATTTGCTTGGGGGAAAGTTTTAACATATTTAGTATGATGACATTTGAGTTCTAGTATTTAATGTTTTTTTTGGTGCATTGTATTTATTCTTTGTGAAGTTTTAAAAAATGAATTTGTTAATTCATTATGTATCTAGTATGTGCATTAGGCATTTAAGTGTTACTCCATGCACTGATTGAAGTAGAATTGTTTTAACTTTAAATTTGAAAATTCAGTTTTCCAGTATTTATTAAAAGATATGGATAAAGTCTTAGTTAACTTGTAGAGGTAAGGAGAAAAATTGTTATAAGTTTTCCCAATTATGTATGATACTCCCACCTGTATCTAAAATGAGCAGATAAATTAGGTCACATTTAATTGACATAAAGCAATTGTTAGATTTGAATGCATTGTCTAGTACTGAATTGGACTTCATATAATCAGTTTTTTTTTAGAAAAAAATTATAATTTTTAGCCTGACTAGTTGAATAAGTGATTAAGTGTCACTATAAAATGGGTAATTTATTGCTAAAATGCTTGGTATTCTCTGAGCTTCTTGGATGTGTGGTTTGTGTCTGACATTGCTTAGGAGAAATTCTGAGTCATTACTATTTCAAATATTTCTTCAGTTCTTTCTCTTTCCTTCTACTATTTCTGTTACACATATTTGTACCTTTTGTAATTGTCCCATAGTGTTTAGACATTTTTCTTCTCTTTGCTTTTTACTTTTGGAAGTTTGTGTTTTGATGGGTTTAAGCTTAGAAAAAAATTTTGAGCTGTATCTAGTCGACTAATAAACCCATTGAAGGTGTTCATCATTTTCATTACATTCTTCAAGCTCTTTTTGTTGGTTCTTCCTTAGGATTTTCATTACTTATGTCATTTACCTGGTCTTTGCATGCTGTCTACTTTATTGTTTAGAGGACTTAATTTATTATGGTTGCTTTAAATGACTGGTTGTAGTTCTAACAGCTTTGCCATATCTAAATCTAGTTCAGCCTTCAAATTGTGATTTTTTACTTTTTGGTATGCTTTGTAAGTTTTTCTGATAGTGTGACATGTGGCAGGTAGGTAAATGGGCCTTTAGTTATGTGATAGTAAGGTTTGGTTGGAGAGGGAAGAGAAAATATTCTGTAGTTCCATGATTAATCTGTGTCTCTGGATTGTGAATTTTAGAAGTGTCTGTCAATTTCCCTTTTCCCCACATTTATGGAGCAGGATGGAATGGCCTTCGGGTATTTTCCTTCCCCTAGAACAGTTAAACTCTGATAAAACTCCACATTAGGATCTGGTTAAGCAGTTTATCTTGAGGGCAGATCAGAAGAATGGAATGCTCCAGTACGTTTCAAAATGGTTTCTTTTCTCTTTACCTTTTGGGAGCATCAGGGATTTTTCCTTGTTGCTTGCTGTGAGAATATGGTAATGCTTTAGGAAGATAAAAAACATGAATGTGTACCCACATTTCTTTACCCCTCACTGCAGTTACTGGGTCCCCCTGGGTATTTTCTCTCTCAAAACTTGTCCATACTGAGCCTCCAGCAATTAATCAATTACAGGTTAGTTTTTCCTATCTTTCCTATGCCGCAGAAGTTTCAGCTTTGGTAATTTGTGATTCTTTATATTACCTATTGTCAGTGGGTTGCCCTGTGATCTCACTTCTGTTAGGGAACTGAGAAGAGTTGTTGACATTTCAGCTTGTTCTACTTTTTGCTTGTTAGTATGGAATCTTTTTGTATGCTGGACCAAAAACTAGGATGCCATTTAGCTTCCTGAGGGGTTGCCAAACTCTTTTCCATGGCAGCTCCATCATTTAGTAATTCCACCAGCAATCTGTGAGGGTTTTATTTTCATTATGTCTTCACCAACACTTGTTATTGTCAGTCTTTTTTTATTATAGCCTTTGTAGTGGGGACGAAATAGTATTTCACTGTTTAGGAATATACTTTCATCTGTTGTTTTACCCTTCTATCTATAGACTTACCTACTAGATTATGTTGACAATTACTAATTTTTTTTACTTCCTTTCCACAACTACCTACATTATTAGTTTTAAACTTTCTGTCTACTCTCAAAATCTTTCACACAACTAAACACATTAATAATGTATTAGTTTCTTTTCTCTCTCAGAGCATCCAGTGTCCTGTTTCACTTTCGAATGGCTTTCATTGGGCTTCTGAAATAAGTGACATCTTCGACCTTTTTTTCATTGTTGCACTGGTACTTAACTCAGATATTTATCCTTTTGGGATTATTTTAATTTTTTGTATTTTCTCTCCGTTAAAAAATGTTATTTTACTCTAGTTCTGAGAGTTTTGCAACTTTATGTTCTGACTCTTCATTTTTTGCTTTCTTAATTAAAAAATCGTCATCCAGTAGTTCCTTTAGAAATGGCTCGCCAATTAAACATAATTGAGGTCCTTCTTGACAAGTTGCACTGTAATCATTGCTGTATGACTGACTTTTCTCTTCTTGCTGAGACAAAATACCCAACACTCAAAGTTGAAGGGGAAAGGTTTATTTAGCTCACAGCTTGTAGAGGTTTCCAGTACATAGTTGGCTGGCTCTAAGGCAGAGTGGCACATAGCAGAGGGGTGTCACGGAGGAGAAATAGTTCGTTGCATGCAGAAGACAGCAAAAGCAACAAGGGATCAGACAAGTCTCTTCTGTCCCTCATATTGTATCCAGGCTACCACGATTAGGGCAGTGCCAAACCAATCAGTGAACTGATTTAGTAATCACACACCTTTAATCCTAGCATCACATACTCTAGATTCATGAACCTCTGAAAAAGCCCTACTTATGAGGCTTTGGGGACGGACATCTAGACTCAAACCATAATACTATATATCTGTGCAATATTGATCTTCCCTAACATTACCTTCTGTTTTACTGTTTTATATTATCAACCGTAACGATTCCTTTAATTTAGCATATTATTTATTGTTCTTTTCCCTCTTGTAACAAGCTTCACATGTCAGCAGTACAAATATTAGCATACCCATGCATTATCTTAAACCAGTCTTTATGTTGTTTCTGTGAAGTTTTCATTTCACAGATTAGGAATCTCTTGGGGCTTAAATGATCCAACTAGGGAATCAGGTTTAAAACCCAGATATGAATTCCTTCCCATGATTATTTTATCTATCATATTATTTCCCTTTCCCAATACTTTTTTTTAATAACGGGGAAATCTCTTGAGAACCTTAAACTCAGAAACAAAATGAACAAATTTAACAATTGCAACAATTATAGGAATGTATCTAGAGGAAATTGTGAATATAATTGTTCTGTGTCAGATTTTTTTTTTTTTTTTTTTAACTAGGGATCAAACTTGGGTACTTGCGCTTGTGAGGCAGGTGGCCAAACCACTGAGCTAAATCCCTGACCCCAAATATGATTGTTCTGAAGGATGGCCAGATTGATACTTTTTTTTTTCTATTACCCTCAGTTCCAGGGAGCCAGGTTTGTAATGTGGGAATACTAATATTTATATAGTGATATGTGAGGCTTGTTTCAATAGGACTAGAAAAAGAAGAGTAAATAATGTGCTAAATTAAAGGAATTGTTAAGGGCAACACTATAAAACAATAAAGAAAGTGGTAATTACTGTTTGGGGTGATCAGTGTAGCATACATACACAACAGTAATTCATCACATATAGATAGTTTTGCTTGTCTCAGAAATACTTATATTAGAAAAAACTATAAATCCTTTATCCCATTGAATAGTATACTTTTTGATAGCCTGTCAAAAAGTACACTCAGCTTAAGTATGCCGAACTACACCTCAGTTTGAACAGTGCTATCATATTTCTCCCAAAATAAAATCTATCTGTAAAATACGATCTAACATGATTTTTCGAGATGCTTGTACTATAAGCCCTACCTCAAAAATAAGCCCCATTTAAGACTGTCAGCCATATGGACATATTTAGTGTGTCTATTGCAATACACAATGGATGTATTGAATTCTAAAATAATATTAATATATAATTGAATATAAATAAATAATATAATGGACATTAATACTTAAATTATAATATAAATTATAATTTGGTATTTGTGAATACTTAAGCAGGTGCCTTTAGATGAGAGGTAAACACCTATGTAAATAGATAATTCAAGACTTATTGCTGGATGACCAATTGAAGTACAGACACAACACATTTCATGAATGATGTGGACACTTGATAATGAACAGATGTAGTTGTGTCTAATATTAATTCAACGTGACATGTGTTGTGATGGACATACTTAATGCACTAATGTGAAACAAAGAAATCTTTTCTGAACTTTGTTGTCTACAATTTTTTGTTACTATTGTGTGGACCATAGTTCTTAACTGTCAACATTTTTGTTGCCACTTCTGTCTTTTGTCTTCAATTAACATCTAATTTAATGGAAACTTTACAAAGTCTAGCCTGCAAGAGTTCATGACTTGAGTGAAGAATTCATGAGATAAAATTACTGATAACTATGTTGCCAGTGCACTTTGAGCAGATTATATGGACAAGAAGTGATCATTTAAGGAGACCTCTGTTGTTGGACAGGAGAGATTGGGGCCAGTGGTTCTACAGGAAGTAGAGTTGTAAGAGATTCAGGCTGAGGGCCAGGGATTTAGCTCAGTGGTTCCAGCACCTGCCTTGCAAGCACAAGGACCCGAGTTTGATCCCTGGTACAAAAAAGAAAAGAAAAAGATATTCAGGCTGAAATTTGGGGTTCAAAGAGTTGCACTTTTTTTCCAGACAATGACATGACTGTATTTGAATAAATGTATATTTTTGTACATGAATAAATGTAGATTGTTGTACATGAAAAAATAAGACATCCCCTAAAGATAAGCCCTGTTGTGTCTTTTGGAGCAAAACTTAATATAAGACCTGGTCTTTGAGGAAATATAGTATCTCTAAATACTGATAAATAGGTATTTAGAAATACGTATTACCAAAAATCCACATACCACACCAGTTAAATATTTTTAAACAGAAGCAATCACTGTGAAAAGATGTTTTAAATATAATAAGATCATACAAAACATACATATTTTAAAAACAATATTTTAGCTAACATTTATTTTATATCTTTTAGTATTAGAATTGATCTTCGTTTTTACAGAAAGGAAATATACATTTGTATATGTATATTGTTTTGTATTTGAACAATTTTTTCCTGTTGAATTAATTGTCATAGCTTGCAAAATAACTCTTGTGAAGTAAGTATGAAGGAATGTAATTAACTTGGGCTGTGACAATGACAGTATAATAGGTACACATACCTACTGAAGGATAAAAATAATTATTTGAGAAATAGTAAAGTCAGAGTATTTTTGTGATAAGACAGTTTTCCTCCTTTTATTTTAATATTCACAGCATCCCACCATGAAATGTTCAGTTAAGAGTAAGAGCCCTTTCCCCTACAAGGCATAACATTGTTATTTAGTGAAGTTCCTTTTCACATTAAGTTTGGTGTTAATATTTTGATCTCTTTTTCTCATTCTAAGTGTATTCTGCAGTCTGTTGAGCATATATACCTTTTGGGTTCTAAAGGCTTATGGCTCCTTATTTTTAATTTAGGGAAATCTCAGAAGGTTGAATAGTAATTACAAAGTTTTGAAGTGTAGCTGTCTTTTATTTTTGGAAGCATCAGTTTTTTTTTCTCATTGAGTTTATTTGGTACATTTTAGGTACACAATACAGTTACATTCATCATTGGGCTCTTGTACCTTTACATGACAGATCTTGCTTCTCATTTTGAAAAAATGCAAACATCAGTTTTATATAAATGAAAGCTATTAGGACATAAAATCACTAAATTTGGGCCAGGTACTTTGAAATGTAAGCTTCTACAAGATAGTAATGTATTGTTATATATGTGTGTGTTTTCAATTTTTGGAGTTTTCTAGAACATTGTGGGATTACTGTTGCAGATCCACCCAGAAATCCAGGTGGCCTAACCAAGTAAAAGTTTTTCTTTTTCTTTTTTTCTTTTTTTGTGCTTATCATAATAGACAGTGTATTCCAAGTCAGCTGACCTTCTGTATGCTTATTCAGAAGCCCAGGCAGCTTCTATGACTTTGCTTCTCCCTGCATTCTATAATACTGTAAAAAAAAAGTACAAGTTATTGTTCATTTTATTCCAGAAATGGCACCAACTACTTAGCACTCTCCTGTAGTGAGAAATACCATATGGCCTCATCTACATGCTCAGATTTTAGTGGAGGTGGTGGTGGGAGTGGAAGTATGGGGATGGCCTCCTGAAAAATAAATTACTTCTCTTTTAATACAATTGGTAATATCAGCTACTTTAAGCTTGTTAGTAGGTGGGAGGCCACATATCCTGTACATACCTTATACCTGAATTTCTTATTCTACTTCTAAACCATTAATTATTTAACCAATTAGTGCCATTTAATCTTAGAGTCACTGAACCATAGTATTTAGAACTTTTAGTGCAGTACCTTAATTTGATAAACTAAGTAGTACAATTGAAAGATAACCCCTAAGTTCTGTTGCTATCAGACCTAGGAAAAGCAAGTTTCTTATTTTCCAGTCTAGAATTCTTTCCTACATATTATATCTCTTGAAGGGTCCTCTTTTATAGATCTGTATCTCCTAAATTTAATTGTTTCCCATATATATATATATTTTTTTTCATTTTAGTACTCTGGCAAGGGGGGAATTTTGACTGATGTAGAAGAGAATGTCTAGTGATCTGAAAAGCATCTATGATATTGTTTGGGCCTGGCTAGCCTTACTGGATTGCCATATTGACTTTGCATGCATAAGAAAGAATGACCCAGGAACTGAAGAGGCTACAAAAAAAGGAGGAAAGGATGATAGAGTCAAGTATGACTTATTTCAAAATTTTGCTCAGACTTTGGGGAACATTTATGTAAACCTAAGACAAAGAACATATCTTACACTTCGGGATACATTATGTTAATTTAAGACAAAGACGAGAACAATAACTTCTGTTGATTTATAAAACAAATTAATTCAGCTGTCTCAGAGCTCTTTACATTCAGTAAAAATTTTAAAAATTGATTTCATTATTTAGCTGTTCATAATTGATTCCAAATTTAAAAGTTAATTTATTTTAATAACTCACTTCATACAGTTAAATACCTCCCCCAGCATAAAATAATATAAATTAATTATAGAAAATACAAACAGTATATTTTAAAGTGACATGTAATTTTATTTCTAGTAATAATCACAGTTGGCACTATGAGATAGTTTCTTCTAATGTATTATATATTATAGAACGATTTTAAAACCTAAATTAAATGAATAACATGAATCCTAAGTATTGTTCTTTGCTTATACATGTTCCTTGAAAATATTTTTAATTTCTCTATAATTTTCTTTATTGGGCTTTACCTTGAAAATGTCATTGTAAAGGATGGTTTTTATAAATTCTAAGTCATGCGATCTTTGCAGTTCAGTAACTTGATTTTTTGATGTGCATGTTTTCTGAGATATTTATAAATAGATCCTTTTCTGTTTAAGGCTTTTTTGTTGTTGTTGTCTTTTCTGGGTTTCTCAACACTGTGCCTATGCTGAAGTAGTGGTTTAGTTGTTGTCTTTTCAATAGGTTGTAAACTTCAGAGATCAGAGCTTATCTTTTGTCTTTGCATCTGCACTGTTTATCACAATATTAGTAACATAGCAGGAAAATATTTGTTGAATACTTATTCCAGAAAGTATTATGACTGATTTTCATGCAACAGTTTTAGATTTTTCATATGCTTTATTTTTAGTTTCACCTCACACATATGACACACATGAGAGAGTACAGGAGTCTAAATTTACTGATCAGTATGGGAGTTTTGACCGGCTCTGTTTCTGACTTGGGCCCGTTCATCCCTCCTTAGGCAGCCTGGTGGTCCCCTGCTCCTGGGAGGTCACCATATTGATGCCGAACTTAGTGCGGCCACCTGATTACACAGAGCCATGTAGCTCAGAACTCCTGGACTCAAGTGATCCTCCCAACTCAGCCTCTGGAGTAGCTGGGACTATAGGTGTGTGCCACCACACCTGGCTAAATTTAACCAGAAATGATTTTCTTTAAATTTATCTTCATACCTGTTAGGTCATTTCATAATGAGAGGGCACAAAATGTAGTTGCAGGTTAAAGAAGATACAGCAAAACTTCTTTATAGTCAGGATCATTGTAGCTCTTTTTTCTGTTCTCCACTGCTGTCTTCCTTTTTCCTATTCTACCATATTTAGGATCAGAAACATGGTTTGAAATAGAGCCTTCAAAAATTCAATTATTGGGCTAGGGATTTAGCTCAATGGCACTGGCTCCTGCCTTGCAAGTACAAGGTCCTGAGTTCAATCGCTGGTTACCCCCCTCCCAGATTCAATTATTATATATACCTTCAAATTCAATTATTATTTTTTGTTTGTTTTAGGGGTTGAATAAGTATTACATCTTTATTTTTAAATATATATATTTTAAATTCAAGGTTTCTTTCTCAAGCTCACTGAAAGGCTTTCAGTTTTTCAATGAAATATTAAATTTCATAGGAAGCATAACTGTGCATGCATTTTTTGTTTGTATACAGTATATTTATATATAAACATTATAAATACTATGTGTATTATATACAAAAGCTACCTGGTTACAATTTTGAGGAGATGGGCAGAAAATGGTAAATATGGAGTCATTGAATTTTCTCTGAATCCTGAGCTTTATTAGGTTTATTCTTGACTTTTTTTCATAGAAAGTTTTATAAGTATAGGTTCTTTGGAAGCTGGAAAGACTGCAGCTTGTTCAGTTGCTGTGTCCTTGTCTCTTGGCAGAATACAAGTAAATATTTAATGTTTCTTTTATAGTTTAGCATGAATACTTAAAATACTAATTGTAGTTAGCCTATTGTATGGTTATTGATATCCTTCTGCAGAAGATAACTTATTTTAGAATACTGTCTCATTTTGCTGCTCATAATGTAAATCTGAGCTAATGTTTTTAGTAGAGACATTTTAAATTAGTATAATTTGTTAGAGTCATAAAATGTTTAGCCATCTTTGGGGGCATTCCAAGGTCATTTATGTTCTATTTAACTTATTTATATTCTTGGAATATTAGGCTTACAGGTTAAGAGACTACTCTTTTTTTTGGTAGTACTGAGGATTGAAACCAGGGACCTTTGCAGTGAGCTATATCCCAGCCCTTATCTCTTTATCTCATCTGAGAGAGTCTCACTAAATCACCAAACTGCACAGACTGGTCTTGAACTTGCAGTCCTTCTGCCTCAGCCTCCAGAGTTCTAGGATTACAGGTGTGCACCACCAAGCCTATTTCACCTTTTCTGGGCTAAAACTTTTCCCTTTTCTGAAGTAGTAAGATGCATTAAAGGATGGAAATGTGCAGAGGGGAGAGATTCTCACTCCCATTATTGTTAATGCTTCTCTAGTGTTTCAAGTCAGGAAGTATGGTAATTGCTTGCCACTTTCCTTATTATCTAGTAGTTTTCAACCAAGGCTACACGTTAGAATGACCTGTGCAATTTTAAACTTTGCACACCAGGCCAATTTTAAAGCTTTCAGGGAGCTTTTAAGGTACAGCCATTATAAAGATACCTACAAAGTACTGATAAGTGGCACAGAGAGTGTATTATATAGCTGCTGGCTTAGTAATTATAATTAACCAGTTGGGAATTCCTGGATGAAATTTGAGATTCTTTCAAATATTCATTGGTCTTTAATATTGTGCCAGATTTTTTTAGTTGATAGAAATACAATGATGAATAAAATGAAGTTGATAAAGTAGGACCGTGTAGGAGCAGAGATAAAAAAAATAGTAAATAATTACAAGGCAAACAAAGTTAAAGTAGAGTTGTGACTAGGGTAACTTTTGGGAACACATAGTGAAGTGAGAACAGTTACTTCTGCCTGAGGCTTGGGATATGGGATCGAGTGAACTGTGGGGTAAGATGAAATGAGAAGTTGTCAAGATTTCATAGAGAAAGTGATAAATTAAGAGTTTATCAGGTAGGATATGAGGTATTTGTACATTATACAGCTGTTAAGGTAGATCATAATCCAGTGGTGAAGTGGCTTATAAATCTCGTTGAAGAACATAAATATTGTCTTGCATGCCAGGAGACCACAGGAACAAATACACATAGAGTCTAGATAGATCTTTTCAGAGTGAAACTAGTCATGTTTTAAGAAGACATTTAAGTAGGAAACATTTTTAAAGTTTAAATTAAAACTAGAATTAAATGGAATGTTTTTGGTCAGATACACTTGTAAGATTCAATTTGTAAGGGTCAGTTGGTAGTACCTTCAGGACAAGAATCCACTATAGGATTACAAATAAGGAAAAGCTAAAAGATACATGTTTTAGTTACTTTCTTGTTGCTCAGGCAGATTTCTCAACACCCACAATTTAAATGAGGAAAGATTTATTTTGTCTCATAGTTTGTAAAGGTTTCAGTTCATAGTCACCTGTCTCCAAGACAGGGTGGCATGGCAGAGGAGACATAGCTAATCATAATGGCAGTGGAAAGCAGAGAGAGGAATCAAGGGAGGAGGGAAGGAGATAGACCCTCCCAGGCTGTGCCCCCAGTGACCTATTTCCTCCAACCAGGATTTACCTTCCAAATCAGTTAGCTATAAACTCATCAGTGGACTAACCCACTGGTGAGTAGTACCACAACCCTATTATCCAAAAGCTCCAACTATGAGCACATCAGGCTTTGAGAAGACATCTGCATAAATCATAACAATGTGATAATATTTCTGTAAAAGTAGTGTAGAAATAGAATTTATGAGTTGAGATTGGAGGCAAGAGTGTAAGTAAAGAGGTTACTATAACAGTTCACATAGTATTCAGCAAACCATTGGTGCTTTCCAGTTTTAGTATAAGTGCTTCTAAAGAAAGCACCGCTATTGATAATTTCAAACAAGGAAGCTTACACTTGTTGGCTACTAGTTCCTCTGTTAAGCTGCCATCATTTCTTAGTTCCATCTATCACATTGCCATACTGCTCCCCATCCTCACTATTATTATCTTATTCTACTTTTCTGTATGTTGGCAAAAATTTTTGTTTTTCATTTTCAAGTTGTTCGTTTCTCCTTTGATTCTACAGATTCTTGATTAACACTCTGATGTTTCATAGAAAAATGTCATCTTTTTACCTGTAATTAATACCTCTGCATCTGACCACTGTTCTCAATATCTCACTCCAGGATAGCACACCAAGCAGTCCAATAGTTTTATTTTACAATTATGTTTTCAAAGCCTTACTCTTGGTAGGAATTTGACTTAGTCTTGAACGAAGAAATAACCATTTTTCTATTGAATTTATATAGTCAAGTAGTTTTCAGTATTAGTGTCTCCCTCTTAAGCTTATAAAATAGAGGTAATAGTGAATACTTTCCCCATTTTTTGGTGCTGTGTTGTGTTTATGGAGATCATTGAAATGAGTATTAAAATATTTTGAAAACCGTAACTATTGCTCATTAAATACAGAGATGTAAAAGTATTGTAACCCATTGATTTAAATTATTTTGAAATTGCTCTTTTTATGCTTATTTTCTCAAAATTAAAGGGAATAATGTGTTAGAAGCATGGTACTAATTTTTGAAGAATATATATGTGGGCTTTTCTTTTAAAAATAGTAATCAAATGTAAATATTCTATTTTACTTGGTTTGTCTCAATGAATTAACTTGCTAAAATTCTTTTAGAAGAACATGTGGGTGAAATGAGAGTCATTTAGATTACATCTATATTCAAAATATATATATTTGAATCATAGAGCTTTATTGTAAAAGTAACTATTCTGTGAGATCTTGAGCAGATGACACTTTTGCCTTTTTAAAATACTAAAGCTAAACTTTGGTTTACTATAACAAATAGTATTTAATTTCTTTTTCCTTTTTGACAGGCAACCAGATAAACTGGTGGTAGTTTGGACAAGAAGAAGCCGAAGGAAGTCTTCTAAGGTTAGTCCATTTTCTAAATTTCTTACGAAAATGTTGAATTCAACTTTTATTTAAATTATTGAGGGGTGGGGGTTTAGCTCAGTGGGCCACTGCCTGACTTGCAAGAAGAGCAGGGTCCTGAACTTGATCCCCCCCACCAATAT
>NW_022900914.1:39438066-39449648 GCF_012274545.1 Fukomys damarensis
TTCTCTCTGGTCCTAGGGTAGAATATTTTGAAATATTTCTTGGTCTTTTTCTTTTTTTTTTTCTGATTGGCTAACCTATTAAAAATGGATTGATCGGGCCCTGAAATCTTTTAACTGAATTTCTTGAAGTGAGAGATAGATACCTGAGTTTTGATCTTGGATTTGATAGCTACTATGGTTTGAATGTGAAAATTCAATGCCAATGTGATGGTATTAGGAGATGGGGTCTCTAAAAGGTGATTAGGTTATTGAAGGATTCTCTTTTATAAATGAAATTAATTTTATAAGAGTTTGAGAGAGGGAGTTTATTTCTTTTTACCCTTCTGCCTTCTGCCTTGTGTGGATGCTGTAAAAAGACCCTGACCAGAAACTGATGCCTTTTGATTTTAGACTTCCTAGCTTCCAGAACTATAAGAAAATAAATTTCTGTTCTTTGTAAATTAATTAATTTATGGTCTCTTGTTGTAGCAGCATAAATGGACTGATATAGTAGCCTTGAGAAACATAATGGTTATTTAATTTCTCTGTAGCAGAGTTATGAATAAATGATTCAATATGTACCACTTACACAATTGTTTATAGGGTTAATTTGTTCATATTCTAAGAGAATGAACTTGGGATATACTTAAGGAATGATGAATTGCCTGAGTTGATTGCTGGCTTACAGAAGAGAAAGGTATTGGATTTTTGAAAAACTTTTAATTTTTTGTCCAGCTAGTTCTGTATGTGGAGACTAGAACAGCTGGGTGTGGTGGTGCACACCAGTACTCAGGAGACTGAAATAGGAAGATTACCATAAATTCAAGGACAGCCTGGTACATAGTGAGTTCAGGATTGTTCTAAACTGCATTCTGAGACCCTATCTCAAAAAAACAAAAAAAATAAAAAAGTTCAATAACCATTTATTTACTTTTGAAATTTTGTGTATAACTGTGAGTATATTTTTATCAATATACAATATCCATAAGAATTTTTATTGTATATTGATAGACCTACATAAAGAAAAATTTGTTAATTAATTTATTTTTTAATAAAATTTGTTAATTTTAATTGAAATTTAAAATCTTCTGGATTTTTATTTATTTATTTATTTATTTAATTATTTTTGGTACCGGAGGTTGAACTGAGGACCTTGTGCTTGCATCTTGGATTTTTTATTTTTTAAGAGTATCTTTTTCAGTTTATTATTTACTTTTAGTTTTTATTAGTACATGTTTACAGTACAAAATGATTATGTTCTTTGTGAGGGGTTAGGTTCATGTACGTAACACATCTTAATTTTGTATTGCATTTCCCCACCTTCTCTTCTTCATCTCTTTCCCTTTTGCAAAAGATCTATTGCTCTCTTTCCTTTTATCTGTTTTATTTTGCTCTTAATTTATATTTTGTATTACTCATCTAAGAAAAATGATGCAGTATTTTAACTTATGTGTCTGAGTTACTTGACTTAACATTATGGTCTCAAGATGCATCCAGTTTTCTACAGATAACTCAAATTTACCCTTCTTTATGGCTTAGTACTCCCATTGTGTAGAAATGCCACATTTTCTTTATTTACTCATCTGTTGAAGGATGTATAGGGTACTTTCAAGATTTAGCTATTATGAATTTTGTTGCTATAATTATGGGTATGAACATATCAATAGAATACAGTATCTTTAAATCTTTTGGGAACATATCTTAAACCTCCATGCTGATTCCCATAACTGTTGTACTAGTTTACTTTCACACCTACAATGTGAAAGGGTTCCTTTTTACCAACAGTCTTGGCAGCATTTATTATTTGATTTCTTGATGATAGCTATTCTTTCTGGAATGAGGTGTGATCTCACCATTTTAACTTGCGTTTCTCTAATGGCCAGCAATGTTAAATGTTTTTTCCTGTATTTATTGACCAATTGTACTTTTTCTGAGAAGTATGTATTTATTTGATTTCTTGACTTTTTTGAGTCCTTTAGAGGTGTTTAATTTTTTGGAGCACTTTATGTAGTCTATATTTTGTCCCTTTTCCAAGGAATAACTGGCACAAAAAATTTCCCTTTCTGTAGGTTGTCTTTTTACTCTGTTGATTGCTTCTTTTGTTATGCAGAAGCTTTCTAATGTTTTATGATCCCATTTGTTGCTTTTTTTTTCTTGTACCAGGAATTGAACTCAGGACCTTGCGCTTACAAATCAGGCAGTGGAACCACTTAAATCCCCAGCACTCCATTGTTCTTTTTTTTTTTTTTGGTTCCAGGGATTGAACTCAGGTCCTTGAACTTGCAAGGCAGGTGGCAGAACCACTGAGCTAAATCCCTCCATTTCTTCACTTTTGATGTTACTTCGTTTAGAATTGGGATTCTGTTCAGAAACTCCTTGCTTATGCCTTTGTCTTCAAGGGTTTTTTTTTTTTTTTCTGCTTTAACATTTAGATCTTTGATGCATTTTGATTTTAATTTAATACATGGTAAGGGATATGGGTCTAGCTTCAATCTTCTGCATGTGGATAGCTAGTTTTCCCAACACCATTCATTAAACAGGGTATCTTTTCTCCAGTGTTTTATTTTTACCTCCTTTGTCAAAGTTCATATTGCTGAATGTGCCTGGGGTTGTTTTTACATCCTGTCTTCTGTTCTGTTAATCAACATGTTTGTTTTTGTGCCAGCACCATCATGCTTTTATCACAGTAGTTTTGTCATACCTTAAAGCCTAGGATTGTGATGCCTCCTTCCTTGCTTTTCTTGCCCAGGATTGCTTTTGCTATTTCCCATATGAATTTTAGAATTGTTTTCTCTACTTTATGAGGAATGCTGTTAGTATTTTGATTGAGATTGCCATAAATCTGTATATTAGTTTTAGAAACTGTGGCTATTTTTATTTTTATTATACATACTGGTTTTGCCTCTCTGGGAATGGGATATAGTTCAATTTTCTGGTGTTCTCTACAATCTCCTTGTTTCAGAGTACTACAGTTAATGTTGCAGAGGTCTTTCGCTTATTGGGTTAGGTTAATTCTTAAACATTTAGTTTTTCTTAATGTTATTGTAAATAGTATTTTTTTCTTAATTCCTTTCTCATTGAGTTCATTTTTGGTGTACAGGAACACTGTTGAATTTTTGTGTGTTGATTTTGCTGTATCTGATTATTAATTATAGAGGTCTTTGGCTGGAATTTTTTGGGTCTTCTGTGTTGAGGATCATGTCATCTACAGTTAATGATAATTTGACTTCTTCCTTTTCTGTACATATCCCTTTTATTTTTTTTTTCTTGCATTGTTGCTCTGGCTAATGTTTAAATTACAGTGGTACTTTGGTTTATGAACATAATTTGTTTCATGATTTTGGCAAAGATGGCCACTTTTTTGTCTGTATGGATGGCTCTGGTCATGTTTGTCACCTGATATAGTTTGTAAACAAAAACAAATTTTGCCAAATACTGTTGTTTTCAAACAAAATTGTTTGTAAACAAAAGTCTTCATGAACTGAGGTACTACTGTGCCTTCTCTGAAAATTTTGTTTAATGATTTACTGCAGCCAACAGAAAAATAAAGTAGGGAGGTAGTTGTGTGAAAGATTAGATGGTTAAGAATGGAAAGTCTACAATTGTTTTATATAGGGTAATAAACCTAAATGCAAAATAGATTTATAAATTAGACCTAAAATTTTCAGTTTATGTAATTAAAACAAATATTCAATGTAGTTTTATTTTTACCATGTAATATTATAAAGATGGATGTAATATTTATAAAGATGGCAATGTATGTTAAATAAAAATTCTTTGTAATTGTGAGCAGGTCAAGTGCAAGAAAAAAAACTTCTCTGTAATTTTGAATAAATTTCTTTCCGGGATTTTCAGTCTTTTTTTTCCCCTCGTTGTGTTTATTGGTACATTTTAGGTATACAGTACAGTTACATTCATTATTGGGATCTTGTACCTTTACATGACAGGTCTTACTTCTCAGTTTTTCCCCTTGTCCCTGCCCTCCCTTCACCCCCTCAGGATTTTCAGTCTTGGAATCCAGCAGGTCACAATTTTCTCCTCCTGTCTTTATGCCTGTGGATTTGTGAGGTGCCTCCTCCTGCTCTAGAGGCCCCCGTCCATATATCCTGACTGTGGCTACTGTCCAAGGCAGGGAGTATCCTTGGTCTCATTTGTAGATGAAGAAAGCAATCAAACTACTGGTGTCTGTTGGATTTGTACAGCATGGTGGGGATTCAAGCAGACTACTACACTTAATGCTAGCACTTTTAGACACTTGCCAGGCATGGCTTCTTACCTTGGAGCTCTGGGCCCCATGTTCTTCCTGGGTGGGTGGGGAATGTCTATATCTAGCTGGGCCTGTCCCCATGTCTTTTTGTTCTGTCACTCATGTAGTCACTGTAGTAGGGTAACACTGGAGACCTTAAAGTGAAATTGTTCTGTAGTCTTTCTGTGGATCATTGTAAGTAACTTTTTCCCAAAATTGTTCTTCATTAATTCTCTTCAGAATGCTGGGAACTGTTTTGGATTTATTCTCCAATTCCAGCTTGCCACAAAGGAGTACCTTCTGGTGTAAAACCCTATGCTGTTTTTGTAGTTTACAATAGCCACGAGCTTTTCTTGGGGTTAGTACTGTTGGCTCAGTCTCTTATTTTCCCTTCAGCTGTTGGCTCTTTGAGGATTACCTTCTCTCCTGGGGCATTGGCCTTGTCCATTGTCAGGTGGTCAGTTGGTCATCACCTCTGCTGTTCCACTTATGACTCTGTCGTATAATCACTGGAATGGAACACTGGAGACCCTGAAGTGAAGTTGTTCTGTAGTTTTTCTGTGGATTGTTTTAAATAACTTCTCAAAATGGTTCTTGATTAAACCTTGTTATAGTTTGTGTTTAGATGTCCCCCGCAAAGCCTCCTGTAGATGAGAGGGGACTTTCATTTTCAGAGGTCGTTGAATCTGGAATGTGTAATGCTGGGGTTAAGGTATGTGATTACTAAACCACTACATGTGAGTGATTAGTCTGGCACCACCCGGATCCTGGTAGTCTGAATAAGATAAAAGGGGCAGAAAGATGCTGTATTAACTCTCTTGTTACCTTTGCTCCGTTGAATGTACCATGTTGTTTCTCCTCTGCGATGCCTCTTTGCCATCCCTGTTTTGGAGCCAGTCACTTATGGACTGAAACCTCTGTGAACTGTAAGCCAAGTACACCACTTCCCTTCCAATTTTGGGTGTTGAGTATTTTGTCTCAGCAAAGAGAGTAAAGTAACTAACACAAACCTTCTTCAGTATGAGGACACAGCGGGCTCCAAGGTCTTAGGTGTTGGTGCACACAGTGAGGAGTCCATGGGCCAAGTTTGGCTGGGGTGAATATGTGGTTTCTTTTCATCCACAGGCACATCTTCCATCTGTTCACATCAAGTTTTATTTATATTGAGCTGTACTTAGAGTACAGTACACTTATTTTAATTATACAGTTCAATGAGATTTGATCAATATCTATATACTTAGTAATTACCACTTCTATTGGAATGTAGACTGTTTTCACCTTTTTCCTTTGTTTCTCAGCTTATTCCTAACCCTCAAAGGAAGTCACTGTTTTTATTTCTTATCATTATAGACTAATTTTGCCTGTTCTTGAAGTTCATATTAAATACTACTGTAGTCTTGTTTAAAGTATGTCTTTCTTTGGTTCACCATCATGTTTTGAAATTTATTCATGCTCTTGTCTCTTTTGGTAGTTTGTTACTTTTCACTGATGAGTAATATACTATTTTGGAAAAATACAGTAATTTATCCCTCTATTGATGAACATTTTTTCTAGTTTTATACTTTTGTGAATATTCATTGTTGTGAATAGCTTCTATAAATGTTATTGTTGAAGTATTTTGGAAGACATATTTTGTTACTCTTGGGTATATACCAATGAATGGAATCCTGAATAATAGGGTAGGAACGTTTTCAATTTTTTAGAAATTGCCAGGTACTCCTACTAGCAGTGTAGACATTTAAGATGCTTGACATCATTAATAGCATTTTCTTCATAGCAAACATTTGTAGTTATAGGGCATTACAATTTACTTTCCTGTCCACTTACATATGAGAAGGATTCTAAAAATAGACAGTAGGATGTGTTGTCAGTCATTATTGCTGATTAGGTATTAAGTTTTTGTGGAAAGGACTAGGATTGAGTCTTAAGTTTTTGTGGAAAGGACTGCCATTATATATATATTTTTTCAGTATAATAGATAAATATGATTACTATAAATGTTAGAAATACAGTAAATAATTTTAGCTAATAACAAAATATAATTTCTCTTTTAATAATTAGTGATTTTATGAAAAATATTGTAAAACATAATAAATCAATCTATAAAACTTTAGGTTACAGGTCAGTTTAAAACACCCATATCTGTTATTAAGTATTCTTTTTAAGATTTAATTGCAGTTTTGATATTCAGATAATTTTTCTCATTGATTTATATTCTTTTTCATATTGTATCAAATATTGCTTGAATGCAGATGGTGAAACACAAAAATGCGGTTTGGTTTGTCTCAGAGTAATATTTTCCAGAAGAAATTACTTTTTCTTGAGCTCATTTTTCAGGTGTAATTCTGTTAATATTTCAGAGTCCTCTGTATACAGTCAGTGCTCTATATCCATAGGTCCCACATCTGTGGATTCAACCAGTTATGGATTGAAAATATTGGGAAAGAAAAGCATGACTGTATTTAACATGTACAGTTTTTTTCCTCTTGTCATTATTTGCTAAAATATACAGCATAGCAAGTAGTTACATAACATTCACATTGTTGCAATCTAGAGATTATTTAACATATATAGAAGAATATCCATAGGTTATAAGCAAAAACCATTTCATTTTGCATAAGGGACTTGAGTATCTGTAGATTTTGATATTCAGGAAGCCAGTCCTTCTGTAGATTTTGATATTCAGGAAGCCAGTAAAAGACAACTATACTTTACAATCATTTTGCTTTTTCTTGAAACATTATACATGTACTCTTTTGGAAATTTTTATGAGAACTGACAATGCATCAAACTAACTACAACTTATATGTACTATGTTCATGTATCTATGAAAATGCTATCTTATGAGTTGTATGTAGTAGCAATAAAGTAAAAATCAGTTCTAATAACTATGAAGGAAGTATTTATATTGTAGAAGTTAAACTAATAAATTGAAAAAATCTTGGGAAACTTAATATCCATGGAATTTCTGAATTTTTGAAATACACTTGTCCCCTCCTGTTGTTTGTAAAGTTAGCTATGAGTTATATTAAATTCACAGACTAGAACTATTTTTTTTTCTGAAACACTCTTCTTTTTCTAATTCTTTTCCTTTATAATATATACATTATTTGCTGCTAAGTGCCATTGAAATCACTTAGAGGCATATTGGAATCATTGACCAAAAAATATTCTAGATTTTATTTTTTAACTATGTTTTAGAAGGAGTTTGAGCTACACAGTGATTTTTTTTTGTCATCTCTATAGATTACTATTTATCTTTTGTAATACTTATATATCTTAGGTGCCATATATATGAGAGTCCACCAAAAATATATTCAGACTTCATGAAAATAACTTGTATAAATATTTTAATACTAAATTTACTGAGACATAATGAGATTAATACAAGTTACCTTTGACCTCTATAATTACAAAAGATGCTCAAAGTGTTTGCCATTAGCTTCCAGACATTTATTAGTAAGGTGAACTGCTGAAGTGTGTTAACTCCGGCGGACTCTATACATATCATTGAAATTTAGAACTGACACCCAGGTTAATCAATTCACTATCAGATTAATTAGTAAATAATAATGCACATTGCCTTATTTATTTTAAAGTTTAGTTCACAGTTTTTTGTTCATTTTCTGTTGGTACATGTATGTTTTTAGAGGGAAATGTTTAAAGAGTTCATTGTGAATTCATTTTTGATTGAGAAAATAATTACCAAGGGTTAATTAACACACTATACATTTCTCCACTTTCTCTTCTCAAGCCATGGCATTTATAACAAAGACTTTTTTCAGTTTGCAGTTATTTGTATACAATTAAATAAAAAATTTGTAACATATGTGACAATAGGAAGCAGGGCAATCATGGTAGAGTAGAAAAATTATGGTAGGGTAGTTATGTTAGATTAAATTGTTTTCTAACTAGAAATTTAAGCTTGCAGAGAGATAGGAGATTTCAAAAGGGAAATCAGAACTTTAAAATTTTCACCAGTTTTTTTTTTAATGGCACTGTCATTCTAGTGCTATGTTGTGCTACAGCCTTTAAAATGTGTATCCTGAGCTGGGTGTGGTGGTGCATGCCAGTACTCAGGAGTCTGAGGCAGGAAGATCACTGTGAGTTTGAGGCCAGCCTGAACTACATAGTGATATAGGGGTATGGGGAAAAAATAAGAACCAAGATACATTCTATAAAGGTACAAGATACATCCTATAAAGGTACAAGATCCCAATGATGAATGTAACTGTACTGTATACCTAAAAAGTACCAATAAACTTAAAAAATAAAAAACAAACAAACAAAAACCCCGAAATACGTATCCTTTCATGTCAGGAGGAAAGCTATATCCCCAGAGCTTTACCTAATAGCAGTGATGTTAGCAATGCCAGGATGACATTTTATGTGATATCTTGAATATATGGATATAGGCAATTTTACTTTTATTTATTTGTTTATTTATTTTTAAACCAGGTGTGGTGGTATATACCTATAATCTTAGCACTTTGGGAGACTGAGACAGGAAGATTACCAGTTCAAGCCCATCCTGGACAAAAAACTTATCTCAAAATAAAGAATAAAAAAGACAGGGCTAGGACTGTAATACAGTGTAAAAGCCCTGGAGTCAATCCCAAGTACTGGAAAAATATATACACCAGTTTCATAAGAATATAACAATTTTACAGTGATATATGCTCACCCATGTTTATAGCAGCACAATTTGTAATATCTAAAACTTGGAAACAGCCCAGTTGCCCATCATATGGAGACTGGATAAAGAAGATGTGGTTTTTCTATAAAATGGAATACTACTCAGCAATAAAGAATGAGAAATTAGAGTCATTCATAGGAAAATGGATGCATATTGAGATCATACTCAAATGAAATAAATAAGTCACATTTGTGAATACCAAATAGTTTCTCTGGTGTGAAAAACTGAAAGTGTAAATAAGATCCAAATGGTATAATTGACAGTGTGAAATAGGAAGAAAAGGGCTAGAGGTGTAGGAAAAGTGCGAAGGGTAGAGGAAAGGAAATAAGGGAAAATAAAAAAATATGAGAAAATGAAAAAATGGAAATAAAGTTTTTGTAAATAGGGAAGGGAGGAGGGGGTGAAGGGAGGGTAGGGGTATGGGGAAAAAAAATGAGAACCAAGACCTGTCATGTAAAGGTACAAGATCCCAATGATGAATGTAACTGTACTATATACCTAAAAAGTACCAGTAAACTCAATGAGAAAAAAAAAGAATATGACAATTATAAATTTGCAATAAAATACTGTATTTTGATTTTATAGAAATCAAAAGTAACAAGTGAGTGCTTATTTTGTATTTAATTTCATATTAGATACCAATCTTTTCAGGTAACATATGACATGAAATAATTAGAAAGTGAATTTTATAAAGTCAGTATCTAAAATTTAAAAATACTGCCATTTCCCCCCTTAGATTTGCCTTTGAAAGATGCCAAAGGATCAGTGATACCAGTTAAAAAGCTGGGTGTAGTGGTGTATGCCTGTAGTCCCAGTACTGGGAATCTGAGGCAGGAGGACTACAAATTTAAGCCTTGCTTGGGCAATTTAATGAGTTAGTAAGACCCCAGGCTCAAAAAATTTTTTAAAATGACTGGAGAGGTAGCTCATTGAGCGGGCCCTGGTTCCAGTCCTCAGCAATCCTCCCTTCCCACACCAAAGTGAGAAAAACTAGGCTGAGTACGGTGGTACATGTCTGTAATCTCAGCTATAATTAGGAGGCTAAAGGAGGAAGATTGTTGAAGGCTAGCCTCGGCCATTTAGGAAGACCTTATCTTAAGAAAAAAAGTTCAGTGGAAGGACTGAGTATGTAGCTTAGTGGTAGAGCTCTTGGCTAGCATTTATAACCCTCTGGGTTCAACCTATACTGACATAAAAATGAAGGAAGAAAGAATAGATGGATGGATGGACAGATGGAAGGACCAACGAACTATAGAAAGACCTGGGTAACATGTCTTAATCCCTTCTTTGCACTAGGATTTTTTTTCAAATGATTAAATAACCTGCTTTTCTAAACTATGCTAGGGAGATAAATAACTGTGCATGTGTTTTGATATGTAATTCTTTTCTGCAGAAATTATTTCTATTACCTTGAATGAAAACTGATGAGGGTTTTCATAGTGCTGCTCTTTATCGATGATGTGCTTTTTTTTTTATACCAACCTCTTCACCCAAAGTACTGTTGTCTTAGGTCAGTGCAGTTAAATGTTTTTACCAAAGCTAGTTTTAGTTACCTGTATTAGACTTATTATTTTTTTTTCTAGCTTCAGACTCTTAAATTACTACTTTAAAGTAGAAGTTGTAGTAAGTTCTTGGAAAATATGAATACTATTTTTTCCCATGTTTGCCACTTTGTATATCCTTGATTTCTGCGCCAGTAAAATTTACTGGTCCTTTACTTTTGTGCCTAGTATATAACTAGATAATGATGTAAAGCTGCTACTGACTGCACTCATTGTTAGCTACTTAGCTAAACTAATTGATATTGTTACATTATCTTAACTTAGGTAGGTTGTACAGATACAAAAAGAGCATCAGAAAGCCAGAGTTCTTAGAGGGACCATTTTTGCTAGGGAGAGAGATGCTGGATAGAACAGTGAAAAACTGGTGGCTTATGAGCACCTTGGGACCTAGTGTACTTCTTTCCTTTATTTTTAAGAAAATAATATTTTTGTTAAGCAGATTATATTTTTGTTTGTTCAGCAATCTAGTTAGCATTTCCAGACCCAGAACTAAGAATTGAAACAGGTCATTTGAAGGTCCATGCTTTAAGATGCCTGAAAGTACCACATCCTAACTTTGTCCGTTTTTCAGGTTTCCACATCCCTTCCCTTTCCCACATTGGATTGCTATGTGATATATGGAAATGTTAAGACTTGAGAAATAGGACCTTGTTTTTCTTGACTACTGTCTGGATCAGGGTGGAGCTGGGAATAATATGGGTTGGCTGAAGAACTGAATTAAGGAGTCTAGGTTCTCCCTGTGATTACTAGTATTGGTTCAGGCAAGCCATTTACTCTTTGCTTCAGTTTCTTTATCCAGGCCTAGACCAGACCTCCTAAGGTTATCTTCCTTGATAAAATTCCTTAAGGATCACTTTCTTATTGAGAATTTTACATGTAATTCTTTTGTGACCAATGAGAAAAGTTCAATCATTGTACTCATTCTTCTCATTTCAATGTATAGGGAGGAATAAAAACTTAATCATTACAGTATATGACAGTTAAGGTTGTCATCAAGTTTCCAGGTTTAAGTATGTAGGGTGAGTTTTGATTAAGGTTTATTTAAGGAGGACAAAAATATGCTTTCCAAAATAGAGATAGTTTGTTTTACAGAGCCCCC
>NW_022900914.1:39449692-39480866 GCF_012274545.1 Fukomys damarensis
TTTTTTTTTTTGGAGGCAGGGTCTCGCTTTCTAACAGGTTGGCACTGAACTCCTCAAACTTGTGGCAATCCTCTTGCCTTAGCCTCCTGAATTGCTGGGATTATAGGCATGTACCACCAAACCTGGCTGGAGATGCTTTTTAATCAACAGAATTCAGTTCTTTATCTTTGACTATGATATACTAAGTCTCTTGTGGTGAGTCTCTACTTCCCTCTCCTTACCTGAAGTTTTGCAACTGGTGACAATGGAGGGAGACTAGAGAAAGAATTATTGACAATCTGTGAATTGGATTTAGAGTACACTGTTAAACCTGTATATTCTGCTGGCATTTTAACTAACAAGAATGGAAAGATTGGCATTGATATAAGATTCCGTCATCTGATCCCTTCCTGTTTCCATGGGCTAGGTTCAAATCCAAATTCTGTCTACTTACTTGCTGTGAGATTTTACGCTTCACTGATTCTGTGCCTCAGTTTCCTCATATGTTAAATCTACTAACATGAGGGCCAGGGATTTAGCTCAGTAGTTCCACTGCCTTCCTCACAAGCACAAGGACCCAAGTTTGATCCCTGGTACCCACCCCAAATCTACTAACATGAATCTGTACTCAATATAAGTTCTTTCCTGTTGTGGGAAAATAGTCTTTCTTTCCAAAAACGACCAAGCTGAATCATTCTATGTGGTTAAGGACAGTTTACTCTAGCAATTCTTTCTCTCTTCTACAGCATTAGAATATCTCCCTTAGCCTGATATTTCTTATTTTCATTAGGATCTCTCTTTTTAAAAAAATTCTCTTCTGATTCTATTTCCCTCATTAGCACTAACCTATTTCTTTTTCTTTCAGAAAAACACCTCAGAGAAGTTAAGGGTATTTATTTTTCTGCAGTTTTTTTCATGTATCCATCCCAGTTAGGTCTTTGCTGTCACCATTCAGTCAAAACTGCTCTTTTGAAATTATTAATGACTGCTTTGCTAAATCCAGTGGTCATTATCAAGCCTTATCATATTTGACTTATCATCAACATTTGGCACAAATGATTGTCCCCTTCTCTGTAAAATATTTTTTTTCTTTTATTGAGTTTATTGGTACATTTTAGGTATATAGTACAATTACATTCATTATTGGGATCTTGTACCTTTACATGATAGTCTTGGTTCTCATTTTTTTCCCCTTGTCCATGCCCTCCCTTCACCCCCTCTTCCCCTCCCCATTTACAAATACTTTGTTTCCATTTTTTCATTTTCTCATATTTTTTTCTTTTCCCTTATTACCTTTCCCCTACCCTTCCCATTTTCCCTACACCTTTAGCCCTTTTCTTCCTATTTCACATGGTCAATTATCTCATTAGGATCTTATGTACTATTATAGTTTTTCACACCAGAGAAACTATTCGGTATTTACACATGTGTGACTTATTTATTTCACTTAGGAGTATATCATCAATATGTATCCATTTTCCTGTGAATGAATCTAATTTCTCATTCTTTATGGCTGAGTAATATTCCATTTTATAGAAAAATCACATCTTCTTTTCTTTATCCAGTTTCCAACTGATGGGCAAATGGGCTGTTTCCAAGATTTAGCTATTACAAACTGTGCCTCTGTAAACATGGGTGCACATATGTCACTGTGGTATGATTCCTTTAATTCTTTTGGAAAGATGCCCAGCAGAGGGATGGCTGGGTCAAATGGAACCTCTAGTTGCAGCTCTTTGAGGTATCTCCATATTGCTTTCCATAGTGGTTGCACCAGACTGCACTCCCACCAACAATGGAGAAGGGTTCCTTTCTCCCCACAACCCCGCCAACATTTGTTATTTGTGATTTCTTGATAGCAGCCATCTTTGTGGGGTGAGATGGAATCTCAGTGTTGTTTTCATCTGCATCTCTCGAATGATCAGTGATATGGAACATTTTTCCATATATTTACTTGCTGCTTTTACTTCTTTGTCTGAGAAATGTCTGTTCATTTCGGATGCCCATTTTTGAATCGGGTCTTTATATTTGGGGGGGCTGATTGTTTTGAGTTCTTTATATATTTTTGATAATAGTTCTTTGTCTGAGGAACAGCTGGTAAAAATTTTTTTCCCACATTGTAGATTATCTCTTAGTTCTGCTGATGGTTTCTTTTGAAGTCCAGAAGCTTTTTAATAAGATGAGATCCCAGTTGTTGATTCTTTGTGTTATTTCCCATGCTACTGAGGATTTGTTCATAAAGTCTTTTCCTGTTCCAGTGTCTTCCACAGTTCTGCCTAACTTATCTTCCAGCAAGTTTAGTGTTTCTTTTTTTTAATATTTAGATCTTTAATCCACTTGGATTTTAGTTTAATGCATGGTGAAAGATAAGGGCCTAGTTTTAATCTTTGGCAGGTTGAGATACAGTTTTTCCAACACATTTGTTAAAGAGACTATCTTTCCTTCAGTGGGATGGTCAGCTCCTTTGTCAAAGATGAGGTAGCTGAGTAAACCTGGAGTTGTTTTTGTTTCTTCCAGTCTGTTCCACTGATCCTCAGGTCTGTTTCTTTGCCAGTACCATGCTGTTTTTAATCACAGTGGCTTTGTAGTATACTTTCAAATTGGGAATTGTTATACCCGCTGCCATGTGTCTTTTGAATAGGATGGCTTTTGCTATTCTAGGTCTCTTCTAGTTCCAAATGAATTTTTGGATTCTTTTTTCTAGTTCTGTGAAATATAGTGTTGGAATTTCAATTGGCATTGCATTGAATCTGTATAGCAGTTTTGGTAGTATGGCCATTTTCACTATGTTGATTCTTCCTATCCAGGAGGAGGGGATATCTTTCCATTTTCTTATATCCTCTTTGATCTCTTTTTTTCAGAGTGCTGTAGTTTTCAGTGTAGAGGACTTTTGTTTCTTTTGTTAGATTGATTCCTAGATACTTCATTTTTTTGGATGCTGTTGTGTAAGGAATTGTTTCCCTAATTTTCTCTCTCAGTGCATATGTTATTTGTGTACAAGAAGGCTATTGATTTTTGGGTGTTGACCTTGTATCCAGCTACTCTGCTAAAAGTGTCAGTTAAGTCTAGAAGTCTTTGGTGTAGTTTTTTGTGTCTTCAATGTAGAGTATCATATCATCAGCAAATAATGACAGTTTAATTTCTTCCTTTCCTATCTTTATTGCTGTGATTTCTTTCTCTTGTCTAATTGCTGTGGCTAATGTTTCCAGAAGTATATCGAAGAGGAGTGGTGATAGTGGGCATCCTTGTCTTGTTCCTGATTTTAACGTGAAGGTTTTCAGTTTTTGGCCATTTAATGTGATGTTGCCTGTTGGTTTTTCATAGATAGCTTTTATTAAGTTGAGATATAGACCATCTATTCCAATTTTTGGCAGAGTTTTTATCATGAATGGATGTTGAATTTTGTCAACTGCTTTTTCTGCATCTGTTGAGAGGATCATATGATTTTTGTCCTTGACTCTGTTAATATAGTGTATTACATTTATTGACTTAAGTATGTTGAACCATCCTTGCATCCCTGGAATAAATCCGACTTGGTCTTGATGTATGATCTTCTTGATGATCCTCTGTATTCTGTTTGCTAGTATCTTCTTAAGGATTTTTGCATCTGTATTCATTAAGGAGATTGGCCTGTAGTTTTCTTTTTCAGTTGCATCTTTCCCTGATTTGGGAATCAAAGTGTTACTTGCTTCCAGGCATGAGTTTGGAAATATTGCTTCCCTTTCAATTTCATTGAAAAGTTTGAAGAGTAATGGCAGCAGTTCTTCTCTAAATGTCTTGTAAAATTCAGCTGTGAATCCATCAGGACCTGAGCTTTTCTTTGTTGGTAAATTTTTAATTACATTTTCCATTTCATTGATTGTAATTGGGGTGTTTAAAATGTTTTTATCTTCTTTGTTCCACTTTGGTAATTAATAAGTATCTAGAAATCTGTCCTTTTCTTCTGTGTTTTCCATTTTGGTAGAGTACAGGTTCTCAAAGTAGGTATTGATTATCCTCTGGATTTCTGTTGGATCTGTTGTGACTTCACCTTTTTCATTCCTAAATGCATGGATCTGAGCCTTTTCTTTCTTTTTTTTGATAAGGTTAGCTAAGGGTTTATTAATTTTATTTATTCTTTCAAAAAAAACAACTCTTCCATTCATTTATTTTTTGTATTGTTTTCTTAGTTTCCACTGCATTGATTTCTGCTCTTATCTTTATAATTTCCTGTCTTGTTCGAGTTTTGGGTTTTTCTTACTTTTGTTTTTCTAGGAGTCTAACATTCATCATTAGGTTGTTTATTTGCACTCGCTCTGTTTTCCTAGTGTGGGCATTCAGTGCTATGAATTTTCCATGCAGAACTACTTTCATTGTGTTCCCAAAATTCCTATATGTTGTATTGGCATTTTCATTTATTTGTAAAAACTGTCTGATTTCTTCTTTAATTTCCTCTGTGATCCATTGATTGTTCAGGAGAGTGTTGTTCAATTTCCATGTGTTTGTGAAGTTCCTATGGTTTCTCGTGCTGTTGATCTCCAGCTTGATTGCACTATGATCTGATAATATACAGGGAATAACTTCAATTCTTTTGCATTTATGCAAACCTGTTCTGTGAGCTAATATGTGATCTATCTTGGAGAATGACCCATGTGCAGCAGAAAAGAATTCATATTCTGATTTTGTGGGGTGGAACACTCTATAGGTGTCTATTAAGTCCATGTTTTCAAAAGCTTTGTTCAATTCTAGGATTTTGTTGTTGATTTTTTGCGTAGATGATCTGTCTATTTGTGAAAGTGGAGTATTAAGATCCCCCACTATTGTATTAGTGCTTATTTTGTTTTTCATGTTTCTTAATATTTTTTATATAGTTGGGCACGTTAATATTTAGTGCATATATGTTTATGATTGTCATCTCTTCTTGAATTGTTCCCTTTACAAGGATGTAGTGGCCTTCTTTGTCTTTTTTAATTAGTTTTGGTTTGAAAT
This sequence comes from Fukomys damarensis, assembly GCF_012274545.1. NCBI lineage: Eukaryota > Metazoa > Chordata > Mammalia > Rodentia > Bathyergidae > Fukomys > Fukomys damarensis. The sequence goes on from NW_022900914.1 coordinate 39,454,637, forward strand.
TTACTTTGTCTGCAAATAAGATTGCTACCCCTGCTTTTTCCTGTGCTCCTGTCAATGGAGAATTGTTTTCCATCCTTTCACTTTCAGTCTATGGGCTTCTTTTTGCACTAGGTGCATTTCTTGTATACAACATTTTGTTGCATTTTGCTTTTTTTTTTTTTTTTTTTTTTTTTTTGGTACCTGGGATCAAACTCGGGTCCTTGTGCTTGCAAGGCTGGTGGTAGAACCACTGAGCTAAATCCCCAGTCCTTGGATTTTCCTTCTTAATCCATTGTGCCAGTCTCTTTCTCATTATTGGTGAGTTGTTTCTCTTGATTGGTGATTTGAGGCCATTGACATTGATGGTTATAACTGATATGTACTGACTTATTATTGTCATGTTATTGTCCTTTTGTTGACTCTTTTTACTTTTTCGCCTTTTCCTTTTAGTTTATTGCCTTGCCTATTTGATTTGCTCTGTTGGGCCTCATGGTGTTGTTACCTTCATTGTCTTTTTCTAGGATATTGTTTAGAATTGCTTGTAGTGCTGGTTTGGTATTCATGTAGTTTCTCAGGTGTTCTTTGTCATGGAAGTATCTTATTTCCCCATCCATTTTGAAAGAGAGTTTTGCAGGATACATCAGTCTAGGTTGGAGGTGGTTTTCTTTTAGGACTTGAAATACCTCACTCCAGGCTCTACTTGACCTAAGGGTTTGTGTTGAGAAGTCTGCTTTGATTCTGATGGGCTTTCCTTTGCATGTTACTTGTTTCTTTTCTCATACTGCTTGTAGTATTTTGTTCTTCTGTTGGGTTTCTGGGATGTTGATTATTATATGTCTAGGTGTAGATTTGTTTTTGATTGTGGCTAGTTGGGGTCCTATATGCCTCAGTTATCTGAATGTCAGATTCTTCCCCTCTGTTTGGGAAGTTTTCTGTCATTAATTCTGTAAACAGCTCTTTCAAGTCATTTGCATTTTCTCCTGCTACTTCATGTGTTCCCATCAGTCTTATGTTATTCTTCTTTGCATCATCTAGGAGTTGTTGGATCGATTTCTCATGATCCCCTACTGTTTTTAAGAGACCTCTCTTTTCACGGTCACTGACTGCAATCTTCTCTTCTATATCTGAGATGTATCTTTGCATTCTTTTATTCTGTTGCAAATACTTTCAGTGGAGTGTTTAATCTCCTGGATATCTGTTTGAATCTGTTTTATGGATTCCATTTCTTTCCTATGTTGGGCATTTATTGTTTCCATTTCTTTCTTATGCTGGGTCTTCATGGCTTCTATTATGGTCCTGAGCTCATCTATTTTTTGTTTTGTTTTGTTTTGTTTTGTTAGTTTCTTTTCTAGAGTCTTGACTCGTGACTTTCATTTTGCTCACCATCTCTATGGTTATCTGGGAAATTATTTTTGTTTTGAATTTTTCTAGAGCCTGATGGATCTGTTTTGTTACTTCCTGTGCTTTGAGTTCAGGTTGTACTGGTGGTTCACGATCAGCCTTTTCATCCTCATTTGCCGTACTGTTTGCCATTGGTGAACTGGAAGTCTGTCTTTGTGTCTTGCTTAAGTGTTTTCTCATTTTTATTTTTGTTGTTGGGCTGTCCTTGATTTAATCTCTGGGTTATCACCCAAATCTTCCTAATATAGTTGTGCTCTAGCTTCTGGGTCTCTCATGACCCATAGACATTCTCATCTTCATAATATCAGAGAAAACAGCTCATCAAATCAACCACAATCATTTATCCCAACTGATACAATCAGCAACATAATATGATTGAGCACAACTTGGAAACTGAACACCTGTGGTAGTCACTAGTCTATCACCCTTAAACCAAGTGAATTAAATTGAAATCAAGAAGCAGTCCAAAATATGTCTGCAGTGAACAAACTTTTCAATATAGTATATTTACCATTTAGGATGGGGGCTCAGATGGAGCTAAGACGCAAGACCCCTCATCTCAGCTAGCTGAATGCAGAACCCCGTGATGCAGACTGACCTTGGGCTGCACTGCCCAGATTGAGTTCCCCGACCTCCTGAATGGTTGAACTCCACACAGTTCTACTACAGGTTTCCTGCGCCCTTTCTTTAAAGATGTTCAAAGTTGGGAACTCAGAAAAATACCCTTTATGACCACCTCTGCCTCTGCAGAGTAGGTCCAAAGACTGGCACAATCAGGAGGTCTGAGAGGTCAGGGGTTGTTTCGGGGGCACCCGTGCAGCTACCTTCCTGGTGCTGTAGCGATGGTGGTGGCCTGGCAGGGGAGGGCGGGGCTAGCCACCCCCAGGTCTGGGTCCAAGCAGGCCCTCCTGGCACTGGGGCGATGGTGGTGGCAGCCCAGCAGGGGAGGGCTGGGCTAGCTGGCCCCTCCTTAAAATATTTTAACACACTAGACTTCAAGGGTTTCACAAACTCCTGGCTTTTCTTTTATTTCACTGACACCTTTGTTGATTCTTTTTTTCCTTATTATTATTGTACTCAAAGTCTCAGTCCTTGGGCCTTTGTTCTCTTCCTGAATTTATTCTGTAGAACCACATCCACTCTCAAACTTTTTTTTTGGTACTGGGGATCAAACTCGGGTCCTTGTGCTTGCGAGGTAGGCCACCCAACCGCTAAGCAAAACCCCGGCTCTACTCTTAAACTTTAAATATCACCTATATCCTGATAATTCTTAAGTTTATGACCATAGATACATACATCCAGCTGTCTACTGGAACATCTATACTTGTATATTTAAAAGGAAACTCAGATTTAATGTGTAGAAAACTGAGTTCCTTATTTCCCAAACATCTCTTCTGTTGTCTTATATCATATATACTAATGTAATTTCTTTCTTCTAGTTACTCAGAAACTTTAGAATCAGCCTTAGCTACTTAATTTCTCTTGTGCAACAAACAGCAAATTTTTTTGACTCTACCTGTGTATACCCAGAATCTGACCACATCCAGGCCACATCACCACAGCTTCCCCCTTGGATTATTGCAGTCGCTTCTTTATTGTTCTCCTTTTGTTTCTGTTCTATGTCTTGAGTCTATTCTGGGCACAGTAGCCACAGTGAATTTGTTGAAACAAAGCTTAGATCATTTTTGTTTTACTTAAAAACTTCTTATATCTTCCTGTCTTGTTCAGAGTAGCAGCTAGTATCTTTGCAGTGGCCTACCCAGACCTTACATGTTTGGGGCCTTCATTATGTATTTCTCTGGCCTCCTTTCTTGCTTTCTTCTCTTTTTTTTGGTACCAGGGATCGAACTCAGGTCCTTGAGCTTGCAAGGTAGGTACCAGAAACACTGAGCTAAATCCTCAGCCCTTACTTTCTTCTCTTGATCACTCAGCTGTAGCCATGTGTCCTTCATTCTTTTTGTCTCTAAGTGCCTCAACAGCATTGGCTCCTCTTTCTCCCTAGAATACTCTTCTAACATACTTACAGATCTGCTTTCTTCATCTTACATCCTTCTCGTCATCATCTCAGATGCTTTCCTTGGCTACTCTATTGGAAAATATTACTTTCTCTTGCCCCTCACCCTTCTCTGTGACTCTTAACCTCCATCTAACATACTACGTGTGAATCATCCCCCCGCCCCCACCAATTCTCTCTCCCTCTTCTTTCTTTCTCTGGCCTCAGACTCTTGGGTTTAAGCATTCCTCTTGCCTTAGCCTCTGCAGTAGCTGGGGCGGCGGCGGGGTTGGGGGCATATAACACTATACTAAATTTTTCTTAATGATTTGCCTTAAAGTTCTTAATCACAAAAATAATTTTAAAAATATTTCTCCTGATAAAATTTTTATCTAATGAAAAATAGTAGCTTTTGAAAACATGAGATACTTCATTTTTGCATGTGTGTGTTAATGGGAGTGAAAGCTTATTTATAGACAGTAACCTATAGTAGCTCTTAAGTGATACAACTGTCATGGCCCTAGCTCAATGCTTGAAAGGTTTTATTTGACTGGTCATTTTTCTTTTAGTGAATGGATAAGTAATGTTAATAGACTTTTGTTAAGTTATTAACATTGCATTTCTTGCAATTCCTATTGATGCTCTCATTTTTATTCTGATAGGCTCACAGCTGGCAACCTGGAATAAAAAATCCATACCGTGGTGTTGTTGTATGGCCTGTTCCTGAAAACATTGAAATCACTGTAACACTATTTAAGGTAAGTTCTATTTTTAAAACAATTTATATACTCATGCTTTATAGGTGACAGAATATTTCAGTATTCAGTGTTTATATGTTTGTGTCCAATGTGTATTATTATTAGGGAGTAGGCAGTTTAGAACAATATAGTAATTATAATTTGGGGCTTGTTTTGAAGTTTTTACAATTAAGATTGGCTAAGATTATTCTTTTATCACTTTCTACATTATATTCACAGGAAACTTTAAAGTACTTTTCCTCTGGAAAGTTGTTTGTAGAATTCCAAGTCCTGTCCCCCATTTTTTTAGCTTTGTTTGAAAATAAGTTGCTTTAAAATTAGTATTCAGTAAATATTTGATTAATGTTAATGTAATAAGACGTGTTTAAAGTTGACATTTGGTAAATATTTTATTGATACTAATACTTATGAGTGCTAAAAGCAAGATACTAGCTATAAATTTGAAGTGCAGTTTCAAAAACATAACTGTTACATACCTTTCTGCTTCTTTTACATGTGTCTTAGAAATCTGCCATACTTCTTGAAACATTATAAAACACTCACAATATAATAATTAAGCACTAGAATATATGATTTCCTAACTGTTTGCCTACAAAAAAACGGTGGGCCAAGTGTGTCTTAGTATAAGCCTTTTGGAAAGGTTAGAATTTTTTGCTTATTTCTTTGGATGATTTAAATTGTGTTAAAGTTACTTTTATGACAGATGAGAAGAGAGCATCTTATGAAGCATAATTTAGTAACACAATTGTGAAAATCCACTAAATACTTTAGAACATGAAATTGAATAGCAAAGTAAAAGTAGAGCTTAGAGTGAAATCACTGTGTAGAAATGTTTTTTTAATTTTGGGGTCCAGTTTATTAATTCATTTCAGTATTCAGGAACTACTGAAGAGATTAATAAAACAAAGCATATGATGAATGTAGTAGCCCATAGGTGAAGTACTATTTTTAACTGTTCTGTTTTTTATAGATACTCAGTTTCTTAACATATTATGTATATTTATGTAACGTACTTTGTAACGTGTATATTCTTACAAGAATGAACAAGAAAAGCTTCACAAGAGAAGAAAAAAAAAACATCTGGGCTAGGTGGGATTGTATAGGATTTCCACAGATATGAGAATAAGTAAAGGCAACAAAATATAATATGTAGAGAAAAAAGTAGTGAAGTCACATTATATGTGTACTTAATTTATTCAAGTTCAATTCCATATGTTAGGAAGTAGGATAAAAGTAAATATATGCAGAGAGTAGCAGGATATTTGAATTTTTGGCTCAACACTATATACTCTTAAGACTGAACATGTGCAGAAAGGCTCTGATAGTCCCCTACTGGGTCTCAGGGCCCACATACTTCTCACAGGGAAGCATCTTATTTATGATTGATTCTTCAGTTTTTATTGACACAGCCGTTTGTGCCTAGGTTATATCAAGGTAAAAGTGACTGTAGGAGTCTCACAGTTAATCAGTCTTCCATTCAATCTTGTATACAGGTTAATTTTCCTAAACCATAGTTCCAACCATATTTTCCAATTCAGATTTCCTTAAGACCTCTTCTAACCTATGAGATAAATTACCAACTTCTTAGTTACTTGATCATTTCTGTTTACTTATTTTGTACTATAATAAAATAGTGGCTTTTTTATAAAGTCAGAGCTATACTGAGGCAACTATATTTTCTGAGTAAATTCACACAGGTGGGATAAAAATCTTTTGAAAGAAGTCTCATTGGTGGTGGGCAGAGGGAAGATAGGATACATTTGAAGAGAAAAACAGACTGAAAATCCATCTTCCCAGAAAGTAGGTTTATGGACAAGAATGTCTGTAAATAAAGGCTGAACTTTTTCATGATGGATTTAGGATACAAACTGCTACATTAGATATGGAATAATTAAATGTGACACATATACTGAGGAGAGAGAACTTACCCTGTTTTTTGCTTAAGGAATGAAGCATAGTTCTGGTACAGTTAGTACCAGAATAACAGTAGTAGAAAATATTTATTGAGCTATGCCATGTCCTAGTTCTTGTGGTATCTGATTCATGATATAGGTATTATTTTTACTTCCATTTAACAGAACAGTAAACTGAAACCTAGAAGATAAAGTCTCATAGCCAGGCATGGCAGCAGGCCTGTAATTTCAGCAGGCCTGTAATTCCAGCAGTCTGGAAGGCTAAGGCAAAAAGATAAAAATTTAGAGCCCATCCTGGGCAATTTTGCAGCTTAGCAAGACCCTGTATCAAAATAAAAAAAGACTGGGGATGTAGTTCACTGTGAAGGCCCTGGGTTCAATCCTCAGTGGTGGTACGGGGAAATAAGTGGCAGGGAGAAGGAGGGACCCAGAAACAAAGAAGAGGGGAGTAGGGGGAGAAGAGAGAGGAGAGTTATATTGGGTAATAGAATCCGTTATCCTTTCTCAGGTTTCTGAAGCATTTTTTTTCCAGCTTTAATTGAGTTTATTGGTACATTTTAGGGATACAGTACAGTTACATTCATTGTTGGGATCTTGTACCTCTACATGACAAGTCTTGATTCTCATTTTTTCCCCTTACCCCTCTGCCCTCCCTTCACCCCCTCCTCCCCTCCCCATCTACAAACACTTTATTTTCATCTTTTCATTATCTCACATTTTTTTCTTTTCCCTTATTACCCTTCCCCTACCGATCCTACCTTCCCTACACCTTTAGCTTGAAACATTTTTAAGGTTAATGGGTGTCTTAGTTACTTTCTTGTTGCTGAGATAAAATACCCAACATCTACAAGGTAAAAGAGGAGACATTTATTTTGGCTCATATTTTGTAGAGGTTTCAGTCCATAATTGGCTAGTTCTAAGTCATGGTGGCATGACAGAGGAGAAATAACTCATGGCATGGCAGCAGGAAGCAGAGAGCGGGATCATGAGAGGAAAGAAGGAGGTAGACCCTTCCAGGCCACACCTTCAGTGACACACCTCCTGTGACCAGGTGTCACCTCCCAACATCACACTTAGCTATAAACTGCCATGATCACACTCCCATGATCCAGTTACCTTCAAAAAGCCCCATCTATGAGCACATACGGTTTTAGAGGAACATCTAGATATAAATTATAATGAGTGGGGAGAAGTGAGAGGGAAGGTAGCAACAGCTCATGCTGATTTTCCATTTTTGTCTAGATTATGAAATTCCTTTTAGCGCTTAGAAATTTTGGATGATTATATAATCTCTGCACTGAAGAACACCTTGCTTCAAGTGGTATTTTTGGTTTAAAATACTTAGAGCTGTAAAAACGAGGGGAGAGCTTTGTATGAGCATTTGATATCTTAGTAAAGTTCCTAGTTAATTTTTTCACCAGATCTGTTCCAATCAAGTTTCTTTTTGTCTTGTCATAGATATAGTAATGAAAACTATGTCTCAACAAAAGTAGAGAATCTTTTACTATATAATACTGATTGAAGTTTTGTGAAATTATGATTGTTATTGTGAAATTATGATTGTTATCATATAAGGCAGGCTATTTTAATTTTGTTCTCCCCCCATAAAAAGTTGGTAAAAGCTAAAAATAAAGCTGTTTTATATTTTCTTACTTCAGTTGATAGGCTAAAGACATATATTTCGTATTTTGTCTTTGTTGTAGGATCCTCATGCAGAGGAGTTTGAAGATAAAGAATGGACATTTGTCATAGAAAATGTAAGCTAATGGCACATTTCTTTACCTTTAGCTTTTTTTTACTTTATACATATATACATATACATATATACATATATATATGTATATATGTATATACATATACATATATATACATATATATACACATATATACATATATATATATATGTATATATGTATGTACATAGTATTAAGCTACATGAGCATTTTGTTGGTAGAAATGTTGCTTTAAGGAAATTAAATAGTTATTTAAGAGTTTTGAGATGATAACTAGTAGAAGAATTATTTGTAAGAAACACTTTTGTTAAATTGTGCCTTTGAAATCAAATTATGTATATACTGTATATATTCTGTTTGGGATATAATGGTAAAATTACATCTTATTCATCTTTTTATTGGTTTGGCCTCTACTGTGGTGCTTCTCATATAGCATGCACTCATTTAAATATTTGTTGAGTGAAATCATGAATGACCTTAAAATCTTTAAAAATGAAGTATATGCTTTAACTCTTCATTTGGGTTGATAAAACTGTAGGTCAATACTTCAATTAATTTTCATATTCTGGAATCCCAAATGAGTAACAAGCACATACTACATTTTTAGTAAATATTTATTGATTGGAAATTAGAAAAGACAGGCACTGAAATACAGTAATTATGAGTATGGGCTCTGGCTGGGTGTGGCAGCACATGTATATAGTCCTAGCTACTTGGGAGGCTGAAGCAGGAGGATTGTTTGAGTCCATGAGTACTATCATAAGCACCATAGTGAAACTCTATCTCCAAAACAGAGTATGGGCTCTCAGTTCAGATAGACCTGATTTGAAGTCCTAGTTCTTCTAGTTATAAGCTCTGTGATCATAGGCACATTTTAAAATTTCTTAGGCATAAAATTATAGAGTTGTAAAGATTCAGTAATCCTCAGTTAACATTAGCTTTTAGTGTTGTTGTCGTCATTATGGTCATTAAATTTGTAAAACATCCTTGTAACAGACTCACAACATACTTTGCATCATATTTTTCCTTTCTGTACCTTACTTTGTTTTGTATCTCAGTGATAAAAGGATTCTTATACTTTTTAGTAGTAACTTTGATCCAGTTTTGGGCCTAAAGAGCCAGAAGCAAGATCAAATCCAAACACAATAGGAAAATTGTGATTGATATATGTCAGTCATTATCCTTATGTTAAAGTTTCATATATGTTAACAATTTTGGAATTTTTGCAGTGATAGATTTGAGCATCATAGTAGTAATTAAGGTTTAAAGAAGAAACTGTAAACAGACTTGTTGAAATTGATTATAGACTCAAAAGCTAGCCTTAATTTTATTTTTTTTGAGTTTATTGGTACATTTTAGGTATACAGTATAGTTACATTCATCATTGGGATCTTGTACCTTTACATGACAGGTCTTGGTTCTCATTTTTTCCCCTTGTCCCTGCTCTTTCTTCGCCCCCTCCTCCCCTCTCCATTTACAAACACTTTATTTCCATTTTTTCGTTTTCTCATATTTTTTTTTCCTTTGTTACCTTTCCCTACCCTTCCCACTTTCCCTACACCTTTAGCCCTTTTCTTCCTATTTCACATGGTCAATTATCTCATTAGGATCTTATCTACTATTATAGTTTTTCACACCAGAGAAACTATTTGGTATTTATACATGTGTGACTTATTTATTTCACTTAGGAGTATATCCTCAATATGTATCTATTTTCCTATGAATGAGTCTAATTTCTCATTCTTTATGGCTAAGTAGTGTTCCATTGTAATAGCTGAAACTTAGAAACAGTCCATTTGCCCATCAGTTGGAAACTGGATAAAGAAGATGTGGTTTTTCTATTAAATAGCCTTAATTCTTATATTAAGAATTTCTTCCAGTTTTCAGTACTGGTCTGTTATACGTCTGAAGTGGTGAACTTGATATTTACTAAGGAATTAACCAGTTAAACTTGAGTTGTAATTAATGGCAAAAATACTTAAAAATGTTTATATTTGTTTAGAGAGGTGTTCTTATTAATAATTAATTTTAAGGTAAAGATGCAGCAGTTCCAAATTTCTGAAAAATGGGTTAAAACCCATCTAATTTGTGGAATGTTTCAAGGGAAAAAAAGCTATTAGTTACATATTAGATTTGACTTTTAGTCTGTGGAGTTTGGAAAGATATTTTTCTTAAATCTTTATTACATATTTTGTAAAGGTATTTTAAAGGTCAGTGAAGATATATTAAAATTTAAAATAAAATGGTGAAACAAATGGATCATGAGTTAAAGAGGTGTATTTTGGATTATCCTTTTCAATTAGAGTATGTTTTTGAAGTGAAGAAGCATATTTATAGTCTTTGCTAAGTAAAATATATTTACATAAGCTTAGAAGGTTATTTTGCTAATTTTCCTATTTATTACTCAAATGGTTGAAGTTGCTAGAAATTGAAACTGAAAATAGGAGAAAAGTGAAAAAATAAGATTATTTCAGCGTTGTTTTTCTCCAAACACTTATTAATATATTGCATTTACAGAAATTTTTAAAGATAGTAGATATTTTTAATCTTTTTTGTATTGTTTACTTTCTTAAGCCAATATTTTAATTGAAACATTACTAGAAATAAAATTTACTCTGTAATCAAGTAATAGTGAAACCTTACTCCACTGTTGTTTTCAAAAGAACTCTGTGTTTTTGTAGATTCTCAGCTGTCATTATGCTTTTTTTCTTTATTCTTCCTCTGGTGTTGAAGATTAAACCCAGGGCCTTGCACATGCTAAGCAAATACTGTAACACTGAGCTAAATCTCAGCCCCATTAAGCTTTTTTTTTGGTATTAGGGATTGAATTTGGGACCTTGTACTTGCAGGGCGGGTGGTGGCACCACTGAGCTAAATCCCTGGCCCAGGATCATTCATTTGAAGAGAAATTACATTAGTAGAAGCCATCAGCTATATGAAAAAAAAAAAAAATTAAAAAGTAGGCCATAGTGGCTATGAGATAGTATGTGAAGGATCCATATGCCATTACAGTTGAAGCCCTTCTGATCAACTAATCATATTACTTGGATCTTATACTCTGTTTTGTCTCTAAAACATCCTAGCTTTAAGCTCATATATGTCACCTTTTGGTAGGCAATTCTCTGGCACACATCTACACAGTTGTGTTTTCATCAGTAAATTGTAAATGAGATTTGATCCCTTACCAAACCTCTTGATGCTGTTGAACTGTTACGGCAGTTATATAACTTATTGAGGTATTTCATAGTTTGATGAAATCAGTTTGAAAGATTACTTCATGAACTATCCAGTCCTTTAGAAAGAGTTGTTAAAAGTGAATTGAAAACCCAAAGTGTAAATAAGGTTCAAATTAATGTACATAGTATTAAGCTACATGAGCATTTTGTTGGTAGAAATGTTGCTTTAAGGAAATTAAATAGTTATTTAAGAGTTTTGAGATGATAACTAGTAGAAGAATTATTTGTAAGAAACACTTTTGTTAAATTGTGCCTTTGAAATCAAATTATGTATATACTATATATATTCTGTTTGGGATATAATGGAAAAATTACATCTTATTCATCTTTTTATTGGTTTGGCCTCTAATTAAGGTATAATTAATAATGTGAAATAGGAAGAAATGGGAAAGAAATGGAAAGGAAAGAAGGGAAAAGAAAAAATATGAGAAAAGGAAAAAATGGAAACAAAGTCTTTGTAAACAGGGAAGGGTAGAGGGGGTGAAGAGAGGGCAGGGGGGTATGGGGAAAAAGTAAGAACCAAGATACATCATGTAAAGGTACAAAATCCCAATGATGAATGTAACTGTACTGTGTACCTAAAAAATAACAATAAACTTAAGGAAAAAAATGAATTGCTAAAGAACTACTGTCAAATGTGCTACAGGTAACATACTTGCAAAAGACTGGAAGGATTTTACATTCAAGGTGCATCTCTGTCCTTTTTTAAGTATTAATTTCATTTAAAAGAAATTACAATTCACTAATGATATATTATGGGTCTTGATTCCATGAGAAAATAAAAAATACTAACAACGTTATATTCAAATGAGAGCCCATTAAAACTGTTGAAACACTTTAACAGGTACTGAACAAAATTCAGTTTCTTTGGTATCAATATTTATTTACCATTTAATTGTCCAGCTCCCATTCCAGTCAGATCATTTAAGAGGCATCCTATTCAAGTGTATATTTAAAAAGACAATCTCATGAAATCTGTCTTTATAACCATCCACAGTATTAATGAATTGGTCTTAAACATTTTCAGATAGTGCTTATTTCAGTATTGCCAGACATTTCACTTTGTGTAGTAGATAGTAGCAATTTGCTTTACTTGACATTATCTAATAAGGTCTTTTTAATTTTTCAAATATGTGAACACTATTTATTCATTCATTCATTTATCCATCCAGCAGTATCTAGTCACATAGCATGAGTCCTAGGCAGTGTTCTAGACACTGGAAATAAAGTAGGCATAAAACATAACAAATCTCTTCCTCATGGAACCTATGACCCTGCCCATACACACCTGAAAATAAAAATAAATGTGCAAAATATATAGTATGTTAGATAAAATAATTAAAGATTAAATATGTGGCTGTGGCATATAGATAGATAGATAGTATGTTAGGTGTTATGGATGAAAAGCATGGGAGTAGGATAAGGATCCTTCTATATGATTATATAGACATAATGAGTCTTCTTATTCTTTAGAAAGTCTCCAAAGAGAATTGGGGTATGCTTATTACATTAATTTTAAATGTACATGAGAGTTGATGAAATGAATATTGTAAAATTATGGAAAAATGTTAAAGTAACTTTGAGACACTGCATTAACCTTTTCCTAGGTTACAGCACCCCTCAGTGGTGAATGATAAAATTAACTTGCCCCAAGAAGGTGCTTATTCCTGCAGCAATATCACGTAGCAATAACATGTTACAGTGTTATGCTCTACCCTGCATTTTTAAATGTGTGCTCACATTTCATACAGAAGAGTTAGTAATTTCAGAAGGCTAAAGTCTTTCACTTGTAAAGTCTATATTTTTTGACTGTTAGTACATTGTTCTGACACTGAAAAGGTGTATTCTTTGAAGTTTCAGTACTTTTCTTTGCATTTCATGTTACACAGTGAATAAAGAAGTTTTTAGACTTTATCCATAAAGTCTTATAGTATTAATAGTAAAAAAGAGTGATTTTATTTAAAATAAATATTCCAATAAAACAAAGACATCTCCACAATGCATACTCTTCTAAATTTATTGGGCATTTTGTACCAGGTGTTATGTGGAATGTAAATATATAGTATGTTATATATATGTTGTGAAAAACTCTTTGTTACTGTTAATACTGTAGGATATTATATATAAAGTTTAAAAACGTCTTCATTCACTGTGTAACGCATTATCTAATTTGCTCATTGTAGTAACTGTGAGTCAGATATATAGCCTTACTTTACAGATAAAGAAAATGAGGAATTAAAGGGGTTATGTAACTTGCTCAAGATTATATTATTGTTAACAAGTTAGAATTTTATTCAGTCTTTGTCCAGGGTCTTTGCCCTCAACCCCTAAGCAAATAACTGCCCCATAATAACAAAGATGAGAAAAAAATTGAAAATGTAGCATCATAAGAAGTTTTTAATTAGTCTTTAGTGGCAAAACTGAAAAAGAATATATATATATATATATTAGATTAATAAAAAGTTACCTTTATATTCAGTCCAAAATTTATTTGGATTTCTTGGCTGCTATTAGACAACATAAAATAGACAGAATTTATCAATCACCTAAATTCTGAAGTTTTAAGACCCGGGCCCTCAAAGCAACCTTCTTATCTCTTTGTGTAAATTGAGATAAGTTTTGTTTTGCAACACAGAAAAGATTCTCTGATTTTGTCTGAGCTTTTTTCACCAGAAGGCTATTTATATGTAAGTTGAAATTTTAGAGGTGATTCTACCATTAACAATCTGTGCAGCGTTAGATAAGTTAATTTTTTACAGCCTCTTTACCCAGGTATAAAACGATGGTATTATATATACCTCACTGGTTATTGAAAATAAGAAATAAGATATGTAAAGCATCTAGCCTCCTAAGTTACTTTAATAAGATTACTTTCTAGAATACATAGAAAAATATAAAGGGAAGGAAGCTGTATTTCTAAATGTATTATAGGATTTTATTTTTGTACTCTTTTATATTCTTTTCCTTTATATAGTTCTTAATAACTTTTGTATTTCATATTCACTCTAAAGAATGACAGGGCAATGAGTAATATCACATTTGGATTAAATCTAAAATATTTTTATATTATTAAAATGTTTTAAAATATCATCTTATAAATTTAATCCAAGATTAAGAAACAATTTTTTTAAGTAAATAAATGCTGATAGTTTGTTAATATCTACCTGTGGGCCTATGTTTGTGTTTATTCATGATATATGAATATCATTTTTAAATATGTGTTATAAATAATCCTTTATCTTGGATTATTTATAATCCATTTGCATATTTTTAGTGCAGCTGAATAAGAATGGATACTATAGAGCAATGTTTCCCTTTTTGTCTCCATAATTTAATAAAATCTATTTACCCAAGCAGTTATGTGTGTGTGTTTAATGTGAAGTTACAAAACAATTCCATTTAAAAAACATTATTTTTCCTTCCTAGTGTACTTAGACCACCCAACTAAATCCTGAACCACTATATTTGTAAATTTTATTTATAGGTTTTAGTTTTTAAAATCTTAAGTTTTTATTGTTTTATTCTGTTGGTTTTTGAATGAATATAAAAATGTGTATTGATGAAAACACCAATCTAGATTTCATTCATTCATTCATTGTGTAAACATTTAATGTGCATTTCTTTGTACTCAGACTTTCTGTGCATATTAAATATGAAGTTAAGACATACAGAATTTTATCAATTACGAGATTCATGTTTTTTCTCTTTTTTTTTAAATTGGGTTCATCTTTCATACATGGTATCCCAGTTATAACTGGGAGTAATTTTTTTCTTTCTAGTGTTATATAAAATTATGATGTGTCATTCTAAAACCAATAAAAACTTAATTTGATGACATATAATAGCCTGTTTTTAAGGAGCTTTATAAACTGGTAAGGAATCAGATAGGTAAAGAAAGAACTATGGTGGAAAAAGAGGTTCATAGTGTACTAGAGAACAGTACAGAAGGGCAGTCAGGGAAGACTTCCTGGAGGAAGTGACAGCAGAATTCAGTTTTCATTTTAAAAATGAAGTTAGACAAAAAAAAAAAAAGGCATTTCAAGCAGAAGAGAGCTATCAGGAAATAAAGGTAAGAACAAAAGAGATGAGAGTGAGTTCAGAAAAAGAAAAAAAAATTAGAAAAAGAAAAACCCAAAAGAAAACATGAGCTTGCCTATTAAAAAATCAATGTCGCTGCCTGCCTCACAAGCGCAAGGTCCCAAGTTCAATCCCTGATACCAAAAAACCAAACCAAACCAAACCAAACCAAAAAAAAAAAAAAAAAAAAAAAAAAAAATCAATGATACCTACCTTTTTTTCCTTGTTTTGATACCAGGTATTGAACTGGGGTCCTTGTGCTTGTGAGGCAGTAGTGGTCTGAGCTAAATCCCCAGCCTGATGATATCTACTTTTAAAAAAACAGTTAACCTAGTGAACCTTACAGGTATGTGACTAGTGTGAGGGTCTATGTCTTTCCTCCATGGAGATCAGTGAAAACTGTTTTTTTCCCTTGGGGCTGTGTATCTAGTCTTTCCCACTCATTCTGATTGTGACCAGTGAGATAGGCAATTTGGCTCTACAGTACCTTCTTGCTGTTATTTATTAATTATGGTAGTTCTCAGGCATTACTATAAATTCTCTATTCTGTTTCTTTTTGTTGGATTATGTTGGTTTGCTTGCCCAAACTCACTTGTCAGGATCTTTATAAGAATAGCTTAGTTAAATTTGAAGTTTGAATCTTTTTTTAAAGTCAAGTCAACCTATTAGTTTAAAATGATACATTCTGACAAATCACCTCTACTTTTTCTTTCAAAGAAAAAATATATATTAGTTTTCTTTTTGTGTCATCAGTCTGATGTCTGAGTAAAGACTTGGTATTTTTTCAGGAACTGTATAGCTCACACTTTCTTCCATGTCTAAGGAGCTAGTGTAGCTTCTTTAGTAGCTCTAAACTGGAATTACTATTTCAACCTACACCCTTCATGAATACCACTTTTTCAGAAGTCCAGAGGATGAATACTACAACCCACTTCACCAAAATTAGAAGCATTCTTCTCCCACCACAGTACAATTTAATCAGTACAATTTATAATGCATGTACCAATCAATCAGAGGTGGCTTTTCCTTTTTAGGTAGGGCAATGCTTCTCCTATTATAGTCGGATTTATAGAGTTCCTATTAATATTCCACCCCTCCAAAAAAATGTGACCCAGTTAACTCTTAGTCCTAATCAAAATTCTACTGGGAAGTATATTCTACTTTTATTCTATTAATCCAGGAACTAAAGGGTGATTTATTCAATAATGCCATGTATCTGTTTTTACTAATACCGTATTGCTTTATGTGTTAAATGGTTTTTTTCCTCCTACAATTCATTCACCTTTGCGGGTAGGAAATGTGTCCTTTGCCTACTGTATTCATTGCATTTGGACAAGAAAAGGATTAAACTCTCATTCTTACTGAATGTCAAGAAAATTTGTGTGCCTAGCCATAGTGACTATTTGTTGAGAGTAGTGGATTTCTAGAAATTTGAGGCATACAAATTTAGCAGTTTTGATACATCTAGTCAAAACTCATTTAAAAAAACCTTAATTTTTTTTGTTATATTTTGAAACATACACAAAAGTAGAAGGAATAGCAAACCACTGTGTTCTCATCTCCCAGCTCAACATTTGCTCTATTTTGCCAAACATATTTCATCGGTCCTCCTACTTACTTTTGTTTGCTTTGCCAAATTATTTGAAGTAAATCTTAGATATGGTGTCCTTTCTTCTGTATATAAGAAGGCCATTTTAGTACTGTCATTTTACAACTTGCTGACTGATACTGACATGTCAGAAAATGTGACCAACCTATAAATGAATTTAGTTTTTGTAAAGTTAACTTCCTTTTAGGTGATCTCTCTGACATATTAAACTGAAGATTCAAAATTAGTTATTTTGATTCTTGAAAAGTAATATTACAGTATGCCAAAAGAGTAATAATCATATGTGTTTTTGCATACAAAAAATTTTGATCATATTGGAAGCAATAAAGCTTTCTCCATTTAACTCTCTTAGAATTAAACTTCTACATTTCGAATAAGAAATTCTCAGTTCAAACAGGCTTTCCTGGTCTTTTAATTACCTTGTCAACTTTCTGTTTTATATGATTGTGGAACGGTGACAGACTGTGTAAATTAGGCAGGGTACTCTAGATAATTACCAGGAGTTAAATGAAGCCTTGTTAGCCAACTCCCCTTTTTGTTAAATTTCAGAGGAAGTTTATTCATACATTTTTTCTCCTCAGTATTTTTATGTTAAATATTTAATGTGTTGGTATAGTTCAGAAATCTTGCAGATTGTGCTTCTGTAGGAAAATTTCATGTGTTTTATTTTCAAATACCCATTTGACTTTAAAGAAAGTAACAGAAAACTTTTATTGCTCTTTTGAAAATATGCCCAGGAATGATTGTACATTCTTTGAGCCAGTCATAATTCTGATTTGTGTATCCTTTACCTGTCTACTTAAATACTTACTTAGTTTTCCATTTTCTAAAACAAAATTTAGTTTAATGATGCATGAAAACAAAGATTGTATATATTAATGTGATACTGAGATTTTTTTTTTTTTTTGTACCGGGGATTGAACTTGGGTCCTTGCGCTTGCAAGGCAGGCCACCAAACCGCTGAGCTAAATCCCCGGCCCTGAGATGTTTTGATACACGTATACATTGTATAATGCTTAAATCAGATTAAACATCTATCTGAAACAGCTATTATTTCTTTACTCATCTGCCATTGGTTGATGGTAAAGCATTATGGATGTTTGAAACAATGATAGTGAAATGAAATATCATTTCTTTATGGTAAACTCAAGATTCTTTCTTGTAGCTTTTTGAAATGTATAGTTCATTATTATTCTTTAGTCAACCTACAGTGCACTAGCACACCAGAAATTCTTGCCTATATCTAAGTGTAACTTAGTACCCTTTGATCAATCTCTCCCCATTCTTTCCTCCTGTCTAGTTTGTCATTTTCAAATTGACTGTTGTTATATGAGTCAGCTTTCCATTCCCAGGAACAAATACCTACTGTACACAAGGAGGAAGAGTTTATTTTTGCTCATGATTTCAGCAGATTTAGTTCCTGGTCACCTAGCTCCAAGTCACAAACATCATGGTGGAAGGGCATGACAGAACAAAGCTGTTTAGTTCATGATGGTAGTCAGGAAGCAGAGCAGGAGAACTTTTCCAGAAAGGAAGGGGCCAGGGGCCTGATGTGGTACCCAAGGGAATACCTCCATGACCTACTCTGACATACCCTGAAGTACATTTTACTAACACCTATGTGGATGTAAAGCCAATCAAGTTGACAATCCAGCTTGACTGGCACAACTGTCATTTTTGTGTTAATTTTCAGAATGTATTAATTAGAAGAAATCAAGTTTCCATCTTTATATCCCATATTCTAGATTCCTGATGCAGGAAGGTAACGCAACATCAAAAGTCAGCTGTGCTGTATTTATTTAATTCAGGAAACACTGTTAAAATAGTAAATAACAAATGAGTGTTAGATACTTTTTTTCATGTAGTAGTTTTATTTGTGAAATATTCTAGCTAACATTTAAAGAAAAGTTTTATTTTTAAGAAACAGTGCATTATTTTCTTTTTATTATAGTGCGCATATTTTTGGTTGGTTTGTGTGCGTGTGTATTTTTTTCTTCTTTTTTTGAAATAGAGTCTTACTATATAGCCCAGGTTGGCTTTGAACTTGGTGGCAATTCTCTTGCCCTCATCCTCCCAAATTCTGGGATTACAGGCATGTGCTACCACATCTAGCTAGGATTTTCTGATTTTTGTCCTAGTTAAATATGTGGAGATTCATCTTTATTGGTGTTAATCATTTCTTACAGATCAAGCAAGTAGAGCAAAAATATAAAAAAATTCATCATTAGATCAGATGGATGCCATAGGCAGATACTTGGTACTTATTGAGAATATAATAATGGAAAAAAGTGATCTTTGTCTTTAGGGATTTTGTAATCTGGGAGGAGATAAACAGGCAACCACCAACATTAGGTTTAGAATGTTATAGTGCACATATAAAGAATGCATAACCTAATCTTGGTGAGTTAGGAGAGGCTTCTCATTTTACAGATGATAAAACAGCAATTCCAAATGGATAAGTAAGTAAAAGTCTTAAGTTTACATTGCTGGTAAGTGTAGTTCAAATTCAAATCTGACTAAACCCACAGTCTTGCTTTTCCCACTCCAGTGCTTCTCTGACTTTTCTTCTCAATTACCATTAAAAGTAAAGGATCAAGACACATACCTCCAAAGGACCTGGAAAGTATAGCCAGAAGTAACTCAGTCAAAACACATTTTTTAATACTTTTATTGACGTTTTGCCTCTTACTCCGAAATTATTCTGTGAATTTTATTATAAAAATACCTTGGATTATATATCAGAGAAGAAAATTTACACTGCAGAAAGAAACCGCCACAGAGCTATATCTACAGATACACAGTCGTGTTTGAAAAGCTACCACCTAATATATTTGAGAATTTCCATCCATATTAACTCATTAACCTTTAATTTCTGTTGTACTTTTCAACTATCTTTATGCTTGTACCATAGTGTATATCATCTTACTCTTGTTTCATGTCTGTATCATGCAAAACAGATTTTAGTATATGAGTTGAGATTTTTTTGTATTCCTTGTAGTATTCTAAATTCTAAAACCAAGGCCCAGTATAATAACCTAGGGAAACTGTTTGATAAATGATTTGGAATTTGACCAAAGAAGAGATCTTTATAAATATAAGACATAAGAAAGAATGCATGTTGAAAATATTTAAAAGCTGTGAAACCCTTCTTCCCTCAGTAGACAGGCAGTACTTTGTACTGGTACACTGATGCTGTGTTGCTAGTACAACAATCATGGCTTCTAATCTTGAAGTGATTAGGGATTCATGCATAGATGAACTTCAGAGAATTGAAATCTCTTTTAATTTTTTTTTTTTTTTTTTTTTTTTTTTTTTTTTTTTTTTGGTACTGGGGATTGAACTAGTGTCCTTGCACTTGCAAGGCAGGCCACCGAACCGCTGAGCTAAATCCCCAGCCCTGCATAGTATTTTTTCATTGTAATCAATTTTTCTGTTTAAAGTTGATAAAATAAAAATCTTCTAGTGGATGGCTACTGAATCTTTTGAAGATCAAAGTAAAACAGATTTTAAAGAGTTAAGGAAAATACCTTAAGCATTCTAGTTTCTATCTACTAAATAGTAGTCTAAACTTCAACATTTATACTGAAATGAATTTGATGGCCTATAATTTGTATAGTTATTATTGAGTCACAGTAGTATGGTGTTCGTCTTTTAAATTGCTAGAACAATTTGGTTTATAATTCTTACTTCCTGCTAGCTACCTTCAAATATCTTTTATATAGATGAGGAAGGGAAAAAAGTTGCTTTCAATTCTATTTTTTACCAACTGGAGGGAGGAAGCTGATAAAGAAGACAGTCAGCTATCAGAACAAACCTCTAATACTATCTTAGATATATTTAAAACCAGCAGTGCATTTGAGCAATTTTTTGCGTGTTTATTCTTAGAAATTCAAGAGTAAAAGACACTAGCACGTATAAGATGTTATGAATCTGCATGTGGTCTTTTTTCCTCCCTGACAAAAAACATTAGAACAGAGACTTGGTAATTGTGTTACAGTAGGATTCTAATGACTCTACAGACTTTTATGGAAAGGCATCTGTTTAAGATTTTTTTAGTTTGCTACTTTCTTTGATTTCTTTTCTGTGTTTGCTCAATAATATGTAAATAAGACTTCCCCAGTCTTATAATGGACTGGATTTTTTACTTTCCACTTCATTGCCACACCAGCTACTTTGAAAGACTAGTTCATATATTGAAGACTCCTATATAATTCTTTGCTCAAAAACAATCAAGAAGTGAATTACAAAACTTAAAAATTAGTTAAATTATTTCTGTGTATAGAATTGGAACTTTGCACTGTGTAATTGGATGTAGGTATATTTGTACTGACAGATAAGCGAATGGACATTTTTTTCATGAATTGTATCCTATTAAAATGGAATTGCTGGCATTTGTTAGAAGAGATGCATAGTTGATTAGAGAAACTAAATTTACATGTGCTCTTCAGATACATTGTAGAGAATCATCAGCTTGAGAATGCAAAACTATCTTACAACTTTTATTAACATCTTTTAGCTCTCAGAAAATAAGTTTTTGACACCACTGTCTGGAAATAATATTTTTGGGGGAGCAAGAGTGAATAATCTATCTACATTTAATTTCCCTGTTTTTGTCTACTTCATTCTCTGATTTCTCTCTGAATTTTTCCTTTATGACTCCATTTTTTTCTTCATATAATCTTTTTTTTCTCAGTACGGGGGCTTGAACCCAGGGTCTTTGTACTGACCTATGTTTCTCCCCCACACTTTTTATTTAGAAACAGGGTCTCACTAAATTGCTCAGGTCGGCCTTGAATTTGTGATCCTCCTCCCTCAGCCTCCCAGAGCGCTGGCATAACAATTGTGTGCCACTGTAGGTGGCTAATTTTTTTATATCATGAATTTAAAGAAACATTTTTGCCTTACTATATTTCTCTGCTCTTACATAAATTAATAATAACACTTTTTCTTTAAATGAGCATTGTGGCAACTAGAAAGTGATGAAGTAATGTCTTATAATAACTTTTGCTTAATGACATAAAACAGGTGAATTGATAAATATGACACTTTAGTCTAAAACAATTTCATATGATGAATATTCTTTGCCTTAACACTAACTTATTTTTAAATAAAAATTATTTTGCAGGAACTCTGAACAGTACATGGGGCTGGCCTTTTAGATTCAACCAGCCATGGTTGAAAAAATCCTGGAAAAATAAAAATTGTTTCAGAACACACATGCACTTTTTTCCTTGTCATTATTCCCTAAATAATATTGTTCAGTAGCTGTTTATATAGCACTTAAATGGTATAAAGTATTGCAAGTAATCTAAAAATGATTTTTGCAGGACAGTGTCCATAGGTCATATGCAAATTCTATGCCATTTTACATAAGACTGAGCAGATTTTTATATCATTTGTACCTTTTGGTACTTGATTCTGTAACCAATTTCCCATGTATACCAAAGGAAGACTGCATTTTATAGCATCTCTTTTCATATTGCCTTTGAAATTTGGTTGGGAATATTGAGATTTCATTACTAGGAAACAGAAGTAAAAAGAAGATACTTCTTAACTTGCAAATAAAAGCAGAACCAAGGATTTTGGAAGCTCCTTGTCTCCTGATTTCAGGAAGCCAAATTAAATTTCTGTTATTGTGATTATTAGGACCATAAACAGTCAAAACAAAGATCTTTGTATTTTACAATGTTTCCAGATTGCTTCTTGTGTACATGAAACTAAAGAGTTAACTGTGATATAAATAAATATATATCTTCAGATACTTTAAAGCTAGTGGCCATAGCATGGGAGGAGCAGTTTCTCATTATTTACTGAATAACTTTTTTCCCTAGAGTTATTCGCCTTTCAGATTCTGGCAATATGAATAGTCTCGTGACACTTGTTAATTATTTCAACCAAATCATTACTGTAAACCAGATTTGTCAAAACATTTGAGAAAATACTGAAGAAAAAAATATGTCTTGAATATGTTGTGTGTTTGTTGAATGGCATTAATAGGAAGATAATTCAGTCCCTCATTCTTTTCTCTTAAATCTGTCTTTCTCTTAAAATAAGCCCAGCTCACTAAAAAACTCAGAGCTGTCCTTTGGAGGGATGTGAGGTAGGGAGAATACTCTTTTGTAAACTTTCTTTAGCTAAAGCTTCTTGATATACCTTTCTTCTTGCTTTCTTGCTTGTTTTTTTTTGGGGGGGGTCTGAATTATGTATTTGATTTATAATACTTTTTATTGAGTTTATTGATACTTTTTAGGTATACAGTACAATTACATTCATTATTGGGATCTTGTACTTTTACGTGGTGTATCTTGGTTCTTATTTTTTCCCCTATACCCTTGCCCTCCCTTTACCCCTTCCACTCTTTCCTATTTACAAAGACTTTGTTTCCATTTTTCCCTTTTCTCATTTTTTCTTTTCCCTTCTTTCCTATCCCCTACTTCTCACTTCCCCTACTCTTAGCCCCTCTCTTCCTATTTCACATTATCAGTTATACAATTTGAACCTTATTTACACTTTCAGTTTTTCACACCAGAGAAACTGTTTGGTACTTATACATGTGTCCTATTCCTATTTATTTTACTTAAAAGTATGGCCTGAATATGCATCCATTTACCTTTAAATGACTCTAGTTTCTCATTCTTTATGGCTGAGTAGTACTTTATTTTATAGAAAACCACATCGTCTTTGTCCAGTCTCAGTTGATGTTCAATTAGGCTGTTTCCAAGTTTTAGCTATTACAAACTGTGCCGCTATAAACGTGGGTGTGCATATGTCACTGTAATATGATTCTTTCAGTTCTTTTGGAAAGATACCCAACAGAGGGATGGCTGGGTCAAATGAGAACTCTAATCCTATTTTTTTGATGTTTGATTTTATAATACTTGAATTTTTGCATTCTTTTGAAAATGGGGTCAATTTAGAAATCAATAAATAAAATAAATTTGAAGACTTTTTTTCTCCTTAAATTAAGGAATTATTTAGAAAAGTGGTTAAATGATATTAATTTGTTGTAAAACTCAAAATTAGGTAGAAATCAGCATTTATTCATATTAAACTTCCCCAAACAATATATTCAACAACATATGCCATCCTGCCTTTTTTACTCTTCATGTTTTACAAAATTATATTTTTTCTATTGACATTTTTGTCAAGCTAGGAAAAAGTGGAATTAAACTCTTGGAGTCACAGATTGAGTGCTTTTTGTACTTCATCTTACTGGTCTGTGGAACTGGTTATGTTACTTCCTAAATGTTGTGGATATAAATAAATCAAAGTTTTTGTCCTCAAGTGGTTTTCAGTCTAGTGAGGGAGGCAGATATGTAAGCAAATAATGGGAAAACAGTGATGAAGCTACAAAAGAGGTAAGGGGGGAGGTCTGTTGAGGATGACAAGTGTTGTTCACATCTATCAGAAACATGGGGAAGGCTTCAGAGAGGAGTTCACACATGAACTATGACTACAAAGTTTTAAGCATAGAGGTAATTTGATTAGGCTTGTATTTTATTTATTTATTTTTTTAAAATTGAGTTTATTGGTACATTTTAGGTATACAGTACAGTTACATTTATTATTGGGATCTTGTACCTCTACATGACAGGTTAGGCTTGTATTTTAAAAGGTCAGTTTTCCTTTCAGCCTTTTTTACTGTGACTTTAAGAAATTCATTTTTATGTTATGATTTAGAACACATATGTAGTTATATATAACTAAAAAGCATTACAAAATATATCTTACTCTATATCTTTTTCTGGTATTGTAGAATATACTCTGATAGTGTCTGTTCTATCATGGCATGCTGGTTGCAAGCCATTAAGTTGATTTTAGAACCTATTAAATTGAATTTATGATCCATTAATGGGTCATAGCCCACAGTTTGAAAAGCATTGCTATAGAGATTGAATTGAAGTATCCAAAAGTGAAGGGTTGTAGTTCACATAAGTAATTAACTCAGTTATCTAGGTAGTAGATGGCATGGTCCTGACATAAGATAGTGGCATTTGGAGGTACAGATAGGAGAGAAGGGAGAGAGATTCATAGATATTTAGAAAATGGTGGGATCACTTCTTAGTGATTGATTAGTTTGAGAGTTATGGAAGGCCAAGGAATGTAGGATAATCCAGATTTATAGTTTAAATGTGTGAATACACGTGCTATTTAGCAGTATGGAGAACACAGGGGAAGAATTGGTAAGAATGGATTGAGAAGGGAAAAGAAATCCAAAAGTCAGATGGATATATATCAGTAAACTTTTCCAAGTTAGATCCCATTAAATAATTTTATTTTCCTCTTTATCTTATTAGAATGTATTTCTCAAAGATTTGTCCTTTCTTTTATCTTTTTAAAACAGCCTTTCTCTGGTATTGATTTCTAGTATTTTTATGTGAATTGCCTTACTAATTCCAACTTACCCAGGACATATGACTTCTTGCCAGAATGAAACATAAGAATTAAGCTTTTTTCTTTCTTTCCAAATCATGTTAGTCTTTCATTTGTCAGAAGTGGTAATCTGGTTTTTCTGACCTTTCTGCTTGATGTTGCCATTCTATCTTCTGTAGGTTCTTGGCCATTATTTGTGTCTATTGCATTCCCATATGTAAACAGCTATTATTATAAACAAAGCAACAATTTTGAAGTCTGCTGACTGTCCTGTAGAACATTTTCTGCCACTTGGGATTCAGTTTACTAGATCACATAATAGTCAAGGTGCAAGTTATTCAGTTTCTTGGGTCAGGAATTTAAGAAGAGTTTGTTGGGCAGTTCTGACTTGGAGTTCTTCACACAGTTGTAATCTGAAGTGCTTGGGGATAAAACATGCTGTCTTATAGCTTCCCCAGTTCATCTTTCTGGGTGGGTTAGTTTGGATTTCTTTCAGAGAAGACTGCTCTTGTGGCAACTGAAAAGGAACTATTCCAGGTTTTCCAGTAGAAGGTGGGTTATCTTTTCTGACCTAGCCTTACCAGAAAGTGTTATTTCCCAAATTCCTGTTAGCTGCAAAGTAGTCACAAACCTGCCTATGGGCAGGTAGGTAGAGAATTAAGACTCTACTTCTTGATGGGGGAAATTCTCTAGAAGAAAATGTGGAGTGAGAAATATTTGTGTTTCTAATCTGCAGCAACTCTGTAGAAAATAAATGAATGTCATCATATAGACCTTTAGTTTTTGTAGTTTTCTACCATGTTGGTGCTTCTCCTTAATCTTTCTAAAGATCAAGTTAGCCTTTTGGGTTTAATTCCTACATCTTGTTTGATCTCTGAACTTGGGTTATTTGATTTCTATGCATCAGAGTTAAATACATAGTTAGAAAGATTCTCTAAGCCTAAATGTTTGGTTTTCCTGGTGAAGGACAGCTCCGGGCATAGCTATTTAGCCAGTTCTGTGGAGTTGGCCATTTTGAAGCGCATTTTGTCTTCTGTGTGTGTGTGTCTAAGAGCACTTCTAGATTCCTGTCTTCAAAACTAAGTGACGTTTGTATCTTGTTGAATAGACTTGAAAATTTTCTGAATATGTTAAAAATCATATATATATATATATATA
>NW_022900914.1:39481062-39508504 GCF_012274545.1 Fukomys damarensis
ATAGCCTTACAATTTTTCATTGGTAATAGGAAAGAGATCTAACAAGACATTGTGCTTAGGGGCCAGGGATTTAGCTCAGTGGTTCCGTCACCTGCCTCCTAAGCACAAAGTCTCAAGTTCAATCCCTGGTTTAAAAAAAAAATGGTGTTTAAGTATGTATACTATTGGTTATTTTAAAAATAAGCTCTTATCAATCTAATCATGAATTTTTATTGATAAATTTGTTTAGTTCTCATAGTGCTGCCATTCTTGACTTGTGCCCAATATCACTGGATAATCTGACATAACTATTAATCCTAGCTGTGACATATTATTTTCATTAATATGAAGATAAGCAATCCCTGAAAGATAAAAAATGAAGAGCACAAAATAATATAGTTTCCTCTACCCTACCCCCATCCTTTACTTCCATTCATGTGTTCTTTAATAGTGGAGTGGCACAGTTTGTCTGTATTTAAGAAAGTCTATCTGGACTAGTCATTTAGTAGAATGCTGTTTAGAGTATTATAACCACTTGATGGCACCCTTTGATTTGGTACAAACCTCATTAGCCATAGCACAGTGCAGAATGTATTTGTAATGGAATAACACATAAGAACTAAAGAGACTGCAAGGTATCTGGTTAATGTAGAGATGAAATGAATGCAACAGCAAGGCTAAGCTTTCCTGACCCTTTATGAGAAAATAGATGAAAACAGGAAGAATAAGCTATTGTGCCAAAGGGAGATGATGAAATTCAAGATCCACACACATAATCTCTGGCTCAGCCTCTGAAATGTTAATCCCTGGGTAGAATTATTTGAGCTATAGATTGTAATTTATCATCAAAATGGCACTGTGTCAAACAATACTTTTTATGTGTGATGTTTAGAACTATCCAATTTTAATATAAAATGGTTCACAGAGCACTGGCTAATATTTAAGTAGCAACTCTTTAAGGTTGGGATTTGGGAAGATGGAGTGCAGTGGTTTCTTTACATTGAAATACTAATTGTATCTTAGAGAGCTTTTGGAGAATCTTTGCTTTTCATTTTTTTAGTGGCAGTTTAATTTTGGTGTCAGGAAAAAGGATTTTTCAGGAATGTCTCCTGTCATATTAAGAGGTTTTGGAATCATTTTCTTTGTCTTGCTGAGGATATTTTTATAATTATAGAATAATTATATAATAATGCATAAAAACACTCTAGCTGAATAAATTGTATTTTTAAGGGTTTATATGTAAGTTTCAATTCTGGTGGTTTTTTTGTTTGTTTGTTTGTTTGTTTTGGTACTAGGGATTGAACTTGGGACCTTGTGCTTACGAGGCAGGCAGTGGAACCACTGAGCTAAATCCCCAGCCCCTATTCTGGTGTTATATCAAATATTTTATGTTTCTTCTTCTTCTTTTTTTTTTTTTATACCGGGGATCGAACTCAGTCCCTTGCACTTGCAAGGCCCGCAGCGGAACCACTGAGCTAAATTCCCAGCTATGTTTCTTGTTAATGAAATTACCCAACTTCTGACCTCTAGGGGATGCTGTCATAATTATTAGACGTTAGTGTTGTTTTCTTAAACCAAACTCTTCCAGTTTAAAAAGCTGAATAAATTTTAGCAATGTAGGGGAAAGATGGGTACTGCACATGTTAATGTCATTCAGATAATCATTTTGTAGATTTTTCTTACATACAAAAAATTTTTTTTTCTATCAGAAAGCTTAAAATTCAGAAATATCAGCCTAACTATATACTGTTTATTTCACCTTATTATGTTTATTTGTGAGAGGTTCTTTTACTATAGCTGAAAAAGCAGTTGTTTCCTATCTTATTATTAAGAAGCTATTTTATTTACCTTTGTTTTAAGATTTTATGTACCTATTTCTGAGGCTCAGGAAAGAGGTTAATCTAACAAACCTATATAGTTAATCCACACCTCATAAATCATAACATTTCAGTATCTTCATTACTGATTGCAGATGTTGAAGGTATATGCTGTGACCCTGTTAAAAGTATTAGATGATGTAGTATTGATCTGTAAAATACCACTCACTTGTATAAGTATAGGTCTGTCTTGCTATATTTTAGCTCTGATGGGAAATATATTTTATTTAGTGGTGGTGGAGAGAGTGGAACAGGGCTTTGTGAAAAATATGTCCTCTGAAAATGGCTTGAGTTTGGCAGGTGTCTTCTTTTAAGTGATCTTAAAGTTAAGACAGATCTGGAGTTACACCTCTAGAGTAGAAATTGTGCATGTTTAAGACACAGCCTTTCCTTTATAATGCCTAGTTATCAAGAACAGATAATATAGCGTAGTCTTTTGTCTGTTGCTGTTAATAACAGTTCTCTCTGAGACTGAGTAGCCATTTCAAATTACTTTTGGAGTCAGAGGGTTCTGAATGTCCATTGGAAAGAAAAAAAAACAAAACCCCAATATATATACAATAGACAAAGACCTTGAGGCTCTTAACTTGATACTCATACTTAAGTATTACAAAGTTGCTTCATCTATTTCTGTAATCACATCTACAGCGGCTTTAATTTAAATGCCATCATGGAAGTTGATTGAGTTTCAAGTTAACTGAGTGTTTTAAAATGTGACTTTGTCAATTATGTAAACCTCAACCACCCATTCAGAGGACTTTCTGTTTCTTAGTACTGTTACAAAGGACAAGGATTGCTTCAAACATGTACCACTGTTGGTATTCATAGGTGTGACTCTGGATCTGATACTTAACTCTTTATGATCATTTAAGAAGATAGCTGCCAAAGTCAAGGCTGCCATAACCTTTTAAGTAAGCCTCCAGTTCCACATACAGTGCCAATGCATACATCTTCCAACCCACTGCACTGGCAGTCTCATACCTAATGCCAAATACAGTGTTCCAACCTGGTGCCTTTCAGCACATGCAAACTGGTCAGTGTCCAATTTTATCCAACCACCCACATTAACTCTGAAACCTCGTGATGCTGTCATAAATGCCTGCAGGGTAGCACTCCTGCAAGGTTTTAAAAACATGAGATTGTTAAAGCTACCAGGGGGGAAAAGAAACCTTTGCTGATGCCAGCTACCTAAAGCTTGTTTTCTGAGTGCCTTCTTTCATTTGTATATGATGTCAGTGAATATAGTTGGGTAGGAGAAAGGTATTTTATACATCTCTTCCCATATCTTCCTAATTTTAGAAGTCATAAATAGATTTCAGTGGCTAGTCTTTTAAATAAGTCCCATGTGAACATTTGTATTTCCACTGTAGCAATAAAATTGATTATTAATGATTGACCTTTACCCTAACATATTGTAGACTTGGGACATTGAATGAAATAAATGAAGAAATGGTTCCTTGGCTTGATTTGTATTGGTGGAAGAAAGCAAACAGTAGTTTGTCAGGTTGTTAAAAATGTCAATTGAGACATTTTGTAGCACAAAGGATTTTTTTTTCATATAATGTATGGGAAGTTGGATGTTGTTTGAAAAAACACATCTTTGAAAGAAAATTGAATTCCAGCAATACCTCTGTCCGATTAATAATAGGAAGTAAGTTATTTACCTTTATCTTAAGTTGCATTTTATTAGTCATTTGCTTGGTGGTGGCATGTTTGAACATTAAACATTTACAATTTCATAATTCTATAGAAAATAATGTTAATTCATGTAAAGTATTGTGTGTCTGGGAATGTGTTATTAAAACAAATAAGGTTTTATTTCCCCCTAACTTTGTTATGTTATAGTTTCAGTGATAATAAAATAATGGTAGTTTCTTCATTTAAATTAAATAGAACTCTTCAAAAACTAAAGTCTAAAATACTTCAGTATAATTCTGTTACTAGTCTAGCTGTTGACTTTGCAAGTGAATTAAATATTTCTGCAAGAATTATAAATGAAATATCCTTTTGTAGATATTAAAATTTATATAAATATTAAGGGAGCACAGCTGTGTACCATAGTTCCCAGGTTTTATCTTGAATACATTGCTTTTCCACAGCTAATCTGTTTCAAATTAATGCTGTAATGTTTTTGTTGTTTTCTTTAAGTTATAACAGATCATTATGTTATACTATAACTTTAAAACCTAGTTTCCTTATGCATATGTGGGTTTCTTGATTAGGATTTGTGGAATCATAAATTTACAACTTAAATGGGGCTTAGAAATCATAAATCTCTCCGCCCTTGTTTTATGAGAAACTAAGATATCATGATCTAGGAACTAGCCCAATATTATTTGGTAATTAGCAAACTACTTACTATCCTTCTTTATTTATGATCTAGGGTTTTACCAACCTTAAGTATTTCCATGTATATGTGGTGACATGATTTTCAGTATTTGCTTTTTTTATCTTTTCATATAAAACATAATTCAACTGATGTAGAAAAATGGAATTTTATTTTTGTAAGAAAATAATTTTTATAGTCAAAGGTTTTGTAGATAAAGATCAATTTTACTGAAGTAGAATATTTGATAGTATTTAAACAAAACAAGACAGAAGCCATGCTTGGAATATCCATTTACGTTCACTGAACAAAGTCATATGCTTCAGGTTATGTGCATATACTAATTAGACTCTAAAATTTAACACCACACTTACTTGTAAGTTGTGGTTATATTTTTGAAAAATGAACTTATCAAATAATATAAAGTGAATGCTTTTGTTTCATTTTAAAAGATGGTCAATGTAAACTTTTAATTTCATAATTATGTAAAAATATGAATGTAAATTTAAAAAATAAATTAGAATGTCATTTGTCAGGTAACAGTTGTTATTTATTTATTTATTTTTTTAGGAGTAGAAAAGATTTATTGAGAGAAAAAGCTTCTGTCTAAGAGATACAGAAGGGGGACCTGAAAGTGGTTTGCCCCAACAGTTATTATTTAATTAAACTTTTTAATAAATTAATTTCAGTGAAGTTTTTTATATATACAAATGATTATTTTAAGTTTTCATGATTAAAACATCATTTTCAATTTTATAAATTATTAAAATAAAGGAAATACAGAAATAGTATTTGTTCAAAAATAGTTATAAAATACTCTTTAATAATATTTTGGTTATGATTTAGCTATCTAGCAATTAAATCATTTATCCTTGTACTACACTTGTGGGTTTTTTAAATTGATTTTATCCAGTTATTTAATTTTTCATGTAATTATCTTGCATCTCTTTGTTAATTTTAAGGTAATTATAAGGATTTCTTTGGATAGCTAGCAAATGTTAATTTGTAAATTTCTATCCTGACATTCAAAAAATAGCACTCAACAACAATGTCTGTTCTCTGTACATTGTTAATTAATTAAAAGTTTGCTCATAAAGCATTTTTGTTTCAGGATTTCTGAAGGATATATTACATTAAGCCATCTCATTGCAATGTAGTTACAACTCCGGACACTTGGTTGTATATAGTTTAAACTCGGACTAATGTCAATTTACCAGTGCTATTTACAGCACATTACTTCAGTTCTTTGCATTTACTTTTAAGGTATATCTGTTGCTGCAGTCAATTAAAGTGCTACATAGGTTGCTGTCTAAGCCAGCTTAAAGAATAGGGCATGTATTTCCAGTTCTGTGAGCTACAGAATTATTGTACTTTAATATAAGACCTGCTCATGGAAGCAAATAATGTCCTACTAGATTAATGGTTTGTATTCCTTCTTTCTCTTTAAAATATTTTTTGTTTTTGCTTAGTTTTGGAGTAACAGAAATCTAATGATACATGATTAATTTGTGCACTTACAATAGTGTTTTACAAATAGTTGACCTTCAGAGAATGTTTGATAAATGAAATTTTTACTTATCCCTGTACTATACTTGTGGGTTTTAAAAATTGATTTTATCCAGTTATTTAATTTTTCATGTAGTAGTCTTGCATTTCTTTGTTAATTTTAAGGTAATTATAAGGGTTGGAATAATAAGTATATTTTGGTAGACTTTTAAAACCCAGCAAGATGAAATGCATTTATAAATATCAGTAAGTGGGTGAGTGTCCAATTAATTTCATTCTCAATAAATTTAGAGCAATACATTTAAGCTCAATGTACCTACAGTATTCTTAGTTTCATGCCTGAAGAAAACATCTGTTACAGATTCTGTAAATCAGATGTGCTGGGAATAGTGTGCAAATAAATTGATAGGTATAATTTTTTGTTCTTTAGACTTTATGAGCATTTAGCACTTTTAAAGTTTTTAATGTTTATTACCCAGTCATGATGATACTGGAAATACTAAAAAGGAAAATTATTCTTAATCTTATATTAATAATTTGGCTGGTTTATTTTAGCATTTTTTTGTATTTTGAACATGTGCATGTCGTATTATTTTTATTACTATTCTTTGTTTGCATTTAGAATAAATTCATAATTAGCATTACTGTGTTCCATATTTTAAAATGTGCATTATATCTTATGCCATTTTCAGACTTTTCTACAAGTGCTTACAGAGCTAATGTTTTTGCATAATTATAAAAGAGCAGTGTGTTTATTAACTAAACATGTTCACAATGATTGAGTTCTTAGCCACTCACAGAACTGCTTTGCAGGTGTGAGCTATGAGGGGACCTCTATTTCTGCCACAGTGACTCTTTGGAATTGACTCTGGTGATAGCTTGACCCAGTGAAAATCTATAGGGCTTCAGATTATTATACAAAACCCATCATTCACTCAGGCTTTTGGAATGGTCTTGTTGATTCAAGGACAGTTTTTGTGAGTATGTTTGGAGTTGAGGTTAGAAGTAGATTTCAATGCACACATGTCAACAAGTAGATCATATAAAATGAAAGTGATGACTAGTGGGTGTGTGTGGTAAAAATGAAATAAAATTAACAGGAATCACCTGATATTGCTTAATTTATTTTGGTAGAAAGATCTTATTACTTTTCCGGACATTGAAGAGAGTAAGTCTAAACTGTCAGTGATACTTACTTTGTAAATGATGACTCTGCTGTATATGATCTACTAAAGAAAGGAGAAACAGAAAAATCTGTTTCTTTATTCTCCAATAGAGACAAAGTACAAGAAGAATATAATTGAGCTTGGATCAAAAGAAACAATATTTGCCAAATGTTTTAGGAAGAAAATAAGAGGAAGGAGAATCTGTGTGTCAGAGGAACTGTGAAGTTAAGCCCTATATTTGAAATATTGCTTACATAAATTTTTACAGGAGTCCTAAAATTTCCAAATCATTTGGCATCAGCATTCCTTATCATTGCTCTATCCTTATTTCCATCCTGTGTCTAATGCATCATAAGCAGTTTAGTAATAAAATGTAAATTTGTGACTTGACTTCAAATCCAGAATTTCTTTTTTCTTAAGTTGCTGGTTCTAAGTAATCCATATTTTTCCCTATATACTCCATCCTATGTTGGCAGACCTGATAAGTAAAAATCTGTTAAAATGTCATTCACAGTATGATTTAAGTCATTTTACTAGTTTTGACTTTGTTCACACCTAAATAAGTGTTGCAAAAAATTAAATTGCTGTATTTCTTCTTAGATGGATAATTTTATTTAGAAAATTATTTTATTAAAAATTATGAAAGGATAGCATTATACATTTCTCACTGACTCTTCTTGTACATTCATGTTAAAGCTTTTTTTTTTCTATATGAACATTGTTTTTTATACATGAAAAGGGAAGGCATTTTAAGTGACTATACCACACTAAATCTGGGTACTTACTTTCAGGTAATTTCCATTTGGGAAACTCCTTTTGTAATATAACTAGTTTTTACTGTAAAATATTTTAAATATTTCTGTATATTTAAAAATTTTAAATCTTGATAGCTTTTTATCATATTTAGTATGAAATATTCTTTAAGTTGACATATAAAAATTGAAATACTAGACAGATAAATTCACAAAGCTGCTTATAGATAGAAAGTTTGTAGCATTTTCCTAGTTTCACAGTTTGATGAACTGCACTTCCACCTTAAGTGTTTTTATTGTTTGTGAGCCCAAAACATGTATAAACCCTTTCTCTTACTATGTGTATATTTAAATAAGCAACACTTCATATCCCCTCCATGTAAAGTGAAATATTTCCTTAACATTAACACAAGTCAGTTCTCAGCCAAAGCAAATAGAATGAATGCTTTATTACTCATCCATAACTAACGTGTATATACACAGAAAAAAAAAAAGCAGATTTTTTTTTTTTTGACAAGAACCTTTTGATGGAATTAGCAAACCAAAAAAGAACTTTGAGCACAGGTCAAACCCTCTTCTAATTTATGAGTTTAAAAATTGCTCTTATTTTTATCAGTGCAGGTAAATGGTAACAAGTCAAACAATATGGAAGAACTTTTAATGAAAATAAATGTTGTCCTGCCCTTCCTAGCACCGTCCTACTCCTTTGAGGTAGCACCTTTTGTTTCAGCTTATAGTTCTGGTTGTTTCCTCTGTGGGTCTCATTCTATGTGATTTGCTTATACTCTGTTGATTGATCAACTATGGACATTTTATTGACTCTTCAGTTCAGATTGTACATGCCTGGCTGTGAACATTTCAGAAATAAAAATAGCTATTGCCTATAGATTCCATAATTTCATTGTGTGCTCACTATTGTTTCTTCTACTTTCCATATCATCCTCAATCTCAATCCCTTATTCATCACCTCCTTGAAATTTTTCCTTTTTATTTCCCCCTTATTAAAATCTGTTTTTTACCTCTTCCTTACATTAAAGTTCAAATAAATAAAATTCAGATTAGGAAATTTTATATTTTTCTTTTCAAAATACACAAAATTCTTTTAAAAAACAATCTCTATAGGTCCAAGTAATTGCTCTGTTTTGTTTTGTTCCCCTATGGTTTAATAGTTATTGATTAAAAAGTAGGCTTTCTTACTCTTTCTTAATGAACAGTAGCTTGGCATAAAACTTTTGAACCCACAAAGTATAACACTGTGTTCCACAAACCCATCCATCCCTTACGTTTCTACTGTAAATTTGTACTTTAGTGTAATAGTAGCCAATTGTGCCTTTTAGTACAGGATACAGGAAACAATCTTTGTATTTACCTACTTGGTGTGATAAAAAGCAAAGTGTGTATACCTGTGAAAAAGTGTCAAATCAGGATTTGCACCCACATGATGCTCCATCTAACAGGCTTTGTGTATGTCTACCTGAACATCACAGAGTTTAATGCACCTGCTACTCTATGATTTATTTTTTAAAAAGTTTTCTTTAGATTTTTCTGGTAGAAGTAGCCCAATAGTACAATGACACATGAAAAGCCAGATTTGCAAGTTTTGGAGGTCAAAAGTGAATCATCGGATTACTCATGCATGGATGATGAAGGTGATTCATTATGGTAAAATACATGTCTTCAAAACAGAATAGTGATGTGGGTGGATGATGATCATGATCATGACAGTGATGATAACAATGATGATGACTTTGATGTTGGTCACGTGAGCCAGAGTTCCTATGACAGTGATATTGTGTGAGAATTGACTGACTACAGACATAGGGAATGCAGACCTCCTTGGGCCAGATCACTAAGAAAACAGCAATATGAGTACATAGTTGACTAGTCAAAATGTTACATAATGGTCACATAACCAAATGGAATGATCCAGTGTTAGAATGTGATTTGAAAATATAGTGAGAGTCTAGGCAGTGGTGAAATGTATTGGACAAAATGCCAGCCAGCCATTCAGTGTTGGAAATTATTACAGACAAAATGCCGCAAGGTGCTGTGAAAAATACACAAAGGCTGAAATACAAGTAAAATGTTCTGTATGCACCAATAGCTATATTAAAAACGTATTTATTATGACACCTCACTAGGTGAACTGAAAGCATTCATAGGTCTGCTGTACTTAGCAGGGATTTCTCTATGGTATTCACAGGAATGTAAAAGACTTAGGAAAAGTGATAGGTCAAAATATGGCATAAAATTTGTTCCATTATAGATGCAAATATTTATTATGCCTTTAGTTTAAGAATTTATCCCAGAACTCCGCCATCAGGTCCTTATTTGTGTAGTAATAAACCAAATAATGTTGTGAATAGACTTGTTGCTCCCATCTCCCAAACTAATCAGAATGTGACAATCAACAGTTGGCTTACCAGATTCTAATTGATGTTATATTTGCTAACAGAGCACAAATCGACCAGTTCAGGAGCTGTATAGTAACTGATAATGTAGGAACAAAGCAGAAATTCTAAATGAAATGTTGCAGTTTCAACACAGAATTGTATAGTACAATCTTTGTATTTCAGAAACATTTACATTGGCCTTGTATATAGCAAAGAAAAACAAACTGGTACTGCTGATGTCAACATTGTACCATGATGGAAATATTGATAGAGAAGCCTTGACAAAACAGAAGTCTGAGATGAAAGATTTCTACAACAAAACTAAAAGTGGAGATGTTGTTGATGTGTTATGCAGCAGCTATAATGTCACTCAAAACACAAAACATTGGCCAATGGTTGTGTTTTACTCGACCTTAAATGTGTGAATAAATAGTTTGATAGTTTATAAAGAAAATAACAAATGCAAAATATGGAGAAATTTTCTTAAGAGGACTGGGACTCAAACTTGTAAGAGTTCATTTGCAGCAGAGTAAAAACAAAATTTTTCTGCCCAGGGAACTATGCAAAAAAAAAAAAAAATCATGGAGCACATTGGCGAGCTGACAGGTGAACAGGCAGGAGCAATGTCCCAGTGACCTACTATGATAACATGAAAACCAGAAAGATGTCAACTGTGTCATATAAGAAAGGACAGGAAAATAAAATATATATGCTATTATGATATAAGCAATATTTGTGTATGGAACATGCAATTTTCCTGTGTGAAGACTGCCTTAGGTGTGACATTTGAAGCAAAGGTTATTTGTGCTGTAAAGTTCTATTGGTATTTTCATTGTAGTTCACTTAGGTTTTTATTTCTGATATTATTTCTTAGGTTTGGTAAGCAAGGAAACAGCTGATGTGAAAATATTGATGTTTATTTTAAATGTACTCTATATTTAGAATTTTATATTTTATTGATATTTTGTGTCCCTATTAACTCATATTGTGTAATACAATAAGGACCTCCTGACAAAAGAGCCAACAAGACCAGTGAGATGTCAAGTGTGTCCTACAGAAAGGCCAGGGATGCAAAGCACTTGTGCTGTCAAGTATAAGTAATATGCATGTATGGAACATGCTGTTGTCGTGTGTGAAGACTGCAGGTGTGAAAATTGAAGTAAAGATTATTTTTTTTTTGTACAGTGCTATTGGTATTTTTTTTGGGGGGGGGTGTTGAGACAGTCTCTCACTATGTAGTTGAGACTGACCTGGAACTCACTATGTAGCCCAGGCTGGTCTAGTCTCGAACACACAGTGATCCTCTTGCCTCAGCCTCCTGAGTGCTGGGATTACAGGCATGTGTCACCATGCCCATATATGTGTATTTTTTTTGGGGGGGGGTGTTGAGACAGAGTCTCACTATGTAGTTGAGACTGACCTGGAACTCACTATGTAGCCCAGGCTGGTCTAGTCTCGAACACACAGTGATCCTCTTGCCTCAGCCTCCTGAGTGCTGGGATTACAGGCATGTGTCACCATGCCCATCTATATTGGTATTTTCATTGTAGTTCATATAGGAATTTATTTCTGTTGTTCTTTTTTAGATTTTGTGCACCAAAAAAGTTGATGTTCAAAATTTTGATGCTTTTTTATACTCAATAAATATTAACAATTCAATACTTAATTTTTGTGATATTTTTTCCTTTTAAGTACTGATTGTTTAATATAATAAAACCCATAAAATTAAAACTGATAATTTATCAATAGAATATCCTAAAGAACATTTATTTAAATAACATTTATTCCCCTATATGACACAATTAGTGTTGTGCTCCACAAAAATATGAAAGAGCAGACATTGAATAGATTTGACTTGATTTTATGCTGTAAGGTTTTTACATTATACTCAGTAGTAATTTAATATTATTCTCATAGTAATACAATGAGTAATAAATTTTGTAATGTCGGTCTTTTTCACTTTTCTGCCCCTTCTGCTTGCCTTAGCTGGTCCTTTTTACTCTTTTTCTGACAAACTCCTTCAGTGTTAACTCATTCCTACCCACCATATTTTTCTAGGACATAATTCCAATTTAAAATGGTAATCAGGATAAAAATGGAGATCTCTATTAAATTTTAGGGCTTTTACTAGAATACATCAATAACTTCTAGAGATCCCTGTACTGACTTCAGTCCATTTTGAACAACTTGTTTGGGGACTATTCCTGGAAATATGCATGAAGCTGTGTGACTCTTGCCTGCCTAAATCTTTCTCAGCATTTTATGAATTACCTTTGATAACTTCTGTTACTCTACAAAATAAGTCTGTAGTTAAGTCAGAATTCTTTCCTTAAAAGTAGAGATATTAGGTTGTAGATCAAGATTACTAGATTCTCATTGATTTTTTTATTATTTTAAAATCTATAAATGGAAAGGCATTCTCACAGGTGAAAAGCTTTGCCTTTTGAGGTATCCTAATTGTGTTCTGCAGGCTGACATCTCTCTTAGTATACTCAAAAGTAGAATTTACTGTTATTCTGCCTTATCTTGACCTACAACCTAATATCTCTATTTTTAAGGCAAGAATTCTGACTTAACTACAGACTTATTTTGTAGAGAGGATAATATCAGATTAAATACCTGTGAAGAATAACCTCACAGTCTTGTGGAGACATTAAGGAAACAGAAGTAATAATTTATATCATGTGGGATCTGGTGTGGCTAACTACCACTGGGAATTAGGGAATGCTTCTCAGAATATTTGATACTTAAATGCAGTGGTTTTTAAATGTAGTGATGGGACAGTTTTGTCCCTTAGGGAACATTTGGCCATATCTGCAGACAATTTTGTCATGACAATTTTGTCATTTTGTAGGAGAGGATGTACTACTGGCTTCTTGTGGATAGAGGCTGGGGATGCAGCTGAACACCCCACAATATGTAGGAAAGCTACCCATAATAAAAAATTATTAGTTGCGAAATGTCAGTAAACCATGTTTGAGGAACTTTGCTTTAGCTTATTTTTCTTCCTCTCTTTGTAGTGTCTTTTGCTCCTCTCCCTCAATATACATACAGTTTTTAGAAAATTACACAAGTATTAAATAAGAATAGATATTAAATATAATAGACTGT
Source organism: Fukomys damarensis (assembly GCF_012274545.1). Lineage (NCBI taxonomy): Eukaryota > Metazoa > Chordata > Mammalia > Rodentia > Bathyergidae > Fukomys > Fukomys damarensis. Next base: position 39,494,173 of record NW_022900914.1, read on the forward strand.
TACTGGAAAGGGCACAACTATTAAGAAATGTATAAAGTAAAAAAAAATGAAGGCTAGCCCCCTATACAGTTTTTCTAGATATAGAAATATATCATCATATTTTAATGAAGACAGTTTAGAAAATAAAATGTACAGTGTATGATCCCAGTTTTTCTTAAAACCAAATCTAAGTAAACTAGAAAAATAACAAAGAATATTGTAGGATTAACTATCATTTTCATGTCCACTTTTTGCAACAAAACTTCAGTACTTTTATCTTTATGTTTAAAGTGGGTTTTTGGGGGAACAATACATGGTTGAATCAGTTTTTTATTGATTCTGATAATCTCTTCGTGCAGTTAGAATATTGGCAAATGATTTGAAATCATTGGATTAATATCTGTCGTCTTTGTTACTGTTTTCTAGTTTGTTTTCCTATTCTCTGTTCCATTTATGTCTTTTACTCTTTTCTGCCTTTTGTGGTACTAATTGAGCACTTAATATGATTTTGTTTTGCTTCCTTTCTTGTAATACCAGTTAATCTTTTAAAATTGTGTTTTAGTGATTGCTTCAGATTGGTAAATTTACTCATCCAAGTTACTTTGAATAACACTGTAGTACTTCACAGGTAGTATATGTACTTTATAATAAAATAATCCTATTTCGTTCCTTCATCCTATAGATCATTACTTTCATTCATTTTGCATACATATAACTACACATAAATGTATTTAGATATGATATACATGTAAGTATACATAATAAAATAATAGCATTGTTTTATTCTGAATAAACTGTTGTCTGTTAGATCAATTAGGAAGAAGAAAAATAATTTTGCTGTCATTTATTTCTTTTTTGGTGCTTTTCCTTTCTTTATTATGTACATTGAATTTCTGATCTATATACTATTTTCTTTCTATTTGAAGAATTTCTTTTAGTGTTTCTTCTAAGGCATATTTATTGGCCAATATTTCCTCAATTTTGGTTTGTCTGTACTCCCTCCCTCCCTTCCTTTCTCCCTTCCTTTTGCTGGGGTTTGGACCCAGAGCCTTGCATATGCTAAGCATGTGTTCTGCTACCAAGCCATATCTGCAACCCCTATCTCCAATTTTCTATAGTTTGAAAATAATAAACCTCACTGTAGTTTATTTTTTTATCTTTACATGTTTTCCAACCTCCTGAATGTATGGTTTGGTGTCTGACATTAATTTGGGGGAAGATCTTGGCCAGTATTGTTTCAAATATTTCTTTTTTTAATCTCTGGTATTCCCAAGCTTTTTATAGTTGTACCATAGCCCATGGCTGTTCTGTTCTTTTTTTTTTTTAAAGATTTTGTCTTTGGTAGTTTCCATTATATCCTCAAGGTCAGAGGTGTTTTCTTCATCTGTGACCAGTTTATTAATAATCCTGTCAAAGACATTCTTCATTTCTGTAATAGAAATGTTCTTATTACATAACTAAATAGAACTCAGCATTTCTCATTGGTTCTCAAAATTTCCATCTCAAGGCTTATCAAACCCTTTCTTTCTTGCATATTCTCTACTTTATCTATTTGAGTTACTAGCATGTTAATTATAGTTGTTTTTAATTCCTGGTCTGATAATTCTAATATCCCTTCCATTTCTGATTCTGATTCATATGAAAACAGATACCATATATTTACATAATTTAATGTGCAACTTCTAATATTCAGGTTTATTAAGTTTTAAAAACAAGATTTTAGAACTAATATGCCAATAATTTCTAGAAGGCTAGAAAAAAATATATCAAAATGTACTGTGGTTTAGCTAGTTGGTAAAGTTTTGAACACTTCTCTGTATATTTTTGCTTTTATGTGGCGAAATCAGAAGAATATATATAGCATTAAAAAGGTAATCACCCTCAAAGAATCCTCAGATGAAATCTAGGTATGTGCATTCATGTAGAGAAAGGGAGACAAAGTCCAAAGGCTTTAGTAGTGGCAGGCTGAAATTTAGAAGGAAGAGACAGTGGAGATAGGAAGAAGAGTCTAGATTCTGGAGAGATTTAACAACCAACTTGGCTAAATGTGTCCTGGGATTAAGAGGCTTGATATTGATAGATAGATGGTGGTGTACTGTTCAGTGAGATTTTAAAAAAGACTAAGACAAGAAACAGTTATGGGATAGAGATGAGTTAAATTTAGTCATGTTTTATTTATGATGCAGTGAGAGTGGACAGTTGGCATTTGTATGCTTAACATCTGGAACTCGGAAATAGGTCTGTCTGTCTGAAGAGTTGGTAGTCAGTATGCACATTTGAGCCCTGAACTTGAAAGAAGTAATGCCTTGGGTACTATACTCAGGGAATTGGCACTGAGCTATGTTCCCAGCCCTTTCAAAATCTTTTATTTAGAGTCTTTTTACTTTGGATATCTTTAAGCTGCTAAGTTGCCCAGGCTGGGTGTAAATTTGTGATTCAAAGTGAAACAAACTTGTGAAACAAAGTGCTGGGATTATAGGCCTGTACCATCATGTCCGGCATGAGGTCCTTTTTTAAAACTAATAGGTGATTATATTTCTTTTTCTATATCCCTTGGAAATTAATTTTTTAAAATCTTCTAATTTAGTTTCCTGTTAAACGACTACATGAAATAGTACAGGTACACGTTTTTTGCTTTCTTAGGACTGTGGGAGGAGGAGTTGGTGTAAACTCAGTTTTGTAGTAAAGTTGACATAAGAATCACTGTCCCCAAACCCCTAATTTGAACAATCCACAATCCATTTAGACATTTGATTAAAACACCATAACTTGTATTTTTAGTTTCATCTGGAGTTTTCCTCTGAGAAGGTTAAGTATTTTGATTTGGCTTTTTTTTTTTAAGAGGAAAGTTAGATTGACTTTATATATGCTAAAGTCAATATAATAATTCTATCAATATTGATGAATACATATCTAAACTGATTTTAAAATGCTGACTCTGTTTACATTTGAGCTACCAAACTCTTCCATCCAACCATCTAAGTTAGTTATTTTAGCTGATATATTTTCTAATTAAGTCTTTGTGGTTGAGAGCTCCCTGTGGCATGTCTGCTTTAGCATTTAATTGCTCCATGAGTTCCAAATTAAATTCTGTAGTATTCCATTTTGGTCTGCTGATGAAGCAAAGATCTTTTCAGCATGGCCCAAGAAATGCTGTGCTGTGACAGTTTGAAGGGCCAGCATTGTGATTTTGAAAAATTTTTAATTGACTTCCAGATTGTCTTTTGGGGGGGATTGGGGGGTGTTTGAGACAGGGTCTCACTATGTAGTTAGTTGAGACTGACCTGGAACTCACTATGTAGCCCAGTCTGGTCTTGAATTCCAACTCACAGCAGTCCTCCTGCCTCAGCCTCCTGAGTACTGGGATTACAGGCGTGGACCACCATGCCCAGCTCAAGATTGTCTTTTGAAATGATAAAAAGTCCATTTGGAAGTCAAACTATTTGAGTAAAAATTGTCAAGAGACAGTGTTCTGTTAGGTACCACATAAAGTAGTGGAATAAACCCATGGCATCATGCTACAGTGAACTCTTTGTATCATTGAAAGCTCTAAAAGGTTCACCATCACAGATATAAGGTATTCTTGCATTGGGGTGACAGGTTGGATTAAGAAACTTCTACAGTGTCTTCAAACTCGATGTCATTTCATTTGACAGTTTGTTTCTCAAGTTAGTACAGAAAATGGGTGTTTATACATATAATTGAATGTTGTACTTTACTCTGTGAAATCATTAATGAAATCATGAGACAGAAATGAGATCTGATAACGGAGACTTTCAATGCCAACATTGTCCTAGTCATATATTCTTAAAATACTTTCAGAATTTTAGTTTGCTTGTCTTTGTTTCTTGGTGCCCTGATTCATTAGTACTCAGAACAGAAATTAAGAGTTCTGATGGATAGAGAAATGAATAGGTTCAGTCATGACATTATGAGACTCCAGAACAGTATGTGACACACAAGTAGTGATTTATCATTAGGTACTTTATCACTAAGTAGTATTTGTTAAGACATAGCATCTAAATAGACAAAACAGCAAAACCTAACATGGTTGTGTTGATAATCACAGGTCCATATCTAGAGAGTTCCAGTCAACCAATCCTGTTAAGTCTTAAGAATTCTAAGTTGAAGAACTTAGATCAATGTGAGACAGGTAAACTTTGTTATGATTGCTGTTTATCAAAATAACTCAGTTTTGTTTTTGTAAGATTCACATGAAGAATTTTCTCTTTCTGCTGCTGAATAATCTCTATCAGAAAAGTGACTAAAAATATAGGTAAAATATTTTTTAAAAATCTTTTAACATGCACTCCTCACATGACACTGATAGAATCTGAAATGTTTTTATGAAATCATAATAGTGTTCATTGAAAACAGACAATCTGGAAAATATACATTTATTATAGCTTTTCCATTGGGAGTTTCTATTAAATCCGTGATTTGCTGCTTCTATGTTTACACAGAGATGCAAAAGTTTCTAGCACTTCCCATCCCTTTTAAGAAGATCCTCTTGTCGCATACATCTGAGACACCAGAGTTTTATATTAGTAAAAGGATTAAGTTTCAGCACTTGAGTACTAGTTTTTTTTTAAATTCTGCTCTGTGACTGAGACGTATGCATAAACACTAATGCTGTATTATAAAGGACAAAGTTATTCAAGAAAAAGAACTTGTGGGCTGGGGATTTAGCTTAGTGGTTCAGTGGCCTGCCTTGCAAGCGCAAGGACCAGAGTTCAATCCCCAGTACTGGTAAGGGGCGGGGGGTGGGGGTAAGAAAAAGAATTTATGCTCCTATTTGAATTGTAAACTAAGGTAAGACCTTTTTTCTGGATTTTTTTTGGGGGGTGGGGTACCAGGGATCAGGGATAGAAGTCTCAGGACCTTGCACTTGCAAGGCAAGCACGGGCACCATTCGCTAAATCCTGGACCCTGGAATATTATTTTTACTTGGAATAATGGCTAAGAAAAAACTGCGATTATTCAGCCTTATGTATAAACAACTGAATATGTGTTTATGATAATATTCAGGCTTTCAGTGGAAAAATGAGATCATGAAAATCTTGTACCCACTACTTTTAGCTTAATAGTTTCTGGCTGTTTCAAGATTTTTTATTTTTTATTTTTTTAATAAAAGAGGTGGTATTAAAATGTGATTTTTAAAAATTTTTATCTTTTATGAGTACATGTTTACAGTACATAATGATCACATTCTTTGTGGAGAACTGGTACATGTACATGACACATCACAGTTTTTTTTTCATCCCCTTCTCCTGTCCTCCCTCCAGTCTCCCTGAATTTCTTGGTTCCCCTCCCATTTGCAAAAGATCTGTCTCCCTTCTTCCTATTATCTTTTATTTTGTTCTTCATTTATACTGAGGGTTTCTCATGTAAGAGAAAGGATAAGATATTTGAGCTTGTGTATCTGATTTATTTCACTTAGGATTTTGGTCTCAAGGTGTATCCGTTTTCTTACAGATGACTGAAGTTTATGGTTCTTTATGGCAGAGTAGTACTCTATTATGTATAAATATCATGTTTTATTTATCTATTCATCTATTGATGGACTTAAAGGCTATTTCCAAGTTTCAGCTGATATGAATTGTGCTGCTATAAATACGGATATGAATGTATCACTGTATATGATATCTTTAACTCTTTTGGGAAAATACCTAGAAGGGGCATAGCTGGGTCAAATGGAATTTTTAGTTTTTTAAGGACTGTCCACACTGATTTTCATAACTGTTGTACTATTTTACATTCTTACCAACAATGTAGAGGAGTTTGTTTTACCTCACAGCCTTGACAGCATTTTTTATTATTAGATTTCTTGATGGTAGCCATTTGTTCTAGAGTAAAATGGACTCACAGTGTTGTTTCAATTTGCATTTTTCTAAGGATTAGTGATGTTGAACATTTACCTTGTATTTATTGGGCATATATACTCCTATTCATTTTAGATGCCTGGGTTTTTTTAATCTTATATGTTGGGGGGGTGTAAGTTTTTTTAGTTCTTTTTATATTCTAGATATTAGTCCTCTGTCTGAGGAATAGCTGGAAAATTTTTTTCCCATGAAATTTCTTATTTCTCCATCAATTTTGAAAGATTGTTTTGCAGGATACATCAGTCTGGATTGGCAGCTGTTTTTATTTTTAGGATGTGAAACACATCAGTTTAATATCTTTTGACCTTTAAGGTTTGTGTTGAGAAGTTGGCTATAATTCTTTGTATTATTTCCTGTATGATTGAGGTTTTGTTCATAAAGTCTGCCTACATGTATATCTTGAAGAGTTCTACCTGTTCTGTCTTCCAATAGATTTAGGGTTTCTGTTGTAATATTTAGGTCTTAGATTCATTTCAGTTTTGGTTTTGTGCTTGGGTATAGATACAGGTCTAGGTTTAATCTTTAAGATGTGGAAAGCCATTTTTTACAGTACCATTTATTAAAGAGGCTGTCTTTCTTCCAGAGAAGGTTTTTGGCCCCTTTGTCAAAGACAAGGTGGCTAAAGATGTTTGGAGTTGTTTCTGAGTCTCTTAATCTATTCCATTGATGCTCAGGTCTACTTTTTCGCCAGTACCTTAGTATAATTTCAAGTCAGTGACTGTAAAGCTCCCTGCCTTGCCTTTGTTGCCTGGAATTGGTTTTGCTATTTTAGGTCTCTTCTGGTTCCAAATGAATTTTAGGATTGTTTTCTCTAATTCCGTGAGGTATAGTGTTTGTATTTGATTGGGATTACATTAAATCTGTATAATAGTTTTGGAAATATGGGCATTTTCACTATTATTGGTTCTTCCTACCCAAGAACAAGGATATCTTTCCATTTTCTGATCTTCTTTTAGAATACTGTAGTTGTCCATGTAGAGGTATTTTACTTCCATCATTAGATTGATTCCCAAGCATTTCGTTTTTTTTGATGCTATTGTCATTCGTTTTTGTATCATTTTTTTGTTAAGATAAGCCCATTTTTTATTAGTGTCTTCTATAAACTCTTTGTTTTGTTATCTTTGAGCTTACCTTATTCTAACTTGTTTTTATATCTTCTGTTATCCTTTCAAATAATTCAGCTGTGTGGCTCTTAATTTCCTCCTCCTTGATCCTCCTTAAATTAGTTTTGGGGGGAGTTCGAAGTTTTTGGAAGTATTTTGTTGGCTGTCTCCTCATGTTTCTGTTGTTTTTTTTGTTTGCTTGGCTTGTGCTGAGATTTGCGAGTTGATGATAGTGGAAAACTTTGTTGGTAGTATGGAGACCTCCTAGTGCCTGCTTTTCACTGATGCACTTTGAATGATGTGTCTAATTATAGGCCTGTTCCAAGATCTCACCACTTTCATTTAGTTCAGAGGGGAATCTGCAGTTTTTTTGGTCCAGCACCCCATTCTCCAGGAATGGCCTGAAGTATTGTTAATGACACAAAGACAATTTAGATATTGGCATACAGAGAAAACCTATTAATAGCAAGAACTATGCATCTTGGCAATATCAATAAATTCAGCAGCTATAGTAATTGTTCTACCTGTTCTATCTTCCAATAGAGTGAGGGTTTCTGTTTCAGTATTTAGGTCTTAGATTCATTTCAATTTTGGTTTCATGCATAGGGAGAGGTACTGGTCCAGGCTTAATCCTAGACAAATTGGATATTAACATACCCTAAGAAACAGTGATGTACCACCCTTCAGCATAGAAAAGAGATCTGTAAGTATAGTATAAACACTAGAACAACCAAATATTAACATAAATATCTGCTAAATGTATTATTTATACCTCCACTAATAATAGAACAGTATTCAACAATAAGAGGATAGTGATAATTATTTAAAGATTTATAAAGCCTAAATGTTATACCATTAAGGATAAGGGGGTAAGCAATTGAAGAATAAAAAAAAAGTAGAATTTGAAAAATTAATCAGTGGAGGTTGAAGAGAGAAATGTATAAAGGATCCTATTGAGGAATAAAAGGAAATTAATAGTTTTAGATAAAACTAACAAAAAAGAACAAAGGAAAGAAGGAAAAAACCCAGCAACATAAACATAAAAAGAAAAATAAAATGGGCATGGTGGTGCACACCTGTAATCCCAGCACTTGGGAGGCTGAGGCAAGAGGATTGCTACAAGTGTGAAGCCAGCCTGAGCTACATACTGAGTTCAAGATAACCTGAACCCCATAGCGAGACCCCATCTCAAAGAAAAAGAAAGGAAACTATTAAAAGGAGAAAAGAAAAAAGGAGAAACCCCTTCTTATATCCTCCCTCCCCCAAATAAATGAAGGCAAGGGGAAAAATTAAGTAAATTTTTTTTCCTCTGCCTGTTTGAATGAATAGTTTCTTTTTGGGTTCTGCAGAAAGTCACAGTTTTCTCCATCTAGATATATGGGCTGTGAGTTTGTAAGTGTCCCCTTTGCTGCAGAAGCCCCTCTATCAACATACCCCATACTGTGGCAACTGGTCAAGCCAAGGTGTGTCCTTGATCATTTTGACAGATGGAGAGAGCAGTCAGGCTACTGGTCTGTGCTAGATGTTGGCAGTGGGATGAGTTTTGAAGCAGAAAAGAAAAACTTGATACCTGTACTTTCAGATCCACTTGCCTTTGAAAACCACACTGCCCAGGCCTGTTTTCTTACCACAGAGGCAAAACCCATGTTCTTCCCGTCCTCAGTGTAAACATCTGAGGGGTTTGATGTTATCCTGCAGCCTCTCTGCAACTGTCTTCTGTGGCTGTCTCTCAGTCATTTTGGGAGAGTAACACTGGGAACCCTGAAGTGAAGTTGTTTTGTGGCCCAGTCTTATATAATCAATTCCTCCCTGAGATGGCACCTGTTAAACTTTTAGGTAGTGTAGTGGGCTCTGCATTGGATTTCTTCATCAACTCTAGCCTACCATGGGGAAAGATTCACTTTGGGAGCCACACTGTTTTGTACTTCACAGTAGGTGTAAGCTTTACTTGGGGCTAGTACTGCCGGTTTGTCTGTTTTTTTTTCTCTCTGAAGCTGATAATTCTTTGGGCTTATTTTTTCTCTTGGGTGTTGACCCTGTCCCTGATCAGGTCAGTCAGTTGGTCTGTGCTTCTGCTGCCCCATGCCAAGGGGAAACAAAGAACAATGTGGCCTCTCAGTTGTCAGGTGAATGTGGACAGGGAGTAGAAATGGAGTTGGCTAGGCAGGTTCTGTCAGTATGGCATTTGCCCCAGTGAGTGGTTCTAGAAAATGTTAGTGGGGGTTATTGAATAATGAAATGTATCAACATCTAATTCCCCTCATTCGGGGAATCAATATTTTACAGATGACCAAAGTATAATGTTATAAAATTATACATGGGTAAAAGATTCATTCATTGCACATGGTAGAACAATGGATATTAATGACCAGTTATAAACAATTTTCATTAACTTTGTCACCAGTATTTAACTTATTGATTTATATCCTTTTAAAATTAAAATATGGAATCTTCCATAAATTTGTATTTTGTCCTTGCTCAGGGGCTATGTTAATCTTCTGTATAACATTGCAATTTTAGTATATATGCTGTGAAGGTAAGCATACAAGCATTAACTTTTAAGGTTAAGAGTAATACAAGAAGGGCCCTTTTACTGTATATAGTGAGTATCAGTACTGAAAGTCTCAGTTACAAATCACCGAGAAAAAATAAAGAAAAATTAAGGATTGGAAAAATGAGATGAATATCTATTTACAAAAGCAACTGACTTTCTATAAAATACATTTTAAAAGACAGAATGACTTGTACTACTAAGAAAAATAAAATACCAAGGAATAAATCTAAGAAAATGTGTACATGATGTGTGTGGAAGAAATGATAAGACTTTGAAATATATTGAAGGCCTAAATAGGTATATAGAGGGAACTATACAATTTAGAAGATGGAGACTTTGTGAAGATGTATATATACATTTATCTGTAGATTTATGTAATTGCAGTCATTATCTTAGTTGGATTTTTCATGGAACATGAATGTTATACTATGTGAAATAAGCCAACACAAAAGGAAAATAATATGGTTCCATTTAGATGATGAATATAAATTTGTAGAGACCAAAAAAATAAATGTTATCATGTCCTGAAGGAGGGGAGAATTGGGAGTTATTGTTTAATGAGTGCAGTGTTTCTTCTTGAAAACTTCTAAAAACAGTGTTGTGAGTGTGTTTCAGATTTTGTTACAATTTCATTCCTTTTTAATAGTGAACAGTATTCCATTGTTTGTATGTACCATATGAATCCATTCATTGGGCAGCGTTTTCTTTAGGGGTGCAGACATAGATTTTGGAAAGGTAAAGGGAAGGACTAACCCAAAGTTCTGGAGGAAGGAGTGGGAGGGATGCAATTTGAGAAGGGGATGATGATATATTTAAGGTAATGGTAATGGTCTCTTTCTAGAGTACTAAGTGTTCATTTTATTAATAAAGTAGTATTTATATTTCATACCTTAATATGTATGATATATTTTATAATTTGTTTAAAAAGTTAAAATGATAATGCCATGAATTGAATTTTCAGTGTCTTGTGAGAAACCTAATAGGTGAAGTATTAGTACATGACAGAATCTTTGAGAACATTCTGTGTATTAAAGTTCTGAAAAATCATTATGTCTAAGTAAGTTTCTGATAATCTCCTGCCTCTGGTCTACTTATATGGGAGAAGGAATTAAATATCTAGCATATGGTTTATTATGTGTGTGATATTCTAATAGAGAAAGCCAAATACTTTCATAGAAGAGGCACTATACATTTACTCATCTTGGTGTTCATAATATATGAAATTGCCTACAGTGAACTATTTTGTAAGAGATAGAATAGAAATATTCTGACTTGAATAACTTAGGTAAGTACCCTCACTATCTTCCTAGTGAATACAGAGTACTCCATTTAGCTGCATTGCTTGATTCCATTATATTATATACCATGTTGTTAGCTTTATCTAGAAAAAAGAGGCAAGATTTACTACATATATTTTTGGTAAAATCCATATTGTTTAGGGTATTTATAAAAAAAAGCCCTAAAGAAAAAAGTCTTGAGTCTTATTTGAACATATTCCTTTTATATTAGTTTGTTTCTGATTAGAAAAAAATACTATAGTATCTTTTGTCTTTCATGGTCATGTACAGAAAAAAGTTTATTCATAGGTTTTTTTTGGTACTGGGGATCGAACTTGGGACCTTGTGCGTGGGAGGCAGGCGGCGGAATCACTGAGCTAAATCCCTGGCCCCATAGATACTTTTGTTGTTATCACCTGAATCACAAAGAGAATACATTGAGGTAAAGTTGACTATAGGTATATAGCAAAGTGGAAACCATGCCTGAATTTTAATAATGCAACTACATTATTTTGAATTAAACATTTTGCACTGATTTGTGAATTTTTCTCATTTCATGAAAGGCAATCCTGGTTGGATCCTGTTTATAAACTTAGTGTAATAACCCAGATTAAATGATCTATGAAAATTAACAGCCACCCTCTTTCTGCTGAATGCTAAGCATTTTCATATATTATTGCAAAAATTTCTGTAGGGCATATTTCTAAGATAGGAATATGGTTAATCATAAGATTTGCATTATTCAACTTTACAGGGTAATGCCAAGTTTTTCTCTAAAGTTCTGTATCAGTTGAAACTCTCCAGCAATATAAAAGAGTTTGCATTGTACATTCTTAGTATTGTTCAGCTTTTAAAAATATATGCCTATTAAAATGGATACATATTGAGGATATACTCCTAAGTGAAATAAATAAGTCACACATGTGTATAAATGCTGAATAGTTTCTCTGCTATGAAAAACTATAATAGTACATAAGATCCTAATAAGATAATTGACCATGTGAAATAGGAAGAAAAGGGCTAAAGGTGTAGGGAAAGTGGGAAGGTAGGGGAAAGGTAATAAGGGAAAAGAAAAAACATGAGAAAATGAAAAAATGGAAATAAAGTGTTTGTAAATGGGGAGGGGAGGAGGGGGTGAAGGGAGGGCAGGGACAAGGAGAGAAAATGAGAACCAAGACCTGTCATGTAAAGGTACAAGATCCCAATAATAAATGTAACTGTACTGTGTACCTAAAATGTACCAATAAACTCAATAAAAAAAAATTACAGTGAGAGGGCCTGGAATTTAGCTCAGTGGTGCCACTACATGCCTTGCAAGTGCAAAGTCCCAAGTATGATCCCTGGTACCACACACACACACAAAAAAAAAAAAAAAAAAAAAGAAAGAAAAGAAATTTTTGTTAAAATAATTTCATGTAAGTGCTTCCTAAAATTAGTAGTGGTAAAAGTGTGTGTGTGTTGGAGAGGACTGGTAGTGACAGTGTTCCTAGGTCTACTAATTTAGGGGTATATAGGAATGAGATGAAGGTATGCATGTGTTTTGACAGGATATCCTAATTTTACATAGTTTTAGTTTTTAAATAGACACTAAAGCTTAATAATCTCTGGTTAAATGATACAGGTAATTGTGTGTAGAATTTAGTAGATTTTATTGCTTATGTAAGTAACTTACCAAATACTTAAAACCTCCTGTTTGTCATAAATGTGAGTTAAACAGGAAAGCTTTTCTATATATTTGTGTTCTAAAAAATGAAATTGACAGAATGTTGATTATAATATGTTAGATTTTACAGGAACCATCGTTCAACTGAACTTTCAAACTTAGGCTTATTTTCAAGTTATCTTTATTTTTGTAGTTTGATTTTTTAAATAAAATTAAATAATTATATTAAGGCATCAGGGTCATACTTTGTGAAACAGATTTAACCAAAACTGAAAATAATATGTGACAGTTTCTATGTCATGCTTTCAAAACAGGCTTTAAATCCTATATTGTGTGTAGAAGTTGTTAGCTATTCTAAAGGTACAATAAGAGATTATTGTTCATATCAGTGTAATAAATTGATACTCCCTGATCGTACTTTTTCATTTTGTATATTGTCAGAACCTTGGACCTTAATCTTATTCTTTGATTGACAGTAGCAAACAGGGAAAGAACACTTGTATTGTTTGGGATAGTCACATCTGTTCAACTCTATTCAGTTGAGGGTATTTGCATATTCTTAAGTATTTCTTCTGAGAGGGCTTAAATCCTTCTCAAGTGCTTGATGCATTTCTGAAATTCATTCATAAGGTATCTACATGCACTAATAGTTCTGTATTATATTGCTATACATAATCTGACAGATAAGACCACATTTTAAAACCAGATATTCTTTAGGGATGTTACATTACATTTGTACTTAATTCTACTGGGCAGAAATGTCAGGCTTTTTTTTTTTTTTAAAAGAATATCTTTTATTTTGATCAAATTAGTATATCCTTATTTTGGGCAAATTTGTCAATCAAAGAACAAATAAAGATTTATTAAATTGTAATTCAAATGTATTAATGGCAGCTTTTCCTGCCTTTCTTGGGAGATTGAGTAATTTTATAGAAAATAATAGAACTCAAGTGGACATTTAAGGTCTTCCTTATTTTATAGGAAAGGTTATGGAGGATCAAGTTTCTTAACTTGTTCAAGGTCACATATTGGGAACTAATCCTTAAATGTTGCTTTTAAATCTCGGATCAGTCAATCTTAACGAATAATGGTATATGACCTCTGATTTACATTATTATAAATTATCCTACATTTAAAAATTTTCCCTTCCCATTAGAACACAGTCAGGGATTATGCCTTATCATCATCTCTCTCCAGAATTTACAGTGATCTACATAAAGTTAAGGCCAGTCATTATTTTGCTGTCCTCTTCTCCTTTGTCTCTTAGGCTATTATTCTGTAAAGGAAAATTATGAAAATGAAATTTTAAACACTTTGATATCAAACAAGTTTCATTTTGCATTCTATTTTTGATGAATTGGATATGCTGAAAAGAATTTTGAGATTCTGCTGCTAGCAGTGTTTCCATGGACATGGGATCAGAGAAACTGATTCTTTCTTTGGAAGGGAGAGGAAATTATGCACTGGCATGATCAGAGAAGGCTTTGGGAAAAAATAAGGCTCAGGCCACAAGATAGATACAATTTAGATTCTGTAAACCAGGCATGGAGGAGCACACCTGTAAACCCAGAAGTTTGGGAAGCTGAGCCAGGATTGCTAGTTCAAGTCCTACCTGGACAATTTAGTTAGACCCTGTGTCAAATAAAGAATAGGGGATATAGTTCAATGTCAGAGCACCCCTGGGTTTGATTCCCACGGATGGACACAGACACACACAGACACACACACACACGCACACACACACACACACACACACACACCAATTTAAGAAGAATGCCTAGGCTGGGAGTTCCATTAAAAAAAAAAAGGCCAGGGATTTAGCTCAGCGGTTTGGTGGCCTGCCTTGTAAGCACAAAGACCAAAGTTCAATCCCC
>NW_022900914.1:39508596-39513876 GCF_012274545.1 Fukomys damarensis
GAAAAAAAAAAAAAAAAAAAAAAAATACAGATTTTTACAAAGGAGAAATACCATTAGATAACATTAAATCTAACCTAAGGAAAGAAAACACTTCTTGAGTAATTGTTGTTGCCTAGCCCTGTGCTAGATCCTCTTTTCATAATAATCCTAAAGACTTTCTGTCCTAGTTTTTTATTTTTGCTCTTCTTTTCCTGATTTATTTAAGGTTGTTTTAAATTTAACTTGTTTCTGCCCAGGCCATTTCTTTCTGATTTTTAGATTTTTTTGCTTATATGTGAAAGTTATGATATATCTTCATCACATTTTTATTTATTATTGTGTTATAAAAATTCATTGGAGAAGAGAGTACTTCATTATTATTTGATCTTATTATTTAGCTATAAAATAGCAAGTAACGTAATTTTTTTTGTCCTCTAGGAATCCCCTTCTGGTCGAAGGAAAGCTCTTGCTACAAGTAGCATCAATATGAAACAGTATGCAAGCCCTATGCCAACTCAGACTGATGTCAAGTTAAAATTCAAGCCATTGTCTAAAAAAGTTGTATCTGCCACTCTCCAGTTTTCGTTATCTTGCATTTTCCTTAGGGAAGGAAAAGCCACGTAAGTTTCTTTTTTTAAAATAAGTTGTTTCATTCACATTGTGTTTGAAAACTCCATAGCTTTTGACCTAGTAGACTGGCAGTTGTTGAATATCATAGAACATACCAATCATTCTTACCATGTTTTGTTTCAGAGGATGAGTTAAATGAACTCCTTGTTATTTATAGTGTCTTATGATTCCAGAGAATGAACAGTTACAGACATTCCTTGTTTAAGGACCAGGATCTGTTCCTGCAACTAGGTCAATAAATGAATTGGTTACTAAATAAGGAATTGCATATAGTATACCCTACAATATTTAGAACAAAGAAAATGGTGAAAGGAAACTCCAACTTAGTGACTTTGCTATTATTTGCATACCTCTCACATGCACTACTGCAGTGTATAACAGAAACATAAAACTATAGTACTGTACTGAACATTACAGTCAGCAAAAATTACAGTAGAAACAAGGTGCACTGTACAAAAATAAAGATACTGATGCTCTGTAAACATGATGTACAGAAGTGTACCCCCAAAAAAGATAGATTGTAAGTCTTAGCAGCGGGTCATAAGTCCACATAGTCATTAAACAGGTAGCTTGTTAAATGAGAACTGTCTGTAAAAGTGGTTACTGCTAATTTCAGATTTTAACTCAGATAGTGTTTGTTTTATAGTACAGTGCCTTCATTGCAGTAGTCTACATTCTGAAGTGTGGATAGTTCAATTAATGGAGCTGTTTAATGTAACTGAGATATAAGAGGAACCCCAAATGAAAAGCTTAAGAGGGATGGAAGAACTTAGAAAACTTCTTCTAATTCATATTCTTGGCTCAGCCTTCCAAAAATTGCTTAGGAAAGTACAGCCATATAAACAATTTATGGTGATCATTGTCCTTTGCAAAAATCAATTCTCCCCAGTATGGATGTGTCCTCTCTGTTGTCCCAGCATTTAAGAGGCTGAGGTGGGAGGATTGCTTGAACCCAGAAGTTTGAGACAGCTTAGCAATGTAGTGAGACCTACTTTCAAAACATAAAGCAAAACAAAAAATCACTTCTTAAGCACCAAAGAAACATTGCATAAGGCTTTCCTGACTCAGTTCTAGTCTCTTAAAAGAGTAAAACTAGAACATGTATATAGAATGAGGTAAAAATAACATTCACCCTGGTTATTGCATGTGATCAAGACAGGGATAAGTACATCCTATCAGTGTAATGAAAGAATTAGTATGTACTTGAAGTAGAAGATGAAAATATAGGAAAATGGAAATACTATACCTAGAATTTTCTATTAAAGATGAAGGGGGAAAGGCGACTATGAACATTTCAATCCAGTCTGAATCACGGTTCTGAACATATTTCCCCTAGTGGAATGTGGTTACTATAATTAGACGTGTCTACTTGACTGATAAAGCTGTACTCCGTGCATCACTCAAAATGAGATGCTTGACACTCATCTACATGAGCAAATGAATTGGGAGATAACAACAATAAGGTCCCTTTCAGAGAAGTTGTGTTTTAAGTGATTATGGTTAGTTAGACTATTCAGAATGGAAACATCTTAATCTTTCATCTTGGGACCTTAAATTGTACCTATAAGTGTTGAGAAATTAAAAATAAAGATCTTACCCTGAAATTTAAGCCAAAATGGAAGGAAGGGAAACTCAAGAAGAAAGAAAACAAATTAACAGAAGATCCTTTGAGGGTGGACTTCCTTCCACTAGGCAGAAGCCGTAAGTGAATCAGCACCATTCACAGTAATGTGGGTGAGAGGAAATTCAGTAAAATCAAATGTCTCAATTTGAATTGAATAGGAATTATCTTAGAATATACAAAGCTCCCCCTCTATCTCTTTTCTTGCTTTCTTACTTTTCCCGAAGAAAAAATGTTTAGGGTTAAAATATGAAGAAATTAAAGTAATGGAATTTAACAAGTAACCCCCTAAGGTTATATGTTTTGAAATTATGTCCCTATTATCTGTTACTAATAGGTGAACAATTTGCAAGACTTTCATATGAAATTAGTGCAATTATTATTTTTTGTTTTTGTTTTTTGGCACTGGGGAGTGAACTCGGGCCCTTGTGCTTATGAGGCAGACAGCAGAACCACTGAGCCAAATCCACGGCCCAGTGCAATTATTTTTGTTTCTGCAGACTTGCTGTCACTACATTTATTTAAAAACAGGGAAATGATTTTTTTGACTAAGCCTATATGAGATAAAATCTGAAGAATTTACAAAACTAATTTAGTTTGCAAAGTCATACCATATTTAAAAGATAAGTATTAACAGATATTGCTTTATAGAAAAGTTTTTTAATTTGACTAACTGAATTTTGGGGAAGTATGCCAAATTGAAAATTAATTTGTATATAATATATCAGAAATACATTTAATTCACTATAGTTTATTTGAAGTTTAAGGGAAAATTAATAGATCAAGAAAACTTGAACAATTTAACCTTTAGAACACTTAATGTAAACCATATAAATTTGTATTTAAAATACTTCAAGATTTTATAAAATTTATATTTTATCAAATATATGATGTTTTACCTGTAATCAGACCAGGTTTATTTTCATCCTGTATTTTCTAAAATTTCAAGTTTTTTAAATTTTTTTAATCCATACTAGGGATTAAACCCAGAACCTTCTCATTGAGCTACATCATTTAGCCGTTTTTTTTTTTTTAATGCTTTGTTTTGAGGCAGCATCTCACTAAGTAGCTAATTTGTCCAGGCTGGGCTTGAATTTGTGATCCTCCTGCTTTAGCCTCTAATCCCTGAGTGGTAGGATTACAGGCCTGTGTCACCACACCTGGCAAGATTAGGTTTGTAAGGTGCTTTTTCATATAGTAGTTCTTTAGTTTCTGGGGGGGTTATATCCCCTTTGAAAAAATTCTACATTGAAGTGAGATTTAAATATTATTTACTGGGGCCGGGGATTCAGCTCAGTGGTACCGCTGCCTGCTTTGCAAGCGCAAGGTCCCGAATTCAATCCCCAATATCAAACAAACAAACAAACAGTACGTATATCTATAATTTACTGGGGTTTTCCACTTACTTTTCCTCTAACCCATAAATCCAAAAGGATTCGAGGATTTTAGGTTAAGAATTTCTACTCTAACTCCATACCTGACAATTTTTGAAAGTTTCATTACTTTAAAGTTCAGGTCCACTGTTTTATGAAGCAAATTTTTGTTTTTAGATTTCATGTTCAGGAAACCATACTTAAATTAAGAAGATTTTAGCTTTTCATAGGTCTTCAACACAGACTTAAACTAACTCCTACCAGTTAATTTTTCAAGGCAGGTGAGGCGCCACTAAGCAAAATCCCCGACCCTTTTTAACCAGTTACTTTTTAATTATGATTTACTTTTTATATAAATGTTATTTAAAAATCAATGTGTATTTAAAATTTTAACATTCTGATACAACTATTTAAAAGTATTTATTTATATACCTTGTAGAAAGAAGGAATATATATTGTAGAACATTGTAGGTTGAATGTCCTTTATCTAAAATGCTTAGACTTGCAGGTTTCTTTGAGATTTGTACAGTATAAAAGGAAAGGGGAGCCATGAAGAGCTTGCTATTGTAACTTTTTACCATAGCCCACGCTGCATTTTTCAGACAGTGTACTTTTATCTTTGCTCTTATCCTCTTTTTTTCTTTACTTGGCCCAAGCTCATATACTGCAAAGCTAATTTCTCCCCTATTCTTCACTTTTGCTTTATTGAATATACTTTACCACTTCTTTTAAAAATATACATATAATGCTTAGGACCAGATATGTTTCAGATTTTTGAATATTTACAAATACATAATAAAACATCTTGGGAATTGGATCCATGTATTGACATAGAATTCATTAATGTTTCATATACACTTTATACACCATACCTGAAGGTAATTTTACACAGTATTTTTAGTGCACCTGAATTTTACCTGTAACTTATCATATGAAGTTTTCAGGTATGGAATTTTACACTTATGGCATCTTGTTAGTGCTCAGAAAATTTTGGATTTATGGAGTGTTTTAGATTTCTGGTTTTTCTATTAGGGATTTCCAACCTGTGTTTTCTTAAGGCATAACCATTTTTTCAAGCAATACCATTTAATAAGCTGTATATTATATTTTGAATCATTGATGTAGAGATGAAGACATGCAAAGTTTGGCTAGCTTGATGAGTATGAAACAGGCTGACATTGGCAATTTAGATGACTTTGAAGAAGATAATGAAGATGATGATGAGAACAGAGTGAACCAAGAGGAAAAGGCAGCAAAAATTACAGGTTGGTATTATTAATATCAAACTAAAAGTTTATCCTTTTTGCAGAATTGAAAAAATTCATTCTTTTTTCCTAGGAATAAACAATTTCACTAAGATATTTTTTTTCCTTAAGCCTTTTTGATACACCATTTAGTTCTCTAAAAACATTGCATACTGATTATAACAACAAATTTTAGCAGTGTAAGATCAAGTCCAAGGATACTCAAAAAAACATGAAATTTGCCTGAATTATACTACAGTGCAACTCATATATCCTTGTATTTCTTTTCTCAAAATATGGATGAAACCCCTGTAATAAAGATTGGTCCTAAAGGGAAGACAGGATAAAATAAGAAGATAGGTTGTTGGTAGCTCCTCTTATATCATGTGCATTTAGTCACATGAATTATATAAATATTCTGTTTTAACTTTAT
>NW_022900914.1:39513908-39524519 GCF_012274545.1 Fukomys damarensis
TAAAATATATACGCATATACATCTTTTTGTATCTAAAAGTTTCTATACAACTATCCCTTCTAGTTGTTTGATCAAACTTCTAATATGTTGAATAATTAGAACCTCTTTTAATTCATTGGTCAGTAAATATTGGTGGTCTGGGTGTAACAGTTAATAAATTGGTGTTATACTTTTATTATTAGAATTAAAATCATGCATTATTTATGTATTCCTTCCAGCTAATTAATTACTATAAATTTTTGGATTTACTTCCCTTGACTTCTGTCTATATTCACCTACTGGTGATTTTTACAGATTCATGGTACTTTGGTACTTAGCTCTTAGCTATGCCTCAAATCTTTTTATCAAGTAGAGTAGTTTTTTGCTCTCAGGGGTCACCATTTAACTCCTTAGACAAAAAGATTCTTGACTTTCACTTCTTCAGAGACCTTTACTTCTACTCTACTCTTAGGAATCTGTTATAAGACACTGATCAGATTTGTGTGCAGTAATAAATTTGTCACATGTAAATTTTGTGGTTTTCATTTTTTGACAGAGTGTTTAGGAAGGAATATTTTATTATGTTGTGTATTTATTTCTAATTTGTTTATGTCTAGTTTAATTCAAATAAAATTCAAAAATCCCTTGGATTTCATTGTGAAGGAAATTTTTATTTATTTATTTATTTTTTGGTATGAGGGATTGAATTTGGGATCTTGCACTTGCGAGGCAGGCAGCAGAACCACTGAGCTAAACCCCTGGCCCTGAAGGAAATTTTTATTGAATTTTTTTCTTTGTGGTCTAAGTATATGACGTATTTTTAAACTTTTCCATAAGTACTGTTTTTTAAATTAGTTTCTGCATCTGATTAAATTTCACATTTATGTTGATATTTGTATTCTTATTCTTTTTGTATAGTTTATCTGTTAAAGAGAATTTCAGTGCTGAATTATTTAATTCTAGAAAGTTGAGTCTCAAGATCTCATTCTTGTATTTATTTTATGCTTTTTTTTTTTTTTTTTTTTTTTGGTGGCACAAGAGATTGAACCTAAGACCTTCACACCGAATTACAGCTCCACCTCATTTTATTTTTTCATTTGAGACAGCCTCACTAAGTTGCTCTGTTTGCTAAGACTGGGCTAGAACTTGGAGTTCTCTTGCCTCAGCTTCTCCAGAGATTTAGAAGTACAATCATGCAGCACCACACTTGGCTTTAATCTCTGTTATTTTAAGTACTTCTCTTATAAATAGCATGTTGTCAATCTAACCTTATTTTTTTATTCTTTAATAGTTATATGTCTTGATAACAAATTAATTTTACTTACATTACTTTTTTGTGCTTTTATTTTGGGTCTTTCCTTATTTTTTCCTGCTTATCCCTACATTTTTCCACTTTTAGATTTTTTTTTAACTTTTAATGGAGTAATTTGAAAGTTATATATATCATATTTTTACTTTAGAATAGTATTTTATGAACTAAGTATGCTGAACAGATGAATGATCCTGTAAATACTAACATTAAATTTATTTTTATTAATACATGTTTGCATGTACTATAATGATTACATTATGATTATATTCATCATGGGGAATAGCATTAAAATTAAAATAGAATTTGTCAACTTTTTTGTGTTTGATATGTGGTTGTTTGAGATGGGGTCTCACTATATATCCCAGGCTGGCCTTGATCTCATGATCCTCCTGCCTCAGCCTCCCGAGTACTGGGATTATAGGTGTGTACCTCCACATCTGATTACAACTCTCTTCTTATAAGGATATTATTTCTAATAAAATATAGATTTAATGAATGCATTCAATAATAATTCTATAAGTAATATGATTTTATAGCTAAGCACTCAGTGCTTAATCATGTATATATTCCTTGTTTTTTGAAATTCCTACAGATGCAGCAATGTCGTTTTTTTCAACAATTTAAAATTCCCTGCCTCTGATTAAAGAAATTCTTAGAATACAACTTGTGATGATTCAAGATTGCTTTGGAATACTACTATTTTGTCTTACTGTTTATATGTTTTGAGATTTTTTGCATGTTTTATGATACTCCCTCAAGGTAGAGACTTTGTTCTAATTTTCTTTTCATCTGTAGCTTCTAGTATACTTTCTGGAATATATTGCAAATTTATTACATATTAATGGAAGGAAAGTAGTCAATCAATGAAAGCCTTCTTGTAGCTTATTTTGATTACTTTGGCATATCATCTTGTTCCATTTGACCTTAATCATACTCTACCTTGTACAGGTTAAGGTGTTTTTACCTTTTATAAGGTGTTTCGTGGAAGGAATATGTTCTGAAGGATATACACAATTCAAAGCTCAATAATTTAAGAGTGTAAAATGTGTGTTGAGAAGGAGTGGGTTGGGACAATGGATGACTACATGTGTTATAAATTAGTTAATCCACAATTGTTATAACTTGATTTTACTTGCTCAGTATAAGTATAGATACAATAAATTCACTGGTACATTTTTTTCTTAACATTTTCTTTATATTTGTAGAGTGTGATAACTTAAATAATTGACCTCCCCTGTTGTGTTTTTTAGCATATTCAAATTACATTCCGAACATACTAACTTAACCACTTTTTAAATATTAAAGGAAGTAGTTGGCTAATTAAGAAAAGATACTGAAATTTAATAATATTAAATAGGTATCCTGAGGAGTAAACCAAATGTGTTTCATAAATATGGTACAAAGAAAGTGTGATGGACATTTTTATTTATCAGTCAAAATGGCAAAATTTAAATATAGCTTACATTTACTCTTTTTGCTAACTTGGCAATACTTATCAACACAGTTTTTATGGAGGAAGATTCATTATTTTAAACTATCCCTATGTATTGATAAAAATTACATTGGTTATACTGTTTCCTTGACTAAGCTTGAAATTTCTTGAGGTAATTGGTTTCTAACCATTGTATTATGTATGGCTTAGATTGACACTTAGATATATATATATATATATATATGGGGGAGCATATTGGAGATTGAACCTAGGGCCTTTGTGCTGAATTATGTCCCCATCTTCTTTTTAATTTTTAAAATTTGAGACAGGATCTCGCTAAGTTGCCCAGGCTAGGGTTGAACTTGAGATCCTCTTACCTCCGCCTCCCAGAGTGCTGCAATTACAGCTGAGTATAATCATGCCCAACTTAGTAATTCCTTATGGAAAGTTGCTGTTAAATCAACAATAATTGACAAAATGTGTTGTCTAAAATTGTAGTCTGCTAGAAGGTAAAAGTGAATTTATGGTATTTATATTTGTAATGATCAAAAATCACCACCCTGAGCTGGGGCACAATGGTGCACACCTGTAATCGCAGTACTTAAGGAACCTGAGGAAGAGGATCAACTAACCAAGATCTTGTCCCAAAATAAAGAAGAAGGTGTAGCTCAGTGGTAAAGTATCCCTAAGTTTGGTTCCCAGTACCACAAAAGAAAAAAAAAAAGACTCTGACTTGTTCTGTCTGAGACATTCTTCCCTACTAATTAGAAAAGTATTTTGGGAGTAGCTCTCAGACAAGAATCTATGTTTGATGCTGCATGTTTAAATACATTCTATAGAGATACAACACAAGTGAATGGGCAGGAGAATTTTTAATTGTAGTTGTAAAAATCGCTGACATGTAGCAACAGTAATAGAGCTTGGAATTAGAAAAAAACAAAGCCTTTTAATGGAAAGTTTACTGCAGCAACAGTAGGAATCATATATAGTTTCAAACAAAGACTTTGAAAATAGGGAAGGATGGAGGGATTAAAGGGAGAGCAAGATATGGGGAAAATAAGAATCAAGATGGATTATATAAAGGTATAAATCTCCAATGATGAATTATATATATATATATGTATATATATATATATATATACATATATATAGCTTCAAAATAATCACTGTCTTCATCTCTGTGGCAACTCACAAAACAATATTTGTTAATATGTCATCACTGGAAATAATGTTGAATTGTGTGTGTGTGTGTGTGTGTGTGTGTGTGTTTTCTTTTGTTTTTGAAGTGCTAGTGATGAAACTCATGGCCTTCCACATGATAGGCGGGCTCTTCAGATCTGTAACTAATCTACCACTTAACTGTAATTCCAGTCCCAGATTGAATTTCTGTGAATATACCAACAGAAATTGGAAAAATAAAAAAAGGATTCCTGCAGTAATGACAAGATCCTATTTAATATGCCTCAAAAAATATTAGGTTCAGCTTATGCAGTTTATAGCAAGTATTATGGGGAAACTCGGAAATTATAAGGCAAGTCCCCTGGTAGTCTCTATTGTTTTTTTTTTTTTTTGTTTTTTTTTTTTTTTTTTTTTTTTTTTTTTTTTTTTTTTGCAAAGATCACCTTGCCCCATCAGACATTTAAACTCATAAGACCTAAGTAGGTCAAATTTAGCATTAGATTCACTTTATAAGGATATTGGACAAGAAACATAGCAGGACATTCCTTGTTCTTTGGAATCTTACAAGAGTCTAAATGCTATTCTTTGACCCATACTACCAAGTGACAACTTAGATGTAGAGATACAAGATCCACATAGTTGGAACAAGGATTGCTTTGGCTTAAAATCCCTTTGTCTTCCAAAGTCCGTGGAAAAAAAACATGCTCCATTAGATGAGTCTTCACATTCAGAGCACAAAGCTCTTCCCCTCAGATATATATTCTATTCAGAGTCTTACTATCCAGATGTAATTTATCCATTTTCATTTTTACCATAAGCAATGTTGTCTGGTATTTGTTAATCCTTTTCTCATAGTTGATAAAGTTAATTTGGGACAAGGAAAAGAGTGACATATTGGCTACTGTCTGGGAACAAAATCTAACAGCACAGATGGGAGTACAGTAGATACCAGTTAAAGAGCTAGATTTGATGGTATGACTCAGGCCTATGAGATTAAATATTCTACTTTCTAGGGCTATGAATGTAGATAAATAGGTTGCCTACCTTTGATTAGAAAGTTCCTTAGAATAAGTGTGAGATGCTGGTTAGAGAGTATAACCATTGGCTTACTTTTGGTTTTTACTTAGGCATCTACTCTAGGACATTCATAAGCAAAGTCATAGGATTGTTGTGGACTCAATTTAAAAAAAATTTAAATGACTTCCTATTTTGGAGGTCAGTTAAAAGGATGAGAATTTCTAGAAAACTGCATCTATTAGTCATAAAGGTTGGGAAATAAGAGAAAAAGCAGAGAGGTAGGTCAGTTCTGATCCTTGAGCTAAAACATTTATAAAGTGCTATAGCTACCCCTTTAAATTTGAAGCCATCAGATGATAGACTGAAGACAGCAGGAATATCCCTTCACAATGTTTAGAAGATTCCCTCAGAAGACACAGACTAAAAATTCATCCTACTTTCTGAAATACTGTTAAACTTTAATGTTACTTTATTTGCACTAATTACAAATGAACAATGTTTAGCTTCCCACACCTCCTATACTCTGGGAGAATTCTGCTAGCATTGAGAACCCATTTGATAGAGCTAAAATGGAACTCTAAAGCTGAAAGTAGCCTTTTAATATTTAGGGCAGAGCCAGGAGACAATATTCTAAGTGTCAAAATGAGTTCTCTGAGAATATATCATAGGAATTCAAGGTTGGTTTAATTATATTAACAAAGTGTAAAGCAGAAAAATCATATAATCATCTGAACAACTGCAGAAAGAAACTTTTCACAAAATTCAATACTGACTTTCTTATTAAAGTATAATAGAAGGGAATCTCTTCATTTTAATAAGGGCGCCTGTGAAAATCCCCAGTTATGTCATAGTTGTTATAAATGCTCCTTGACTTGTGATAAATTTATATCCATATAAAGCCATTATAAATAGAAAATATTTATCACATTTAATGATAAAATACTCCCTAAGATTGGGAATAAAGCAGACATGTTTCTTCTCATTATTTTTATTCATCATTCTGCTAGCAGAGTCACAGGATATAAAACAATACAGAAGAAGCTACCGTATTTTTATATATGAACATTTGGAAGGTGAAATTAACAAAATAATTCCATTTATAATAGAAGTTTAAAAAAAGACTACTTAGAAATAACAAAAAAGAAAAACTTTTGAAAATGTAATACATTACTGAAATATTTCTTAATTAGTTAATAAATGGAGATTTTATATTCCTAGAGCAGAAGACTCAGTATTGAGTCTTCTCAATCAATTTGTAAATTCAGCTCAATGCCAGTCTTAATCCTATGAGGCTTTAATGTTTCTTGAAAAGCTGATTCTAAAATATATTTAGAAATACAGAGCCAAACAAATTTGAATTTAAAAAACCCCATCATAATAATAATAATAATTGACATTTAAGACTCACTGTAAAACTTAATAATCAACTTACTGTAGTATTGGCATAGGACAGACAAACAGATCAACAGTATAGTTCCTGAGAGTCACAGCTCCCAATCAGCCATGTCATAATGGGAGGAAACAACTAATATTATATATGGTGTTGCTAAACTATGATGTTTGGTAAATTAGGTATATTAAATACATTTGCAACATAAAATATTTTCTATTTATAATGGCTTTATAGAGATATAAATTTATCACTAGTCATTTATAACAACCATGACATAAAATATTTGTAAATTAGATTTCATCAAAACTCATAAACCATTAATAAAATATGTGAGTGAGTCATGGACTAGAAAAGTTAAAGCATATTTATCAGACGCATGTCTTGTTTTTAGTATAGGTTTTTAAAAAATGTCCTGCTCAACAATAAAAAGGCAAACAATCCCATTTCTTTTAAAACGGGCAAAGATTCAAACATATGATCCATAAAAAGTATATACCACTAGCCAATAAGTGCATGAAAAAGTTCCTACCAGTACTCGTCAGTGCTGATCAGATAAATGCCAATTAGATATGACAATTAGATATGACTCCACACTCACTAGACTGTTTAAAATTTAAGATTGGCAATACCAATTGTTAGCAAGGGTGTAGACTAACTGAAATTTTCATCCATGATTTGTGGAATGTATAATGGCACAATCACTTGGGTAATCTCCTACACCAGACATAACTACCCTCTTGACCCACAATTCTATTTCTTGGTGGTTACCCAAAGAGATCAAAACTATGCCCACAAAAAATTTGCACAGAGATTTTATAACAATTTTATTCATAATAGCCCAAATGGAAATAGGTTAAGTGCATATCAACAGGAAAGTGGTTAAGCAAACTGTCGTTTATTCATAAATGGAACACTGTAGAAAGAACTATTGATATGCTCAACAATAACTATATCAACAAGAACTATTGATATAGTTTTGATATTCTCAAAACAATTATGTTGCTTGAAAGAGGATTACAAAAAATAGTACATATGATTCCATTTATGTGACATTCTAGAAAAGGCAAAACCAATTTTATATAAATAAGATTTATCAGAATAGTGATATCCTGTGTGACTGGGGATTGACTTAAAAGAGACATCAGAGAACTTTGGGACATGATGTAGATGTTCTGCATCTTGGGTCACATGAAGATATACATTTATCAAAATTCGTTGAATTGTACACTTTAAGATTTGTGCCTTTTTCATGTGTGTATAAATAAAATACTAGATGATAACATGGAAAAGTACAGAAAATAATGTTAGATTAGAAATAAAATAATTTCCAGCTTCCTAATTTGTTGACCTATTGTTGCAGCATGGCTAGTCTACAAAGATTTTCCTCTAATGAACCATCCCTCCCAGTATTCATATTCTTTTGTAGTTTCCACCCTTGTTATTTGAGCTATCCCTGTAAATCTTTTTGCATGAATAAAATACAGAATACCCTTTATGACTTGCAAAGCTAGGCTATAAGATGACTTGTAATTTCTGCTTGTGCTTTGGGAAGCTGCCATGTAAAAAGTCCACCTGCCCTGATAATGCTGAGAAGATCCTTAAATTAGCCATGTGGACAGTCCACTTGAAGAGAGAAGGATGCCTGGCCAATACCCTGTTCTAGTTTTCTAAGGTGAAATAACAGACATATGTGTGAAGAAGCCATCTTGAATATGTAGCCCTGCCAAACTTTCAAATGTCTTTTGCCTCAGCCAACATCAAACTACAAAGTGGACTTGTCAGTTAAGACCAGTCCATTCACAAATGTGTGAAAGGAAATATTTGTTATTTTACACCATCAAATTTTGAGTTGGTACCTTAAACTGTAGCATTTCTGAGGATAAATGAATTAGATTGATAGATATAGATAGATGCATTCATACACATATACATATACATATGTATACATACGTATACATATAGGTAAATTCACAAATGGAACATAATGTTTCTATGGTTGAAGACCATAGTGTTAAATGAAATAAATCAGTCACACAAGCTTAAATATTACATGGTTTCTCATATGAGAAACCCAATAAAAATAACAAAATAAAATATAGATAATAGGAAATGGGGAAATAGATCTTTTGCAAAAGTGAAGGAGGGCCCAAGAGGTGGAGAGAGGGAAGTGGGAAGGGAGGGAAAGGAAATGAAAAAATGAAGATGTGTTACATACATGTACCAACTCTTCATAGGGAATGTATTCATTGTGTAGTGCAATCCTATACTAATAAAAAAATTAAAATTGGAAAAATAAAGCATATCATATAACTGCCTTGATAAACATGATGTGAAGTGTTGATTCTCTTTCAGTTCATTCATTCTTGTTCAACATTTATCAAGTACTAAGTAAGTGATAAAAATTTGTATGTGTTAGGAGTCATAGCAAAGATGTCCAGCTGTTAAATTTCATTTTTATAATGAACACATTATAAAATCAATAAGTGGATTGTATAGGATAATTAGATGAAAGTGCCCATTAGGCAGTTGAAATTTCAAGTCTAGCATTCAGTACACACTTGGTAATTACCTTTATTTGTGTGTTTAAGCCAAGAGGATGGATTCTTTCTTCCAGGAAGAACAGGTATGAGGGTGGCAGGAAATGAGACTAAGAGATCCTAGGGAACACTTAAGAGGCAGAGGAAAGAGTAGTTTAATAAAAAGAGATCAGGTCAGATTTGTCAAAGATAGGAGAATAAGGAGATATTAGTACCCTGAAAAGGGCAGAGAAATTTCAAGGAGAGCATCATTAATTATGGTTTTCCACACAGAAGTCAAATATGATAACTAAAATTTATCTAGAATATTTGCCCCTTAGACTATCTGTTGGTGACCTTAGTAAGAGCAGATTAATAAGAGGATAGGTACAGATGGGAATAAGAGTTTTGAAGGATTAAAGGTAGGTGAAAAATTATAAACTGCTATGTTTTTAAGACATTAAGGTTACAGAAGACTGGCCAAATTAACAGAGAATAATGATTGAAGGATTTTTTGGGGGGTAGAGCAACTTAGTCATATTAATAAGCCATTGGGAAGGAACAATTATAGAGGGAGAGGTTGAAAATGCAGGGAGAGAGAACATTTGGTGTCTACTTGCCTTCCTGAAGCAGCTCCTCTCTCCCTCATTACAGTTTGCTAAGGTATTGAAAATAGCATTATTTAACCTATTAGATGTATCCCTGAATCATATATATGGGCTTGGGCCTGTGAGGAAAGTGACATCTTTTTGACCTTGATCTCTGCAAAGAAGTTGAAGTGTTGCTATTTCAGACTGGCTTAAAATAAAACTCTTTACACCTCTATTGAAATCTAGTTATGCTTTAGAGAAGAATGAGAGGCTGCAAGATTTGTAGGTATGTTCTAGCTCTGAGCAATTTATCTTTTTCCTTTAACTCATCTTACAGACTTTCTTTTTTTGTTTGTTCTTTTCTTTTTTCTTTTTATTGAGGTTATTGGTACAATCTAGGTATACAATACAATTACATTCATCATTGGGATTCTGTACCTTTACATAATAGGTCTTGATTCTCATTTTTCCCCTTGTCCCTGCCCTCCCTCCATCCCCTCCTTCCCTCCCCATTTACAAACACTTTATTTCCATTTTTTCAGTTTCTCATATTTTTTTCCTCTCTCTTATTACCTTTCCCCCACCCTTCCCACTTTCCTTACACCTTTAGCCCTTTACTTCCTATTTCACATTATTAATTTTCTCATTAGGATCCTGTGTGTACTATTATAGTTGTTCACACCAAAGAAACTATTCAGTATTTCAGTTAAAGAAATCTCTGTATGAACATTAAAAATAGGGAATCCTAAAATAAAACTAAAAAGGAAAGTAAAGAGAAAAGGCAATGATGTAACATCAAAATAATCCTTAATTCTGGAGATGAAAATGGTCCCTGAACATATTTAAATTGCTTCTCGCTCTTATAGTCTTATCTTATTCTTTTTTCATTATTTAGAGAATACTTTATTAGTTTCTGTAATCAAACCCACGTAGATATGACCTTACATATTAGTACAATGTGTTACCCCTGTACACATGGAAAAAAAATAAAAAATAAAAATAAAAATAAATTAACATTTCTAGACCAATATGGTTGTCCATTTCTGTACAATGCCAACTCAACACAGTAAATTGGGATGACTTTTTCCAAAGTTGGCAGCACTGTTAAAGTTTCCCAAAATTCAATATCTAGTACCTGCTTTATGATACATAGTAGGGACCGTGCTTTATCAGAGCTACATTTAATGATATTA
>NW_022900914.1:39524759-39551260 GCF_012274545.1 Fukomys damarensis
ATATATATGTACACACACACACATATACACACACATACACACACACACATATATATATAAATTGAATTTTGGGAAACTTTAACGGTGCTGCCAACTTTGGAAAAAGTCTTACAGACTTTCTAAAAAGGAAAAATCTACCTATTTTTCTTTATGCCACCTTCCCACCCTACAGTCTTTTTTCTTCAATGTGATAATCTCCGCTGGTCAATTTCTCTCTCTCTCTCCCCCCTCTGTCTCCCTTCCTCCCTCCCTCTCCCTCTCTCTTTCTCCCTCCCTCTCCCTCTCCCCCTCCTTCCTAAGTATAAAAAACGTCTCAAATTACTTGACCTTTTGCTTCCATTGCCTGCCCCTTGTTTATTGTTCCTTCTTCTTCTCACCAGTGTGAATCAAGTCCAGACTGGCACTCAGTTACAACTGATGTTCTGCTCTGTGACTATATTGCTCACAGAGTAATAGGAATAGCAGGAATAGGAAGAAATTTGTTTGCACTATTACACAGCTTATTAGTATTTTCCAAAAGTGTGACTTTTCAGTGAAACCAGGCTTTAATAAAGTGTATAAATATATTGTGTGTCAGGGCAATATATTCCTAGAAAACTTTACAATTTTAAAACTTCCAGTAATAATTTTAAATCTTTTAAGTTTTTAACTTTTTCTTATTATAAAAGTAAAACACATTTGCTGAAGGAAGTCTGGAAGAAACAGAAAAGTACTGTTTTAGATGGAGAAATATGTAATGAAATTATGTATTAGGCTACAAACCAACATAGTAACTTCCAGTTGAAGTATTTTCATGAGAAGTTTTACAGGCTGTCCCTAACTGAATAGACCCTGGTGCAGTACTAGAACTACTTTGAACATGGTTACCCAAGACACAAACCCAGCACTTATCCTAGGTTCCTTCTGTATTCCCTATATCAAATCAACTATTAAATCTGCCTTCTTAATTTATTCTTTAACAAATATTTATCGAGTATTTTTCCTTGTGGAATGGTGATATTTTGTCTTGCTTCCTATCCTGATTTTTCAAATGTTAAATCACTAAACATTTACTCGCTACTAAAATGATATTTCTAAAATATACATTTGACCTTTCATTGGATTCTCATGACTCAGATAAAGTTCATACTCTTTAGTTTGATCACAGTGTGCAAGCCTCATATCGTTCTATTCCTCTCCCTGGCATCTTAACAGCAAACAACTTCCAGTTCCTCAGCCAAATATCTCATGTTCTCTTTGCCTCTCTGTTGACCTCATGAAATGCCCTCCATTTCCTCTTTTTATTTTAATAATAATATAACAATATCTGTTTGTCTTATATCAGGTCAAATGTAAAATAAAAATCCAGGGATCCTCTCTGACATTAGATTGAATTATATGCCTCTTACAGCTTTACCTTGCCTTTGAGTGCTATCTCAGTCATATTTATCGTATACTTGATATTGCTTTGTCTATCTGCCCCAATAAAATATAAAAAGCTATGTGAGCAGGTAGTAACTCAGGCATATAATAAGTACTCGAAAAATTTTGGTTAAGTAGATACATGGTATTTTTTGGAAATTTCTTTTCTGTGATGTGGATTAATATTTATATACCAAATATAGGTAATATTGATATAAATGATAAGGTTTATGTTTTCATTCTGTTACTATGAATGAAAGTTCTAAAAGCAGAAGTTTTAGAAATGAAGTAATAATTAAACTGAAGATAAATCTATGAGGATAAGAAGGATTACTTTGGATTTTTAATGAGAAAATAGTTATCAGTGATTTTAGATGTCACCAAAAGCATGATGAGAAGGATGAAATATTCAAAGCATTCAAAAACTTACAATGTAAATAAGTCATGTGATAGACTAATTTTGATAATATTTAAATAAATGTCTACATTATGCATAAAACTCCATTGAACAATGTTAATGTTTTAAGGCAAGGACTAAGTCTAATATTACTTCAGTGTTTCCTTCAGTACTCATCACTTCCTTGAGTATTTCAGTACTCAATATGTTAAATAAGTGATTAATTTCCATCCTAATTAAGATTACTTTCAGGAACATAAAATAATTTAAATGTCTTACCTATATAAAGAAAACTACATATCTGTCTTTGAGGATTATCTAAAATTTTTTCAATGCAGTAATTTCTCACCTGGGAATATGTACATGATATTAGTATACATACGTGAAATGTGGTTATTCATAATATCTCTTAAGATGCTCACTTCAACAGCACATACACTAAAAAAATACCTCAAGCTATTTATGAGGCTCGAATAATAATCTATACAAAGTCCTACTTCTATTATTAATATTTTGTTTTTTATATTTCATATTTCCAAAGTTAGTTGGAATGAATTTTTTAATGAATTTTTTAATGAATTTTTTAAAAAGTGAGTTGTGAGACTGGTTGTCACTTAACCTTCATCTTCTACTCCATTATATTTTTCTAAAAATTAGAGTTACAGTGATAAATAGTAGTTAGTAAAAGATCTAATTTATGAATGGATTCTACCTACTGAGAAATTTGCTAAGTTAATTTGAGTCAGAGTGATGTTTAAAACTACTGGCAGAATAAATGGAAAAAGACACTCTTTAGTCAGCATAGAAGTCTGAGCAGGCTTAACTGATTTCACTACTGTTCAAGTTGAAATGAATATGGTAAGGTTTAATTAGGTGTACACCTTATTTAACATGGTTCATTTTGTCAACCTGAAGCAATATTACTCATGCAAAATATATTTTCTCATTTAGATAAGTGAAATTAATACATTTATCAACTTTTCATATGTATTTTGCTCAAAGATATATAACATTTTTGATAGCATAATATTATAATTCATTTATTAAATCTGTTTCAGTATTTATGTGTCTTTATAGAACATAAATTGTCTGAAGACAATACCATGTCTGTATTTTTTTATCTTTGGGTCCCTAACAGAGGGCTTGGCACAGGCTGATAAATATTTGCTCAACAAATGAATGTATGAAGGCAACCACATTACAAACATGTATTCTTTGATTTGGTTCAAATAAAATTTAGCATATATACTTCTATTTACAATGTTAAAGAACTGAAGTGTTAATCTTAAATTTACAGCTGTTTTCTTTTTCTAACCATTTTATTTCTTTCCAACTCAGTGGTCTAGTTGGTTTTGTTTATCTTCTTTTCTTGAGTTATAACTTTGGAAATGTCAAGGATTAATTAGAATACCCTAATAGGTATTTATTATCTTGATCTTGCTTCCAAGTTGTCTGATTTTTACTCAGTGAATGTTACTTTCACATATTCAAGCTGTCCCAAATATATATGACTAATTTACAAAAATTTTATAGACAAAATGAATTGTTTTAAATTTTTTCTCTCAATCTTGTCATTTTTATTGTGCCTCTTATTAACTAAAATGTAAGCTTTTGTAAAATAAATGCTTAGGTAAGAATTGACTGAAGAGATACTATATAAAACAAGAATAGAAAATAGTAGCTATTGCCTGCTTTTATTGTTTTAGTGCTGGTTTCTAAAATTCTAGAAAATAAATGAGTGCTTACCATGCACATGCTTCATGTACATTATAGTCTTAAAGCCTTTTGTTTAAAGTTGGAATATATGAAACCAGCCAGGGATGTATCTCAGTGGTGCCACACTTCCCTAGCTAGCACAAGGTCCTGAGTTGGATCCCCAGAAAAAATAAAGTCAATATCGAAGAATATTTTTATTGTATCTAACATATATTATGTTTAAAGCACAATTTAAGTGTCAATATCGGAGAATATTTTTATTGTATCTAACATATTATGTTTAAAGCACAATTTGTTTTTATAAATGCAAAATGTGGTTGCTGAAAGCAGTGTCAACATCTTGTGATAATTATTTTTGTTTTGTGTTTATTAACATTATGTTACTAATAAGTTTCAACAATAAAATGCAATTTTAAAATGTCATCACAGCATAACATTCAGATAATTATATCTGTTATTGTTTATCATAATAACATCTCTGAATGTATTCTCTTGATTAACCAGACATCCCTGGTCTTTTTGAATAACAGCATACTTCTACTGCTCTTTTATTGAATGACCTTACCTTATATTTAACTTGACTGGCTTCTGTTTACAGAAATTGTAAACCAATTGAATGCTCTGAGCAGCTTAGATGAAGATCAAGATGACTGCATAAAGCAAGCAAATATACCTTCAGCTAAATCAGCCAGTTCCTCTGAAGGTCTAAAAGCTTTCCTCCTTTCTTTCTGCTTTTTATTGCCTGTATTTACTGTGACCTGCTATATCTTCACTTAAGTCTGTACCTGTCAGTTTTGTCTTTGTGCTATTTCTTAAATGTTTTCTTTAGTAATTTGTAGTGTGCCAACAGACAAGATAACAGAATTTCCTATCTTTAGCAAAGTCTTGTATCAGGATCCTTAGTGGTGATTTAAAAATATGATCTGAAGTAATAGTTGACATATAACATGACAATATTTCTTCAGTGAGTTCATGTTATTTTTTAAGAGTATTTGTTTATATATTTGGAGAGTAGATTGTTTTTTCTAAAAATGTATGTCAGATATTTTTAATGGAATTGAAATCAGTTCAGATGAAATTAGTGTACTTCATTAGCTGATAGTATTTTAAAATAAATAAACATTTGTTTTATTTTGAAATGTTGGTATACTACAAAATATTTGAATGGCATTCTGCTGTTGATAAAATGCTGTATCTTATTATTTGCAGGTATTATTAATGCACATTTATAGAATTTGCAATGTTTTATGAATGCAGTAATTAGGCATCACCATAACTGTAGTGGACTAACACATATGTTTGTTTTCAGAGCTTATCAGCAAACTTAACTTTTTGGATGAAGCAGAAAAGGACTTGGCCACTGTGAATTCAAATCCATTTAATGATCCTGATGTACCAGAATTAAATCCATTTGGAGATCCTGACCTAGAAGGTACCATTTTTTTAATACATTTTAAAAGTCTATGTAATAGTCTAGTTCTCTAGAACTATAAGGGCAGGAGAATATTTTCTCAAAAGATATTTTTTGTTTATAATAATAATACTGTGCTCATTACCACTTGTAGTTGAGCATACCTGATTTCGATCCCCATACCAAAAAAAGAATAACTAACAATCTGTTCTTTGTGGCTGTACCACTGTGTTAATGATAATAACTTCACTATAACATGTGATTTGCTGTTTCCTTTTGTTGCTGTGCTTTGTTGTTTTTGGTTGTGTTTTTTTTTTTTTTTTTTTTTTTTTTTGGTACAGGGGATCGAACTTGGGACCTTGAGCTTGTGGGGCAGGTGGCAGCACCACTGAACTAAAACCCCAGCCTCTCAACTGAATTGTTTTTAAAGAAAAGGAGAAAGCCTGATATAGTCATTTATTTATATGAAAATTATTTTTTTTCCTCTGTTAGTTTGGTCAGATAGATAGAAAAGGCCTGAAGAGCATTTTACATAACTGGCATATAGTAAAGGTCTATAACAATATTTTATATAACTGGCACATAGTAAAGTCTCATTGGTTATGTATATGAACTGAAGTCAGGCTGTGGAACATACCAATAGTGAGGTGGTGGAGGTAGCTTTTCTCTTTATATAGCTCTTCTACGTATCCTTCAAAAAATCAGAACATCCATCTACCCCCAAGTCTGTCTGGCTGAAAATCATAGTCAGTAGTGAGAGTGAATTGTGTATGTGATAATATAAAAGAGAAGGTTGGGAACCACTGTCTCGTGTGTGTGTGTGTGTGTGTGTGTGTGTGTGTGTGTGTGTTTCTTTTTGAATGTAATTGTAAAGATTAACAACAGGGATCACCCCACCCCAAGTCATTTTTTCCTATCAAGAAGTTTTGAACTCTTAAAGTCTAAATAAGGACAGTTGATGAAATGAGACCTCTATTTCATTAAACTCTTTGCTCAAAGTAAATGCAAGAATGATTAACCACTGTTTACATCTTTTTGACTACTCTTATGAAATCTTCATGAGCTTGTAAAAGAAATTTGTTATTGTCTGTCATGATGAAAATGAGGTTTCAGCATTAAGATTCCCTTGGTTAGAGCAATATTACTTTGTAATCCTTTCTCTTCCTCTTCCTTTACATTTCCCTTCTTACCAAGCTCTCCAAATTAGTAAGTTTAAATGAATGAGATTTTATCTGTGGGCTTTACTATTATGAATGTTATTTTAAAATCACAAGTCTTAGAGACAATCAGTTGAACACTTGATTCTCAGACAAGTATCTTCTTTTGACCACACAGTTTCTCTGTACTGTGTATGAGTATATTAAGTTAAAAAATATTTACCAAGGTATTTTGAGACATTGCTATTTAAATTTTCCATTTCAAAATCAAATAAGTAACTTTTCTAAATATATATGGATCTGTTTTTTGAAATATAAAGGGAGTAGCAGATAAGACATAAGATTACATTTGTGTTTAGAAGAGCTAAGCCAGCCTATTTTAGAATTAATTTAGAATTTAATTATGCCTATAGAAAGAAGACAGTGTGTGGCAACCAGTACATATTCTCTCTCTCTTTTTTTTTCAACCAGTATACATTCTCTTGAAATATGTGCCTATTAGAGCATTTTTATTTTTTATTGATTAAAAACTTGCATCCTTAAGAAAAGTATTTGGGGAAAAATGTGCTGTAGTTCTCTAGGGATTTTCTTTTGTCTTTGCCTTTCTTTTGCTTTTACAGCTTCAGTTCTCATATGTTCATGTTTTACCTTTAAAACTTCAGTCTTCCTTGTATTCATGTGCTTCAGTGACTCTTTGAGAATGTCATTAAATATATTTATTCACTTTTATATGAAAGTCTTATTTTAAACTCTGCTTTGTTGCCTGTTGTATTGTCTTCAAATCTTGCTCTATAGTTTATGTACTTCCTTGCTTTCAGTTTTGTAAGAGATGAATTTGCTTAGAACAATTTCTCTTCCTAAAATAGAAATAAGAATTTTATGTCCATTAACCAATTTTGTCAGTTTCTTAAGTATTTGAGCCCCAATATTTGTTAATAAAATATTGAATAGGACCCAGATGCTGTTGCACATGCAGGTAATTTCAGCTACTCTGGAGGATAAGGTAGGAGGCCAGCCTGTGCAATTTAGTGAGACTGTATCTCAAAGTAAAACTGAAAAAAGAACTGAATATGTAGCTCAGTGCTAGAGCATTTGCCTAGCATGCCTGAAACCTTGGGTTCAATCTGCACTACCAGAAAAACAACAGAACTTCTAAAGATGTATGGTCAGTGCTGCATTCATAACTGAATGGTAGAGCACATTAGCATGCATTAGACCAGCAAGAGAGGTAAGGAGGAGGGGTTGGGAGTGGAATTTAAGGTGTTGCAACAGATAGAAACATGCTCTTTAAAGACTTTGGGAATGAATTTTTGAATATCTAGATGATCTGTGCTGGTTCCATGGATTAAATCAAAATTAAATCCATTTTATGTTCTTTTAAAAAATTACTAGTTTCCTTTTAAATTTCTGTTTTTGGGGTGTTTTTATTTTTGTTTTTGTTTGTTTGTTTGAGACAGGTCTTTCTAATCAGACTAGACTGACCTTGAACTCACTATGTAGCCCTGGTTGGCCGCGAACTCGCAGTGATCCTCCTGCCTCAGCTTCCAAGTACTGGGATACAGTCGTGTACCACCATATCTGGCTTCTATAAAGTTTTTTTTTTTTTTTTTTTAGTACATGTTTGCACTATGTAAAGTTTATAGTCCTTCTGTGGACTTTTATATGTATATAACACATCAAGTGAAACCATACAATATTTGAACTTATGTGTCTGATTTATTTCAATATTATGATATTATGATGTCAAGATGTGTTCATTTTCCTACAGATTATATTCTTATGGCAGTACTAGTAGTACTTCATGTATAAATAGCACATTTTCTTTATCCATTTATCTGTTGTTGGGCATATAGGATGCTTCCAAGATTTAGCTGTTATGAATTGTGCTGCTATAAACATGGGTATGCATGTATCACTGTAATAAAATGTTTTTAACTCTTTTGTAAGATACCCGAAAAGGGAATAGCTGGGTCAAATGGAATTTCTAGTTTTAACTTTTTGAGGAATTTCCTTTCTGATTTCCATAATGATTATATATTTCTACAAACAATGTAGAAGGGTTTCTTTTTTCCTTTTTTTTTTTTTTTTGGTGCCAGGGATTGAACTCAGGTCCTTGCGCTTGCAAGGCAGCAGGTAGTGGAACCACTGAACTAAATCCCCAGTCTAGAAGGGTTTCTTTTTACCCCTGCATTTCTCGCTAGCATTTGTTATTATTTGATTTCTTAATGATAGCCATTATGTCTGGGGTAAGATGGAGTCTCACTATTATTTTAATTTTTACTTCTCTAATGTCCAGTGATGTTGAACACTTTTTCATGCATTTATTAGTCATTTGTACTTCTGTGAAGTATCTGTTCATTTCACTTTCCCATTTTTTGATTGGGTCTTTTGGGAGAGGATCAAAAATTTTTAAGTATTTTATATATTCTAGATATTAGTCCACTCTGAGGTATAGCAGCCCAACATTTTTCCTATTCTATAGGTTATCTTTTCGCTTTGTTCATTGTTTCTTTTATTGTGCAGGAGCTTTTAAATTTGATATGATCTCATTTATTGATTCTTAGTACTATTTCCTATGAAACCAGAGTTCTGTTCATGAACTTCCCTGTGCCTATGAATTCA
Organism: Fukomys damarensis; assembly: GCF_012274545.1. Lineage (NCBI taxonomy): Eukaryota > Metazoa > Chordata > Mammalia > Rodentia > Bathyergidae > Fukomys > Fukomys damarensis. The sequence continues at coordinate 39,533,464 of NW_022900914.1, forward strand.
AGAGTTTTACTCATCTTATCTTCCACCAGGTTGTGTTTTGTTTTAACATTTAGTTCTTTGATCAGTTTTAATTTTGGTTTACTACATGGTGAGATAGATGGGCCTAGCGTCCATCTTCTGAATAGCAAGTTTTCCCAACACCATTTATTAAAGAGAGCAAAATGCAGGGAATAAAAGAAAGATAAGATAAACAGAAAAATAAAGTTGAAAGGGAAAAACAGAAAAGGAGAGAAAGAAGCTACAAGAGAGGGAGGAGGAGAAAAAAAGCCAAACCCCAGAAAATCTGATGAGGAATAGATTAAAAACAATAAAAAATAGAAAAATTTTATAAAAGATTACATTAAAGAAAAATTTTCTGTTTTTGAATAAGTGGTTTCTTTCTAAGATCTGCAGTCTTTGGATGTGACCAGTTATGATTTTCTCTGCCTGGTTTTAGGGCCTGTCTGTTTTTGATTTTCCCTCTCTGCACCAGAGGTTCCTCTTGTTCACCAAAGATTAGTAACCATCGCAACTGAGGTGTTTCCTTGCTCCCATTGGTAGATGGGATATGCCATCAGCCCTCTAATCTCTGCTGGATATAGGCCACAGGGTTGTGGTTTGAGTGGAGTGTTGGATTTAATGTTGACAGTTCTGGGGCCTGGTTGTTCCCTTCTTTCCTCAAGTGTTGTGCTCATCCAGGATCAGGTCAATTGGTTGGTCCTTACCTCTGCTTCCCTATTACAAGGGGAAGCAAAGGGTAGAGCCTGCTTGGAGTTGGTGGATGGTCTCATCTTGCATTAGGAGGTACATCAGGAGGGACATGCTTACTTATGTCATGGGAGGGTTTCCACACATTTGGTACAGATCTGCTTGCTTGCATCAGAGCAAAAAAATTTGTTTCAATTTGGAACAGCAAACTAATATAATAAAATAAAATAATGATGTAATATTGTGTTTCCAACAAGTTTAAAATTTCCAAAATTGATATATCATAATGGTGATAGTATTAGAAATTATAAAGGATGTTATGAAACATTAACAACCCAAAGATGTCAGTTTTGCATTTTTGAGAGCACCATTCCTAAAGTAGACTGAGATTTAGATAGCACATTCTCTGCACTTCAAGATTCCTTTGCACCTGTAAAACATACTGTTTCATTATAGCTTTATGCTTTCTCAGTCCTATAATCTATTAATTCATGATTTGCTTGTTTGTTTGTTTTAAGACAGAATCTAAATTTTGCTGTGTAGCACAGGCTGGCCTGGAACTCATTATGTAGCCCAGGTTGGCCTCAAACTCACAGTCCTTCTGCCTCAGCCTCCTAAGTGCTGGAATTTCAGGTGTCAGACATCAAAAAGTTTGTAGAGTGTTTTTTTTAAAGAAAGCAATAATTATATAATAAAATATGCTATTAACTTATGTCTTCCTGGTATTTTATAGAACCAGTCACTGAAACATCTTTGCCTAAAACAACAGAAGACTCTTTTTATAACAGCTATAATCCCTTTAAAGATGTACATACTCCACAGTATTTGAATCCATTTGATGAGCCAGAAACTTTTGTAACTATGAAGGAATCTCCTCCCCAGTCTGCAAAAAGAAAAAACATAAGACCTGTGGACATGAGCAAGTACCTCTATGCTGATAGTTCTAAAACTGAAGAAGCGTTGGATGAGTAAGTACATTTAATTTTATTATCATCAGAGCCAATCTCTATATTAACTAAAAGAAACTTCTATAACTTTTAGATGTGTGAAAATGGTAATATGTACCTTAGTATTGAATTCATTCTCCATTTGAATTTTACTCTTATTCTCTAACCTTCTTCCATGTGGGTAGATGTATACCCTTAACTAACAAATAAGGGAGAAATGTTTCTGGAATTTTTGCATGGAATTCCAATTGTGCCTTTTCATAGAGACCGTGCTATAAATGGTATTTAGGTGTTTTAAATTAAATGCAATAGGCATTACATTTCAGTTATGTTATAATTCTATTGTAGAAACCAAATAATCACTTAGGATATTGATGAGACCTGTTCAAATGTCAAACAAAATCATAGCATTTATAAATTAGAGGTGATCACAAGCTCAATATGAATAGATAGTATGATTAGGGCTGCCATTTTGCTTAAACCTAGAATGAGGATATGAAGGAGCTATGTTTACATTGCAATCTGGAGTTGTAGAGTGCATAATTTTTGTGGCCATAGACCAAGGCCCTGAGTGTTTTTTTTTTTTTTTTATTGAGTTTATTGGTACATTTAGGGATACAGTACAGTTACATTCATTGTTGGGATCATGTACCTTTACATGGCAAGTCTTGATTCTCATTTTTTTTCCCCTTACCTCTGCCCTCCCTTCACCCCCTCCTCCCCTCCCCCTGAGTGTGTTTTAAAAAGAGCAAAACTTCCATTTCTAGCCATGATGAAATAACACACACTAAATTTATCATCTGTCTTAACTAAAAAAATGAAGAAAATATTTGAAACAGTGGTTTTTCAGGTGTTGGATATAAGCTGCATAGGACAGTGATCCCATGGAGAACAGAAATAAAGATCATCCCTTTAACTGTCTAACCTTATTTATAGAAAGTTTCCAACTGCAATTCAGTCCAAACAGTTCCCAGTAATCTTGAATTGAGGAGACAGTATTTGGGCTTTGGAGGTACCAAGGTGAGTAAAATTTGTGCATAGTGTTCCAGAGAGGAGAGAGCTATTTAAGAGTTTCACAAGTTTGTAGAAGATTCTCTTGAATTGCTCAGGATTGCTCAGAATATGCCCATGAGAAGATTACCAAGGACAGAGGAATAAACAGAAAAATCACTGGAGTTCTCCCAGGATCAAGTATAGTTTGTGTTCCCACTTGCCAAATGAAAGACTATAATAACTCATGGAACATTTAATTGTTTAAGCACCATTTATCAAAAAGATTATTCTTTTCTAACTGACTTCTAGTTTTTCCAGAAGTCAGTTGACAATATATATATGGATCTGTTTCTAGACTCTCTTCCATTCATTTGTAGCCTGTTTCTTAAGTCAGTGCCACAATGTCTTGGTTAATGAGTTTTAAAATCAGGTAATGTAAGTCCTTTAAAAAGTTGAAGGGCCCTATTCACAATATTGCTGAGAGAAATTAAAGAGTAAAATCAATGAAGAAATACTGTGCTATGTATTAAAAGACGTAAGTTCTTTTCCATTGGTCTACAGACTCATTGTGGTATTAGGGTTCTCCAGAAAGGCAAAACCATTAGGCGACAGAGAGACAGGAAGACAAATAGATATGAAGAAGAGTTTATTAAGGACATTTGCTCAGATGAATATGGAGGCTTAAGCCAGGTGTGGTAGCACACATTTGTAATCACATATATTTATAATCTCAGGAGGCTGAGGCAGGAGGATCATTGTGAATTTGAGGCCAGCCTGGGCTATATAGTGAGTTCAAGGCCAGCCTGAACTACATAGTGAGACCCTCTCTCTGAATGAATGAATGAATTAGTTAATTAACGGAGGCTTAGAACTCCTATCACAGGCCACCTGCAAGCCAGAGTCCCTGAAATGCCTGTAGCATGGCTCAGTCCAAACCCAAAGGCCTGAGAATCTAAGAATTGCTGGTATAAACTCTGGAGTCCAAAGGCTGGAGAACCTAGAATTCTGATGTCCAAGTACAGGAGAAGAATAGTTCCCAGTTCCAGGAGAAAAAGACCAATTCACCTTTCCTCTCTTTTTGTTCTATTCAGGCTTCTAGCCAACTGGAGTTTACTTGGCCATTTTAAGTGAGGATCTTTCCCACTTAGTCACTCAGATGCCATTCTTTTCTGGAAACACCCTCACAGACATAAAACTTTACTAGTTCTCTCAGTACTTCTTAATCTAGCTAACTTAACACTGAAAATTAACCACTACAAATTTTGTCACAATCAAAATTTTAGAATTAAAAAAAATACTTGATAAGTTGTTTTCAATACATATATGGAAACTTAGGGACTTAGAATACACCCCTTCAGATTTAACTAAAAGTACAATATACACCTAAAAGTAAGATGAAACATTGAACTAGGGACAGTTGCACATGCCTGTAATCCACATCACTTGGTAGGCTAACGCAGGAAGATCTCAATTTTGAGGCCAGAGTAATATAAGAAGACTCTGTCTAAAAACAAACAAGCAAACCACACCTTATCAGCTAGAGACCAAGGAGGTCCTCCCAAAGAAGAGATAGGATCGTGACCATCCATAGAGTAGGTTCTTGTCTTAGTAACCTTCTTGTCACTGGGAAACAATACCCAACATCTGTAACTTAAAGGAGGAGAGGTTTATTTTGGCTCATATTTTCAGTACTCTAGCTTCAAAGTAGGACAGAATAGAAGAAGGGCATAAAGGAAGAAAAGCTGCTCACATGATAGCATCCAGAAAGCAGAGAGAAGGCAAGAGACAGAGGGGTAGATACACTCTTCCAGTTCATGCTCCCTTGACCTGCACCACCTCCCGACAATAAGTCAGCTGTATCAACACCCTAAAACAGTCACCTTTCAAAGGCCCTGCCTCTGAGTGCATGAGTCTTTGGGGGAACACCTAAGATCTAAACTATAACTTTCCACCCCTGCCCAGCAAAAGACTTATACACATCATTTTATGCAAAAAACGTTTAGCTCCTCTCTAAGAGCCAGCAAAATCAACAATTTTTCAGCATTGCTAAAAAGTCCAAGTCCAAAGTCTCCACTGGGATTCAAGGTAAACTCTTAGCTATGAACCCTAATAAAAATCAAAATAAAGGTTAAAACTCGCAGCACTCCTTGGCACTGGGTGAACATTCATGTTCCAAAGGGAAAAATAGGAGGATAGGTACCTGTAGGATCAAAGCAAGACTGAAACCCAACAGGGCAGACATTAAATCCTGTTGCTCTGTGTTATATTCTTTGTATTGCCGGTTTGAAGCAAAGATGAGAGCTCCAAATGACTTGGATGGTCCTACCTGTATGTCCTTGTCTTTTGCACATCTTTCAGCTTTTCTCTTAGGCAGTATCTGCTCACTGCCTATGGCCTTCCTCAGATTTTCCATGTTCCTACTTTCCTAACTTCCTGAAGTTCCTACTGCACTTTCATAGCTTTATGCTGCCCTCACAGGGGCACGTTGTCTAGCTTCTTGGGCCTTCTTCTGAAATCTGAAGCCTACCTGACCCCTTGCATTCATCATGCCTGTAAAACAAGCACCATATGGATAATATCAAGGTCAATCACCAGCTTGTGTATTGGCCAGCCCCCTTTGAATCATGGCTGCAGAGGCCTCCAAGTACCCGATGGCTGAACTCTGGGAAATTGTTTTCTAGTTCACCCTCAGTGAGTCATGCTCCCTGGGGCTCTTTTCAAATGAAAGCTTTACAGCTTTAAGTCTTGTTTCAGTAAAAGAATTTTCAGGATGTGTCAGTGAATGACCTAGGCAATTTAGGCAAAGTGCTAATTGTAGGCAGAGCTAGAAAGTAAGATAAAAAAGGGAGAAGACTTCAATTTGAAGAGCTAAAAAGGGAGAGCACAACTCTAATGAAAAGGATCAGATTGGTTCCTTAATAAGACAATGAGAGGAGCGTTTATGGATAAGCTGAGGTGGGATAGGGTTTGGTAGATCATTATCTCCATTCTGATTTTACATGATAGCTCCAGGAGAAATCTTCTTTGCTTGAAGGGGCAATTCTGTCTCCATGAGATCATTATTTCTGCTGAGAACAGTCTTGTTATTGTGGAGGCCCTGCCAGAATCCACAGTGACCTGTAAGTTTAAGGCAATGATTGGAGACTTCTGAGCACTCATTGGTAGTTGAATGTCCATATAAATTTTTTATCTTTGTTTCCCCTGCCTTGAAGGGTGATGAGATAAGTAATGTAAATTTAGGGTTAATTAACTTTGTATTGCCCATGTTTAGATAGAAATTCCCTAAATGCACAACACACCTATATGTAGAGCCAAGCCAAAGTTTGAAGGCAATAATAGTGACAGATACAAAATGAAGGTCAAGTTTGTTTTGCATTTAGTTATATACTGGGCATCTGTTCACTAAAGTGAAGAGTCACTGTTTTTAGCAAAAACCTTTCTTAAGTCCCTGACTGCCTCCAAAGAAACGTAAGTCATACTTTTAATGAATAATAGGATAAAGGCCCAGAGGTCAGTTTGTCTTCTGTGCCTGTCTGACTGTATCAAAACATTGAGGCTTCCAGAAGAATGCTAGGAGAAAATCATAAATAACCTTGAGCTAGGCAAAGCTTTAAATAAAATGCAAACACACAAAGAACCAGAGTTAATTTGAACTTCATTAAAAATTTTCTGTATAAAACCCTTACAAAAATGAAAAGTCAAACCTCAGTTTGGCAGGGCCGGGGATTTAACTCAGTGGTTCTGCCGCCTGCCTCACAAGTGCAAGGACCTGAATTCACTCCCTAGTACCCAAAAAAACAAAAAACAAGAACTCCTCAGTTTGGCGGAAATTATTTGTGGTGTACAAAGTAGGAAAAAGACTTCTGTTCAGAATGTGAGAAGTCTTTTTTTTTAACTCAATAATAAGAAAGGGGGAAAAGATTTGAACAGACATTTCATGAAAGAAGATATTAAAATAATCAATATGCACTCAAAAAGATGCTAAACTTAATTTGTCATTAAGGAAATGAAAATTAAAATCACAATAAAATAGCACTACATACTGACAAGAATAGCTGAAATTTAAAAGACTAAATATACCACATATCGTCATGGATCTGGAGTCCCTGGAACTGTTACATAATTTTAAATTGTGCAAACACCTTAGAAACCAATTTGTTAGTCTCTAAAAATGTTAAATATGCACCTATTTTTCAACCCAGCCATTCCATTTCTGTAATGAAAGCATATGTCTACCAAAAGAATATTTACATGACTGTTTTAACAGATGTATTATAATAAAAAAGGAAAAGCCCAAATGTTATCAACAAATGAGTTAACAAGTTACAGTATATCTATGCAGTAGATCTACCATTTTACTCATTAGAAGAGCAATTTATTGATGTATATCACCACATGTATGAATGTAAAAATCATTATGCTGAGTAAAAAAAAAAAAGAGTACATACTATAAATTCTAGAAAATGCAAATAAAGCTGTAGTTAAAGAAAGCAGATTAAGTAGTTGCCTACTGTTTGGGGACAGAAGGAGGAAAGAACTAAAATAGAGCCCTTTTGGGGAAGAAAGTTTTGAGGGGTAGAAATATTTGTTGTCTTGATTGTGATGATAGTTTCACACTTGAATGTATATATACTAAAATTACCAAATTGTATTTAAGTATGGGCCATTTGTTGTATATTAGTTATACCTAAATAAAGCTGTTTTTATCTTTTAATCTTTTTGGTACTGGGAATTGAATTTAGGACCTTTTTTTGGTACTGGGAATCGAACTGGGGTCCTTGAGCTTGTTAGGCAGGCACTGGAACCACTGAGCTAAATCCCCAGCCCAGAATTTAGGAACTTTTGTTTACCAGGCAGGCCAAGTACCACTGAGCTAGACCCTGAACCCTAAATAAAGCTGTTTTTAAAAGAATAACATTCTTTAACTTTATCAACAGAAATATTATTTCACATTAGTCATTCCCAGTCTATAATTCTTTGATGTAGATAATTAGTATGGAACAGGAGAGAGCTATAAAATATTTAATAATAAATAATATAACTTGCAGTGCAGTTACATGGGTCTGTACTTGCAAATACTTTAGTGTGTTAACATTTAATTTAACTTTAGGGGAAAATATTATTCGTTTTAAAATGCAGTTTAAGCTGGCTGTGATGGTACATACCTATAGCCCCAACACTGAGAGACTGAAGCAGAAGGATCCCAAGTTTGAGCCCAGTCTGGGCAACTTAGTGACTTAGACCCTGTCTCAATATTTTTAAATAAAAAAGGGCTGAATATATAATTCAGTGAAAAGCACCTGGGTTCAATCTAGTATCTGTTCTCTCAATGCAATTTAATGGAAAGATCTTTCAAAATATGGGATATGCGGATTACAAGAGGAGTAACGAAAAGACCCTTTTAATGAATGAAAATTAGAAGTAATTATGTGAAGGGGAAAATGTACTCTATTGTGGATTGGTCAGCTCCTGTTTTGATAATTATTTTACTTCTAGGTGCTATATTTTATTAAAGGCATTAATATTTTAGAGTATTAACAGAATAGATCAGTAGAGTCATGAAAATGTCCAGAAAGCACATTAAATGAGCACTGATTGAAAGGGATTGTTTGATTTAGGGGGAAAAAAGGTGATTTAAAGGAACTATAATGATGAACAGCAAATATTTTGAGACTTTTGTTTGACCAAGTGAGGGAACTGATTTGTTCTCTGTTGCCCTGGAACTAAGTTTCTGAACCTTTTCCCATTTTACATGTTTATAATGACTCTCACTTGTGCTACATGTGATAAAAGCTAAAAAAAAGTTCTAACCTGCATAAATCAGATAATAATCTGATTCCAAACCCAGGTTGAGATCTCAATACTAATTAATAACTATATAGGGTTTGAAAAGTTAGCTCACTTCTTGCTAAAGTTGTTGTTGTTGTTGTTGTTGTTATTTTAATAGCTAAGAATGCAATCAAAATAAAATTTCTCTTGGGTAGCGTAGGTGCTGAGTAATAGCCATACACCTAGAGTATTTGAATGTAAATACAGACTTTAGATACCCTACAACATTCAGTCATTCCAGGATACATGAGTATTACACAACACACACACATACACACCCTTTTTCCTATTAACAAATTAAAGAGACATCTAATATTTGCTTAACCTTTTAAACTGCCTCAGTAAAAACTAAAATCAGAATCACTGGGTGTTACCTTTTGACTATTATTTTTTCACATATAAGTCACAGTCTTTACATATTTCTCATGAAAAAAGAACATTCTAAATGCTCAGTCCTTTAGGGCTGCCAGAGGCAGCCTATGAACAAACTCTCCAGGGGTTTTTGTTTGTTTGTTTGTTTTGTTTTGTTTTTAAGGAATATACACAAAAGTTCTAAAGATTGTACATCGATTAATCTGCAAGTCCAAGAAGAACTTGGTTTTGTTTTGTTTGGTTTTGGTTTTGGTTTTTTGAGATAGGGTCTCACTATGTAGTTGGTCTCAACTCACAGCGATCCTCCTGCCTCAGCCTCCCGAGTGCTGGGATTACACGCCTGCACCACCAAGCCCAGCCTGGTTTTGTTTTTATTTGGTATATCTCATCTTATATCTTCCAAAGTCCAATGTCAGTTGCAGAAATCTTCTCAAAGTGTTCATATTTCAATAATAAATTTATGAGCTTTCATCAAGTGAAAAACTTCTATGACTCATATTCCATTACCAAACTCTTCCTGTATCCTCCAACATAAAATTGTCACAAATACATAGTACCTAGTCCTTTGATGTATAAACAGTCTTTGCCTCAGCATATCCGTAAGCACCAAGAGAAGCCACACATCTTCCCTGGCTTTTAGCATTCATCCTTTATACTTAGCAACAACATGAGTTTTCTTCTGTTGAGCAGATAGTTTGCTATTCCAGTTTATGTAGCAAAAATGAAAACTAATAAAGCTATAATATTAATTAAAATATTTATGAAATGACTCTTGGGGGCTCACATGCATTATTTCTGGTATTGCTGTATGTCAGTTTCTCAAGGAAACTTCTCATTGAATTTCATTCAGAGAAGCTCCCATACATATTTTAATAAATTGTTTCCCACATAAACAGATTTTTCAAGAGGAAAAGACTACAGATTTCTCTATACCCTTGTTTCATATTGTATTATTTTTTCAGTATGTTTTAATTTATTCTAACCAACTTTGGTTTTTATTTTCAAACAATAAGTAATACAATTTAAAATCATTCTATCCAGTTTTGTACTTCCTTAATATAACTGGTGAATTTTAAATTCACAGTGTGCTAATGATATAATTAATATATTATTCAAATATACAATACAAAGGTAAAAATAAAATTTTAAAATTCAAATAATGTAGGAAATCCTGAAATAGACAATTCTAACCATAGTTAATCAACAGAATGGAAATTGTGCTAATTCCTTAAGTTTCCTTGAATAAAATACTGTTTAAGTATACAATTCTGTGTCACTTAACAGCAGGGTGAGGTCTAAGAAATGTTTCATTAGCCAGTTGTATCATCACATGAGTATCATGTAGTACGCTCACACAAACTAAAATGCCTACAATATCACTAATGATTTAATCTTATGGTACCATAAGTACCAAAGACAAAAGATTAAACCAAAGTTTATGCAGTCTGTTGGAAACCAAAATGTCATTATTTACTGCATGCGTTTAAAATGTTTTCATTAGCAGTTATGTGACTCTTTTCATTTTATAGAGAAAAGAGTAAGTTTTCACACAATACTATAGACACTGCTCCTATTCACTTTTTCCTAACACCATGTTTCACATTGATATACACATACTTCACATAACATAAAATTACACATCTGAAAACTATGTCAGTGGTTGTTAGTATGTTGAGTATGTTATATGACCATCACTACTGTCTAATACCAGAACATTTTTGTCACTGCCAGCTATAACTAACTGCTATACCTAGCAGTTAGTTCTGATACCCCACTTCCTCTATTCCCTGGCTACCATTAATCTGTTTTCTTTTCTTATGCATTTATCCCTTCTAGACATTTCATATAGATGGAAACATTTTCTGCTCATTTAGGAGAAGTAGGAAATTCAGTTTTTAGTTAGAGATGCCTGATTTACAAAACTGATAGAGGTACAGGCTTTGTGTCTTTATTCTCATTTATTACCTAGCCAGTGCTGGCACCCAGCAAACTCTTATCTCACAGATGAATTCAGGATGTACGGAGCTACTGATTTTCTTAGTCCTCCTAGCAGCCAGACATAGTTAAGGGCAGCTGATATCCTTGGCATCTCCAGTTTTAAGCAGCTTCTTTTGTTGTTTTATCGTATCCTACAAGTTTTATGTTCAATACACATCACAGTATGGAAACTAATTGTTTCCCAAAAATGTTTGTTTTTGGTTGTTAATGCAACTTAGGACAGTGTATATCTAGCATAGATAAGCTGTGCGTTTGATCTTTAGCACTGTAAAGAAAGTGCAACTATTATTCTGAGTATAAGTTGAAAGATTCTGAGACTGTATCCTAGGTCAGTGAGGCGTCATAGGATATATTTCCCCTTTCTGGACTAGATATACTTGGTATTCAGAGCCTCATATGATCTCATTGTCTAAATCCTGAGGCAGAGGTGGTGATAATTTATTGTTGGTTCTATGTAAGTCTGGTATTGTTGCAGTTTAAAGAACATCCACAATTGAAACAGAGGCTTTACATGATTAGATAACATTCTTTTGATATATTCACCATTTTATAGCTCTGTATTCAGAAGTTCTTTTATTATTCTGTACACACAAGATTCTTGGCTCCAGAGAACTTCTTGGTACTGAGAAAACAATTGCTATAAAATAATAAAAATAATCAAAATAATAAAAATGAACTAGAAAAATAGTTTTATCACTGTGCCGTACAGATATGAAGAATAATCATCACATATATGAGGTAGTTTTTTTTCTTTTTATATCAGATATTTATATAAATAAATAGACTAGGAAAATATGCTGAACAACAAAGAAAGTTAACAAGGAAGCTTTTCTGCCCAGGCCTAGACCAGTGGTAAATCTATGGCATGCATGCCACAGCAGGTTTTTTGTTATCATTGAAAGCTCTAAAAGGTTCACCATCTCTGGCCTACACATTAGAAAGGAAGGAAAGGTGTGGGGGGGTGCTGTCTCTGAAAATGTATAAGCACAGGCCCACATTCATGTGGATTTGACATTATGGCAAGATTGACTGGGAACCTGTAAGCTAAGTAACATACATACTAGTTTCTAAAGTGCTTGGCAAATGTAAGCAGAAAACACTCTGAAGAGAGGCACTCTTGGCTCACACCACATGATTTCATCAGATTAAGCCCTGAACTCACAATCTCAAATTACAAAACACACAAAGAAACAATTTACCAAGAGAAACAGTCAAGAAACAAAAGAAATGGCAAGATTATATCTGTAAAAGCTTCAAAATAATGGATTTATCAGATGAAGACTATATAAAATAAATGTTTAAATTACTAACTTAAATCTTTATATCAGATACATAGGCACATAAAGAAATATAATTATTGGAACTAAAAATTCATGGAGGATTGAACATTGGATGAGAGAAAAAGTGAACTGGGTGAGAAATGTGAGGGAATTATCTATGTTGTAACACAGAAGAAATAAAGATCTGTAAAAATATGAAGGAGAGGTTAGGAAGTACAACAAATGGATAGTTCCTTATACGCTGTCTAGTAAGATTTTCTAAATAAGAGGCTATCAAAGAAAGAATAGTTGATAATTCTTCAGAACTCATGAAACACATGAATCTTTGGACTTTGGAAATACAAGGAGTCTGAAAGAAGATAAATTAAAATAAATCTACACCTAGACACATCAGAGTAAAATTGCTTGAAGCCAGGAGTCAATCCTAACAGCAACTACATACGTAAGATACAAAGAAGCGATATGAAGCTGATGTAGTCAAAGCATTGAGACAGAATAACTGACAAGTAGAATTCTCTATCCATCTAAACTGTTATTTAAATATGGAGCTGAAATAGAGACATTTACTGTTAACAGAACCTTGCTGAATAAACCACTAAAGGATGTTCCATAATGAAAGGGAAATTAACACAGAAGTAGTGATGATATGGGAGCGGGAGCATAACAAATGAAATCAACATTTCTGCAATTTATTTCCTTTTCCTTGGGTATGGAGTATAGATAAGATCTGCTTTTTTAACATTATATTTTTGTAAGGCTCTACATGTATTAGTTCCAGTTGACCATTGTCTTAGTTAATTTTCTTGTTGGGACAAAATACCCAATACCCATAAGTTAAGGAAGGAAAAATTTATTTAGCTTACAGTTTGTAAAGGTTTCAGTTCATACTCAGCTGGCTCTGAGACAAGGTAAATGATGGACATTGTAGAGGAGAAACAGTTTATGGCGGGCAGAAGGTCGCAAAGCAAGTAAGGGAGAGACAAGCCTCTTTCTCTCCCTTATATTGTATACAGGGTACCAGGATTTGGGCAGTGCCAAACCAATCCGTAGACTGATTTAGTAATCACCCACCCTTAATCCTAGTGCCCTTAATCTTAGCAGTGCACCATGAATCAGTCACACATTCTAGATTCAGCCACATCTGCAAAAGCCCTGCCTGTGACCTCATAAGTCTCTCCGTGGGCATCTAGATACAAACCATAACAACTTTGATCTTATATATATATATATATATATATATAAATTTTTTAATACTTAAAAAATTTTTTATTTCAATCCAGATAAAATAGGCCAAAAGATTGACAGTCATTGTTTCCAAATTGTAGGTTTCATTGGTTTGGGTTCATTTAGGAAAAACATAGTTTTCAATATGTGTTCTATTATTTTTAGTTGGAACTAAATTATTTTTGAAAGATATTTAACAAAAATTCTTCTTTCGTTTAGATCGAATCCTTTTTATGAACCTAAACCAACTCTTCCTGTAAATAATTTGGCAAATTCACTTCAAGAATTGGAAACTGAAAGAAAAGTGAAAAGAAGGGCCCCAGCTCCACCAGTTCTCTCACCAAAGACAGGAGGAATAAAAGAAAACACAGTTGTTTCTGCGGGAAGAGATCTATCCACTTCTCCTAAGGTAGGATTTTATTCTTAACGAATCATGTATTAATGTTTGCTCTTTTTCCTCCATGAAACTGAATTAAAATTTATAAAAGTTATTATTAGCTATTTGGTAATTTAAAAGTAAAATCTATTAAACTGTGACACTGAATAAATTTGTGAGCCATAAATTTATAATACAGTATAGATTAGTTGGATTGATTTATATTTTTGTTTGTTTTTTGAGATGAATCTTGCTGTGTTATCCAGGCTGTTCTCAAACTTGTGGAGTCAGTCATATGCTTCTGCCTCAGCCTTCCAAATGCAGGAACCACAGGTGTGCACCATAGTACCCAGCTTGTTAATTTGATTTTGGTGCTTGGGACTGAGTCCAGGCCCTTAAGTATGCTAAGCGCATACTCTACCACTGAGATAGAGCCCCAAGATTTATTTTTAAAATGATGTTTTCCAGTGAGAAAGAAAGGTATAATTATTGATTGGTGCTCTTCAGTCACTCAGTATGTAAATAAATAAGTAAATAAGGGGTGAGGAGAAAGAAAGGAAGAGAAAAGAGAAAAGTAAAGGGGTATTCTGATACAGGTAAGCATGAGGGATAGCTTATATGAATTTAGAGGAAAGAGCAATGATCATCTTTTGACAAACATTAAGATTAAGGGTGAGTGCAGAGAAATGCTTCATTGAAGACTTTCAATACTGCCATCTTAAAATATTACTAAGACAAGGTGTAAAATGGTTGTATATGACATTATATTTTTTATGTGTAAGGTAGAAATGTGAGTTGTAGCACATTTTTTCAAGTAAATAACTTTTGACCAGGGTGTATTGTTGTTATTAATATATTAGACTATTTAATTCTCACAGGCAGTTTTGCCAAAAATAGGATATATTTGATCTCAGAAGGATAAAGGAAGGGTGCTAGTAGAGACAGGATTGGAACCTGCCATTTTCATTAATTATGTGCAGGTGGAACCATACTCCACCTGAGGAGCCTAGTCTGCTGTTTTTTTCTTCGGGGCATCACAGTTCAGTAGTTTCTCTTGCATAGAATGTTTTTTAGTTTATTCTGTGGATTTTGTTAAATGTCAGCGTTCTGAATTAGCTGATTTTATTTGTTTGCCTGTATTTGGGGTATTTTAAAGGGAAAATGAGTTCATTGAGGTCTCAATCTGTCATTCCAAAGGTCAGTCCTGTATGTGTTTGTTTGTTTTTAATTCTATGACTTCAGGGTTAAAAGATGAATTTGGTCTTGTGGTTGCTGAGAGAAAGGGGGAGAGCTTCCAAATGAAAGGAGCAAATGTAGAAATATAAAGGAAATGAGACGGCTAATTCTAATACCAATAAAAGCAAAACTAAAAACAGTTGGGTACTAACCAGAATCAAGAAACTGTCCTTTAACCATTTTGACCATAAGAAAAACCTATACTGCTTCCTTGTCTTCCCGAATTTCTAGTTCATTTTTGCATAACTCCCTGCCCTATTCTTCTTCTCCAACCCATGAGAGGCTGGAAGCTGATCAAAAATTCCTTTGTAGAAGGCTGGACAGGAACTTAACATTACCTACTGTGTGCCCAATTAACCCATTTGAGTCACAGAGTAACCTGAGAAATACAAACCATCGTCTCCATTTTACATATGCAAAACCTGAATGTTAGTATTTTGCTTAAAGTGAAAGATTATAATAATGATAGAGCCAGGAATAAAACTAAAGTCTTTCATATACAAAACCCATATTTTTTTCCATGGCGCTATATTATTCAGAAGAAAAATTTCTTGCTGGCAATTTAACTCAGTGGTTCCGCAAACCTGCCTCGCAAGCACAAGGTCCTCAATTTGATCCCTGGTAACTCCCCCCAAAAAATATTAACAATAGGAAGAAGAGGTATTTCTCCAAGTTGCAACTCTACATATTTTTTCCCATAGAAACATTATTTATGTGGCGATTTTTTTTTTAGTGAAGTACATAATACCTATGTAAATAACTACTTTTTACAGTATTTTGAAGCTAATGTTCCATTGCAAATACATTATGGAATAAATGATTTTTCTGGGAAAATGGACCATTTTACCTCCTTGCTTCTTTTGGAAAATATCTTCTTACACAAGACACAGTGGAAACACATCATATCCATATTAACTACTTGCTGACTTGGAAGTTAACTGGACAGCCTATCAAGTTAAGCAAAACTGAAAAATTAATTTTAAAGAAGTGTGTAAGACATGCACTGTGGTGTATGCCTACAGTCCCAGCTACTTGGCAGATGGAGGCAGGTGGATTGCTTGAGCCCAGTAGTTTGAGGCAACACAATGAGATTGTCTCTTAATTAAAGCAAGATATTTTACTTATACATAATTAAATGAAAAAAGTGTAAAACGATATAGTATGGTCCCTTTCATTTATTTTTTTTGTAAATCCACATGTATACACATTTGCACTTAAACATGCATGTAAACATTGAAGAAGAATCAAAAGTAATTTAATAAAGATTGCCTTTGAGGAGAAGGGTCTTGGTAAGGATGGAGGTTATCCAGAACATTGAAGAACTGCATTATTTTAATTTTTTACCGTTTTATGTATTATTTCTATTTATTGTTTGAATTTTTCAAACCTTATATGCTATTCTTCTGTTTTCATTATACTTATTCAGGTACGTAATGAGATTGTAGAATTTTTATATTTTACTGCATATTAATTATACAGATTAGTGGGTTTCATTTTTGGCGCATTTGTATATACACATAACAAACTTTGATCATTTCTGTGCCCCCCATCTACTATTTTGCTCTGTTCTCTTCCCTAGCTTCACATTGTGAGGGGGGGTCGGTGTATACAATATATTTTGATCATATCTATTCCCCATTATACATACTTATAACTCCCTTCACCTCCCCTTACTACTTTCTTCTTTTCTAATATACTCTCCCTCTTCCTTTTTGTCCTTTTTTTAAGATTTCACATATTAGGGAAAACATGATATTTATCATTCCGGGACTGGCAAATTGATGAAATTTAGATCTGCATGGCTAAAAAATATACTCCCACTTATATATATGGGAGTATTATATATTATACTATATGTCTTTATCTGTTCATCTGTTTATGGGTACTTGGGTTGGCTATTGTGCCACAATAATAATGGGTATGCAGGTTTCCCTATAGTGTGCTGACTTAATTCCTTCAGATACTTACCAAAGAATAGTATAGATAGATTAAATGGTAAATCTCTTTTTAGTTTTTTGAAGACCCTCCATATTGATTTCCATAGTGGATATACTAATTTACAATCCAACCAACAGTGTAGAAGGGTTCCTTTTTCCTCTTATCTGCCTTTGTTTGTCATATGTGACCTTTACTATATTTGAGGAATACCTAGTTTCTTACTGTGAAAGGATATTGAATTTTGTTGAAGGCTTTTTCTATGTCAATTGAAATGATCATGTGATTTTTTTCTTTGATTTATTTATGTAATGTATTACTTTTATTGATTTGCCCATCTTAAACCATCCTTGCATCTCTGGAATGAAACCAACTTGTTCATGGTGTAAGGTCTTAATATGTTGATGAATTTGATTTGAATATTTTAGTAAGGATTTTTGCATCTGTGTTCATCAGGATATTGGTCTATAGCTTTATCGTTTTTGTTGTCGCTTTGTCTGGTATTGAGTTTGGAAGCACTCTTTGCTCTTCTATGTAACAGAATAGCTTGAGAAGCATTGGTGTTCTGTAATGGTCTGAAAAAGTTAATCAGTGATTTTGTCTAGTCCTGAGCTTTTCTTTGTTGGGAGACTTTTTATTACTACTTTAATCTCATTGTTTGTTATTGATCTTTTACACTTTTTGTATCCTTGTTTCAGTTTTGGTCAGGTATATGTGCCTAAAATTCTACCCATTTGTTGCAGATCCTTACATTCATTAGAATATAGGTTTTCAAGAGCCAGGCGTGATGGTGCACACCTGTAATCCCAGCTCTTGGGAGGCTGAGGCAGGAGGATCGCTGTGAGTTCAAGACCAGCCTGTCTACATAGTGAGTTCCAGGTCAGTCTCAACTACATAGTGAGACCCTGTCTCAAAAACCA
>NW_022900914.1:39551321-39603047 GCF_012274545.1 Fukomys damarensis
ATATATATATATATAGGTTTTCAAAGTAAGCTTCTACATTTCAGTGGTGTCTGTTGTAACATCTGCTTTATATCTCTAATTGTATTAATTTGGATCTTCATCTTTTGGTTAGTTTGGCTAAGAGTTTATCAATCTTATTTATCTTTTCAAAGAATCAACTCTTTCATTGATCCTATATATTGTTCTTTTATTATTTATCATTAATTTCAGCTGTTATCTTTAATATTTCTTTCTGATAGGTTTGGTTTTGGTTTGTACTTATTTTTCTTATAATACTTTGAGATGCATCATTAGATTATTTGTGATCTTTCTGATATTTTATGTAGGCACTCATAGCTATAAACTTCTGTCTTAGAGCTACCTTTGCTGTATCCCAGATATTCTGTATGTTGTATTTTTATTTTCATTTGATTATAGGAATTTTTAAACTTCTCTGATTTCTTCAATGACCCACTGAACATTCAAAAGTGAATTGTTCAATTTCATGTATTTGTATAGTTTCTTTGGCTTCTCTTGCTGCTGATTTCTTGTTTGATTCCATTATGATCTGATAAGATACAAGAAATTGTTAGGTTTGATTGATTGATTGATTGTATTTATTAAGGCTTAGTTACTGGCCTAAAATATGATCTGTTTTGGAGAATGTTCCATGAGCTACCAGGAGAATGTATTCTGTAATTGTTGGATAGAGTGTTCTATAGATATCTAAGTCTATTTGATGTGTGGTATAATTTAACTGTAACCTTTCCTCGTTGATTTTTGTCAGCATGGCTTATCTGTTGGTGACTGAAGTATTGAGTACTATTATTGTATTGGGGCCTATGTGTTTCTTTATGTTAAGTATTTTTGTTTTATTAAATTGGGAGTATTGATATTTGATTTATATATGTATGTTTAGAATTGTTATATCTTGAAGGATTATTCCATTTACCAACACGTAGTGGCCTTCTTTGTTTCATCTAATTTTTCTTGAAAGTCTTCTTTGTCAGATAGGAGTATAGCTTCTCCCACTTGCTTTTAGGCTTCATTTGTGCAGAATATTATTTTCCATGCTTTCACTTTCAGTCTGTGTACTGTATCTTTGCTAGTGAAGTGTGTTTCTTGCAAGCAGCAAAGGATTGGTTCTTGTTTTTTAATACAATCTGTAATCTGTCTTTTAATTAGAGAATTATGGTGATTTACATTTAAGTTTATAGGAAGGTACTAAATCTTGTTTTTGTTTTTCTAATGTTTGATTCTTTCCTAATTCTCAGTAGATTATCTGCTCTTCCTCATTTATGTATAGGGTTTCTTTAAGTTTCTTCTTCATTGTTGGCTTAATGGTCGTGAAGTTTCTTTATGTTATGCTTATCTTTGAAGGTCTTTATTTTTTCTTCAATTTTGAAGGTTAGCTTTGCTATGTGGCAGTTATTTTCTTTCAGGGCTTGATAATGTTTTATGTCCTCCTGACCTTTAGGTTTTCCACAGAAAATGAAGTTATTGAGATGAATTTTCCCTTTTAAATGATATTTCTCTCTTGTAGCTTTCAGAATTCTTTCCTCATTCTATATTCTTGTCATTTTAACTGTAATGTGATGTGGGAGGATTCTTTCTTCTACACTAAAAATTTGTAACTTTGGTCTTTTATCTGTTATGTGTTTTGTTTATAATTTCTTGGGTTGTCTTCCTTTATTAGTATCTGCATGTAATAATTCCTCAACTTTCTCTTCAAGCCTTGCAAGTCCTGCAATTCTGTCTTCCTCTTGGTCCTGCCTATTGGAAATGCCTCCCAATGAGGTTTTTTTCTTTTATTTTTTTTTGCTTAATACACTTTTTATTTCCAGAATTTCTTTTTGTTCTTTGTCAGAATCTTTCTTTGTTGAATTGCTTATTCATATCCTGAATTGTTTTAATTCATTCAGCTGTTTATTTTTATTCTCTTTGAAATAATCATTTTATAAATCAGTTTTTTTGAATTATTTGGCATTTCATCTACTTTGATTGGATATCTTTGCATTCAGTTACTGATAAATATGGACACTTGGAGGGATCATGTTGCTTTGTTTTCTCAGATTTTTTTTTTTTTTAGTCAGGGTCTCACTGTGTAGTTGAGACTGACCTGGAACTCACTGTGTAGCCCAGGCTGGTCTCGAACTCACAGCGATCCTCCTGCCTCAGCCTTCTGAGTGCTGGGATTACAGATGTGTGCCACCACACCCAGCTTTTTTCCTCAGAATTCTTGTGCTTCTATGTTGAGATTTATGCTGTTGTTGGGATGGATATCTCTTCCACTTTTATCCAAGAGTCTTCTTAGTGTCCAGCCTTCTTTTGAATGAGGGATGGATCTGAGTACCACTTAAAGAGAAGAAAACAAACCACAGTAGTGTTTTACTTGTTTTGTGTGTGTGTGTGTGTGTGTGTGTGTGTGTGTGTGTGTGTGTATGACAGAGTCTTGCTGTGTAGTTCAGGATGACTTTGAACTCACTGTGTAGTGCTGGCTGATTTTGAGTTCCTCAGCCATCCTCCTGCCTCACCCTCCAGTGTGTTGGAATTAGAGGCATGTACCACCGTGTCTGGCAACAGTAGTGTTGATGACAAAAACACATACAGTAAAAACCAATGAAAAACATCAGCTATACCACCATTAACAGTAGAAATCAGCAATAACATAAACTTAACTAAAAATTAATAAAGGTCAATAATAATAATAAATGGAATGAGTTGGGCAAGAGAAAAATGAAAGTTGTAAAATCTATTTTTAAATTTTTATCGGTTCTTGTTTGCAGTGTATAATGATTACAGTCATCATGAGGAGTGAGCATATATACATAATACATGTTAATTCTTTTCTCACTTCCAACTTCTCCCCTTCAATTTCTTGAAGTAAAATTTTAAAAAGAAAGAAAAAGAAAATAAGAAGAAAGAAAATTAATATTTAAAATCTAATTAAAGAATTAAAAAGTAGGTAGAATTAGGTAAAAGTAACAGAAAAAAAAAACTAATAACAAGAAAAAAAGTGAACATCGCTTCACTCCAAGAGAAATTAATCTAGAAATTTCCTTCACGTTGAAATGTTTGAGTGGCTAGTTTCTTTCCAGTACCTGAGATACTGAAATCTGTCAGTTATGGGGGGTGGGGGTATAATGAGTCACAGTTTAGGCCTGTCTGAATGCTAAGTCCTACCCTGTATTTCCCATTGTTTGGAGTCAGTCAATGATATATTGTCTTCCTTAGGGCCATATTCACTCCTAAGGCTTTTAGTACTTGTTTGTATCCTTCTGTGTGCAGAAAGCCCCTGTTATCCCTGACTACCTTTGTGACCCATGGACTTGTGAAATGTCCAAGTTGCTCCAGTGGCTTTTCTATTCATATAGCTGGGGATGTGGCAAACATCCAAGCAGAGGTATATTCCTAATTATATTGACCAGTGGAAAAAGCAAACAGACCACTGAATTCTGAGCTGGAAGGAGTCAGCAAAGGGAGCCGAGCAATCCACAGGGCTCAATCCCAGAGCTTTCAGACCCATCTTTGTCAAAAAAAACCACTGGTGACAGTCCTGTCTCCTCACCACAGAGGGTGCTGCTCCTGACCTCTTTGTCCTCCGTAGCCCGAAGTCCATGTTACCCAAACTTCTCAGGAGTCTTTGATTAACCTTCTCCCTCTCCATGACTGTCTTTTGTGACCATCTTCTAATCAATCACTGAGGTATGGTGATCTCAGAGACCCTGAAGTGTAATTGTTCTGTGGTTTCTGACTCCCAGAGTAGCTCAGTCTTAAACAATAAACCCCTTCTCAAAATGGCTCCTGATTTCATTCCTATATATGGTAGATGCTGTAGTCACTTTTTTTAGCTAAAGCTAGCTTGCCATGAGGAAGCAGTCACTTTTAGAGTAAAACTCCATTCTTTATTTTCAGGTTATAAAAATATTTAAAAGAACAAAATAAAAGATTATAGGAAACAAGGAATAGAGTTTGTGGAGATGGAAGGAGAATTTGGGAGATGGAAGAGACAGGAGGGGAAGGGGGAGACAGGGAGAGATAATATATTAATTAAAAAATAGGGGAAACAATAATTGTGGCTATTTCCTAGAACTTATGCTGCTGCCTTCCTTTATTTATCATACTGGGGCTGCTGACCCTCTCGTCTTAACCTGGGCTTACCTTGAAGAGCCACTCTAGGAGCAGGAGGCAAAGACAGAATTAGTGTTGCAGACTGCTTTGGTTTTTTTCTCTGAGTTGTTCTCTTTCTCCATAATTTTAACTTTCCTGATGTATTGCTTTATTTTGTTTTTTTTGTAGTACTGAAGGTTGAATTTAGGGCCTTCATGCTGAACTATATCCCCAGATATTTTTATGATATCTTCTAAAATTATCCCTCAGAATAGAGGAAATGACTCTTGATGAGTGGCCTTAAAATGTTTGCCAGTGGCCTAAGGTTCCATCAGGTGACTCTGTGTTCTGAAGACCAGATGTGAAGGTTTGACATCAGCTGTCTGGATTTGCACAGTGTACATCCACATTTGTTCTTTTTATATACTTGAGTATGTGTAAAATTCCATTTGAAAAAAATGTGGACTATTGCCAAAGCAAAAAAGAAAGAAAAAAAATTGGAAACACTACACAGTTATGTATGAGATAAGTCAGTAGATTAGAATCAGTGACATAGAATAGTAAAAAATGATAAATGGCACCCTAGAAAGCACAGTAAAATGGGACTGAGCTCATCATAGGCATAAACTTATGTATCTCAGTAGTTCCTGAAGACTTTGCAACATTATAGCATGGTAAAATAATTGACCATTTTTGTAACCTTGAGTCAACCTGAAAGAGTTTCTCTAGTTTACAGTAGTCTATGTAGGAAAACAAGATATGTTTTACACAAACATATTTTCAATAAAACTATTAAAGAGTTTTGGTGTTCAAAATAATAAGTTTCTGGGCCAATTAGTTCCCTTATTTGTAAATTGAAAAGGACATACTAGTTTAAAACTTTTCAAAGAACTAAACCCAATTTCCCTTAACTACAATTTTACTACAATTGTTTGTATAACACAATGACAAGCTGTACTAAGTAGAAATTAATCTCAGAGGCTGAAAAAACTATTCACTGTCATAAAGTGACAAGTACTCAGACAGATAATTTCCCTATTTGTCACCAGAAAATAATTATTTTTTTAAAAATTCATGTAAACTGAGATTAGAATTTAAACAAAGAGATACGCATGTACTTTTATCACAAAATAAAATTCAAACTTCTCCTGAAGGTATCTAAGAGCCCTCATCATAAATCTACATTAACTTCACACTTCTGGCAGTTGATTTCTGCATTTGTCAGGTAAGCAAACCACAACACTTTTTAAAACAACTTAGGGGAAAAGCCTAAAACTTAGATTAACAATTTAAACGCACAATTGTCCAATAAGTTAAGATTAGTAGTTATTGTCTACCATTTACTCTTTGGGTATATAAGTTAATAAATATGTAGTATATTGGCGTTGGTAACTCCTAGATGTAATCAATGCAACAGTAAATGCAATTCAAATTATAAGAACTCATACAAATAAATTTATTGCCAGATAAATCTGCTACTGTACATTACTAGACACTATCCAATTCCACAAAAATCACAGTTATAATAAACCTACTATTACATATTTTTATAATGTAAATGCTGGAGACAGTGAAATATTCTTACAGAATTAAAAAAGAATAGTGTGAAAAACTATAATAGTACACAAGATCCTAATGGCGTAATTAACAACGTGAAATAGGAAGAAAGGGTCTAAAGGTGTAGGAAAAGTGGGAAGGGTAGGGGAAAGGGAATAAGGGAAAAGAAAAAAATATGAGAAAATGAAAAAACTGGAAATAAAGTGTTTGTAAATGGGGAGAGTAGGAGGGGGTGAAGGGAGGGCAGGGACAAGGGGAAAAAATGAGAACCAAGACCTGTCATATAAAGGTACAAGATCCCAGTAATGAATATAACTGTACTGTATACCTAGAATGTACCAATAAACTCAATAAAAAGAAAAAAGAGAATTAAAAAAGAATAAATATCTGCAAAGGATAGAAATACATCAAATATGTAAATTTATGAATTCATAATGGTAATATCACAAAAATTGCTTGTGGAAGTTGTTAGGGTACCAGCTCATTATTCTGTATATTGATAAATAAAAGGAGAAAACTAAGAATTTACCCTGGCTTTCTTTTATGAACTGTATCTCAAGACTGTTGGTTGATGAAAGAAAGTTCTTCCTCATAAAAGAATTCCAGCTGTGAACTACAGAATGTATTATCTCATTAGAAAACTCACCACTTGGTAATCCTTATTAAAAAGAATGAATCAGGCAACAGTTGGCATGCCCATTAGAAACATTCAGAGAACATTATCTGTTTATAAAATAGATAAGGGCATAGATCAGCTTGGCAGTAGTCAACCATCTTGTTCAATCTTAGTGTCATTAGTAAGAATTGGACCCCTGCCATATTCCCTTGGATGTATTGAAAGTGCATAGACCTGCCTATAAATACTCTTGCCAGAGAATTATACTGAGGCCTAGTTTAGGTACTGATTGTAATAACCATCAGTTTACTAGTGTTGGGAAGTAGAAGAATATGTTACATGACACCATGAAGATGCTAGCAGCCAAAACTGAGTGTCCCTCAAGGTCAAAATGACTACAGATGAATAGCTGGGCAATAGTGAAAAAGGGTAGAACATGAAATTACAAATTTTAAATATAGTTATCTTTTAGAATTATGTACTGAATTATTTAGTGTTGAAATGATGGAATTGGATTTTAAAATACTCTAGAAGAAAAATGAGAGTGAGAGATGTATATGTAGAGAGTTACAAAACAAGATTGGGAAAAATGTTCATAACTTTTGAACCATTAGGTGATTACATGGGATATTCTATATTTGAAAATCCATCCCTATTTTAGAAAAAAAAATAAACCTGTAGGATAGAGTAGCTTAATTCTGATAAGATATGAAAGAAAAGAGAGAGTAAAGATTATATTTGAAGAGATTAAAAAAATCAAACATAAAAATTATTGAAAAATCCTGCTTCAAAAATCATAGTAAATACTGTACCAATAAGATAATAGAAAATCAGAAATACAGAACTTATAGTTGAACATCAGATGACCAATCAATTGATCAATAATATCTTTAAACCCATGGAGAAGAAATGGCAGAATACTCTTGAATGAACACTACTGATTTCTCATCCGAAATAATGGAAGCCAGAAGATAGTTCAGTGATATTAAACATGTGTTGAAAGAAAAAAACTGCCTGCACAGAAGTGTATGTGCATTTGAAAATATCTTTCAAGAATGAGAACAGAAATAATTTTTCTAGGAAAGTTTGTCACCAGCAAACATTTAAGCAGAAGGAAAACACTGTACTCATTAGAAGATCAGAAATTCAAGAAAGAGCTAGACATCATGGCACGTTTCTATAATCTCAGGTACTTGTAGTGTTGAAGCAAGATTACATATTGAAGCCTAGTCCTGGCAGCTTACTGGCTAGTGATACTGTCTCAAAAATTTAAAATAAAATAAAATAAAAAGGGGTTGGGGTTGTAGCTCAGGGAAAAGGTCCTAGGTTCAATACCCAGTACCACATAAAAAGAAAGGGAAAAAGAAAAACAAGAGGAGAAGGAAGGGAGGGAGGGAGAGAAAAGAAAAGAGGTGAGGGGAGGAAAGAAAAAGTAGGGGAGAAGAGGAAAGACATACATGGTAGTTTAGGCCTTTAATCCTAGCACTCTGGGAGGCTGAGGCAGGAAGATTGTAAATTTGAGCCCAGCCTTGGCAATTTAGCAACTTACTTATACTGTCTCAAAATGAAGAAAAAATTTTAGAAGGAAAAAGGGCACGGATATAGCTTAGTGTGAAGGCCCTGGTTTAATTCCCCAGTACTGCTCCCCTCCAAAAAAAAAAAAGATGATTCAGAAGACAATTCAGGATCATATAATGGCAAATAAGCAAACGCTGAAAATTTAAGACAATATTAATGATGAAATAATATGATATATTTGATGAAATAAAATAAAAGATTAAAATATATGACAGTATAAGCTGGGAAGAGGGATAATTACATTAATGATGTAGTCTAGGCTCTTTGTGTATTGAGAAGTGGGATGAAGATATTGATCTTTAGCCATTGATTAGTTAAGTATGTTCTAATTTTTAGAACTGAAAGAATAGAAACATAATATATAACTTCTAAACTAGAAGAGGGAAATCAGGATAAATTTTCTTAAAATAATGCAATAAAAGTTCCCAAAGGACAGAAATAAACAGAGTAGCTGAAATAAATGGAAAGCATACAATGAGGTAGTAGGTTTATTTATTTTTCTTTCGTACTGGGAATTGAGCTCAGGACCTTCCACTTGCAAGCCAGGCAGCGGCACCACTGAGCTAAATCCCTAACCTGCAGTAGTAAGTTTAAACTCTGGTTATTACTAATTACTTCTGTATAGGCTAAATTCTTCAATTAATAATCAAAGATTATTAATCTGAATTTTAAAACATCTAACTATAAACATGTGTGTGTGTGTATGTGTGTAAGATCAAAAGCTGGGTATTGTAGCACATGCCTGAAATGCAAACACTCTGGACTCTGAGGCTGGAGAATCCGAAGTTTGAGTTCAAGGCCAGCCTGGGTTACATAGCTACCATGTAATAAATGAGTCAGTCCAAAAAAAGGATTTACCATGAAAATACTAACCAGAAGAAAATCAGTGTAGGCATATAATATCAAATATTGGTTTTAAGGTAAATGTATCACTACTTATAAAGCTAATTATTTCATCTTAAAAGGTTCAGTTCATCAGGAAAATAACTTTTTATTATAACACAGCTCCCTTTTTGATGGACTAGACTAAAAAATCACTAAGATATAAAGATTCAACTAATAGTTTTCACCTAAAATATACTGTAGAACCACAGAATTTATTTTGTTCAAACATTGGCCATATTTTAGGCTGCACAGGTGTGTACAACCTTGCCTGGGCCAACTTGAGTGAAGAGGAATTTTTGGGGCCATATATAAAATATATAAGCCAGTTGTGGTGGCATGTGCCTGTAATCCCAACACTCAGGAGGCTGAGGCAGGAGAATCACCTGAAGTTTGAGGCCAGTCTGGGCTACATAGTAAAGCCCTGTCTCAAAAAATAACCAGACTACATATATATAGACATATACATACACATACATACACACATATACATATATAAATGTGGTTAATGTATATAAATAGTAAAACTCCCTTTTAAATATTTGTTACAACATTTTTTTTTAAAATGAGGCAAGTGACCTGTGGTCCACAGGTGGGAAACACCTGTAAAATAAACCTTCCAAAAATTTTTAGATGGTTGATTCTTCACCTAGAATACCATTGATGTAGAAATCAATAGCAAAGCACTAACTAGAATAAATCTATATATTTGAATTTTATATTTCATATAATCTTACAGTGATTGAGTAAATATAAGAATATAAGCTAATAAATTCAATGAAAATGTTTTGTTTTACTACTTGATGTGTTGATGAAGAATTTAAAGTCAACTTGAAGTCTTTTACAATTATTTCTGTGAAAGCTTTGTATTTGCTTTAAACTTCTTGCTTGGCATTATTGTTTAATGTAAGTCCCAACTTGAAAGGCTTGAAAAGCAAGCCTGACATGTTTGAACTTGGAGAAGAATCTCAAATACAATCATGGTACAGTTGAGTTAATTGTAAAATACCCTAATATTCCTCCAACTGTATTTTCATGGCATTTAAGCAAGAGGCTAGGAGGTATTTCAATTAATACATATGCTCTAACTACCTGTATACAGAGGGACAAACTACTGTGGGACATGTAAATTCTTTAATCCCTGGATTAAGAGTTATAACCTAAGGATTAGTGTGTATACTGTGTGTGGGCTCTATTAATGTTATTATTATCAAGAATGTGTAAATATTTTCCTTGCAAACCTGCTAATCTTTTCACTGTATCTTACATTTATAACCCGGGAAACCTTTTGTCTTTGTTTTTTTGTTTTTTATTTTTGTGCTGGGGATCAAACTCCAGTCCTTGAGCTTACAAAGCAGGTGCTGGAACCACTGAGCTAAATCCCCAGCCCACCTTTTTTTTTTCCTTTTTCTCTGGTACCAGAGATCAAACTTGGATCCTTGTGCTTACCAGGCAGGCACTGAAACCACTGAGCTGACCATCTTCACTGGAGGGAAGATAGCCTCTTTAATAAATGGTGTTGGAAAAACTGGATCTCAACCTGCCAAAGATTAAAACTAGACCCTTATCTTTCACCATGCACTAAACTAAAATTCAAGTGGATTAAAGATCTAAATATTAAAAAAGAAACACTAAACTTGCTGGAAGATAAGTTAGGCAGAACTCTTGAAGACACTGGCATAGGAAAAGACTTTATGAACAAATCCTCAGTAGCTTGAGAACTAGCAGAAATAAACAACTGGGATCTCATCTTATTAAAAAGATTTTGCACTACAAAAGAAACCATCAACAGAAGTAAGAGACAAACTACAATGTGGGAAAAAATTTTTACCAGCTGCTCCTCAAAGGACTATTATCTAGAATATATAAAGAACTCAAAACAATCAACTCCCCCAAATATAAGGACCCGATTCAAAAATGGGCATCTGAAATGAACAGACATTTCTCAGACAAAGAAGTAAAAGCAGCAAGTAAATATATGAAAAAATGTTCCACATCACTGGTCATTCGAGAGATGCAGATGAAAGCAACACTGAGATTCCACCTCACCCCACAAAGAATGGCTGCTATCAAGAAATCAACCAATAACAAATGCTGGCGGGGTTGTGGGGAGAAAGGAACCCTTCTCCATTGTTGGTGGGAGTGCAGACTGGCGCAACCACTATGGAAATCAATATGGAGATACCTCAAAGAGCTGGGACTAGAGGTTCCATTTGAGCCGGTCATCCCTCTGCTGGGTATCTTTCCAAAAGAATTAAAAGAACCATATCACAGTGATATATGCACACCAATATTTATAGCAGCACAGTTTGTAATAGCTAAATCTTGGAAACAGTCCATTTGCCCATCAGTTGGAAACTGGATAAAGAAGATGTGGTTTTTCTATAAAATGGATACTACTCAGCCATAAAGAATGAGAAATTAGAGTCATTCATAGGAAAATGGATACATATTGAGGATATACTCCTAAGTGAAATAAATAAGTCACACATGTGTAAATACCGGATAGTTTCTCTGGTGTGAAAAACTATAATAGTACATAAGATCCTAATGAGATAATTGACCATGTGAAATAGGAAGAAAAGGACTAAAGGTGTAGGGAAAGTGGGAAGGGTAGGGGAAAGGTAATAAGGGAAAAGAAAAAATATGAGAAAATGGAAAAGTGTTTGTAAATGGGAGGGCAGGTAGGGGTGAAGGGAGGGCAGGGACAAGGGGAAAAAAATGAGAACCAAGACTATCATGTAAAGGTACAAGATCCCAATAATGAATGTAACTGTACTGTATACCTAAAATGTACTAATAAACTCAAAGAAAAAAAAAACCTTCTATAGTCTGCATTCAGCATAGTTCTGCAGAAAGAAAACTTTTACTAGATAAACCTCTCTAATAATTGTCTTTCTGAAAAGAAAAGCCAGTAATTGAAAATGCATTATGAATAAATTAATAAATCTTTGTGAATGTACATTTAAAACTTTTTTTACTTCAATAAGTTTGTAGTATAACTTTACAGTAAAATATACATATGTTATAGTGCTAAATTCAAGTTTGGGATCATTTTGGATTCTCATACCCAAATGCCTTGTGAATTCAAGAGATAATTGTGTACCTGCACTATGTCATACTGTCCCAATTCTTAGAGATTAGTAGAGTTATATAATAATTTCAGTAAAAATTTGAAAGCTATTTTTCACCACCTACACGATATGCTATTGCAGTGAAAACTTAGTGTTTTTGTTTAACTCTTAATTACCTAAAAAACCGAGATTGTGACATACCTGTTTTTTCCCCCAAAGAACAATTCGGTTAACTTACAGTAAAATTTCACAAGGAAACAGAGAAAAGACTCATCTAATTAGTTGATTAATATAAATAATGTTTTCTTTTTAATTTAATCAAAAAACAATTTGAAGCCGGGCATGGTGGCGCATGCCTGTAATCCCAGCACTCGGGAGGCTGAGGCAGGAGGATTGCTGTGAGTTCGAGACCAGCCTGGGCTACATAGTGAGTTCCACGTCAGACTAAACCAAAAAAACAAAATAAAACAAAAAACAATTTGATTAATATGTTCACAGGTTGAATTAAGTAGAGGTCCTCATTTGACCTAGCTTTAGTGATATATATATATCACATTGATTTTCACACAATATGAAAATTTTGTTGTATAAATTTTGATAATATTTATAATTTATATAGCAAAACTTATGAAACATGTCATCCTCATTTCAATCCATATTATTCTCATAAATTTAGAATTTACTTGGACCTAGAGATATAGAATAGGTAGAGCATGTACTTAGCAAGGCACTGGGTTCTATCCCAACACCACCTCCAAAACAATAATAATAGAATTGACTAAAGCAAAATATTTTCATTAGTAAAATTATTTAATTTATTTGTGCTTTTTTATACCTCCTAGTCAGATGTTTCCTGAGTACAATACCTCTAATTTTTTTGCAAAGAAAAAATGGCTTGAAAGTATTTTAAAATGCAAATTAATGTATTATATCCAAACTTTTACCACCTCTCTATATAAATATTCAAAATGGGCTGGGGATTTAGCTCAGTGGCACCGTGTCTGCCTTGCAAGTGAAAGGTCCTGAGTTTGAGCCTTGGTACCTCCAAAATAAAAAGCAAAAAAATTTTTTTTTTTGAGAATGATGCTTCAGAGTATACATAACCAGATATTACTATGTTTTTAATTTTGAAAACATGAACTCAGACATATGTGTACTTTATCATTTCTATGAATAACAACCATAACGCATTATACATATATATATAAACTTTAAATATATTCATGAAAATTATTTTTCATAGGAGAGTCATTTATATTTTAACCTGAGATGAAACTTTTTATTCAAGGAAATATCAAGGTAGTCTTATGCTAATTCCTAAAATCTCAAAAGATGGCAAATATAGATGAACAACAGTATGGTTTTCATTTTTTCCTCTTTTTTTTTTTTTTGCTCCGCTTCCAGAGTAACTGGGATTATTGGTGTGTGCAACTGCATGTAGCAATGAAAATATTTCTTTCGATTCTTACTTTTTATTCATACATGTTAGCAGTACATAATGATTACATTCCTTGTGGGGAGTTGTACATGCAAATAGCACATCTCTTTTTATCCACTGCTCCCTCCTCTCCCAACTCTCTTCCTTCATCTTCTGATCTTCCTCCCATTTCCAGAAAGAACTATGTTCCTATTTCCTATTTGTTTTATTTTGTTCTTTACATTTTATTTTGTGCTTCGCATGTAGGCAAATCATGTGATAATTTAGGTATGTGTGTGTCTGATACATTACACTTAACACCATGGTCTTAGAATGCATCCATTTTCCTACAAATGTTTCAAGTTTATTCTTTATGGCACTATTTACTCCATTATATATAAGTACTACATTTTCTTTATCCATTCATCTATTGATGGACACATAGGCTGCTTCCAAGATTTAGCTGTTATGAATTGTGCTGCTGTAAACATGAGTATGCATGTATCATTATAATATATTTTTAACTTTTTAGGAAGATGCATAGAAGGGGAATATCTGGGTCAAGTGGAATTTCTAGTTTTAGTTTTTTGAGGCCTCTCCACATTGATTTTTGTAATGGTTGTATTAGTTGATATTCCTACCAACAGTGTGGAAGGATTCCTTTTTCCCTGAAGCCTTGCCAGCATTTTATGTTACTTAATTTATTGGTGATATCCATTCTGGAGTAAGATGGAAATCTCAGTGTTGTTTTAATTTGCATTTCTCTAATGGCCAGAGATGTTTAGATTTTTTAAAAATGTATTTATTGTCCATTTGTACTTCTTTTGAAACATGTCCTTTCATTTCATTTGGCTAATTTTTTTACTGCATCTTTTATTTGGGAGGAAGGGATAATATTTAGCTCTTTTTTGTATTTTAAATATTAGACATCTTTCCAGGGAGCATCTAGCAAATTTTTTTCCCATGCTGTACGTTGCTCTTTGCTCTGTTGGTTATTTCCTTTGTGGTGCACATTTTTTAATTTCATATGATTGTATTTATTCATTCTTAATGTCATTTCTTGTGCAACTGAGCTTCTGTCCGGAAAGTCCTTGCCTATGCCTATGTCTTCAAGTTTTGTGTATTTCATCTTGAAGCAGATTGAATTCTTCTCTTTAAACATTTAGATCTTTGATCCATTTTAATCTTAGTTTAGGACATAATGAGAAATAATGCCTCTAGATTCCTTCTTCTGCATGTGGATAGCCAGTTTTCTCAGCACCATTTTTTAAAGAGGTCATCTTTAGTCCAATGTATATTTTTGGCCCCTTTGTCAAAGATAGTTGAGTGTGCTTGGGGTTGTTTCTGCATCCCGTGATCTGTTGCACTGATGCACATGTCTATTTTTCTGCCAGTATCATGCTATTTTTATCACCTCAGTTTTGGATTTTAACTTGAAATTCAGAATTGTGATGCTTCCTGCTTTGGTCTTGTTACACAGTATTGCTTTTGTTATTCTGGTTTTCTTCTGGTTCCATATGAATTTTTGGATTATTTTCTCTATTTCTATGAGGAATGCTATTGGTAGTTTGAGAGTCCTTTGAGTTTGTATCTTAGTTTTGGAAGTATGGACATTTTGACTATATTTGTTTTCCCTATCCAGGACAGAGGATATCTTTCCATTTTCTAATGTCCTCTTCAATCTCTTTTTCAGTGTACTGTAGTTTTCACTGTAGAGGCCTAACTACTTTAGGATAATTCTTAAGTTTTTAATTTTTCTTGATGCTGTTGTGAATGGCATTGATTTTCTAATTTCTTTCTCAGTGAGTTCATTATTGGTGTACAGGTACACTTACTGATTTTTGTATGTTGATTTTGTATCTTGGTACATGCTGAATTTGGTTATAAATTCTAGGAATCTTCTGGTGGAATTTTTGGTTCTATGTAGAAGATCATGTCATTTGCAGTTAATGATAATTTGACTTATTTCTTATACATATCCTTTTTATTTCTTTTCTTGCCTGATTGCTGTGGCTAAGGTTTCAAGTACTATGTTGATTTGCAGCCAGATCTAATTTCATGATTTAAAATACTATTTAAAAGCTAGGCATGGTGGCACAAGCCTGTAATCCCAGCACTTAGGAGCTTGAGGCAGGAAGATCCCACCGAGTTTGAGGCCAGCCTAGGCTACCTGGTGAGTCCAAGTCCAGCCTGAACTACATAGCAAGACCCTGTCTCACAAAAAAAAAAAAAATGTAATCAAAATACTATTTATTTATTCGAAACTTATATTTGTAGCTCCAACCATTCCCTGAGTTCTGTCTACTGAATATCTCTCCTTGTGAAAAATAAACTAAATTTTCCTTCCAAACCTGCTATTTTTCCCTTGTGTTCCCCATCTCAGTAAATGGCACTGTCTTTCCCTAGTTACTCGGGCAGGAAACTTAGGGTCCCTTTTTTCTTACATTTCCTACACTAGCTATCCAAGTTCAGACAAATTTTTATGTGATTATGGAAATATTCCATACCTGTGCTGATGTAGTATCCACTGCCACTGCGGCCGTCAAGCATTTTAAAATGTGACTAGTCTGTCCAAAGAGCTGATTTTAAAATTTTAAAGTTTTTTCATGTGACTAGTGGATACTCTGATGAGGAACACCTACAGTCCAATCCATTAGTAAGTCCTATAAGCTCTATTCTTGAAAATAAAATCTAAATATGACTACTTCTTATCTTCCTTACTCTGTTACGTAGTTCGCAATCACCTGTCTCCAGCATTATTCTCATAGCCTTCCAGCTTTCCTGTCAGCTTCTACTTATGTGCCCCATCCAAAGACTATTTTCTACACAGTAGTGAGAAACTTTTAAAATTTTACTTTTGGTATCTTCTATACAAAAATATATCCAATATATGTAAGTTATTGGTCATATTGACAAGATGAACACTAACTGGCACTTGACTATTAATGTCTAATTTAGCCATAATTGTCTTCTGTCCCTGTGCTTGTGTTCCCCCTGCAGCTGCCATTTATTCTTTTATCTGTATGAGCCCCTTTAAGTAATGGTTTTTCCCCCAAACTTTATAAAAGTACCATTATCCTGCATAGCTAAACATGCTAATTTTCACCTTTGTGAAACAGAAAACATGTTTTTCACCTTTACACAAATGGATAGATAGACTTTATTTTCTTGGTATTTTTTTTTCCCCTAAAATTTGACTGTGATGTTGCAGGTAACTATAGTGTATTCGTTTTCATTGGTGTATAATATTTTATTTCAGACAGTTTTATCTGTTTATTATAGAGGTAAAGATTTTCCCCTCAGATATTTGCTATTAGAAATAATGCTGCTGTGAATATTCTTTTTGTTTGTTTGTTTGTTTATTGGTACATTTTAGGTATACAGGACAGTTACATTCATTATTGGAATCTTGTACCTTTGCATGGCAGGTCTTGGATCTCATTTTTTCCCCTTGTCCCTGCCCTCCCTTCACCCTGTCCTACTCTCCCCATTTACAAACACTTTATTTCCATTTTTTCATTTTCTCATATTTTTTTCTTTTCCCTTATTCCCTTTCCCCTACCCTTACCACTTTCCCTTCACCTTTAGCCCTTTTCTTCCTACATATTTCTTGTTGTATGACAATTTTCATGGGATTGTGTTTCTCAACTTTAGGTAGGAAGTTTTTGTTTTTTTTTAATAGTTATCAAGGCTTAGGTCCTACCCAAATAGATTATAATGTATGAGGATAAAGTTGAACATTAATTTTATTTTATTTTGTTAATTATTGGGGTAATTTTTTTTTTTTGTACCAGGGATCGAACTCGGGTTCTTGAGCTTGTGAAGCAGGCGGCAGAACCACTGAGCTAAATCTCCTGCTTATTGGGGTAATTTTAATGTTTAGCCAGAACTGAAAACCATTGTGTTAAAATACATTCCTAAGATGTTAAGTCAGCTTTCCTCTCACTGATGAAATGTGTGAAATGAATCAACTTAAAGGAGGAAAGGTATGTTCTGCCTTATGATTTCAGAGGTTTTGTTCCATTTTTTTTTGGCTCAGTGGCTTTTGGACCTCTGTGGAGACTGAATCATGGTGAGGAGCATGTGGTGGTGCAAAGCTGCTCACATCCTGGTGGCCAGGGAATAAAGAGAGTGAGTAGAAGGAGCCAGAGTCCCTCTAGGGCACACCTCAAAAGTTTTACCACCTTCCAGCCACAGGATAGTGACCAAACCTTCAACACCTGGCCTTTGAGGGACATTTAAAATGTAGACTGTAACATCTACAAGTGAAATTTCTTGATTTTAAGGAAATGCCAATTTTAAAGTTATTTACTTATTTACCTGCCATGAAGCTAATATATACAACCAAGATATGCATAGAACAAAGCATTTTTTCTTCACTTGGTTTACGCTTGTCTTTTGTTCATGCCTCAGGTTTTCCTTTATTAAAAAAAATTTAAGAGGGTATCCAGAAAAATCAGTAACTATATTTTGTTAGGTATCTTATCATTTTGCAATAGAAAGATCTCTAGAATATCTTTTGGAACTATAAGATTCACTGAAGTGACCTTAAAAGGTAATACGATTATGTCATTCCTCTGTTTAGAACACACCAAAGCCTTCCCATAACTGATAAAATAAAATTACTAGACTCTATGACCCAATGTGATCTGGTACATGCCTTTATGTCCAATCTTGCTTCGTTTTACACACTGCCTTTTTTATTCTATTGAAGCTATGCTGTCTTTGGGTTCTTTAGTACATCCAGCTCATTCTAGTAGCCTCAAGACCTTTGTACTTGTTTTTCACTCTGTCTGGAATATTATTTCCCAAATTTATAATGGCTGGCTCATTCCCTTATTTCATTTAAATTTCTTCTCAAATGGCACCTCATTTGAGACTTTCCCTGCCTACACAGTGTAAATCATTTCCCCTTTCCCAGTTATAGTATCTTACCTACATACTTGTATCAACCTATTTTTTTTCACTGCTGTATGAGTTCCATGAGCTCAGGGACTCTGTTTCTATATTCTCAGAGCCTAGCACGAATGCTTAGTATATAATTGGTGCTTGATAAATATTTTTTGAATGGGTACATAAATTTTAAAAAATGAGAAAAGGAAGGAAGGAAGCTAAGAAGGAAACCAAGGGAGGAAAGGAAGATACAGAGGGAGGAAATGGAAGAGAAGTGAGAAGGAACAGTTTAAGGTCTCTGCCCTTAATAAAGAGAGTATAATTTGTATGTAAGAAAATTACTTTGTTTTAAATAGACTTGAATTTTAGTTTCTCCTTCTGTCTTTCCATCTTCCTTCTGAAACATGTCCCTATACAAAGAAGTCAGAATTAAAGTTGAGAGTGGTCCTGCCCTTTCAAGGGATTGATAAAGTGTTAGATTTTTGTGAGATATGCAATTAAAATTAAACTTCATGTAAGAAACAAAAATACAAACTGTAAAAAAAAAATCCTTTAAATTTCCTTTAAAGAAGCTTGAGTTCAGGATGATCAGGAGGTGTTAAGGGTTCCCATAAGGAAAATCTTATTAGTTGTAGTCTTTATAGAAAAGATGTTTCAGACATGAACTTCGGAACTAGGGGGCTAACATTGAGAACAAAAGCACAGAGAACTTGAGCCTTAAAACTGGGAGAAAAATGCATCTGCATACAAGGAATGTTCTTAAGGTCCACATGGAGAAAATAAAGCTCATTCCAACAGTCTCTTAATATATAAGACATATCTTAATAGAGAAAAAAGACAACATAAGTAATTTATAATTTTTAGTGTCTCCTCTCATGTGTCCCTTTATTGGATACAGAACATTTCCATCCACATTTGCTCTGTGTGTGGTCTCGTACTTAGGGAGAATATGTGAACACCCTACTCTTTTGGGACCCTTTTAGGCGTGGACATGGAGACTTTGGGTCTGAACCACAAGACAGCTGGCAATATCTGGCTTGGCAGAAAGAACACCTGGCACTTGTTCTTCCACACGCATATTATATACATACATGCTGGAGTTCCATGCTGAGACTATCTACAACTTTCAAAGATGATGGTGGTTCCCAATGGCCAGGATCATGAAAGCTTTTAAGAGAAATTTGACACAGAACATCTTACCTTGGTTTATTTGGGTCTGTTTCTGTATAAAGTGAATGTTGTTATTGATCAGTTGGCAGAAATTTCCTAGTGTGCCATATTTCAAGCAAATACAAATTTTAAAACGGATTCACTGAGTAGACACTTGCTAAAAAGAAAAATGAGACATGGAAGGCTTTCTTTAAATTGCAAAGTTTGCCTCTACATTTAGAGGCTCTACAGTGCATTATGTACTAGAACCAACTTTGGAAAACAAAGAAATTATGATCAGGAAGCCGCTACAGATGTAAGAAAAAAACAAAAAATGAAGGTTAAATATTTAGACTAAAATTGCATGGTTGAGAAAAAGATTTCAATGAACAAAACTGATTTTCACATAGGCATTTGTTAAATGGAGAGGGTGGCTTACTTTAAATTGGAAGCTTTTGTCTTTTAAGATTTTCTGAATTTTATCTAGAGTTTTTTTGTATCAGGAATTTGAGGAATAATAGTAAAATGTGATGGTGAGCCTGATGACAGATGATATCATTTTTTTTTTTACACATTTTGCTGTCAGCACAAAACTACACCTTAAAATATCTTCTTAGAAAATATATCTTCTGTGCTAGGTTATTTTACATATAATGAAACAGGGAAGCTGGTGTTAGCAGCTGTGTCGAGTTTATATGGCAAGCAGTTGATTGCATTCAATTTTGTCACATAAGCTCATTTAAGGCCAACAATACAATGTTTTATAGAAAAGATTTTTTTCTTGTTAAATCACAGAAATAATGATGGCCTTTTCTTTGAATGCTTGAAACCATTTGAATTTGGTCCATCTTAAATTGGCAGACATCTTTTTTAACTTGGACATAAGCATGTGTGTTCCCATATTTTAGTCATGGTGAGTTATGAGCACATTAAAAATAATTATCTCTACCTCATAAATCTTTTAGTTAAGTGTATTTTAGTTCTTGCTTTAATCTTCCTATTAATTTCTTCTAGTTTGGGTCAGATACATATGGGTGGCAATAAATTATAGATTTGAGCCATGTTTAGTGTAGAGAAAAAAAGCCAGTGGCATAATGAATTATAGCTTTAGTTCATATTCAGTGTCTGTTCAGAAATCAAACCTCTCTGTACTGCTGTTTATTAGAATTGTGAACTTATTTGAGTTGAATACATAATTAACTTAATTTTGGAAGATTTGGAGAATTAAAAGAATTGGAAATGCTGTTCAATGGAGGAACAATAATAAAGGCTAAATTTATAAGAAGCTAATATGATAATGATTAGAGTAGATCTTTCTAAATTAATTCATACTTTTATAGGTAGATATAATTTGTTATATGAACATTCAGCAGTTAGTTTAGAAAAAAAACAGCACTTTACTACCAAGAATACAGATTAGTATAATTATGATGTTCAGCAAATATGGTAATATGTATAACACAGATTCAAGATTGGTGACCCACGTGATAAATCAAATACTTCTGAAACACCGAGGGCATTGTAGTCACATGTTCCACAGTAGCATTTTTAAAGCCATGTTCAACAGCGTGCTTTGC
This sequence comes from Fukomys damarensis, assembly GCF_012274545.1. Taxonomy (NCBI): domain Eukaryota; kingdom Metazoa; phylum Chordata; class Mammalia; order Rodentia; family Bathyergidae; genus Fukomys; species Fukomys damarensis. The sequence continues at coordinate 39,572,154 of NW_022900914.1, forward strand.
CATTGGTTCCTCCATTTGTTGAATTCAGGATGACCTTTGCCTGAATAAAGTCAAATAGGATTAAGGCAGGAATTTTCAACAATGGAAAAAAAGCAACAGATGCTGCCCACTTTGAACGTGGAAGGATTGTTGATGCACTGTTGCCTAAAGGAGTGCCTGTGGTAAGGGAGAGACAGGAAAAGTACAGAACAAAATAATTTTCCAAAAATATCAAAAATGTACACTGGGAGGAGTAAAACCTACAGATTACCTTTAGAGGTCTTTTGTAATTTTGATGAAATTGTTCTGTCTTTAAATCACTATTCTTTAAGTGAACTGTTACTTTTTATTTTAAAGATGTAGTTTTAAAAAATATACACATAACACTTGCAAAAATATGGGTGGCTAGGTGAATATTATTAATAAAGTGAGAATTACTACTAAATGATATTTGTGAAGGCTTCTTTTTTCTGCCATCTTATTTGTTCCCTTTGGGGTTATAGTTTAAACTATACTGCATAAAAATTACTGTAGTAGGTTCTAAATAGAAAGTAACAAGAGATAAGGCTCTAAGATAATCACATGTATGGTGAGACTGTAGTTAAATTTTCAGTGGTATATATGAAATGTTTTAAAACAGTTATTACATATAAATTACCTGTCTTCATTATAGTTTGCTGTTTTTGTATAAAATGAAGGGTTTTTTTTCTTAAAGGGAAATTTTTAAAATGGAAATTTATTTTTAAAAGTATTAGTTTGTCATATAGATTCACTTCAGATGATTTAATTTAAAAGCAAATCTAATCCTTGGTGTCTATTGTATGCTAAATGTGCATCTTGCAACAGCTGGGTGATTTGGCATCAGTGTGTTCTAGCTCCTGATCTTGTGAGTCCCCCAAGTGAGCTATTGTAGTTTGTGGTAATGAGTAATCTCTGAGCTGTTAAAAGAAACAGAATGCATAAAGAAGCATTTCAAACAAAGGAATAGGGCCGAGATTTAGCTCAGTGGTTCTACCACCTGCCTCGTAAGTGCAAGTTTCCAAGTTCGATCCCTGGTACCAAACAAATAAAACAAAGGAATAATTTTATGTTTTAATAATTAATAACAAAGTTCTTTAGAAGGCTTATGAAAATAAGAAATGAAGTGGTTGTATCTATTTGGTTCATTAAAATTACATGCTAAGTTTTAAAGGAACATTATATACAATATATATAATATTTAAAGGAACATATAATATATAAACTCTTCACACTTAATATAACATTCTTTTTAAATATTTATTTTTATCAGTACATGTTAGCAGTACAGAATGATTACATTCATCATAGAGCAGTTGGTACATGTCCATAACTTATTTGGGGGTGGGTACTGGGTTCGAATTCCAGGCCTTGCAAGGCAGGTGGTGGAAACTCTGAGCTAAATTCCCAGCCCTACATGTACATAACTTATTTGTACATCCCCTTCTTCTTTCCCTAATATAATGTTCTTATAGTAAATTTCTAGCAGTGAATATATATAATACGTAACTGCATTAATTCTTGTAGTTCTAGTTTAAAAGTATGCAAAAGAATGAAAACCTGTAAGAGGATAGTGGTGAAGATATTAATAAGTGATTTAAAATAAGTAATTAAAAATTAGGTGTAAAGTATAAAAAAATCTAAACACATTGAGAGAAAAGATCTGCTCTCCAAAAGGAGAAAAAATTGTTGATAGTTTCTTCATCTAATAAAAAGCTTAGGTAAATCCCTACCTCCATCTATGACTTATAATGATCATTTACAACCTGATAATATGTATTTCCTGTCTATTCATCACTACTAAAATTAAAAAGTAATCATTTATCTTTCTCTTACTTGGTTTCTTTTTTGCTCCTGGGACTATAAGCATTGTAAATGCTTGTTAGAGAAATACATGTACAGTAATAAAACACCTTGAATAGGACAGAGAGCACCATAAGGAACTGATATATGGTATGAAATTTGAGAGAAGGGAAAGCCATGGAAAGGTTTTGTGGAGAAAATAACATTTGAGGCTGTATCTTACTGGTTTGGTAGAATTAAGATACAGAAATGGGGGAGGGACATTTTGAGCAAGTAAAATATTATAAACATTCCTTCACATGAATCTGGTACAATGGTTTTTCCTTCACATGCTTTCTCATTCATTTTTTTGTGGGCTGTACTTTCTACCTAGACACCCCCACCCCATTCATAATGATAGTCTGTAATTTATCTACTCTTAACCATTCCTTATAGTCTAACTCAAGTTGCTTCTTCTGTATAGATCCCTCCTGAATTGCCAAAGACATCACTTCATCCTTTGTACTACTTATTCATTTCTCATTCTTCATATATTACCTTTCATGTTCATTTATGTTCCAGGACATATGGATAGACTAGTAAAGAAGACAAAGTCCTCACTCTGGCAAATTTCCATTTTAGAGAAAGATTACAAATAAGTTAAAAGAATATAATTACAAATTTGATAAGAAAATAAGTAGGGAAAGAGGTTAAAGCGTGACACAAGAATGATATTTTACATCCTAGTAAACAAAATTCTTTCTGCAAAGAAAGATTCCTAAGTGAGTAGATTTCCTCCATCCAAGTACCAACCAGGCCCAACCCTGCTTAACTTCCAAGATTGGGCACATTCAGGGTGGTGTGTCTGCAGACAGTGAATATGTTCCTAAATGATTATTTAAAAGACAGCTATATGAAGGTATGGAGAAAAGGATTCCCTGCCAGAAGAAATAAGTGTAATAAAGGTCTAGAGGTATAAATTTAGATTGGGAATCATAGAAAGCTACTCGTAAGTGACATTCATGAAAAAATGAGCATAAAAAAAAAGAAAAAGAAATGAGCATGAATTAGCCAGCTGGACAATGGAGGGAAGAAAACAATTTATGCTGAGGGAACAACTGTGGTTACCCTATCAGAGGAGTATGGTATACTGAGGAACAGATGGACAAGTGTGTTAGAGCAGGATGATCAAGGAGGATGAATAGTGCAAAATGAAGCTGAGAACTAGGCAAGGACTAGATCATGTAAGACTTTTGAAGATCAAGTTATCCCGTGAATGTGAGAATTTATTAAAGAATGTAAGCAGTGAAATTATATGAACAGATATCTGCTTGAAAAGATCGTTCTTACTTCTGTGAAAATGATTAGAGTAGGCAGCAGTAAAAGCAGGAGAAGATGTAAAAAGTGTACTCTGGGGCAAAAGATGATGGTTTATATTAGAATGGTAACGATAGAGAGGGAGAGAACTAGATAAATACAAGATCTACTTAATACACAGATCATTCTTTGGTGTTGGATATAATATTTGTCTACTCCAGGATTTCAAAGATTTCCTTCTATATTTGCATAAAAATTTTTCTAACTTTAGTTTTTACATTGAGATCAATGATCCATTTGGGATTTTTGTTTGTTTTTTTTAAATATGGTGAAAAGTATGGGTGTAAGATGTTTTGTTTTGTTTTTAGCATATGCATACCCAGTTATTCCAACATGACTTGAGAGAAAACTGTCCTTTCTTTCTATATTGCCTTTTGTTGATAGTTTATAGAACCACATGTCTTCAGAAACTCTCATTGTGTCTTAAAAGTCCGAAAAAGTATGTCTATCATCTCTATTCTTTTTCAAAATAGTCTTGGGTAGTCTAGATCTTCTGCATTTCCAAATCAGCTTTAGGATCAGCTTGTTAATTTCTGAGATTGTATTGAATCTATAGTTCAATATGGGAAGAATAGGCATTTTATCAATATTGAGTTCTATTATCTATGAATATCTATTTGCATTTATTTGGGTCTTCTTTAATTTATCCCAGCATGCTTTATAGTTCTTAGTATTAAAGTTTTACAGCTCTTTTAACCAGTTTATCCCTAAGTATTTCATATTCTTAAAACTGAAAATGGTAATTTTTTAATAAAACTTTTAATTTTGAACTCATTCTAGGTTCACATGAAGTTACAAGAAATAATGTAGAGATATACATATTTTATCTAGTTTCTCCCAGTAGTAACATCTTGCAAAGTATAATGCAGTAATCCAGCCAGCATATTGACATTGACAGTGAAGATAGAAAACATTTCTTTTACCACAAGGATACTCTTTTATAGCCACAACTATTAATCTGTTCAACATCTCTGTAATTTTGTTATTTAAGAATATTTTGTATGTAGAATCATGATGCATAATCTTTTGGATCTGGCTTTTTTTTCACTCAGCATATTTCCTGGAGATTTGTCCAGGTTTTACATGTGCAGTTGATTTCTTTACATTGTTTAGTAATGTCCCATAATGTAGACATAGCAAAGGTTGTTTAGCCACTCACCTACTGTAGGACATCTGTTTGTTTCCAATTTTTGGTTATCATAAATAAAACATCTATAAACTTACAAAGGTTGATTAAAAAAAAAAGTATCTTTTTTAAAAAAAATAGTACAGCAAAAGACACATTACCACTAATCTTCCCCTCCCCAAAATTATACTTTTCATTTCAAATACATTTATCCCTTCCTTCTTGCCAATTTTTGAAACAGTTCTGGAAGTTTTCTTTCATGATTGTCTTTACAAGGCCTAATAAAAATGCAATGAGTAGTGCCTTTGAGTGCCATATAATGGAACACCAAACATGTAAAACATCACCGTATGTTCTTATTCACTGGAGCTAGCACCATGTAACTTCTGGCTCATCCCCACTGTCAAAATTATCATGAAAGGTTAAGTATTTTGAATCAGTTCAAGACATCGAGGCAGCCATGACAGTGTAACTGAAGACTTCCAGAACTGTTTTAGAAAGTGACAGGGATGGGATAACTGTATTCAAAGTGAGGGGAAGTGTTTTGCAGGGGCTTAATGACATTGTCTTTTACTATAATAATTTTTTTAAAAATTTAAGCATTCAATATATTTTTAGATCACACCTTGTATATATAAATTTTATGTAATAAAAATATTTTTGACTGTCATAATGCCAAGAATTAAAATTTCCGAGTTGTATGGTTAATTGCATATTTAGTTTTTAAAGCAACTGTCAAATAGCCAACACTGGGGCACATTCCTATAATCCCAGCTACTTAGAAGGCTGAGACAAGAGGATTGCTTAAGCCCAGGACGTTAAGACCAGCCTAGCACACATAGTGAAACCCTGTTTCTTGTCTTCAAAAATATTTTTTTTCATCTGCATCTCTCAAGTGACCAGTGATGTGGAACATATTTTCATATATTTACTTGCTGCTTTTACTTCTTTGTCTGAGAAATGTCTGTTCATTTCAGATGCCCATTTTTGAATCGGGTCTTTATATTTGGGGGGCGCTGATTGTTTTGAGTTCTTTATATATTCTAGATAAGAGTCCTTTCTCTGAGGAGCAGCTGGTAAAAACTTTTTCCCACACTGTAGGTTGTCTTGTAGTTCTGTTGATGGTTTCTTTTGCATTGCAGAAGCTTTTTAATAAGATGAGATCCCAGTTGTTGATTCTTTCTGCTAGTTCCTGTGCTACTGAGGATTTGTTCATAAAGTCTTTTCCTATGCCAGTGTCTTCAAGAGTTCTGCCTAACTTATCTTCCAGCAAGTTTAGTGTTTCTTTTTTAATATTTAGATCTTTAATCCACTTGGATTTTAGTTTAGTGCATGGTGAAAGATAAGGGTCTAGTTTTAATCTTTGGCAGGTTGAGATCCAGTTTTTCCAACACCATTTATTAAAGAGGCTATCTTTCCTCCAGTGAGGATAGTTAGCTCCTTTGTCAAAGATGAGGGAGCTGAGTACATCTGGAGTTGTTTTTGTGTCTTCCAGTCTGTTCCACTAATCCTCAAGTCTGTTTCTTTGCCAGTACCATGCTGTTTTTATCACAGTGGCTTTGTAGTTAGTTTCAAATTGGGATTTGTTATACCCGCTGCCATGTGTTTGTTACCTAGGATGGCTTTTGCTATTTTAGGTCTCTTCTGGTTCCAAATGAATTTTTGGATTATTTTTTCTAGTTCTGTGAAATACAGTGTTTAATTTATTGGCATTGTCTGAATAGCAGTTTTGATAGTATGGCCATTTTCACTATGTTGATTCTTTCTACCCAGGAGCAGGGGATATCTTTCCATTTTCTTATATCCTCTTCAATCTCTTTTTTCAGAGTGCTGTAGTTTTCAGTGTAGAGGTCTTTTGCTTCTTTTGTTAGATTGATTCCTAGATACTTCATTTTTTTGGATGCTATTGTAAAAGGAATTGTTTCTCTAATTTCTCTCAGTGGCTCTGTTATCTGTGTACAAGAAGGCCATTGATTTTGGATGGTTGGCCTTGTATCCAGCTACTCTGCTGAAAGTGTCAGTTAAGTCTAGAAGTCTTTTGGTGGAATTTTTGGGGTCTTCAATGTAGAGTATTGTATCATCAGCAAATAATGACAGTTTCACTTCTTCCTTTCCTATCATTATTGCTTTAATTTCTTTCTTTTGTCTAATTGCTATGGCTAATGTTTCCAGAACTATATCGAAGAGGAGTGGTGATAGTGGGCATCCTTGTCTTATTCCTGATTTTAACATGAAGGTTTTCAGTTTTGGGCCATTTAATATGATGTTGGTTGTTGGTTTTTCATAGATAGCATTTATTAAGTTGAGATATAGACCATCTATTCCAATTTTTGGCAGGGTTTTTATCATGAATGGGTGTTGAATTTTGTCAAATGCTTTTTCTGCATCTGTCGAGAGGATCATATGGTTTTTGTCCTTGACTCTGTTAATATAGTGTATTACATTTATTGACTTACATATGTTGAACCATCCTTGCATCCCTGGAATAAATCCAACTTGGTCGGGATGTATGATCTTCTTGATGATCCTCTGTATTCTGTTCTAGTATCTTCTTAAGGATTTTTGCATCTATATTTATTAAGGAGATTGGCCTGTAGTTTTCTTTTTTAGTTGCGTCTTTCCCTGGTTTTGGAATCAAAGTGTTACTTGCTTCCAGGAATGAGTTTGGAAGTATTGCTTCCCTTTCAATTTCATTGAAAAGTTTGAAGAGTAAGGTCATTCGAGAGATGCACCTGAAAACACTGAGATTCCACCTCACCCCACAAAGAATAGCTGCTATCAAGAAATCAACCAATAACAAATGTTGGCTGGTTTGTGGGGAGAAAGGAACCCTTCTCCATTGTTGGTGGGAGTGCAGACTGGTGCAACCACTATGGAAATCAATATGGAGATACCTCAAAGAGCTGGGACTAGAGGTTCCATTTGAGGCAGTCATCCCTCTGCTGGGTATCTTTCCAAAAGAATTAAAAGAATCGTATCACAGTGATATATGCACACCAATGTTTATAGCAGCACAGTTTGTAATAGCTAAATCTTGGAAACAGTCCATTTGCCCATCAGTTGGAAACTGGATAAAGAAGATGTAGTTTTTCTATAAAATGGAGTACTACTCAGCCATAAAGAATGAGAAATTAGAGTCATTCATAGGAAAATGGATACATATTGAGGATATACTTCTAAGTGAAATACATAAGTCACAAATGTGTAAATACCGAATAGTTTCTCTGGTGTGAATAAACTGTAATAGTACATAAGATCCTAATGAGATAATTGACCATGTGAAATAGGAAGAAAAGGGCTAAAGGTGTAGGGAAAGTGGGAAGGGTAGGGAAAAGGTAATAAGGGAAAAGAAAAAAATATGAGAAAATGAAAAAACTGGAAATAAAGTGTTTGTAAATGGGGAGGGGAGTGGGGGGTGAAGGGAGGGCAGGGACAAGGGGAAAAAATGAGAACCAAGACCTGTCGTGTACAGGAACAAGATCCCAATAATGAATATAACTATACTGTATACCTAAAATGTACCAGTGAACTCAATTTAAAAAATATTTTTAGTAGACACATGAGATCTATTATCTTATGTTTTTAAGTATATAGGGCAGTGTTTTTAATGATAAGCACAACATTATATAACAGGTCACTAGAATCTTTTCATTTTCTGACTGAAAGTTTAATAGTAACTTTCCATTTCCCCGTTTCCCCACCCTCTGACAACCACCATTCTACCTGATGTTTCTGAAGGTCTGCTTTAACTATTTGATATAAGTGAATCATGCAGTATATTTGTCCTCCTGTGATTGTTTTATTTCACTTGGCATAATATCTTCAAGATTCATCCATGTTAGAGCAAATGACAAAATTCCCTTCTCTTTTTTGTCTGGGTAATATTATATCACATATATGTTCCAGGTTTTATACACTCATCCATAAATGAACAGATTGTTTCCACCTTTTGGCTAGTAAAAATAATGCTGCATTGAACACGGGAATGTATATATTTCTTCAAGCTCCCGATTTAAATTCTTTTAGATAAATACCCGAAAGTAGGATTGCTAAATCATAGGGTAGTTTTTTGAGAAATCACCATACAGTTTTTCCAAACCAGCAGTGCCATTTAAATTCCCACTAATACTGTAGCAGAGTTTCAATTTCTCTATATCCTCACCAACACCTGTTATCTTCTTTTTATCTTTTGTTTTTTATAATGGCCATCCTAACAAGCATGAAGAATAGATCATTAGTGATGTTGTACATCTTTTCAAGTGTATCTGTAGCCATTGTGTATATTTTTAGAGAGATGTTATTTAAGTCCTTTGCATATTTTAATTGGTTATTCATTCATTGATTGGTATAATTCCTTATATATTTTGGATATTAACTGCTTATCAGATATATGGTTTGCAAATACTCTCTTCCACTGTGTAAATTATCATTCATTATTGTTTGCTTTATGACCCAGCTTTTTTGGGTTGGAGTTAGGGTGAATATTCAGTATTTTCAACCCTATTTATTGAAAGGACTATCTTTCCCCCATTGTGTAGCCTAGGCACTCTTGTCAAACAGCATTTGAATGTATCTGTGAAGGTTTATTTCTGGTTCTTTTATTTCATTTAATATGCATGTCTTTGTTGTACTTTGTTTGCTTTTTTGTTTTTGTGTCTTTGAGACAGCATCTCACTGTGTTGCTCAGGCTGGTTTCAAACTCAAATTTCCAGGCCCAAGGGATCCTCCTATCTCAGCTTCCCAAATAATTGGAACTACTAGAGTGTACCACCACACCTGGCTCTATACTGTTTTGATTACTGTTTTTTGCAATACATTTTGAAATAAAAAAAATAAGGATTCCAGCTTTGTTCTCCTTTCTGAAAGCTTGCTTTCTTTTTTTGTTTGTTTTGTTTTTATTTTTTGTTTGTTTGTTTTTTTGCTATTTGGGCTCCTTTTTGATTCTGTGTGAATTATAGAATTGCTTATTCTTTTTCTGTACAAACTGACATTGGGATTTTGGTATAGATTGTATTGAATCTGTAAATCATTTTAGGCAATAGTATAAACATTTTAACAATATAAGGTCTTCTAATTTATGAACATGGGATGTCTTTCCATTTTTTTCCATTAAGTTTATTGGTACAGTTTAGGTATACATTATAATCACATTCATCATTGAGAATTTGTACCTGTACACGATATATCTTCGTTCTTATTTTTGCCCCATTCCCCTTCCTGCCCCTCCACCCCTCCCCATCTATAAAACTTTTGTTTTCATTATTTCCATCTCTTCTCATACTTTTTCCTTACTCTCCTCCACACACAACTTCCCTTCCATTTTGGATTTTTTCTTCCTATTTTACATTATACATCTTAGTCCTCATTTATACTTCCAGTTTCTCATACCAGAGAAACTATTTGGTATTTATATATCAGTGTCCTATTTATTTCACCTAAGAGTGTGGCCTCAATGTACATCCATTTAGCTATAAATGTCTCTAGTTTATCATTCTTTGTGGCACAGTAGTACTCCATTTTATTAAAAAAAAAACACATCTTCTTTATCGAGTCACCAGTTGATGGGCATTGGGGCTGTTTCCAAGATTTAGCTAATACAAACTGTGTCACTATAAACATGGGAAATGGGTGCACATGTATCTCTGTGGCATGTCTTTCCATTGTATTTGTGTCTTCATTTAATTTCTCTCAGCAGTGTTTTGTGGTTTTCATTGCATAAGTCTTTCAATGCCTGGTTAAGTTTATTTGCAAGTGTTTTGTTCTTTTTGATGTTATTATAAATGAGATTGTTATTGCTATAAATGAGATTATTCACTTAGTATATAGAAATACAACTGACTTGTGTGGTGATTTTGTATACTGTAACACTGCTGTATTCATTTATTGATTGAGCAACTATTAAACAATTAGATCTTCAAGGTTTCATATTTATACCATTTTACCTGCAAACAGAGATCATTTTACTTTTTCCTTTCCCATTTGGATAGCTTTCACTTAGTTTTTATGCCTAATTGCTCTGGCAAGCACTTCCAGTATTCCTTTCAATAAAAATAAGAATTAAGAATGGACATCTGTATCTTGTTTCTGATCTTACAGCAAAAGCTTTCAGTTTTTACTATTAGTATGTTGTGGCCTTTTCACGTTGTATAGCTTTTTCAGTTGTTACTGAGTTACATTTTATATACATAACATTCCAACCTGTTGATATTGTCATTTTTGCCAATTGAGGCATAAAAACCTTACTTCCTTTATATATCTTTCCAGTTCCTCATTTATAATAATTGTGCTGTACTCACTTAGGCAGCCCATATACTAGAATGGGAATCATATAATAGTTGTGTTAAATATTTCTTTTACATGCATGTAGACCTACATGGGTGTTACAAATTTTGCTTTAAACATAAGCCACCATAATTCAGAAAATTCAAGAGAAGTAAAGTCTGTGTAAATTCCATCATTTTGTTTACTGTTTTTTTTTTCCTTTGATGTTCCAAGAACCATTCTATTATATTTCCTTTCAGTTTAGAAAACTTCCTGGTTTACTTTTCCACTTAAATCTACTATAACAAATTCTCTTGGTTTTCTTTCATCTCAGGTGTCTTACTTTTCCTTTCATTTCTGAAGTGCTTTTTTTTCTTCTTCCTGAATATAGAATATTCAGGGTTAACCATTCTTTTCTTTCAGTCCTTGAAAAATGGTGTGCTGCTTTCTTTACCCAGCATAGTTTCTGATGAGAAATTTAATTTGAATTTCTTTTTCCTTAAAATAAATAGTGTACTGTTTCTAGCAGCTTTTAAGAATTTTTCTCACTACACAGGCATGGTGGCACATGACTGTAATACCAGTATTCTTAGAGGCTGAGGCAGGAGGATCACAAATTGAAGCTTAGCCAGCCCTGGTTTTGTTTTGTTTTATTTTGTTTTTTGTACCAGGGATTGAACTCAGGACCTCACACTTATGAGGCAGGCATGGCACCAGCCCTGGTTTTAAAAATTTTAACTGTAGTTACTTGACATTGACTTCTACAGATTTATCCTATTTCGACATTCACTCATTTCTTGAATGTGGATCTTTTCCTAAATTTAGGGCATTTTCAGCCATTTTTTCTTTAGGCATCTTTTCAGCATTGTCTTCTGTCTTATCTCCTTCCATGACTCCATCTTCTTCCTCCCTCTCTCACTTTCTTTCTCCGCCCTCCCTTTCTTCTTTGCTTCCTCCTTCCCTCTCTCTCCCTCCCTTCCTCTTTCCCTATCTCTTCCCCTCCGGTATTCCTTCCTTTTTTCCTTGCATTGGAGGTTAAATTCAGGACCCCTGTGCATGACAAGCAAGTGCTCTACCACTGAGCCATGTCTCTAGCCCTAATTTCATTTCTTACATTTGCTTGTTTGTTTGGATACTGGGGGTCTAACTCAGGACCTTGTGTTTGTGAGGGAGGCAGCAGAACCACTGACTAAATCCCCAGCCTTCTCACAGCCTTATGGATTCTTTACAATCTATTTGTTTTGTGCCACCACCCCCGCCCCACTCCCATGATATTCTCAGGGCATTTCTCTGTTCAATTTGGCTAATTTTTATTGTTCTGTCTTCAGGTTCATTGATGCTTTCTACTGTCCTCTCTCTTCTGCTGTTAGCCCATTCATTTGTATTTTTATTTGGCTACTGTAATTTTTTTTAGTTTTAAATTGTTTATTCTAAGATCTTATTTTTCATTTGTTTCAAGCATATTTGTAAATATTCATTGAAATAGTTTTATGATGGCTGATTTACACTTTTTGTCTCATAATTCTTACATCTCTCATTTTGATATAACATCAGTTATCTTTTTTTATTTTGAGATTTTTCTGGTTCTTGTTATAATAAACAGTTTTCTGTTGAAACTTGGACAGTTTTGTATTATGTTTTGAGCCACTGGATATTATCTAAGCCTTTCATTTTTAGTGAATATTACCAAAACCTTTTATTTTTACTGTTTTGATTTTGGTGTTTTTGGTTGCACCTCTGTCAGGCAAATTTGAGATGTTGCCTCATCATTACTGCCAGGTAGACATGGAAGTCCAGGTTTCTCATTTGGCATTGATTGATACACCAGATGGGGCTGAGGTCTTCTCATTTTTGTTGTGCAGGTATGGTAGCTTCAGCTCCCTATCAGCTTAAGTAGCTTTTGATACCTCCTTGACTAAATGTGAAAATCTTAAACACAGTTCCCTATAGCCTGCACTGATACCATTGGGATGTTTTGGCCTCATCACCACTAGGTGGTAGTGATAGTCCTGAATTTCTTTTAGGGTTCTCACATCACCCCAACAGGGAGGAGAAGGGGTTGCCTCACTCCTGCCAGGTGAAGGTGGAAGTCCAGGCTTGCCAGGGGCTCTCTCTTGACAGCATGGTTTTCATTACCAACTAGCAAAGGTGGAAGTCCAGGCTCCTCCCTATACCTTCGTTTATGTGAGTGGGAGTTGGGCCATAGCTTGTTCTATAATTTTTTGGCTGAGCTCATTGTTTATTGCATAAAAATTCACTGTCTTCCCTTTTTTTTTTTTTCAGCTGTTCACTGTCTTTCCTAGGATACCTCTTTCTTGGTTCTATGGCCAGAGAAAGCAGCCTTTGGTTGGGTCTTTTTATCTGTACTCATTGGCATTTCTGACTGACCAACTTCTTTAGCTCCAGTGTGTTCTATAAAACAAAAAGAAAACCCAGGGAAAAGAAAATTCATGTTATTCTTCGAGTCCTGAGCGAACTTCCTTTTTCTCCACTTTTTATAGTCTCTCTATGTTTTATGTTTGTCTAGTTTTTATTTTGTATATTGAGAGAAGAATAGGGAAAGTTACATTTATTCTACCTTCCTAAAAAAGGGAGTAAGTTTAATTTAAGTAAACGATTTTAAATGTCCAAATATTTACTGGAATACTCTAATTTATTTTACTTTGTTTTATTATATTTTATTTCTGTGGTACTGGGATCAAGCACAGGATTTCATGTATACCAGGCAAGCATTCTATAACTATGCTGTGTTCCCTGCCCTTATACTAACTTTTTATGGTGATATTTTATCCTACAACCATGTTGAACTTTTTAGTTTTAGTAGCATTTTTAAAATTTCATAGGGTTGTACATAAATTATTCAGTCTGCAAATACAGATCATTTTACATCTTCCTTTCCAATGTGGTCTTCCTTGCCTTGTTCCTATGGTAGTGGGAAAGTGTTACTCTTTTGCTATTTAATATTAGGATTCCTTCCTTCCCTCCCTCCCTCCCTCCCTCCTTCCTTCTTTCCTTCCTTCTTCCCTCCCTCTTTCTTTCCTTCCTTCTTCCCTCCTTCTCTCCCTCCCTCCTTCCTTCTTTCTTTCCAAAAAAACAAGATTTGCTATGTTATCCAGTCTTGTCTCAAACTCTTGAGTTCACATGACCCCCTTGCTTTAGATTCTCAAGTACATGCCATTGTACTGGCTCCTCTTTTGAAATCTTTTAATACAATTACTTACATTGTTTGGTTTTAAATTGTGTTAAAAGTGGGATTTTAGGGGGAGTGTGGGGATTGAACCAAGAACTTCCTGTGTTCTACCACTGAGCTACAGCCCCAACCCCAAAGATAATTTTCATAAAAGGTTTTTCATAACTACTTCAAACATAATATGAACATATATCAAAGACTTTCTAAATCATTTTTTCATGAGCAAATAGAATGATTACAGACCATTCTATAGAACAGACACATTTATAACTCAAGAAAATAGAAATAAATTTATAGACAGATGCAAAGCCAAATTTTGGGTAGTGCTGGTCAGGAAAGATTTTCCCTCCACCAGATTGAATTTAATTACGCATTCATTTTTGCATTGTTGTCAGTTTCCTAAAGATTAACTTTAATCTCTACGAGAGAAGTTCCCTACTAGAGATGATTTTGTCCCCATGGAACATTAAAAAATATTTGTAGATGCTTTTTTTAGTCATCACACTGAAGGAGGGAGTAATGTTACTGGCATCTAGTGGGTGCTATTGAACAGTCTATAAAATGTCCTAAAACAACAACAACAAAAAATTATCCAGTTCAAAATGCCCAGAGTACAGATTGAGAAAGCTCTGTATTATACTGAGTTATAAAATGACTTGAATAGGTTGAGATAATCCTTGGAGACTTCAGTATTGCATTGAAAAGATAGAACTAATGCATTTTTTCCCAAAGTATTAGAGTTTTCCCTATATTGTTAAACTAATCATGAATTTCTAGGATGGTTCCATTTGGTCAGAGTGAATTATTTAATTAATATATAGTTAGAATTGGTTTGGTAAAATTTTCTTAAGAATTTTTAAGTCTATGTTTGTGAGGAATGTTAATCTAGAGATTTCTTTTTTTTAAATATCTCTGTGTGGTTTTGAAATGCCAAGCTCCTAGAATATGTTGAGGACTATCACTTATGGATCTTCAAAGGGATAGAACCAACAGAAGATATAAAAAGATAGATGAGAATGGATAATTCTTAGAAGAATTAGATCATGTAATTATGGAGGCTGAGAAATCCAAAGACAAGAACAAACTATGAGTCAAGAGATGCTGGAAATTTAGTGGTGATATGGCTCAGTCCAAGATTTAAGGTGTAAGAAACTAGAGAACTGCTGGGTGTCCCACAGTCCAACAGCCTGGGAGAGCTTTGGAAAATGTGTCTTTGCGGGGACTTTTTCATTTGTTGTAATTGTCAAATTTACTGGCATAAAATTAGTCATAATTTTCTTATATTATCTTATTAATATCATTACTGCTTATATTTCTGATGTTGATAATTTGGATTGGAGTATTTTTGTTTTGTTTTATTTGAGGTCCTAGAAAGCAAACCCATAGCCTCCTGAATTAAAGGCAAGTGTTCTACTCACTAAGGTAGCCCCAATCCTTCTATGCGCAATTTGTGTCTTCTTTCTATTGTCCCCCTACCCATCAGTCTAAAGGTATGTTTGTCATTTTTATTGATCTCAAAATCCAGCTGTTAGTTTCATTAATTTTTATGTATGTTTTCTATGTCATTGACTTCTACTCTGATATTGTTTTCCTTGTCTTGTTTCTTAAGGTAGAAGCAGAGACAGTTTATTTCAAATCTTTATTCTTTTCTAACTAATATAGGTGATGAGCACTATGTATGGTAACTCTTGTTTTAGCTTCATAAATTTTAACAGGTATTTTTATTTTCATTCAGGTCAAAGTAATTTCTAATTTTTTGAGTCAGGTGTTATTTAGAATTGTTATTTAGTTCCAAATATTTAGGAGTTTTCAAAATATCTCTTCTCAGTTTCTAATTTAATTCCATTGTGGTTAGAGAATATATTTCATGATTTGTTTTCTTTTAAACTTATAAAAAATTGTGTATAGCCTTGAATATGATGTTAAAAATGAATATACTCGAGCCGAGGATTTAGCTCAGTGGCACTACACCTGCCTTGTAAGCATAAGGTCCCTAGTTCAATCCCCAGTACCCACCCGAAAAAAAGAATTATGTTATACCAATAAAAGAGGCTGGGAATTTAGCTCAGTGGTTCTGGTACCTGCCTTGCAAGCACAAGTCCCCGAGTTCAATTCCCAGTACCAAGAAAAAAAAAAGAATATATTAAATTCCAAGTTGACTTGAAAAAAATTAGTATTTTCTCCCAAGCAGTAATTTATTTTGTTCACCCAACACATTGCTGATATGTCAGGTGCCTTGAACGGTGATGGAGTACCTTTTAGAGCTTTCATTGATAACAAACAGCTCACTGTAGCACATGTCATAGATTTGCCACCACTGGCCTAGAATAATGCCTGACATATGAAAATACCATCCATAATGTATTTTTCTTGACTGTGTGCATGTGTGTACACAATATATGTATATGCTAGATTAAGTATGTAACTGAAAAAATAAGTTGAACTCGGTTTTGTGGACTATCAGAAGAGATAATGTCTCAGTAAATTCTTGTAAACACATTATGAGATAAGCTTGATCAGAGTTTGCTGAAAATGTTTTTAAGTATAGAAACTGAGGGGAAGTTATGATTTTCGTTTTGGGTTTCTTTATATGTGGGGTGGTATACTGGGGGAATTCTGACCCAGTCCTCTTAAAAGTTTTATTTTGAGGGCTGGGGATTTAGCTCAGTGGTTCTGCCACCTGCCTCACAAGCACAAGGACCTGAGTTCAACCCTGGTATAAAAAAAAAAAAAAAAAAATTTTTTTTAAATTTTGAGACAGGATCTCATAAGTTGCCCAAGCTGGGCTTGAATTTGTGTTATACTTCAGCAACCCTAGTATCTGGAATTATAGTTGTGTGCCACTGCACCCTGCCTGGATAGTTTTATGTGAATTGCTTCTCAGTATTGAAAAGACTCTTGGGATCAGAAGGTAGAAATAAACTGGCAAAAATGAGCTGGCACTTGCTTGCCCACCTGCTTCACCATCACAATCCCTTACCTGATTTTTAGTATTGGAGCCATGGAACTTCTGTTTTATCCAAGTATTTGCCCACCATTTCCTTACTCCAGGAGATTTGGATGGCTGACATATTTGCAAAGTACTAGTTTGAAAGTTGATTGCTTATTATAAGTGAAATGAAATTGTAGATTTCTGAAGAAACTTACTTAATACTGTAACTTGAGCCAAATTGATAGTAATATGTTACTTTGTACCTGTAACTCTATTTATGTAGTTTGTACCATGCTATAGTCAAGCTAAATAATATACTTAAAATTTAATCCCATTGAATTTGACTTTAAAAAACCCTCTCTGAAAAGTAGTTTTGGAAAGCTTTTGGGTAAAGTATATATGGAAACTTGGTGAGGAAAAAAAGCATTTTAATATCTTTGATGATTTAAGCATCGTGTCATATTTTGACATAAAATATTAAGTGTTAAGTTCTTCCTTTTATGAAAAATATAAATTCCATGAGAGAGGAACTTGTTCTGTCCACCATCATATTCCAATACTCACATGCAATGGATAGTTAGTAAATTTTTGCTGAAGAGGGAAAGAAGTACTACATTATTGCTTGTGGCAGATTTAGCAAAATTAGAATAGCTGATGAATTTTGCCCAATTTTACCTTAAATCTCCTTATGGGAAAGGTCATTAAACTTCTTTGGCTCCTTTTCATTTCTTTCATCTTTAGAAACCATGCCAGGTTTTAGGGAACAAGCTAAAATAGCTTCAGGGTTCTCCTATAAGATAACTGGAAATACAGACTTCAAATGAGTTAAGACAGATTCTCATTAATGTACATTGCCTTGCATTTAATAGGTGCTCAATGTACTTGAATAAATAAATCTTAATCCAACTCCTTGTTTGTTGTGCAAATGATAAAACTAAAACCCAGGACTGGGACTGTATCATGTGTGTGGCCCGATGTTTAATCCTAAGCACTCAAAGAAAAAAAAACATAATAAACTAATATCATGCAAGTTTTTAAACTGTAGGGCCAGAACTAGAATTCCAATCCCTGCTCTAGTACAGTATTCTTTTCCCGATAAAATTTCAGTTCTGAGTTATCTGCTGAGAGAATTACGGGTGTCAGGGAGCTGCATCAGATACTTGGTGCCCTGAGATCAGAAAGTGACATATTGTGCCTGGAATCATATTGCCCAGACTACAGACTATGCCTTTTAACAACCAGAGCAAGTTCTTTAACCTTTCTCTTCTATAAAATAGAGATAACAGTATATAATTTATAGGGCTGCTTTGAGGATTAAAAACATTCATGCATATACTAAGAAAATATTTGTTGAGTACTAAGTGCTGCTACTATTAAAATTTTTTTTCTTGCTATTATTAATTTATACTAGACTGACTCTGGAGGAATCAAATAATTTTCTTGGCCATAGGGTTTTTGTTGTTGTTCTTTTCAGTCTTTTCTTTATAGCAACTTTAAAGTCCTTAGGTAGGATAATAGAGGGTTAATGGGAATTTTTAAAGAAGACAAATTCAGGATTCTTATCATTGATCTTTATTTGTATATATTTTTGGGTATCTGATATGTACAGGAATGATCAAAAAATAGTGAATGTTTAATTTTTTTAAAGTATTACAGTAAAAGGCACATTGCCATTAATTTCTGAAAACACTCCGCTTTCTTTGAACACACTTATCTCATTGTTCTTGACACTCTGAGGCAGTTCTGGACATCCTATTTTGTGTCTTTAAAAAACACAGCAAACTGCTGGGCGTGGTGATGAAACCTTGTAATCCCAGCACTCAGGAGGCGGAGGCAGGAGGATTGCTGTGAGTTCGAGACTAGCCTGGGCTACATGTGAGTTCCAGGTCAGTCTCAACTACATAGTGAGACTCTGTCTCAAAACAAAACAAACTACAGCAACCTAATGCATTCCAGTGGAAAGGCATGCTCATAAAAGCATTATAGTGTGTCTTCTTCCACCTTATTGATCAGATCTGGCACCGAGCAACTTTTGGCTTTTCTCCAAAACAAAAGTGACCATAAAAGGTAAACAGTTTTAATCAGTTCAAGACATGTGGGCAGCTATGTACAACTGTCCAAAAAGAACTTCCAGAACTGGTTCCGAAAATGGCGAGAACAATGGGATAAGTGTATTTGAATTGAGCAGTAATATTTTGAGGGGGATTACTGACACTGTATTTTTTACTGTCATTTTAAAAAAATTTAAACATACCATATTTTTCAGTCACACCTCAGGGAGATAAGGTAACATTTTCTTAAAATTTGTAAGGCTTTTTAAAAGCTGAGAGTATGGATAATCCAAAAGTTAGAACCATTTATGATTTTTTACTTTATGAGGTAGAAAAGTGATATGTATGAAACCATGCTTAAGATTTGGGATTTTGATCTTTTCCTGGATATTAGCAGAAGGTACTGAGGTCTTGCAGTTAGCTCCAGGATCATGAGGGTAAGCAACTAATAACTCTTCAGTGTATTTTATTACTAAGCTGTGGTGTTCAGTGGGTTGTGTGTGTTAAATGCATTTTTTATTTACAATGTTTTCAACATACAGTGAGTTTGTCAAAATATAATCCCGCTATAAATTGAGTAGCATATCCACATTTTAAAAATTAACTTTCTAAAGGTACAAGATCCTAATAATGAATGTAACTGTACTGTATACCTAAAATGTACCAATAAACTCAATGAGGAAAAAAATGTTTTTAAATTAACTTTCTAAAATATTTATCTTACATGAAATAGATATAAATGTATTTTGTAGAGAACTGTATTAGGATTTTAAAACTTGTTTTATTCTGTATGACACCTAAATTCTTTACTAATATATTTGTTGAAATGGAAGATGCAAATTGTTGAAAACTACTGGATAGACTATACATGTTAAAGGAGTTAGAGGACCAGAAAAAATCTCTACTGTACAAATTATTTTATATTAGATTAACTTTTAGAGATACTTAATCTTCAGAGAGCCCACCCCATTAAATCCTGTGTTTTTTCTCCTTGTCTAAGCAGAGCAGTTATTTTATCTGTATATATTATATAATTAATAATATAGCAGTTATTGTATGTATATAGTATATATTATGAAGAATTCCCACTCTTAAGTTCTATTAATTTCAATCTTAGGACCCTAGAGGGCAAGGACTATTTCATCACAAAGGAGAACCTAGTGTTTAAACCCAGAGCTAGCACCCTTAGCAAAATAAATATCGTGGTGAATACATAATTAAACATCTATCCTAGAGCTGATTCTCTTTGCCAGCTGTTCTCAAAGAGGGATCTGTAGAGCTCAACAGGACACTTTGATGGTTTCTTAAAGTCTATTTTCATTATGCTGAGACTTTTTTTCATTGAGTTAACAATGGCATAGCTTGGGCAAAAGCTATGGTGGATACTGACAGCAAAATATGAATCAGCCGTGGCAGTAAACTGATACAGTAGTCATTGTGATGTTCATGTTTTAGCTTAAAAAAAAAAAGCTAGATTCACTTAAGAATGTGTCCATAATGCAGTACAATTAACTTTCAAAAATCTTGTTCTGTTTGAAGTACCTATCCCTCTAATATTCTGTATAGCAAAATAGGAAATTTGCATTCACCTGCACATGAAAGTATTGCTGTTACCTCAAGGCAAAGTTCTTGTGTGATTGAGTTGGAAGCTCATCTGGGCACCTTTTTCAGGACACACCATTTTTACTTGTAGGAATGAGTGATAAACTGATTATTTAGATTTGGCCTTTAGTATATATTTTCTTAAGAAGGAACAAAATTAGTCTATCATTTCAATGGAAACAACTGATGTTATTTGTTGTGATGATAAAATTTGAAGATTGTGAGCAAAACTTAGAAATTTGAAGCTTTCAGCTTGAGATTTTTTCCAATACTTTGAATTTTCCAAAGAGACTGTGATAATATTAAGGAAATGTATATTTAACATTAAATAATGAATTATGTCAACATTTGGAAGATCTGTATAATTCAAAGAATCATTATTTTTCAGGTGACCAATTTTTTTGTATTACCAGAATTATGAATAAATAAAAAGCCTTTCAAAATGCAGGATAGTTCAAAGGATTTTAATACAAGAGTTTGGAAAGTTCATTGATGTGATTCCAGATTGCACATTACAAGAAACTACCACTCATGAGTTTTGGTGTAGTATCAAAGAATAATATCCTACATTGTCTGAAAAGGCCTATAAAAGTCCTTTTCCAACTATAGTTCTGTGTACTACATTTTTACTCATTCATTTTAGTTAAAACAAACATGTCACAGAGCCAGGTGTGGTAGCGCATGCCTATAATCCCAACACTTGGGAGGCTGAGGCAGGAGAGGTTTGCTGCAAGTTTGAGGCTAGCCTGGGGCTACATAGTGAGTTCAGGGCCAACCTGAACTACAAAGATGGGGAGGACCCTGCCTCAGAAAACCAAAAGAAAAGCAAAAAACTAAGGAACGTGTCACAGCAGATAGAAAATAGGAACAGATATAAAAATTCAACTGTCTTCTCTTAGTCCAGAAATTAAAGAGATTTGTAAAAATATGAAACAGTATCACTCTTCTCACTAATTTTCCTTTGGAAAATACAATTATTTTCATAGAAATTATTTTATATAAGATATAAGGTTTATTGTTTTAATGTAAATTGATAAACATTTTTATTGTATAGGTTTTAATTTCTAAAATAGTAAATATCAATAGGCATACCCACATACAAAATGAGAATGTGCTTTTTTTGCCATCTTTTTTCAGATACAAGTATACAATAAAAGCTAGCTTTAGAGACCTAGCTTTGTTTTTTTTCCCCTGGAGTATGAGAGAAAGCATACTTAATTTTTCCATAAACTTTGTGTTCAAATATTCAGTGTGGAAAATTATATATTTTTTAAGTTTCTTATGTCAAGATAGGACTTACTCAGCTTTTCTGCCTACATGGCAGTAATCAGCACCTTCAGTTGAGTTTTAAACATTATCTGTATTGTGATTATTGTTCTTCCAACAACTATATAGAACATTGGCGAGCCTATGGGGTGCATACTGCAGTATGTGAAAAACATGTGAAAGCTCTAAATGGTTCACCATCACTGATATAGACCCTCACATTTATTTAATTATTTTAACCTTTTTCTTTACTGGATCACACCATAATTTAAACTAAAATTATAATCCAATTACAAGCCATAGTAAACCACTTAAACAATTAATAACTGTTTAGGTACTATTTTGTGATTTTTTTTCTTGTGATTATCAGTGAAATTTTTCAGACATATAAAAAGATAAAAGAATTATTTGCAACCATTGTCAGTGTGCCCATCTTCCAACATGAGGCAAAACTAGTTGAGGCATCAATAGTTACATTTTAAAGTGTACTTAAAACATATGTGTATTTAAAGAAGTAGATGGGGACATAGATAATAGTGTTAACATTTTCTTTTGCAGTACTAGGGAAGGAGCCTAGGGGTATTCTACCACTGAGTTATATCTCCAACCCTTTTTACTTTTTAAATTTTCAGACAAGGTCTTAAAACATTTTTTTTCTAAAGTGCCAAAAAACAAAACTAAACTAAACAAAACTTGCTAAGTTGCTCAGCCTGATCTATACCTTGAGATCCTCCTACCTTGCCCCTCCTGGGTAGCCTTCTGAGTAGTAGGAATTAATCCTTTCTTTTTATATGTCTGAAAATTATTATTGAAAATCTCAAGGAAAAAAATGAAAGAATAGCTATATAACAATCAACTGTTTAAGTAGTTATCTAATTATGTAATCTACTAAATTCTAAACTTGGTTCAAGTTAAGAAATATTATTTTAAGGGCTGAGGATTTAGCTCACTGGCACCATGCAAGCCTTGCAAGCACAACGTCCAAAGTTCAATACCCATTACCAGAAAAAAAAAAGAAATATTATTTTATGTTAATGTTTGTTTGTTTGTTTGTTTTCTGAGCCTGGGCCTCACTGAGGTTTAGGCTAACCTTGAACTCACAGTGATCCTCCTGCCTCAGCCTCCCTAGTAAAGGGATTACAGGCACATGCCACCACACCCAGCCCTAAAATTTTATTTTAAATTGGAAACTCTCTAATACTCTTCAGTGTGTTATTCATCTGCTTTTTTTTAACAATCTCCACTGATTGCTACTCAGAAAATCCTAGCATGTATATTCCATAGCATATTCCATTTCCTAATTCTGTCCTTAAATGATAGTAAGACTAGTGGATGTATGATACCTGTTGGAATAGCCTTCCACCTGTGCTTAGGGTTGGTAGTAATTAACACATTCTGATTGGTAAGAGATACCAAATGTGGCTAATCACAAAGCCTCAAGCTGTATACTTTCTAGTAAGGAGGGAAGAGTGGCTGGATGCTGTCCTACTTCAAATGGCAAACGATGTCTGCATTCTCTCCTCTGGAAACTCACCAGCTGTACTTCCATATTGACACTTTACCCTAATCACACCTCCCCATTTATGTTTGGCTACATTTATTGTGATAAGGATAACAGAAAACATTTGTCTTAAGATCACATAGTACATTTTCAAACACAAGTAACCAATATATTCAAGTATATCTCATCACTATGAGATTAACCATAGGATTTTTTTAAAGGACCTGCCTATTGGTGACTCTTTGAAAGTGATAAATTATTATATCTTCTATAGCTTATATTGATGTTTTACTGATTTTTTTACTGAAGACTAAAAATCTTTGGAGTTACAAATATTTGGCACAGAGCTGTACATGTAAAAATTAGACACCACAAGAAATGGCTGCTGCTTAATATTTTGCATCCCTCAAAATGTGGTTAACGCCCACTCAGGGCAAGCTTAGACTTGGTTGGTAATTACAATTGAGCTGTAAAATATTTTGACAGTTTCCAACTGTTGTGTACTTGTTAGTCATTTGGTGGCAAATGCAATTTGGTGAGGTTTTGGTGGGGCATATTTAATTAAGACTCTTTCAATTAAGTAGTATGTCACAGTAAGCATCAGTACAAAGTTTTGTAGCTATGAGCTACTTTACATTTTACCCAAGGCAGGGAAAGTGTTTTTCTTTAAAAACACTGCAGTGTAAGTGAAGCTTGCTATGCTTTTATGCTTCTATTTTTCATTACAAGCTTTTACTTGTTGTGTAGTAAAGCATAACCACCCAGTACTTACTTAATTCGTAGCCTGAGCATTATGTATGACTTTCCTAGGTAATGAATTCAATGGCAAATAAATCTGAATTGCTCGATAATTAAAAGACTAAAAAGAGAGGTAGGATAGATTTTTGTGTGACATTTTATCCTCTTTTATAATGATAAAGATAGTAATAAACTAATTTGGGCTATATGACAATTCCTAGAAAGAGTGAATGTCAGGTCTTTCAAATCAGGATTGGTTGCCTGTGTAGATAAAAAAAGAGAAAAGCTGAAACATTTTTAAACCTATTAAACATTCAGCTATTAGATAAATAATTATTCTGGAAATTATGTAGCCAAATGGTAGTAGCAAAAGTTTGTACTTAGTATTTCCAAAAGCAAAAGAGTTTTTAAAAATCCCATATTCAGTAGGTTTTTCAGTTACTCAAAAAACCTGTTAAAGGTTATTGTTGTCTTGTGGAAATCTTCAGACATTTTATATTTTGTTTTGTTTATGTGAATTTTGACCATGAAACCATCACTGTAAGGATTATTAAGGGAGAAAACAGGAATTTTGTGAAACTTGTTCATTAGTTATTTAATCTGTTTAATTTTTCAGAAATGTATGAATGAATGTAGTCCATAAAGATAAAATTAAACATTATAATTTACTGTAATGTATCAATTTAGGCTTTATTTTAAAATGTATTATCTCTCCAAAGGATAGATACTGGGAAATTCATTAGACAAACTATGTTTATTTTCTATTACACTCAAATGTGAGCAAAAGGACTGAAATGGGTCAGGGGAAGGGTAAGAGATAAGCTGTTAATTATTAGATCAAATTAGAGAACTGAGGTAATTTAAAAATATTATGGTAGTCCCATGAATGTATGCATTTGTACAATTTATCAAACTGTACACTTTAACAGAATGAATTTGGTTGCAAAAGTATTATCCTTAGATTTATCTTTATATGTAATTTATTCTATTGAGCTATTCATATATGTTTATGTTTATTTTAGAAATATCTGAAAATATGTTTTCCCCATGGTTAATATTTCTAGATCAGCATTTCACTTTTATTTTTTATGGTCCATATGTGTATCTTTATAATTTCACATTAGTTACTAGCATTAAAATGATTTATAAGACCTCTTTTGTTATAATGGTACCTTGCTTTATGTGCAGATTGCAATTACATACTTTTTGAAGTGAATTTGGAATTGTAGGCTATATTTTAAACATGCATGAGGAGACTAATAATCCCATAATAAAATATTTTTGAAAGTGAATGTCTACCATTTAACTTTACTAATTTATAAATTGGTAGCATAGGTAAGAAATTAAGATGCATTTAATAATATTTAGACTCTTAAGACAGCGTACTGTCTGAGCCCTTTCTGGTATTTCATTTATATCATTTTGCTTTTATGGGAATAATATTGTGAAGATATCCATTTTTCTTAGAGATTTTAACTATAATCAAATGTAAAAGTGATTTTTCTTGGAATGGCATCAAAGTAATTCATTATTTTTTAAAACAAATGTTTAGGAAATTTTTAAATATTCAGAAAAATGGTGGTTAGTGAGGTTTGATTAACATTATATGCCATTAAAGTAGATTATTAAGTAGTAATTTATTAGTAAAAGCAATAGGTTGGTCATCGAAGCAGAATGTCTAGCTCAGAAATAAACATGGTCTCATTCAGATATATACACATAGCCAGGGATTTAGCTCAGCAGTTCCACTGCCTGCCTTGCAAGCCCAGGACCCGAATTCGATCCCTGGTACCAACAACAACAAAAAGCCCACCAGATATATGCACATAATAATTTAATATACAATAAAGGAAGAATCACAGAACAACAAAATGCTATTCAGGAACTGATGGGAGATAACTAAGAACCTTAATTTATATCATTCATCAAAATGTATTCTAGGTAAATTAGAGGTATTAAAGGATTAAAATAAAAATGAAAAGTTTTTTAAGAAACATAGTGTTTGAGCCAGGGATTTAGATCAGTAGTTCCACTGCCTGCCTTGCAAGCGCAAAGACCTGAGTTCGATCCCCACTACCCAGAAAAAAACAAAAACAAAACATAGTGTTTACTACATTTCTTGAAAGAAAATAACTTTCTATAAAAAAGGAAGCAAAAGGTACTACCAAACAAAAGATCAACAAACTGAAGTATAAAAATTAAATGATTAAATGTAAAACCAAAAAAAAGGGAAGATGTTTGTAATAAATAGAAAAAAGAAATTTTAACTATTATTTATTTATATGAAGGGTATGAATTAAAGTTCTAAGTTATTATTCCAGTATCTTTTTCTGCAGTGTTTCACTGTTTTGTGGTGCTTCCTTTATTTATTTGTTTGTTTGTTTGTTTATTTTTTGTACCAAGGATTGAACTCAGGACCTTGCACTTGCAAGGCAGGTGTAGCACCACTAATCCCCAGCCCTATATTATTTTTTAAAGAAGGAAAATGGTAGGTAGTAGAACTTGGAGTCAAACTCAGATCTGACTGACTCAGAGTCTGGGTATGCGTTGTTTTGTTTTGTTTTGTGTTGTGTTGTGTTTTCCAGTACCTGGGATCAAACTCAGGACCTTGTGCTTGCCAGGCATGGTGCCACTGGGCTACAACCCTGGTGCTCTTGACCCCGGTGCTATTTTTTTTAATGCTACATGTCCTTATGAATATAACTTCTCCTTCATGGCAGTCTGTAAGTGATTTAGTAATATTCAGCTTACATTATTGAATTTATTTTTATTTCATTATACCAAAAATATTAGCCACAAAAAGAAGTTGAGTAGACATGCATGATTTTTTTCCATATCTGGTCTTTTGTGTGTATATTAATACTTGTTTGTAACTCATGCAGTTTACAATCATCTTGAGAGGAGTAGTCACATGTACATATTGCAGCCTGGTAGTTTTAATCGATTTCCCCCTCCCTGGCTCTTCAGTTTTCTCTTTTCCCGTATTTGTACTTGTTGATATTGTTTGTCTTGGCTCAAAAGTATATGTGATTTTTAAGTTAATATCCCTTTAAAAGTATCTACCTGCTGTTCTTCTTCCTTGTAGATGGATCAGTTTTGTTAGATTACTATATAAAATACAGGTGGTATTACTGGAGAACAACTAGAATATCCTTTCTGGCATAATTTCACAACACAACAAAAATGACTAAAATTTTTGTGTTTGATGTTTGGTTTAATAAAACAGTTTTTGATAACAATCTGTTGTAATAATATAGTTTTGGCTGTAGTTTTTTTTTTTAATTGGCCTTGCTCAGGGGTACAGTTGGAAAAATAGGTTTTAATTTTCTTTGTTTTGTGGGCTGGGTATTGAACACTGGGTTTCACACATGCTAAACCTACACTACCATTAAGCTACTCCCCAAACCGATAAAGAGAATTTTAATAGATTTTTCAAAGAATTGGAGTCTGTCTTCTTTGATACTACACTAAAACTCATAGGTGATAGTTTCTTAATCACAGTTTAGAATCTGAAACCATATGTTGGTCTCTGTAGCATTGAGCATCTTTGCTCTGCAGCATCTTTTATTGATACATGGTTTTATAACTTGCATTGTTGATTTGGAAAACATTGGTTCTAAAACTCATACAGATCTTCCAATTGTTGTCACGTTTGGTTATACACTATTAAAAAGTTGTCAGTATAAAGAAAATATTTTTTTAAAGGACAAGGGATATAGCTTAGTGGCACCACACCTGCCTGGTAAGCACAAGGTCCTGAGTTCGATCCCCAGTACCCCCAAAAAAGAAGAATATATTAAAAATTGTCAGTATTACCACTGAGTTTTTTCCCCTTTTTTGTGGTATTCAGAACTGAACTCAGGCACTCTACTTCTGAGGTGTACCCCTAATCATTTCTATTTCTTATTTTGAGATGGTCTTGCTAAATTGCCTGGACTGACCTCAAATGGCAATCCTCCTGCCTTAGCCTCCTGAGTAGCTGGGATTATATTACATATGTGCCCCTGTACCCAGCTTACCACTGATCTTTTTGTGCAAGACCTTGGTTGATCTTTCTTTCTCACTTTTATTGTATGTGTGTCTATTTTTTGCCCTCTCTATTCTACATAATTATTGAGATATATTTGATTTTGCTTCATTATTTTATGTTAGCTTTCTAATTGCTTCTAAAATTTTTCAATATATAGGCCATGTGTATGTGCATGCATTTGTATGTGTAGTATTTCACTATCTGAATAGAATAGACCATGCTTTTAAATCAATTTTTATTGATGAACATTTCAGATTTGGAAAAGTCTGAACAATTGCTATGAACATTTCTTTTTGTGTATTCTATTCTGTATAAGGATGCATTTCTGTAGGATGTAATCCTAGGAATTGCTGGGTTATAGGATATAAATGTGTTCAAATTTAGCATAATAGCTGTTGCCAGAGTTTTTTTCATCATCTCTGTATGAAAGCTTTCTTTGTTCCATATCCTTACCTATATTTAGTATTTTTAATTTTATTAAATATTTTATTTCAAATAAAAGATTTTTCAAATTCCAGCCTTTTAAGGGGGAAGCGTATAGTAGTGTCTTGTGCAGTACTTTGTTCAGTAGCTATTTGGATTTCTATGTATATTTAGTTCAGAAGTTCAAAGTGCATGTTGAAATGTTGCCCATTATCCTTTTGGTTGACCTTATTTTCCTTACTGATTTGTAGGAGTTCTTTGTACATTCTGGCTGCAAACAAGCCCTTTCATGAGGGGAAAATACATCGTTATTTGGCACCATATTTCCTTAACTTTAAGAACAGAAGGCACAATATGCTAGCATTATAGTCTCAGTATGTGAGGCCATAAATAAGTATTGTCAGTTGTAAGGTGCCAAGTCCAAGTGTGGGTCTTATAAGATACAGAATCTTATAACAACACCCTGTATACATAACTGTCAAATCCTTCACAGACTATACTTGTTTGTAATAATCACACTAAGCATAAGGGAGCTGCAGCCTTTATTTTTCAACAGGAATTTATAGTTTACTCATAGACTCCAAATCTGCGTACAGTTCACTAAGCATGAGTCATTTTTACAATATATAATATTGCCTGTAACACAGATGACATTTCCTATTTATTTCCATGCAAACAGCATTAGAAAAAGGTAAATTTGAGGTTATTTCTATGTAAAGAGTTTGAACCTGTTGTTTAACCCTTTCTCCTTGGGGGAGGGTGGTATCTCTATAAAATTGAGTCTTCTAATCCATGAACCTGTTGTTTCTCCTTGACTTCTTGGGTTCTTTACTTTCTCACAGTAAATCTTGACTGCTTTTTAAACTGTCATATACATTATTTATAGATTTATTCCTAAGTATAACCATACACTGTATAATGATGTTTCAGTTAATGATGTAATAACATATATGATAGTGGTCACATCAGATTATAACGGAACTGAAAGATTCCTATTGGCTAGTGACATCATAGCCATTATAATGCCAGCACAACACATTACTCACATGTTTATGGTGATGCTGTTGTGAAGAAATATACTGCCAGTCCTATAACAGTATAGCACATGTAATTATGTACGATACACAATACTTCATGATAATGACTGTTGTTGTATATACTTTTAATCATTATTTTAGAATTAATTCTACTGATTTTTTAAAAGTTACTATAAAATGATATTCTGTTTCACCAGCAGCAGCCTCGTAGAATCCCTCAATTGCATCATTTTCTTTTGTTCTTGATTTAACCTAATGATTTTTCTGCAGCATGGGCTCATGACTGTAGAAAACCTGCTGCTAATTATGCCAGTAAGAAGCCCCACCAAGGTACTTACCTGGAAACAAAATTTAAAAAGACCAAGGACTGTGAAGTTGGAAAATCAGTTATAGCTATTACTTACTAGTCAGTCTTGTTCCACCATACTACAGTTTTGAAAAACAAGAACCAAGTGACAGAGCTGTTAAAGGATCTGCTTTATTGATGATACTAAAATTCACAAAAATTCAAGAAGGTTATATATCAGATGTGGAGAAACTTCTAATGACAGGTTGAAGAGCTGCCTCTGTATGATGTTTTCAGTATGACAGAATCAACTAACTATGCATGACTAGACCTGATTTTTATTATGCCCCTATGTGTAGCTTTAACTTTCTTAGTATATAGGAAGACAGTTTTGTAGATTGATTTTACAATTAAATATTCTTCTTTTTTGTTTTCTTTTTTTGAGACAAGGCCACACTGTGTAGTCCAGGCAGCCTTAAAGTCATTATCTTGCCCAGACTGGCCTCAAACTTAGAATCCTCCTGCCTTAACCTTGGAAGACCTGGGATTACAGACATGTTACAAATTATCTATAAATTCTTTTGGATTTTCTTCGTTCTCAATTATGTACTATAAATAGTAATATCTATTACTTATAAATAATACTAGTTTTGCAGTTTTGTTTCTTTTCTAATATTTCTTCTTTTATATCTTTTTATCTGACTTTAATGTACCAGCTGTAACTTCTAGTACAATGTTGAGTAATTTGCTAGGCTTTGTGTAAGTTAAGGAAGATTCTATTTGCTTTTTTATATATAAAATGGATATTAGTTTTATTAAATGCTTTTCTGCTTCTGTTTAGATCATTGTATTGTCTTCACCTGTAATTTGCTAATTTGTCAAGTTACCTTCAATAGTTTTGCTAGTGTTAAGACACAGTGCTTTCCAGAATTAAGTGCAAATCATTTTTGTAAACTGCTAATATTTTCATTAAGATTTTTTGCCTCTATATTTATGACAGGTTTTCCTATAGTTTTACCATCTGTTGTATTTTGGCATATTTTCTAGGCCCAAGAAATGAGTTAGAGATTTTTTTTCTCTTCTCTGGAAAAATTTGTGTAATATTGAGATGATTATTTTTTCCTTGAATGAATGTTTATTGGAATTTATCAGTGAAGCTAACTGAAATTTTCAATTTTAATTTTTTAAAATAGTTAACAAGTTATAGACCTATCCAGGTTTTCTATTTCTTCTTCTGGTAAACTGTGCTACTAGGAATTTGTCTCCTTTTTTCTTCTTCATTTTTTTTTTTTTTT
>NW_022900914.1:39603652-39610747 GCF_012274545.1 Fukomys damarensis
TTTTTTTTTTTTTTTGGTGTGTGTGTGTGTGTGTGTGTGTGTGTGTGTGTGTGTGTGTGTGCGCCAGGTATCGAACTTGGGATCTTGCACTTGTGAGACAGGTGGCAGAACCACTGAGCTAAATCCCCTGCTCCTTATATTTTTCTTGATCAGTCACACTAGAGGTTCAACTGATTGTTTTCTTTACATAAGCAACTTTTGATTTTGCTGATCCACATATATTTAATCGCTATTTCACTGTATTTTGCTCTCCTCTTATGTTCCTTTTTTTTTGTACTTTGGTGGTAGCTGGTAAGACTCACACTGGTATTTGAGGTTTACCTACAGCGCACCTGTCTCTTAACTCTTTCAGGTCAGTTATTATAAAAATAGCACTGAGAGCTTTGCTCATTTTTCCAGTTTTGTTGTTTCTCCATGTCTTGGTTTAGAGGTAGTTATTTGATATTTCAAACAGTATTAACAAAAAATATTTTGTTGCACTTTTTAAAAATTGTGTTCAAAGGGAAAGTTAATGTAAGTGAAAGTTCTTCCCAATATTATTTTAATCACAGTATCATTTTTCTGATTATCTAGTAATATAATAACAGACCTAACATTAGTTTTATTATACAAATAAAGTACTTCAGGGGCCAGGGATGTAGCTCAGTGGCACTGCACCTGCCTGGCAAGCACAAGGTCCTGAGTTCAATCCCCAGAAGGGAAAAAAAGTACTTTAAATGAAAACATTTTGGAAAAAAATAAGAACAGCATAAATATAAATGTTCTTGTTGTTTTGACCATTGCTGTTATTTTGTGCTTAACAAATACTAGAATGTACCCAGTGTTCCCTTAACTATGATTTTCAAAAATTGGGTAAATGTTCCAAGAGTCAGCAGTAGAAAGACTAAAATATCCTACAGCTTTAGCAAGAGTAGTGTATATCTCACTGCAGTGGATATAATTAGTTCTTATTCCAGTTCTAGCCAGTAATCTAAAATCCAACAGAGTGGACAAAAAGCCTTTATTAATGGAATGTTCCCAAGTTTTAAATTGTTTTGGATCAATTACCTTTTTTGAATCAATTAATTTAACATACACAGGGCATTGCTGTATGCTTGAAGATAAGTTGACTAAGGCATTTTCTAGTCTCAATAAACTTATAGTTTCTACTGAAGTCTTAAAGTGGCATTATAATGAAATGTGAAATGTGTGCTTTTTTAAGAACACAGGAGTTGGAGTGGAAACATCTTGATATAGATTGCAATTTCTCTGCTTCCAAGTGGTGTAACCTCACTTTCCTCAACTGTAAATTGGAAATAATAGTAGCTATCTTAAAGGATTTAGAGAATAAAATGAACTAAAAGTCTTAACACTGTGTGAGACATAGCAAGTTCTCAATATATGTTTTATGAATTAATGAAAAATTTTAATAAGCCTTTTTGTAGAGAGAAGACCTGAATATATTACAGTAAAAGAAAAATCTAGAAAGTTGTAAGAGAAATTCAGAAAATCAAAGGAATGCTCAAAATGGTTCCTTACTGACTAGGAATTGGTAAGAGATTTTGTGAAGAAGATAACAACTGAACCTCCTAAAGGTAGAGTGAGGCATTGTAGCAGTTGTACTTGAGAATAAAGATACTCCCAAGTTGTGATGGTCTGTATGACCAAAGACTAAAAGTGAGGGAGCTGATGTTTAAGCAGTAAAGCATAGGGATTTTTGAGAATCACTGAGTCATTTTATTGAGTCTTCTTGAAGAGAAAATATATTTTAAAACTTAGGGGTTCAATGTTCAAAATATTTTGACCTCATTTCATATATTTTTGAGAACTAAGTGAGATGTTAGCTGTACTTTAAAAAGACATGTCCTATCATAGTGGGTCAGATAAGGGTAAATTCAACAAAAGGAAAATCTGTTGGGAAGATTTTTAAGTAACCTAGGCAAAAGGAAATAGAATACAAAATTATTACAACCATAGCATCAAAACTGTCAATAAATTAGCTAGAAAGATATGGGAGGTAAAGAATTCAAAGGTGATTCTGAAATTAAATGTCTAGACAATTGGGACAATAGCCATTTCATTTACAAACACAATGAAAATGAACAGGTTGGAAAGAAAGATTATAATTATGGTTGTGAACATATTGAGTTCAAATTTTATGTGGTAGGAAGGACAGCCAGCTGGAAATGTCAACTTGAGATAGTTTGAACTATAAATGTATTTTGGGGAATCATCTGCATTGAACTGATAGTTGGAATCTTCACAGTGATTCAGCTCGAAGTGAGGGTAGGGAAAAAAAAAATATTCAAAGCAATACCTAGAGGAATGTGTGGCTGTACCAGTGCAAGAAGCAGAGACAGTAAAAAAGAAAGTTTAGGCAGATGGGTAAAGCAGGAAAAGTGAAACTGAGATTTCTCATAGCTATTGAAATGTAGGTAATCTTGTAACAAATTATTTGACCAGGTTTTCTGAAAGAGCTGATACTGCCATTGTTAGGAAGAATAACTTGGTGGCTTGTTAGCTTTCACATATAATCTATGATGTTTAGAAAAGAAACACATTAAAATTATCTATATATGAAACTCATTTCTACCTTTCATGCACTGATACTAGTGTTTTATTTTTTCTTCATTTGTTTCTTTTCTTTTCTTTTTGCAGTACTGGAGATTGAATGGAGGGCTTACACATACTAGGCAAGCTCTCTACCACTGAACTATATCCCCAATTCTGCTGTCTTTGGAAGGCAATTAATTACAAGTCATTCAGAGCTTCTTTCACCAACACACAGAAATAAATAAATAACTTTTTTTTTTGCAGTATTGGGACCTTCATATTAAGCTACATCCCCATCCCTTTTTAAAATTTCATTTATTATCATTATTATTTTTTTAGACAGGCATTCATTAAGTTGCTAAGTTATGCAGGATGGACTGGAACTCGAAGTCCTGCTTCAGCCTTCTTGAGTGCTGAAATAATTGGTGAATGTCACCATGCTCAGCAGAAATAGATATATTACAAAATATTGTAAGTGTTATATTTTGTCCTTAGAATGTCAAGTATCAATATTATTTTCTAGTTAAAGCCTTATTTTAAAAATAAACTTTTCACCATCTTTAAGAAACTCATGGCCTTGGAAATTCCAAAAGCATCTCAAAAAATAGAAATGTATTGCTAAGAATGCACTGGTAGTAACAATAATAATTTCAATTAACATTATGAAATGAATTTTCTATACATTGTGCTATTTTGCATGCATTTATTCATTTAACATTACTTACTGAGTACCTACTGTGTACCATGAACTGACCTCAGTATTTGAGATAGGTTAGTAAATAAACTAAACTTTTTTTCTTCACAATACTTTTATTTAGTGAGCCAGGAAAAAAAATCAATAATCCCAATAATTATAATAAGGTTGTAGATCATAAGAAGATAGTAAGTACTATGGGAAAAAATAGAGCAGGGTAAGGGAAATCAGGACTGCTAGATTGGGGTTGGGTAATGGAAATAAGTTTGCCTTGTTAAGTAGGAAGATGGAATACTGTAAAAGAGAAAGTTGCATTGGAGGTAACCATACAGGTAATCTGATAGGAGAGCACAAGGCAAATGGAACAATCTATGCAAAGTTCCTAGAACTGGAACATGTCTGAGTATATAAAGAACTAGAAAGAATCAGAACAATGTTGAGAAATTTGCAGAACAATAAGTGATCAGTATGATTCAAAGTGTTCAAAAGAAAGAATGGTAGCTAAGATCAGAAAGGGGTATAGGCTGGAGGAAAGATCTAGCTATGATAATACTATAAATATTTACTATTATAATCCCCATTTTACAGATGAAGAAACCAAGAATAAAGAAATTGAGTAACCTTGCACATTACCATAATAAGAAACAGTTTTATTCAGTTACACACTGAAGGTTTCAAATGATTGAATTGTAATTCCTTTATGATCCTCTGCAAAACATGAGATAAAAGGTCAGCAGTTCTAGATTGGATGATTAATTTATTTGTGCCTTCCTTCTGTGAACCAGCATGGATATTTATAACACTTCTTATTTCATAAATTTCTTCAACTGTATGTGAATTCTTATTGTGGGAAGTGAAGTAAATATTCTTTAATGTAGGCTTTTGATTGGAACAAGTCCAAATTTTGGTTTAGTTCTTTTAGTCTTTGTGTATTCAGTCTTCTTAGAGATAGGGATATGTTAATAATCATAATGACATGATATATATTTTCTTTAAAATTTATAGATAGAAAGCCATTCTACATTGTAACAGTGATAATTGATATTTATGTATTATTGTGTATATACAGTTGATAATTTGAATATCAGAGTAAGAATTGCAGATTATCTGGTCCAGGCCAATACTGCCCATGCTTGGACTGTTGCATGCCTTAAAACAGAAAGAAAAAAAAAAAGAATAATCTTCAAATAATAGAAAAATAAACAATAGAAAAATCTAAGAAAAAATGTTTGTGCCTACTTCAGTGATCCCCTAACTCATCCATAGGTCACTCTCTATTCCAGGTTAAATGACTAAAGGGATTTGAAAGTCAGTGACCATTAAGTGAGAAGATAATTTAGTAGTTTGCTTTTACATGTTAGATTGATAGTTAAAAGAGCTACTATTTATTCTAAAATAAATTTACCATATTTGGAATTCTATTTTTACCTAATATTTAATATAGAATTGATTCAACTTTGTTGATTTTTATGAATGAAATTTTTAGTATTTTGTACAGGCCAACTTTTAAAGAACAGTGCTTTGCTAAGATTCGTGATTTATATAATGAATCTTTTCAGTGACAGTTAATTTAAAAATGAGAAATTATACCATAGGTGATTTTTTTTTAATTCATTAAGTTTCTTGGTACATTTTAGGTGTATGATGACAATCATCATTGGGAATTTGTACCTTTACATATCTTGGTTCTTCTTATTCCTCTGCCCACCCTTCAACCCCTCCACCCTTCCCCATTTACAAAGACTTTATTTCCATTTTTTCCTTCTCTCATATTTATTTCATTCCTTTCTTTCCTTTCCCCATCCTTTTCACTTTCCCTTCCCCTTCCCCTCTGGACCTTTTCTTCCTATTTCACATTATCTGTTATGCATTTTGATCCTAATTTACACTTTGAGTTTCTCACACCAGAAAAACTATTCAGTATTTATACATGTGTTTTCTATTTATTTCACTTAAAAGTATGGCCTCAATGTGCATCCATTTAGCTATGTCTCTTTTTTCTCATTTTTTATGGCTAAGTAGTACTCCATTGTATTTGTTTAAAAATCTTTATCCAGTAACCATTTGATGGGCAATTGGGCTGTTTCCAAGTTTTAGCTATTACAAACTGTGCTGCTATAAGTATAGGTGTGTGTATATCACTGTGGTATGATTCTTTTAATTCTTTTGGGAAAATACCCAGCGGAGGAATAGCTGGGTCAGATGGGACCTCTGATCCTAGTTTTTTGAGGTGTTTCCATACTGACTTCCACGGTGTTTATAAAAGAATCCAAAAATTCATTTGGAACAAGAAGAGACAGACCTAGAATAGCAAAAGCAATTCTAGGCAACAAAGACAGCTTGAAACAACTTGAAAACTATACTATAAAGTTACTATAATAAAAATAACATGATACTGGCAAGAAACAGCCCTGAGGATCAGTGGAGTCGATTAGAAAATGCAGAAGCAACTCTAGACATACTCAGCCACCTCATCTTTGACAAAGGAGCCAAACACCCTCACTGGAGTAAAGATAGCCTCTTTAATAAATGGTGCTGGAAAAATTGCCAGCTTGCCAAAGATTAAAAACTAGACTTATAATCTCTTACCATGCAAAATTGAAATGGATTAAAGATATAAACATTAAAACAGAAACACTAAACCAGCTCAAGGAGAGGTTAGGTAGAACTCTTGAAGACATTGTCATAGGAAAAGACTTCATGAACAAAATCTCAGTCACATATGAACTAGCGCAAAGAATCAACACCTGAGATTTCATTAAAAAGCTTCTGCACAGTGAAAGAAACCAACAGCATAAAGAGACAACCTCCAATACAGGAAAAAAAATTTACCAGCTGTTCCTCAGACAAAGGTCTACTATCTAAAATATACAAAGAACTGATAAAAATTAGGCCTCCCAAATTTAAAGATCCAGTCCAAAAATGGATATCTGAAATGAATAGACATTTGTCAAATTAGAAGCAGGAATTAAACATAAGAAAAAAATTCGACATCATTGGTCATTCAAGAGATGCAGATGAAAACAATGTTGAGATTCTGTCTAACTCCAGACAGAGTGGCTGCTATCAAGAATTCAGCAGTAACAATTTGACAGGGTTGTGAGGAAAAAAGAACCCTTCTCCAATGTTGGTGAGAGTGTAGACTGGTGCAACCGCTGTGGTTGTCAGTATGGAGATACCCTACGTGATTCTTAGTAGTCTTTCCACAGAAAAAGTAATTGCATAAGTCATAATAATGTGGAGTTGATGATTTAATTATTTGGCACTAACAAGCTTTTGTCAAGTGGTGGCATCATTGGCCTTTTTTCCATAAACAGTATAAGAATGACTTTCTTATTAAACTTGATTGATATTAAGCTTAATAATTGTTTTTTCACCTTACTTTACAAGGCTTTATGTCTAAGTTTCATTACTGTAAGCAACACTTTTAAGTTCAGAAATTATTTAGCTAGGGATTTAGCTCAGTGGCACCACTGCCCACATTGTAAGTGCAAGATCCTCAGTTCTATCCCTGGTACCAAAAACAAAAAAATTAAGAATAATTTGGGGTTGAGGATATAGCTCAGTGGTGCTGCACCTGCTTGGCAAGAGCAAGGTCCTGAGTTCGATCCCTGGTTTTGCAAAAAAAAAGGAAGTATTTAGTAGGTTTCTTTATTTTTCAGTTGTATCTGCCTCCAAAGTTACCATCACAAAATATAGTTGTTATGAATTAAAATGTGTGATTTATTAAAAGAATAATAAAAGTTTTGAATAAAAAAACTTACAATATAGGGCCAGGGTTTTGGCTCAGTGGTTCTGCTGCCTGCCTCGCAAGCACAAGGACCCGAGTTTGATCCCCAGTACCAAAAAAAAAAAAAAAAAAAAAAAAA
>NW_022900914.1:39610763-39636033 GCF_012274545.1 Fukomys damarensis
AAAAAAAAAAAAAAAAAAAAAAAAAAAAAATCTTACCATATAATCTGTTTTGTTACTGTTGCTAAAGTTTCAAGTATATGGATGGAAAGGTTATGTTTAAGATTTAAAACACACAGAGAAGTAACTCACCTAATATTCAAAAATAGCTCTCAGGGCCAGGGATTTAGCTCAGTGGTTTGGTGTCCTGCCTTGCAAGCGCAAGGACCCAAGCTCAATTCCTGCTAC
The DNA here is from genome assembly GCF_012274545.1 of Fukomys damarensis. Lineage (NCBI taxonomy): Eukaryota > Metazoa > Chordata > Mammalia > Rodentia > Bathyergidae > Fukomys > Fukomys damarensis. The sequence continues at coordinate 39,610,989 of NW_022900914.1, forward strand.
CAAAACAAAACAAAACAAAAAAAACCCAACAAAAATAGCTCTCAATGACAGTTATGTTTTGAGCACATCCAAAATATTCTGCTATGTCGTGTTCCTACCAACACACCTATCAGTAATAACTCTAAAATTATTTTGTCATAAATTTATGTAGAAGAAATATCTGAGTATCGTTGTGCCATTTTAAAAAATGCATATATGATCACTGTATTTTTAAAAAAAATTTTCTATGATTTTGGAATTATGATTATGATTTCTCCACTGCCAACAATTTGTATTCCAGTTGCACTACAGTTTTAAAACATTCATTTTTAATCTAGTCAGAAAGGAGCCATATTTGTACATGGTTGTATTTGGGAGAAATTTTTTAGGGTGTGAGAGTTCTACAGATACTCTGCCTTAAGTATTTAAATACTTTAACATGATGTTGCCCTCAATAAAGGTCTTGGCTTGTTCTTGTGTGTAAGTTTAAAAATCTCACCTATCTACATGTCAAGCAAATGCCCTGGGCTATGACTGAAGATAATAATTTAAGATTTATGTATCCCTCTTGAAGGTTATAGTTGTGTGGTGAATTGACAGTTTTGAAGGACCTAACATGACATCAAAGGGTTCAAATGATTTAGTTTGGTCAGTTAATTTTTACCTTCCATTAAATTCCTTTAATGTTTCCTTCTTTTTCTTTCTTTCTAGCCCAGTCCTATTCCCAGTCCTGTTTTGGGGCGAAAGCCAAATGCTAGTCAGTCATTGCTTGTATGGTGTAAAGAGGTTACGAAAAACTACCGGGGAGTAAAAATCACCAATTTTACTACATCATGGAGAAATGGTTTATCTTTTTGTGCAATATTACATCACTTTAGACCAGACTTAATGTAAGTAGAAACACTTTACATTCTCTATTTTAATATTTTATAAATAATAGACTTTCTGCATACCCTTGTTTTATTGGAGATGGAACCCAGAATCTTTGCACTGAGCTACATCCCCAACACTTTTTTTTTCAACTCTTGCACATTTATTTCTGTTGTTTTTTTATTAGACATGTTTTATAGAACACAAATAATTTCTATACATCTATGCCAAAATACTTGACTTTGTTTCATTTTTACTAACCACGTCTCTTGTTTTTTTAGAGAAGTGTGTGCCAGAAAAAAATCCTTCCTTTTCAACACCTATAGTAATCTTTTCCTTTTTAAAAAAAGAATATTTTTCCTTAACCTCATACAAAGAACTGACTTCAAATTATTATGAAAATTGTGTTTGTGTTAAAATGAGATGACACAAAATATGCCCGTAACTCTTTGTACATTGACAACAAGGGATTACCTTGTGGTAAGTTTGGTTGTTAAGGCTGGTGTCTGGTCCCCTGCCTTAATTTCTCTTTCAGATGGAAAGCTTCAGGCAGGGAAATGTATAATCACTGCATGTATGTATATATGCATGTATATATGTATTTCCTTAATTTTCCACAGTATTAATTTTGTTAATTGAATTGCTGTGAAATTGCTAGTTTTTCTTTGGTATTATTTTAGATTCGGTTTGTTTTAAAAACAGCTTTTTTTTTAATGAAATACTGTATGTACCCACTGTACCATTTTTCCCTCAGTGACTACAAGTCTCTGAATCCTCAAGATATTAAAGAGAACAACAAAAAGGTAAGAATTGCCAAGGGAAAAAGACATAGCTTCAATTTTGGCTTCTCTGCAGATTTTTAATAAACGTGAGGGGGTTTTTGGTGAGGTTATAACTCAGCTTACGGAAGATACTCTGCTTCCTGAATTTTAAATTGGATGTATGATTTGTTCTCATTTATTATGAACTTTAAAGATCACAACTGCCAGGTTGGCATCAGATTATAATATCTGTATGACCTTCAATACCTGTTAAATGATTGTTAAAACACGTTATATTTATTCTAAGATTTAGCTTTTTAAAGTGTACCCCAAACTGTAGTGCTATAACTATTATGGAAGTTTAGAAAAATATGTTAGAGATGTAAGCAGGAATCTAATAGGTAAATAAGAAAGTATGCCTGGGTTTGTAGAAACAAGATACAGACATTGATTCTTCTCACTTTCTGTTAAACCATACATGCAAACATACATACGTATATATTTTTCCACATACATAATATGCTGAGACCAAGCTTTCCAACTAGTATGTGGGGATATTGATTCTTTAGGCTTCAGGGGCAGCTTTATAGGGCTGGGTTGCTGGAACCCCCTGGGCCAGCTGACTGTTGCTCCAGGGTGGTTACTATAGTGCACAGCCTGGTATTAGAATTTTCTGTGTGCAGGGAGGTAAATACCAAACTCTGAATGTACTAGATATTCAATCTTTGTTTCCACTGAATTATATTCTTCAACTGAAAAATTAATCAGTATGTCACTGTTTTAGAATAGAAGTTCTTTACCTTTGATCTGTGGATATAATTCCAGGGCTGTTAAACATGGTTACAAGAAAAATACATATTATTTACTATAATTCTTTAACTAAACCTTGACATTTCCTTCAGCTACGAATTTAGCAGCATATCATGGTAATATTAACCATGCTTGAAATTTTGTCACTTTTAGAAATCACAGATATTTTCATATTTTACTATAGTTACAAATTTCTACAAATACCTTTTAAGGTTATCATTCCTTCACAATTTCATGAATACATTCATAAGAAATTCAGACTTTACTCTTTCCAAAGTTCAGTTTTACAGTATGTTTATAGTTGTATTTTTCAGTATAATTGATTGACCCTTTATATATTTTATACATGTAAAACATTCTGAGAAGAGAGTTCATAGAACAAAGGTGTTAAAAACCTCTGGTCGGCCCAGGGATTTGGCTCATTGGTTCTGCCACCTGCCTCACAAGTGCAAGTTCCCGAGTTCAATCCCTGGCACCCGCACCCGCCCCCGCGCCAAAAAAAACCCTCTGGTCATCGCTAAATGAAATTAAACAGCAGAGACAGTTAAATATTATATTGCATGGTTTCTCTTATATGAGAAACTCAGTGTAAAGATCAAAATACTGTAGGGGCTGGGGATTTAGCTCAGGGGTTCTGGTGTTTGCCTTGCAAGCACAAGGACCTGAGTTCAATCCCCGGTACCCCCCCCACAAAAAAGGAGCAAAATACTGTAAAAGATTATACGAAACAGGAGATAGGCTTTGGATATGAATATGAGATCTAGAGATGGAGGAAGAGGGGAGGGAGAGGAAAGGGGCAAGTAAAATAGTATTAAGATGTAATATTTATATGTACAACTCCCTATAATGAATATATCCAGTATGTATCGCATATATGTACTGTGCTAATGAAAAACTTTTTAATGCACTTTATTTTATTTTATTTTTTTGGTGCCAGGGATCAAACTCGGGACCTTGCATTTAAGAGGCACGCGGCAGAACCCCTGAGCTAAATCCCTGGCTCTTTAATGTACTTTAGATAATTAAAATGATCAGTGATAAAGTCTTATGATTTTAGTAAAAGTTCAATTTTTTTTTCTTCTTTGACATATAAATTTTATATCTTTTGATACATATATCCAGTAAGGTGACTGCTGGGTCATGTAGTGATTCTATTTTTAATTATTTTTTAAAGTTCAATTTTCAAACAAGAATTTAAGTCAAAACATTTTTTGCTTATTGCTCTCTAAATTTGTATTGCTGTAAAAATTATTTCTTCACAAATGTATGATGTTACCACCAAAAAGTTAATCTTTAAAAATCAGTGTAATTTTCTTCATAGAAATTGCCTATTGGTAGACATACCACAAAGTAAGTAATTCTCATGAATTGTTTCTTATATAATCTTGGGAAAATGAAAGGACTGTTTTCATTACTTAAATCATATTCTTTAATGCTACAGTTCTTTACCTGAATTTTCTTGCATTTGAATAAAATGTTAAGCTAATTTAATATAGCTACAATATTAGCATTATAAAATAAAGGATTAATAGCCATTCAGTAGTGTTGGTATGCACCTGTAGTCCCAGCTGCTCTAGAGGTTAAAGCAGGAAGATTACATGGCACCCCCATGAGTTTGAGACCAGCCTAAGCAACATAGCAAAACCTTATCTCAAAAATAAGTAATTAATAAAATAAGTCATTATCTTTATAGAGTGGAGCTTTCAATTTACTCTTCAGAGTTTTGAAAGGAAATACTTTTGATTTTTACCTACCTACATACTGTATTTAAGTCATATTGAGAATCTCTGGCTGGGGATTTAGCTCAGTAAGTAGTACCACTGCCTGCCTCACAAGCACAAAGACCAGAGTTTGACCCCCAGCACCCCCCAAAAAAGAGAATCTCATTAAGCCTTAAATTATACTTTGCATTATTTTTTCAGGAATGGTGAACCATACCTTTTACTTAACATATTACTACATAGAATAATAATACAATATTCCATTAAAACTCAAATTATTTTCAGATATGGAGGTGTAACTCATTGGTAGACTGCCTAGCATGGGCAAGACCCTAAATCTTAGTCAGATCTTTTCAGGGGAGATCTTTCTTGCTTCAGCTGGTTCTTCCCCATAACCCTGTGTACCTTTGATTAGACTTAAAGCTGCATAAGAAATAATGCCTGTATCCTAAATTTCACAAAGATGCATAACTGTCAATGACTCCTCCGTGCCAATTTACTGAATGAGACAATTTCCTTTGAAAAAAAAATCTCTTTTTTTCACACACAGAGTTAAAGACAGTGGATGATTGACCGTAGCAGAAGAGGTTAACCTATAGGAAAATTCTTTTAGAAAGTGTTGACTGTGCTTACAAGAAACCTGGTTTATTTTTTAGTGTGTATAAAATGAATTGCTATGTGAAGCAAGACACCAGCAGGGGTTTCCCCACAAGGAAGCTAATCATTTCCCCAGGTCTATAAAAAGTATTTTTAAAAAATTTAAAAAACTATTTACCTGTAGCATATGATCTTAACCAGTATGTCAGTGTTTTAGATAATTAGGAAATGTTTAGAATACTGCCTAAAGATGGTCTACAGTTGATATCTGTCAATCAGGTCAACATGACATAGAACTAAGAAAATGTTTTTAATTTTCCTGAAACATGTAAAATAACAAACAAGCCTATACATGCACACCAACCAAGTCATTCTCTCTAGTAAATATTTTCAGGTACCTATATTATGAAGCATAGTGCTGTGAAAATTGAAGTGGTTTTAATATCACTATTTTTCATTTTCTTTCCCACTTAACATTTATTAAACTACAGGTAGAACACCAGACAAGGATTAAATTCAAAGGTAGAAATGTACTTTAACATATAAGTGCAAAAGACTGATCTCTTCTCAATTGTTAAGTAATCCTAGCATTTCTTCTAAGAAAAACTTTGTATTAGACTCTAAAATGTAGGTTGTTATGAAGAATTTTTATTTTAATGTCTTAAAGCAAGAATTATCTAGGGTCCTCATTTTATCTGAGACCTTTAGCTGTACTTCTCATTCTTCTTAGCAACACAGTGCTGTTTTCAAGGGTTAGTTGAGGATAGTAATAATTGTAAATTGAGAAACAGCTTTGATTCTTCAAAACTAGAAAAACCTGATGTGCCACACGCATTTAAAGGAAGGCTAACAAAAATAATACAATGCAGCCTCACATTCTCAGCTAGGTTGCAGTACTCAAAACATTTCATTCTTTCCAAAATGGTTGAAGTAAAAATGAAGTCACTCTTCTCATTATGAAAATCAGTCTTAATTGGGCATTTTAAAAATGTTTCTATATTTCTAAACTTAAGTAGCATTAATTTGTATCTTACATTTAGTAGTTCTTTTTACTCATCTAGATGTACTTTTTCTTCACTTTACAAGTCCATGAAAAAGAGTTGACAACAATGATTAGTCTAATAATTCTTTATACTTTAGTTTCTTAAAAATCATTTTAATATTTTGGTTTTAACTCATTTTTGTTTTCTTTTTAGAAAAGGATTTTTTTTTTCTTATTTGAGTTCCTGAGACGCGGGACTTTATTTTATTTTATTTTGTTAGTACATGTTCATATTACATGCATTATATAATCATCTTGGAGAGTGGGTACAGGTACATAATACAGTTTGCTTCCTTTTTTAAAATCTTCCCTATTCCTCCTCCCTGAATTCTCCTCTCCCCATTTTCATTCTTATTGATATTATTAATCTTAGCTCATATTTATGGCATATAATGTTTACATTCATTAAGGTTATTAGGTTCCTAAACATGGCATATCTTTATTCTACTTCTTTCTCCTTCTGATCCTCCCCCCTCACTCCTCACCCTTGATCTCTTGTATGATTCCTATTTGTAAGAGATCCATTCCCTTGTCTGCTTCTATCATCCCCTCTTGATGTCTTTTTGCTTTGTCTTACTCAAATGAGAGATACCATGTGGTATTTAAGCCTGTGTGTCCAATTTATTTCATTCAACATTATATTTTCCAGGTGCATACATTTTTCTACAAATGTCTCAAATTTGTTCTTTCCAGCAGACTAATATTCTATTATATATAGATACCACAGTTTCTTTATTCATTCATTTATTGATGGGTATACAGGTTGCTTTCAGGATTCAACTGTTAAGAATTGTGCTGCTATAAATATTGATATACATGTATAACTTTAGTATGATGTCTTATGCTTTTTGGGAAAGATACCTAGAAAAAGGATAGCTAGGTCATATGAAATTTCTAATTTTAGTTAAGAAATTTCCATACTGATTTCCACAGTGGTTGTACTAGTTTAAATTCCCACCAACAATAGAAAAAAAGAATATTTCAATTGTTTAATAATCCTTTGCTTCTTATTTCTACCCATTTTAATGTATTTTTTGACTTTTGGAATTTTATTCTTTTCATGTGGCCTAATAATGTCAGTAACATTATATGCCCTGGAACAACAAAAAATTTGAATTTTGCTGTTTTTAAAATGTATGAACTATCTGAGATACTCAGTTTTTCTTTCCTTTGAAGGCTTACGATGGATTTGCCAGCATAGGAATTTCCCGGTTATTGGAACCTTCGGATATGGTCTTACTAGCAATTCCTGACAAACTGACTGTTATGACTTATCTATATCAAATAAGGGCACATTTCAGTGGCCAAGAACTAAATGTTGTTCAAATAGAGGAAAACAGCAGTAAAAGCACATATAAAGTTGGAGACTATGAAACAGATACAAACAGTTCTGTTGATCAAGAAAAGTTCTATGCAGAGCTTAGTGACCTGAAGCGGGAGCCTGAACTGCACCAGCCTACCAGTGGAGCAGTAGACTTCTTATCATCTCAGGATGACTCTGTATTTGTAAATGATAGTGGTGTTGGAGAGTCAGAGAGTGAGCATCAGACTCCCGATGATCATCTTAGTCCAAGCACAGCTTCCCCTTACTGTCGCAGGACTAAAAGTGACACAGAACCTCAAAAGTCCCAGCAGAGCTCTGGAAGAACTTCAGGATCTGATGACCCTGGAATATGTTCCAATACAGAGTTAATCCAAGCACAGGTTTTGTTAGGGAAGAAGAGAGTATTGAAAGCTGAGACTTTAGAATTAAGTGACTTATATATGAGTGATAAAAAGAAGGAAAAGTCGCCATCCTGTATTTGTGAGGAGACAGATCATCAAAAGCTTCAGACTTTAAACAATAGTGATTTGGAGGAAGAAAAATTAGAGAATTCCAGATCCTTAGAATGCAGATCAGATGCTGAGCTAGCTATCAAGAAAACAAGTTTATCTCCTACTTCTAAACCTGGATACCTATACAGTAAAGATGCAGACCTTGCAAGAAAGAAACATACTTCCTTAAGGGAGACAGAGTCTGATGCAAGTGCTGATAGAACCACATTAAATCATGCTGATCATTCTGCCAAAACAGTCCAGGTAAGTGAGTTAAAATGAGTACATATATTTAGAATCAAACTTTTCTAAAGCATTTTTTCATTTAAAATTGCTGGTAGTCCTATTTTTCTTTATAGTATTTCTCCTCTTTTCTGTCAAAGCATGGCTTTGAAGCAGTGGTTCTCAAAGTATGATCTGAGGACCTCTGAGACTTTCCAGAACTCTTTCATACAGCCCCAAAGTTGAAACATTATTTACCTTTATAGGGACTTATTTACCTTTATCACTCTCATTGTCTCACAAATGTATAATATATATTCTGGTGGCTACATGATTCCCGATATTCTTGAGATTGAACAAAACATGAGTAGGAGAACCAGATGCTTTTTTCCTTACACTGTATTGCAGATTTACAAAACATGTAAAATAATGCATTCTTACTTGGTTTTTTTTTTTCATTGTTGTTCTTGTTTTTTTGTATCGGGGATTGAACTCAGGACCTTGTGCTTGTGATGCAGGTAGCAGCACCACTGAGCTACATCCCCAGCCCCTGGTTTGTTTTTAAAGTAACTAATTTTTTATTGAAATACGTTAAAACTAATGTGTTTGGATATTTCTAAATGAAAATACAAATATTTTTAAATTTCTGGTTTAATTTTCAGAATGACAAATAACAATAATACATTTCACATAAAAGGTAGTTCTTTAGCATTCTCAGTAATTTTTAGGCATATAAAGAGATCCTGTGACCAAAATGTTTTAGAGCTTCTAAATTATAGTATTTTTCTACAAGTATCTCTGGGGTTTTCTCCAAAGTCAGTAATACTCATTGATAATAGTACTTTTTTTACTTTACCAGGTCTTAAGAGAGAATTTTTTAGACAGTAACCTGAAGTTATGTTTTTTTCTTACATAGTAGTCAGCCCTTCGTATCCTCATGTTCTGTATCCATGGATTCAACCAACCGCAGATTGAAAATAGTTTATTTAAGAAAAAAAAATCTGTATTGAATATGTACATACTTTTTTCTTGTCATTATTCTCTAAGCAATACAGTTTAACAACTACTTGCATAGCACATTGTATTAACTATTAAAAGTAACCTAGAGATGATTTAATTAAAGTATACAAGAGGATGTATATAGATTATATTCAAATAGTATGCCATTTTATATAAATTTTAGGATCAAAGAAATATAATAGCTATCAAAGCAAGTCCCTGTTCTCCTAATCAAGATAACTCAAATCATAGGTCCTAAGTAGCTAAACCTCCCTGAAAGCTTTCACAACAGCAGTTGGGGCTGTAGCTCAGTGGTATAGCACTTGCCTATCATGTGCAAAGTCATCAGTAAACATCTAGTAATTAACAGATGCAGTATTTATTTGATATCCCTTCATGGCACTATCTACCACAGATTTTTGTTTGTTTGTTGTTGGATTTGCTTTGTTTGTTTTTTGGGACAGGGTCTTACTGTGTAGTCCAGTCTGGCCTTGAATTCATGATCCACCTGTCTCAGCTTCTGCAGTGCTGGGATTACAGGTGTGTTCCACTACACCAGGTTTTTATTTATTATTTTGTAACAGGATCTCACTAAATTGCTGAATTACCCAGGTTAAACTCAAACTTTTAGTCTTCCTACCTCAGTCTCCCAGAGTGCTAGGATTACAGGCATGCATGACTACACCTAGCTATAAACCAGATTTTTAAGGAAATTCTATTTAGTTAAATCTAGAAATGTATTACTAGTTAAAAATTAGAAATATTCTGAAGGAGACTCAGTAAACCTGGATTCTCATTTTAACTCAGTCATAAATTAGTGCTATGATATGTTAATTTAGCCATTTAAGCTTCTCAATCTCATTTTCCACATATGTTAAATGAAGTAATCTCTTAGGGCTCTCTTAGCTCTATAAAATTCCATCATGTGATTCCGTCATGCAAACTGCTGTACAAGATGATGGAAGCATCATCTATGTATATCTCCATATGTTCATTGCCCATTGGTTGTCATGGTCAGAATTTTGCTTAAGGACTGGGAGTGGTGGTGCACACCTGCAATCCCAGGAGACTGAGACAGGAGGATTGCCATGAGTTCAAGGCCAGCCTGGGCTAGATAGGTAGACCCTGTCTAAAAAACCCAAATAAATAAAGAAAGAATTTTCTTAAGGTAAGTTTAAAATTTGTTTGGTACTAGGTTGGCAAAACTGATGTCTAACATGAAAGGTTTTAAAAATTATATATAGTAGCTACATTTTGGACAATTAAATATCTGTCCCTTGTACACTATATCAATTATCAGATATGTATCTCACATTTTATCTTCTCTACAAGATATTATATACTCATATCAGAATTAATTGGAAGTGTTCTTAGCAAGTGATAATTGTGGCATTGTATTATAGGAAATTTAGTAATTTAGTATGTTTTTAATTTTTGTTTTGGTTTTTTGAGACAGGGTCTTGCTATTGTAGTTCAGGCTGGCCTTGAACTCACTATGTAGCCCAGGTAGGCCTTGAACTTGTGGTGAGGCTTCTGACTCAGCCTCTCAAGTGCTGGAATTACAGGCATGCACCACCATGCCTGGCACATAATACATTTAAGGTCATGTGATGACAGTTATATATATATTAAACGCATCTCTCTTAAACTTTGCAACTCATGAAGTAAGCAGTTGAATCCCATGTTCTATATGGGAAACCTGGAGTTTACAGTTATCTGTGGTCACATAATGTTAAAGTTTGAGCTCAAAGCCAATCATGTCTGGCAACAAAGTCTGTGCTCCTAAAGTTTATGCTCACAATATTGCTTATTTTTTTTATATAATAATAGCACAAAAAATTATCATAGCCCAAAGGTAAAGTGTCAGCTTTACTAAAGGCAATTTCGTATTTAGTGTGCATCAAGTCCTTTAAAAATGTTTATGTCATACAGGCATGGTGACTTACCCCTTGTAGTCTCCTTTATTTGGAAGATGACACAGATCACTTGAGCCTGTGTATTTGAGCCCAGCTTAGGCAACATAGCAAGACCTTGTCTGAACAAATCAAGTAAAATACCAGTGTTTTATCTCATTAGGTTTTATGTCTAGAAACTTTTCCTAAGGAGATACTCAGAATTATATGTAAAAATTTACATATAAGAATGTTCATAAAATAATGTCCATTATTTCTAGGACTGGGGATATAGCTTAGGATAGAGAATCAATCAATGCATTATTTATATTAGCGCAAAAATTAGAAACAACCTATATGTACAGTAAAGTAATATGTAAAGTATGGTGCATCTGTATAATAGAATGCTAGGTAGCCTATGAAAAATCCTGTTTTTAAAAAAATACAGAAAAGCCGGGGATTTAGCTCAGTGGTTCGGTGGCCTGCCTTGCCAAGCACAAGGACCCGAGTTCAATCCCCGGTACCAAAAAAATACAGAAAATACATGAGAAGAAGCTTACAATGAAGTATTGAGAAAGCTAGGTTACTATTTTTTTATTTGTATTTCCTAAAATCTCCATAATACGAAATGGGTTTGTAAGAAAAATGTAATTCGTGTTTATGTGCTCTTAGGACCATAGCTAGTTGGAATCACTAAAGGACTATAGAATTTAGAGCTAGTAGGGTCTTAAAGATGTTTTACTCTCAGTCAATTCAAAGATAAATTGAGTACTAATAGTACTTACAAAAGCACTGTTAACATTTCTCCAGTGCTTGCCATGTGCCAGTGGTGAATATAGTACTCTACTCTTGTTACTTAATTTTACACTGTGCTTATGAGGGTTGCTCTGTTTTGATCCCAATTTTATTAAATGAGGAAATGGAGGCTTGTGTTGAGTAACTTCACTATAGTTAAGTGATAGATCTGGTATTTGGCGTTTGAACCCAAGCCTGTCTGACCCACCCCCCCTTTTTGTACTGGGGATTGAACTCAGGACCTTGTGCTTGTAAGGCAGTCAGCAGAACCACTGAGCTAAATCCCCAGCCCATGACCCCCAAAATTTTAACCATCATATGATGGTTTGCAGTACATAGGTGGTTTTTGTTTGTTTGGGCAATAACTGGGGATTGAACCCAGAGCCTTCAAATTGAACTACATCCCAGGCCCTTTTTTAAACTTTTTGAGATAAAGTCTTGCTGAGTTGCTTAGTGTGGGCTCAAACTTGTGATCCTCCTGTGTCTGCCTCAGAGTTCTGGGATTATATGTATCTGTGGTATCCCCATGCTCAGCTACAGTATACAGTACTTTCTAAATGACTTGCTTGGTGTTACATTGCTTAATTATTTTTAATGTGAGAATGTAATTAACAGTCTGATGTCTTAACTGCAAATTAAGTGTTCATTGAATTACTTTTGTCTATTTTTCAGAAAGTACAGTATTTGTATTATGAGTCAAAATATAATGACCAGTAATATCACGTCCTGTCAACATAACCTAGAATCTGTCATTGCCACTTACACATTTCATTTTTATCCATTCAGAATTTTTGTTTAATCCTCTTAAAATTTTGAGTGATGAAAATGTTACTGTAATCCCAGGACTCAAGAAGGTGAGGCAGGGACTGGAGATTTAGCTCAGTAGTCTCTCTACCTGCCTTTCAAGCACAAGGTCCTGAGTTCAATCCCCAGTACCAAAAAGAAAAAAGGTGAAGCTGAGGCAGAAGGATCTTGAGTTTGAGCCTAGCCTGAGCTACATAATGAGTTTAAAGACAGCTGGACTTCATAACAACACCCTATCTTTTTTTTTTTTTTAAAAAACCCCCTTTTTTTTTTTTTTTTTTTTTTTTTTTTTGGTATTGGACATCAAACTCAGGACCTTGCACTTGCCAGGCAGGTGCAGCACCACTGAACTAAATCCCTGGCCCACAAGATCCTATCTTTTAAAAAAAAAGTAAAAACAAAACAAAAAAAGTTCTGGAATTATTGGTGATAGTTTATAACCTTGTGACTATACCAAAAACAATCAGTTGTATGTTTTAAGGCAAATTTTAAGATTACAGAAAAAAGGTTTAAAATATAGTCAAAAATAAAGATCACAAAGACAAAATGTGCTTAATGTTTTTTTAAATGATTATTTCATATAATACTAAATAAAAGAATGGGTTTCTTGTTTATTTTCCTTAACCACAAAAACTATACAGTGAAAAGGAAGTAAAAAAGAACTAACCGTCAGAGTAATAGTAATAGCCTTCTAAAACCAAACATTGGTTTGTTTAGTTAGTAGAAAAAAAGGAATTTGAAGAGTTCAGATATTGTGCCTTTCATTAATACTATCATTTAAGAACTGATTTTCATTAATGGCTAATATCTACTGTACTTCAAAATTACATTGTAAAATCACAAGTTAACCAAGAAAAATACTTTTCTAATTCTTGTGTGTTTGATTATTTTGTTACACAGAGGATGAACTATGGAGAAAACCAGTTTTATAAAATATAAAATATAAAAATATATAAAATATACTATATTTTATAAAATATAATAGTTGTTGCTTTAAATTTTCTATACATGTTAACTGTCATGACTTTAAGACTATTGCCACTGGCATTTTATATCAATGTACAAAGTTAGAAGATATATTGTTATCAATTGTATGATATCAATTATATGACTATAAAATAAAATTGTGACCTAAAATATGGATCTAATGAGACTGTATTTTAATAAGAATATAATTAAACTAAATCCAGTTTTAGACATGTATATTTTCTTTATGTCAAGATTCATGTATTTGCTCTATAGCTTCTAGTCAACATTAATATTTTCTATAGACAATCTGTGAAGGAAGCTGTGTTCTTACTCCTGACCACTTTTATTTCAACAGATTTTCTAACCTTTAATTATTTTACAAATGTAGATTACTTCTTTTGGTTTGAGATTTTTAAAATATTGACTTCTCATTCTGTATCTTTGTTTTTCAGCATCGAATGTTATCCAGGCAAGAAGAACTTAAAGAAAGGGCAAGAGTTCTACTTGAGCAAGCAAGAAGAGATGCAGCATTAAAGGCAGGGAATAAGCAGAATACCAATGCAGCCACACCATTCTGCAACAGGCAGATAAGTGATGTGAGGAACATTGCTTGAAAAAAACCTTAAATTGTTCATTATAATCATAATTATAATGTGGTGAGGAGAGTAATTTGCTTGCATTTTTGCTGAATTATCCTTCTGTAGATATTGTACGTTGTGAGTACTTTGTACGTTCATTGAACTGATAAATCTATAACTATAGAATCATGTTGTCATTATTTCTATACAGCAGTATTATTTTCCAGGAAAAGATCATGGAATATAAATTCCTCATTACATAAATAACTTTTGTGTTAATTCACATTTTGTAATCGTGCTGATACTGTTTAAGGTTTCCATGTAAGGTTTAATTTTGTTGAAAATATTGATATAATATTGATGCCTATCATTTTTTGGCTGCCTACCATATAGTTCAAGAATTAAAATTATTTTACTTAACTTCATGAAGATATTCAAATTACTTTCCAGATTAGAAAACTAAGGCCAATATATAAAGCACTTCATACAAGGTCCCCAAGTCAGGAAGTGGTGAATCCAGGATTTAACCGGAGCCTCATTAGATTGTAGAAATAGTGCATACTCCTAGTGTATTCTGTGGTCTTTGTATTAAAACCACATTTGTATACATGTTTTGGTGTATTGCTTCACAGATAATTTGAACATAGAGTATTTGAAGCAATTAAATACAGGGAGACATTGGGCTGGGGATTTAGCTCATTGGTGCCACTGCCTGCCTCGAAAGCACAAGGTGTCCCGAGTTTGACCTGGTACCATTTTTTTTTAAAAAAAAAAAAAAAAAAACAGGGAGACATGAACCTCTTCATGAATCTGAAAACTAAGATAACTCTACCCGCCACCAAAGTCACATATTCACAGAATTCCACACACTTTTTGCAGTTTTGTGGATATTGGTTTAATAATCCATGACCTGCCTGTTGTAATGTATACACTTGTAATGCCAGCACTCTGGGAGGCTGAACCAGGAGGATCACCAGTTCTACCCCAGTCTGAATAACTTAACCTACTGAGACCCTGTCTCACAATAAAAAATAAGGGGTTGGGGATGTAGCTCAGTATAAAGACGCTAATTTTTAAAATTTGAACATTAATAGCCAGGAAGTTAGCTCAGTGGTGCTGCCTGACTTGCAAGTGCAAGGCCCCAAGTTCAATCCCGGGAAAAAAAAAAAAAAAAAAAAATTGAACATTCACTGTATTTTCTATCATACCTGATTTAAAATCAATTTAGTAGGCCACAATAGCTGATTATAAATAAGGATAAATATCATACATAGTGAGCAGTATTTTTTGTTGAAACTTTTGTTTCAGCTACATGAGTGGTGTGCTTACTAGATCTTAATATAAAATGTATTTTAACTATAGATCATGACGAAAAAAGTTTATGAAATACTAATCTTGCTGGGCATGGTAGTACATGCCTATAATCCCAGTTCCTTGGTATTACTTGGGAGGCTGAGGTACTAGAATCAAATGTTTGAGCTGATCCTGGGCTACTTAGCCAGACCCTGACTCAAAATGAAAAATAGAAGGGGCTGGGGATGTAACTTAGTATAAAGGCCCTGGGTTCAATCCTCAGTACCAGAGGGGGTGGGGAGAAGTGCAAATCTAAAAAACCATTTTTTATAAGGAAGAACATGTAGCTTTTATGACAGGTTTTCCAGCTCCTAACCATCTCTTATATCATCAACTTAACGATTCAGATATTTACCAAATATGTTTATGGGGTATCGGAACAAAATCCACTCATAGTAAAAAAAAAAAAAAAGTTAAGCTACTTACTTCATAGTATTTATATTCTTGTAGGAAGAGTTAGATAATAACAAAGTAGTTATAGAGTATGAAAGTCAAGTGATAAAAGTAGAGGGTAATTTGAGAAAATAGGGGCTTAATTGACCTAAAACAGAGCCATTTGAACACAGGGCTCACTTGGTAGGTGAGAAGGATCCAATCAAGTAAAGGGCCACAAAAAGGGTATACAGTAGAAAGACTTTATGATAATATATGTATCATAATTCTTTCAAATTCTAAAAATTGTAGAAAATTAGTATCTTTATTTTTTAAATAATTAAAATTTTACTATGAATTGATTTTAAATGCAGAATACTTCATTTTTGTATGATCTGTCTTCCAAGTAGATTAAAAAATCATTTTATCTGTATATACATTTTACATATCTTAAAATTTTCATCTGATATTTATTGAGTACTTGATCTGTTGTGTCAAGGAAGATTGTAAGTGCTTTCACATAGATTTTCTCATTTAATCATTGGAACAATCACATAAATATTGTTGTCCCCATTTTACAGTGGATAAAACTGACCCACAAACTAATTTATGAATTACCCATGATCACACAACTAATAAGTAACAGATCCAGGAATTGAACCTAGACAGTCTGACTTCAGAGATTATATTCTCAAAGCATTGTGTTATATTTCTTTGTGGTTAGTTTTTCTGTCATTCTTCTGAAGGAAGAATAAATATTGCAGAGAGGAGGAAAATGAGTTTGGAAAAAAGTTTTTAACTTATATAGGTTCACAGACAATGGCAAATTCAGCTCAGAATTTAAATATCCTGAGTTGTAAGGTTGTTTATTCTTAGGTTCAATATATTTGTTCATAGTTCAGCCTTTAAAAACTTGTTATCTCTTTTGTACAAGGCACCATTAATCTTTGTTAGAGTTTTAATTCCCAAATGAAATTTAAACTTTCAGCTATTTTATATATAATGCTAATTCAACATTAGAAATTAATTATAAAAACATCTTTTGTCCCATGTATGGGCATGTTTATCTGTGTATAACTTGAATTTTAAGAAAGTAAAGCTGACATAGCTATATACCAAATTAAAATATAAACTATTATATATATTGTATATAATAATATATTAAAACTGATATAGAATAGATAACTAATATATAAACTAAAATATGACTAATATATAAACTAAAGCTATATACTCTTTTGTATTGCTCATAGCATGGAAATTATAACATCATCAAGAAATGCTTGTTCTGGAGCTGAGAGGGTATGTTTCTCAGTGGTAGAGCACTTGCCTAGACAAGGTCTGCAAGACCCTGGGTTTGATTCCCAACCACCACAACATATAAAAAGAAATCTTCATTCCTTTCACCAAATAATTCCACTAACAAAAATTGCAATATTTAAATTTTAGCAAAAATAGTAGCACAGTCTCACAGTTCTTAAAGCATAGATTTAGGGGAAACAGTAAAGAAATTACAACAAATACTTATACTTGTTGTATATAAAGATTATGTATTTATATTTTGAAAGAATAACGATATCAGAAAATGTTCCCAATGTTATTTTGTATAGAAACACAAAGATATGTAATAGTATATGTGATATGACCTCCATTTTGAAATAATGTAGACTATTTTATATTTGCATTAAAAAGGCCAGAAAGGAAAAATCAAAATGGTAACAGTATTTATCCCTAGAGTGTAGAACAAAATTTGGCTTATAGTGTTTTTTTCCCTTAATTCTTTGTTGAATTAAAAATAATGGCATGTTAACGGAAATAATTGAAGGAATTCTGGGTATCCCCAAAAGATGTTTTTATGAAATTGTTTTCTTAGCATACCCAAACAAAGCTGAGTAAAGCAGTTTCATTTAGTGTAGTTGTATTTCTTTGTGTGTGCATGTATGTGTATGTATTTTAAAAAGAGAGGCAGATAGGCTGGGGATGTAGTTCAGTAGTGAAGAAAAAGTGGAGAGGGGGAAAGAAAGGGGAAGGAAGGACAAGAGGGGGGATAGAAAGATTTTTTCACTTTTACAGTTCATGATTTTAGATTGTACCTAGAAGTGGAACTAGGTGTGAGAAAATGGCTGGTTTACTAATACATACACTGTTCACACTGAAAGACATGAAATTCTTGATTACCATTGTAGAATTGATAAATAATAATTATGCTGTCTCATAAAATACTTCATTGTTCCTTTAACGATAGCTGACGTGGCTTGGGTTAGTATCTTGTATTTTCATGTATTAGTAGTTGCTTTTACCCCAAAGAGCAGCACTATGCCACATAGCTGGTTGGTCATTTTATTACATTTATTTCACAGTTTCCCAAAGATGTACCCTATGGCTTATAAAATTATGCTTTGAATAGTCCTTTCCCTTTCATGTTATCTACTGCTGCATTTAAAAGTCACTGGAAAACTTATTGACATAAAACAACCATTTTACGCTACTCAGGATTCTGTCAGACAATACACAGTAGAACTGGCTTTTTTCTGCTCCACAATGTCTGGGGCTGGCTTTCACCTCACACCTCTGATGACTTGTCAGTTGAAACAGGTACATATGACCTCTCTACATAGTCTTTCTACTTCTCTAATCTGCACTTCCTCATCACATAGTAGTGTCCCCTGGGAATAATACAGAAATGTATGGCATTTTTATAATTAATTTTTTTAAAAGAAAAAACAAAATTGACTTTAAATGTATTGTGGGAAAGGAAAATTAGTGACCAATTTTGGTTATGAACATAGACACAAAAATCATAAACTTGTTGGGAGTGGTGGTGTGTTCCTTTAATCCTACCTGTTTGGGAGGTTAAGGCAGGAGGTTCCTTTGAGCAAAAGGGTTCAAGACTAGCCTGGGTACATAGCAAGACATCATCTCAACAGAAAAAAAAATCATAAACAAAACATAATCTTTTGTACATAAAAAGATTAACATAAACGGCAAATTTAGATTTATTCTAGGAGTGCAGCATTGGTTGATATTTCAAAAATCAAACAATATTAACAGAATAAAGAAGGCTAGCAAAATTTTTAATAGATACAGAAAATTGTTTGAAAAATATCAGCATCCATTCATGAGCCAAAGGGAGGAAAAAAAAAAAAAAAGAAACACAATTCCCAGAAAACTAGAAATAGAAAGGAATGAGATATTGAAAGCTTTACATTTGAGACAGAATAAAAGGGAAAAGATTTGCTATCTTTTTATAATCACAGTGGAGTTCCTAAAACAAGAAAAAGAAATAAAAAGTATAAGGAATGAAAAGGAAAAAATAAAACTATCATCATTCATCAGGAATATGATTCATACATAGAAATCCCTCCAAAAGCAAAATTACTGTATACAAAGTAACTTATTTTTCCAAGGAGTTATATAAATGGTCAATAGCACATAAGTAAGATCTTCAGTATCTTTAGTTATCAAGGAAATACAAATCAAAAGTGATATGTCACTGTATATACATGAGAATGGTTAAAATGTAAAAGACAGGAGTTGATAAGAATGGATCATCTAGAACTCTGCTCACATTTCTGGTGGGATTGCAAAATAGCCATCTTAGAAAATAGTTGGGCTATTTCTTTAAAAGTTAAACATACACTTACTGTATTCCTCAGCAACTCCAATACTAGGTGTTTACCCCTGCCCTTAAAAAAAAACTGAAGACATGGTCACACAAAAACTTGTACACAAATATAATGAGCAGAAATTGGATAAAATGTCTGTCAACAAATGAATGAACAATCACCTCCTAATGTATCCATACGATAGAACACAATTTGAGCATCCCTAATCTGAAATCCCCAATCCAAAATGCTTTTAAATCCAAAGCACATTTGGTCCCAGGAATTTCAGTTAAGAATTACTCAACCTGTGCTACTCAGGAATGCAAAGGAACAAACAACTGAGATACATAGTAGCAAATGAATGATAGGAATATTATGCTGAGAACATAAAAGAACACATATGTACATTGATACATTTACATGTAATTCTACAACAAGAGAGACTATTGTAGAGTAACATCAGCTTACCTGGAGGAAGGATAGGTGAGCTTAACTGCAAAGGAATAGGAGCAAACTTTTTATAAGGATGGGAAGTCTCCCTTTATTTTGTTTGTGAAAACACAAGTGTATAATTTGTTAAAATATATCAGACTTAAAATGGTTACATTTTCTTTTTATAGTAACAATTAGAAGTTTAGAAACACTTTAAAATAGCTTCAAAAATAATATGTTAAGAAAAAGTTTAAAGAGATATGTAAGACTTTCTACTTAAGCAGAATTCTGAAGCATTCTAAAAGACATAAAAGTTATCTAAATGGAAGGACATCTCAAGTTCATAGATTGGAGGATTTTGTTTTTTTTATATTGTAGTAAGAACACATGAAACCTACACTCTTAATTTTTAAGTGTGGAAAAACAGCAGTACTGACTGTAGGTGCAGTGTTGTATAGATCTTTAGAACTTACTTTGTTTAACTAAAAATTTCTTACCTGTTGATCAGTAACTTCCCATTTCTCTTTCACTTTAACCCCTGGAAACCACTATTCCATTCTTTGGTACTATGAATTTGACTCTTGGGTGATTCATATAAGTGGAATCATACAATATTTGTCCTTCTCTAGTGGCTTATTTACCACAGTATAACGCCATCAAGAGTCATCCATGTTGTAGCATATGACAAACTTCTTTTTAAGTCTTTTTAGGTCTGGTTGGATGCAGTGCTGCATGTCTAATCCCAGCACTTGGAAAGCTGATGCACGAGGATCATTACAAGTTGAAGGCCAGTCTGGGCTACATAGTGAGTTCAAGACCAGCTTCAATTACATTGAAGTACTTGAAGGCCAGCTCTCAAAAAAAAAAAAAAAAAAAAAAAAATTGCATAGTGTTTTATTACATTCATGTGCTGATGGACATTTAGATTGTTTTCACATTTTGGCTATTATGGGAAGTCCTGCAATGAATATGAAAGTGCTAACATCTCCTCAAGATCCAAATTTCAGTTTGTTTGGATAAATACACAGAAGTGAGACTGCTGGATCATATGGTAGTTCTATTTTTAATTTTAGAGGACCCTCCATCTTGTTTTTCATAGAAGCTGCACCATATTTTTCCAATTAATAGTGTACAAAAGTTCCCATTTCTCCATATTCTTCCCAGCACTATCTTTGTTCTTAAATAATAGCCGCCCTTAACAAGTGCGTGATGGTATTATATTGTGGTTTCATTTGCATTTCCCTGATGACTACTAATACTGGTTATATCTGCATGTGACCATTTGTATTTCTTCTTTGGGGAAATGTCTGGCCAAGCCCTTAGCTCATTTTAAAATCAAGTTATAAGTTTGTTAGGGGTTTGTATGTATTGAGTTGTAGGAAGTCCTTTTGTAGCTTAGACGTTAACACCTTTTACTGAGTAAGTACTATATTGTTTACAAATATTTTCTGCTCTTCTGCTGTTGATTATTACATTTCCTGTGTCTTCTGATCGAGTTCAAAAGTAACATCATTTCTGCTATATTGTGCTAGCCTAAGTAGTCACAAAGCTACACTCAGGTTGAAAGAAAAGAGACACAGACCCCATCACACATTAGAGAAATGTCAAAGTCAGGTTTAAGAGCATCTTGCATAAGAGATAGTGTAGCAGCCTCCACAGCTTAAAATTTACACTTAGTGAGAAAACCCTTTCACTGTTGCTCATTTTTCAAATTTGAAACTATATGTAGATATTTTATGAAAATAATGAGTTTTATGAACTAAATAGTACATTCCAGTACTATTTTTCCTGTTTTGACACTTGATGTCTGGGAGAGGTTAGATCTTGCCATTGCTTTTCACACTTAGTATACAACTTGATAAGCAAGTATCAATCTTTTGACAAAGTTGTTTTGTTTTGTCTTGATAGGGTCTCATTTTGAGGTGTAGGCTGGCCTTGAACTCACTATATAGCCCAGGCTGGCCTTGAACTCACTGGGATTCTTCTGCCTTAGCTTCCCAAGTGCTAGGATTACAGTTGTGCACCACTAAGCCTGGTTTCTAAAGCAGTTTTCTTTTTCTTTTTGGTACTGGGGATCAAACTCAGGACCTTGAGCTTGGGAAGCAGGTGTGGTGCTGCTGAGCTAGATTCCTGGACCCTAAAGTAGTTTTCTTAATTTGTCTGTTTCTTGTATAATTTCGGAATAGCTTTTATTAATAGGATTGGCATAGTTTAGACAGTACTACTAATTTTGTGGAAAAGTAATATGACTAGCAAAAAGAGAAAATCTCCAGTTTTGTCTCGGGAGAAGTTTAGTATGAGGTAAAGTGATTTTAAAACAGGGAAGTACTTTGTATTTCTGATTCTGTTTTTCCATTTGTAAAATAAAGACAAAGACCTTTTCCTTTTTCTTGTTGACACTCAAATTAATAGGTGCTCCTATGAAGGGGGAAAGGCAGCCATGACTAATAGCTATCTCCACTTCAATGTTAACATTTCCACCACTCTAGAAATCAAATGACCTATGTTTAATAAAAGCAGGTCTAAATATGACTGGGATCTCAGTTAGTGAACCGATTTTTGATAGTTTTATTTTGCTTATGCTCTTTAATTTATAGTATACTTATTTTTAAATGCATTATAATCTTCTTTGCTCTTCATAATATATGTGGGGTCCCAAAAGTCAAAGTGCTGGATTGATAGAATTATACTTGCTCACTCCTAGTGTAACTGGGAAGTCCTCTGAGTTATTTTTGGGGGGGTTCTTGTATTTTTGTGGAGTTTTGGGGGGAGTTGGGGTGAAACAGGATCTCACTCTATATAGTTCAGGCCACCGTGAACTATGTACCTCATGTTGACCTCAAATTCATGGAGATCCTTCTACCTCAGCCTCTCAAATGCTGGGATTACAAGCATGTACCATCATGCCTGGCAGTCCTCTGAGTTTTCAAAAAAAACAAAAGAAACAGTTGGCACCTATGAATGATCTTGTCTTAAAAAAAAATGTGATGCTGACCCATAGTTCTTCAAGAACTCACTGAAGAACTTACTGGAACTACTTATTACTTAAAGGACCACTGATTTAGAAATTCTTTAGCAATTTTTCTTTCAGTATTGAGGTTTAAACCCAGAACCTTCACACAGAGCTACATCCCCAGCTCTTTTTTATTTTTTATTTTGAAACAGAGAGTCTCATTCTAACTTGCTGAATTTCCCATGCTGGGCATGAACTTTGCAACCATTTTGCCTCATCCTCCCAGAATGCTAGGATTATAGGCTTGCGCCACCATGTACAACTTCTTCAGCAATTTCTGTACTTTATCCTTCTGTTTCTGAGTTCCTGTACAGCTAAGCTAAGACCCTGTGGTGAATGTCATGAAGAATGAGTGTGCTGTTTTAATCATTTATATTAGAGTACATAAATAGATGAAAGCATATAGTATATTGGACTATGTGCACATACTCAGTACAAATTAGCCAAATTTTCAAAACTTTAGTTCTAGACTAAGAGAGAATTTATAGGGAGAGGACTCAGGAAAGAGTTAACAAGTTCACAAAGGGTCAAAATTCATATATCTTCCTGCTGGGTGGCTTTGAACAACCAGTGATTCAAGCCAGAGGGAACATGTTAAAGGTTTGAAACCAAAGATCTACATAAAGGGAAGATAGGTGTAGAAAGTTGGGAAATAGCTTAGTTGTGAATTTAAATATGTGAAATCTCAAAACCTTTTTAGTGGCTCTTCTTACCTAAGAGAATACATTTCCCAGCTGTGTAATCAACATTACCTCACACAAAGTCCTTATAAATCTCCCCTTCCTTTCTAGTCTCATCTTTCATTGGTCTCCAGTTCATTTTCCAGTCCAGTTCTAAGTTGTTTCCCATATCTAAAACGTCCATACTCTTTCATTTTTGTGTCAAGCATTTGTTCTCTCCCTGAAATGCCTTTCTCTTACTAGCTTCTACTGAGATACCATTTCTTCTATGAATGCTTCTCCCATGACTCCTTGCAATCAAATTATTCTTTCTTGTTCTATTTCTAGTGTGTTTTTAACATATCTTTAGTGTATGTTTAATGTAATTATTTAATTACAAATCCCTTTATCCCTCTCAATTATGAGCTGTTCAAAGTACAAGGACCTTGTCTCCCCAGCACAAAGTATTCAGTAAATGTTCAATGAATAAATGAAGGGAATAGTGGAAGTCTTTTTCGTATTCTATGTATCAACCAATAAAAAACGTGAACTTAAACATAAAATACTGTTTTAAAGAATTTCCTGGCAGTAAAAGTTTATGTTCAAGAAAAATAAATGTTTCTCTGAAAGTCTTTAAAGCAGAATGGAATACAGTTGGGCAGAAGAAGTTGATGTGTTTCTCTGTCCTAAGGAAGTTACAAATAAGACTGCTTTTGCTGTTTTGGGACCTAAAGTTCCATGTGTAATCTGTTTCTTTCTACGCATTCTCAAATTCTACATTATGATACCTTTCTTTCTTGTTAATGGTATGTATATATCAAATTCTAATAAACACCTGCTTTTCTCATATTCTCAAACTCTAATTATAGTTTAGCTTCCAACTCTGCCCTAAATCATAACACTCTACTAAACATTCTTTCTTATTATTCTAGCCTTAGGCTGCAAGGCTGGGAAGCAGTTTCTACAACTTTAAAAACAACTCTTAGTAACCTAATCTTAGACTCTACTTAAATTATCCTCAGTAAAACTTTGAGTTGTAATTTCTCTTAAAGAACAACTCACAGATGCCACAGACCTTTTAATTTTTCTTAATTTTTCTAGGAATATTATTGCATGTTTTGATGAGACCTTAATAAAAGTACATGTTGCCTTTTGAGTTTTTTTAAAGAAAAGTCACGGGCCGGGGATTTAGCTCAGTGGTGTCGCTGCCTGCCTTGCGAGCACAAGGTCCTGAGTTTTTTCTCCAGTGCCAAAAAAAGGTAAAGAAAGAAGAAAGAACAGCAATATAAATGAATCATATTAATGATTTTGTTGTTGTTGTTGTTGTTGTTGTTTTTGTTACCTGGATCAAACTCAGGACCTAGTGCTTGCAAGGCGGCGCCACTGAGCTAAATCCCCAGCTTGCTTTCTTTACTCTGATGGTGCTATAGATTGAATGCTAAGCCTGTTCTTTACCACTGAGGTATATCCCACTCCCTCTTTGTACCTTTATTAACTCATTTAGCCATCTTTGATTTGTTCCCTGAAATCATTTTTCTGTAAATACAGATTTCATTTGCTTTGAATCTGTTATTTTTTTCCCTTCATTCTTTTATTCTATGAAGATGTTCAAATGTTGTATTTTACTAAATATAAGTTGTGTGATATTTGTGATTCATTGTTTTCCACATGTATTTAAAATTATTGTTTTCAAAGCACCTTTAGCATTTTAGACATTTTATTGTAGAGTAGTTTTTTTTTTTTAATTTTTTTTTTTT
>NW_022900914.1:39636188-39636479 GCF_012274545.1 Fukomys damarensis
TTTTTTTTTTTTTTTGGTACAGGGGATTGAACTCAGGTCCTTGTGCTTGCAAGGCAGGCCACCGAACCGCTGAGCTAAATCCCCGGCCCTAGAGTAGTTTTCTAAATAACACGTGTAAACACGAACTCCAAGAAAAATATAATTTTTAACAAAATATTTTATTTTTGGACTGGGGAGTTAGCTCAGTGATGCTGCCACCTGCCTCGCAAGAGCAAGGTCTGGAGTTTGATTCCTGATTTGGGGGGATGGATATATATATATATATTTTTTTTTTTTTTTACAATTCCACAA
>NW_022900914.1:39636855-39639355 GCF_012274545.1 Fukomys damarensis
CAAGAGCAAGGTCTGGAGTTTGATTCCTGATTGGGGGGGATGGATATATATATATATATTTTTTTTTTTTTTAACTAAATTCCACCAAAATGTTTTTTCCCAGATGTGTACAAATAGAATTTAACAAGCTGATCTATATCAGATTGTTATTGCTTTGCCTTGATTTTTTTTAATTTAATAAACCTACCTTTACACTTAATAATACTTATGTAATTACATAGATATTGAGAGAGATGTTGGCCTTTGATGTGCCAAAGTTTAGGATTATAAACTGTGCAAAAGGATAATAATCCTGCTACTCACAGTCATAATTTTTGCTATATTTGTAAAACACTTTGAATCTACCAGAAGAAAGATGCTATGTAAGTTTAGTTATTTCTATTTTTAGGAATGAATAAAATATATTTTGTAAATATAAAGTTTAAAAGAGATTCAGCATGTATCTTCAACCTAATTAATCACAACAATCAGTGAATTTATAAATGTTTCTAAAATAATATATGGCATGAGTATGATTTGCAAATAATTGTTACATATCTATAAGTCTCTTTACAAGGAACATTAGAAAAAATTGTAATACTTTTATAAAAAAGACTTGAGGGTTTTTTTTTCTCTCTAATATTTAATCTGCCAGTGTAATAATCTTCCCATTATAAGGACCCTCTTGTTATGCTTCCTGTACTATATTTGCTATAGTATACAGTTCTCACTTAGGGAATATCAGGATCAAACTTCAAGTTAGCAGCAAGTCCTAGGAGATTTGTGGTATTTGTCTTCAAAGGTTTACAGGAATGTTTGAATCCTCTAAAGAGAACTGTTAATATGAGAAAATATTTCAGTTCGGTCAGTACTCAGTTAACTGCAAAGACTAGTAGTTCAAATGATATAGTAGTGATTTCTTTCCCCCTTTTCTGGTCTTTGAAATGAATCCAAATGACTTACTTGGTAAGAGCCAAGAGGGTGCAAGCTCTTTTGTGAATTAAACCCTCAACAGGTATTTTGTTGCCATGAAGGGTATGACGTCAACCTTATACTTTTGATGTTGATTGCAAAATACTTATTTAAATAGGGCTAGTCTGTCATGCTGATAATTGCAGCAGATTTAGATAAGATCACTAGATCATTTCCAGATAAAAAATAAGCAGTTATTTTGTTAAAAAATAAATAAACATCATTTTGATAATCCCTGATAGTTACTTTTTCGGTGGTTTTTATATATGTATGTTTTAAGCATGTGTTGTCAAAAATATGTTTTAATTATGTTGTGGCATTTAAATAACCTCTTCGAGGGCCAGGGATTTAGCTCAGTGGTTCCATGACCTGCCTCACCAGTGGAGTTCAATCCCCAGTCCAGCAAAAATAAATAAATAAATAAATAAATAAATAACCTCTTCAAATCAAAACTTCAAAATAAGTTCAAGCTAAAATTATTTTTCCTATTTACATATATTATCAGTTCTACTATGAAGAAGTAAGTTAACTGTAATTTCATTTTTAAAAGGACAGTTATCAGTTATTATAAAAGAAAAAACTTCAATAACCATAAAGTGAATATTTTATCTTATATAAGGATTTTTTTTCTTCATATGAGCTAAAATATCTGTGCCTAGGATACTCACATGAAAACGTTTTTTTTTTAATGCTTTCAACACAATCATCAAAAGGTGTAATGCTTGTAATACAGTTGAATTTTGAAGGACAAGAATGCTGGTGTACTTGTGTTCAGCATAAATACCTTTGTGCCAGGCAGTGGTTTTTATTCCTTATTTAAGTAATAGTTTATTATGTCTGACTTTGTTTTGAAGTCTGTGATCCTAACAGTGGTTTCTAGACTTCTTAGAAAATATATTCTTAGCTTGCTAGCATATCTTCAAAGTCATACAAAAAAAAAACATTGTTTGGAGAAGGGGGTGCTCGAGCTTCTTTTTATTATTTGGCCAAAACTCCTAGTTCAAAAGTCTTATTTATCTGAGATTGCCATGAATGCGTGAAACTAAAGCTAGGTATCTTAACATCAGGAACACTCTTTGTTTTTATGGCACTGTTATTGGCTATCGGCATTTTCCATATGGTGGTTCAGTGTAGTATTGAACATCTCAGGATGATATCACCATTAATAAAGGTGTATTTTGTATTGCCTATCTTGTTATTGCTCAGCATGCATGAGAGTAGAATTTAAATCTTCATTCATTTCATTTTTTAATATGTCTTTTGTTCTTCTTATCATATTCTGGGATTCCCAAGGATATATGCCTTGAATAAAGTCACATGTGCATTACTAATTGTATGCTATTGTATTTATAGTTCCTAGTGGTGGCACTGTGAAGCTACTAATTCCTTTGCTTCACTTGATGTAAAATAATCTGAATGTCTTTGATAGCAGTGAAACAGTATTAATTGTTTTGTACATTTCTTGGTCACTCTTCTTAGGTGGTCTTCATAATCTATTAGAACTTTCAGCCAGATTTTCATAATGTCATGCCTCCAGCAGTGATTAAAT
>NW_022900914.1:39644355-39674355 GCF_012274545.1 Fukomys damarensis
CTAAACAGTTTTAATGTTTCATCCTAAATCCTATTTATTCAGTCAAGAGTTGATCAAATTGGCAGTAAAATATCTGCCACTCTACCTAAATCTTTAAAAATCTTGTAATGTTATTTTCTTTTATTCCATCTTAAAGCGAATACTGTAGTAGGTACACTTTGGTACTCTCTGCCTGAGACAAGCACACACACCCCCATTCTGAATGTCTAAATAGAGACTTGTTTCTAGTCTAATGATGAAAACATGGCAATCAAATTCTTTTTCTTACTTTACCTCAAAATTAAGGAATGTCAGGGACCACTTTACTAACAAAATCCTATGAAATGTTAGCCGCACTAAATAGAATGGAATTTGCCTTTTGTTGGTGAAAAAAATGCTTTTTATATTCTAAATATGGTTTTACAAAGAATAAGGATGCAAAGTACATTATTTGATATGATATGTTTTAAAGTTTTGTTAAATCTTATTTCATATAAATGGAAAGACTTGTGTTTCTTAAATGGAAAAACTTTGCAATCTGTATTTTTCAGCTGACTGAATAAAAATATCTAATGTTATGAAAGATACCCTTGGGTGGGTAATGAGTTAGCAGTTACACTGACAGTTTCTCATGTTCTAATGCACCTTCACAAATCCATGGCATCATTTTTTGGCTAAAGTAATGTCAGTGGGTGACATTTGGGGCAAGTATAAAAAGGACCCCCCATGGCAGCCATTTTTATTTGATTCTTAAGATCCAAAGGCTGCTGAAAGAACAATTGAATAAAGTTGAGAATTGGAGAAGGTTGATTTTCTTGTTCTCTGTGAAATGAAACTCTGGTCTTTTTCTTCCCCTTCCCTTTAAAAGCAAAAGTCTGCTAGGGGGTTGTAGCTGTGTCAAAGCCTCTGGGATGCCACTGCTGATCACTTTAATTACTACAACTAAGGAGGATAAAATTAAAAGTAGCACCATTGAAGCAGTAGAAGAAAGCTTGCCTAGATGTCGGTGAACTGTGAAATACAAAAATTGCATACCAGTACATTTTTATGGAAAGGAAACAAGGAATTACATTACTTATTCTTGAAGAGTTTGTCCTTAAATTGTCAAGTTTTACTAGCGCATCTATCTATAGCAGATTGTAGACCATTTCAGATTGATAATGAAAATAGAAACTTGAAGATAGCTGTTGCAAGGGTATATACTTTTTCAGTCTATATCCAAAATGCTTAGTTCTGATCCATCTTCTGTATTTGAATATTTTAAATCTGGTTTGTTGGAAGGGCTCTTTTTGCACCATAGCAGTCTTTTTGTACTATAGCAGGACTTTAACGTCTGAAGATGTTAGCATAGAGAAGAAAAAAGCTTCAATGCATAACAGTCATCAGTTTTCTAAAGGCTTAAAATTTTAAGATTGGAAATCTAAGTTTTAAGTAGATATAAACAAATTAGTTTCTTATTCTCAGTAGCATAAAGGAAAATTTAAATTGATTTAAGTAGCCCAAATATACATAAAACACTGGAATTTCTAGAAATCAGAATAACAGTAGGGCCTCAGAAAAATCCCCTAAAACCAGGTATGTAATGGAATAGGCCAGAGCATTAAAATCACATAGATATTTGCTATTGTTCCATTTACAAGTTATGTGACCTTGGGCAGTATATTTAAGTGAGATTCAGTGTCTATCAAATCAATATAATAGTAGCTGTCTCACAGAACCATGAGAAATGAGACAAAGCATATATCTGTATGAAAGCACACAGAACTGATACTTACTAAAAACTTTGTTGTAACTTGTAAAAAGATTGTCCTCAGGAGGGAAGCCTACCAAAAATGCAGCTTTCATCAAACCCTCTGAAGAATACATCCCTCTTAGAAAAGTTAGATTACTCTATGTAACTCATTCCACCTCTAAATAATACTATAAAGAGGTAAATGCCGTTAGTGCCATTCTTAGAAATAGGAAATCCAAACTACTTCAGTTTAAGTCTATTCAAGTAAATGAAAAATATAAAAGTATCCTATGTATTGAATTTTTCAAGTACATTTTCCTGTTAATGACAGCAGCCTTCTAAGTTGCCTTACTTTTGCATAAAAAATTCCTGATTTATTTGTTTTTTGTTTGTTTTTTCAGTAGTCCTAATAAATCAGTGATTATTTAACAGCAGGTCACTGTCTTTTGTAGAATGTAGAATAGTCAAAACAGATGTCAAAAATACATTTTTGTACTTAATTCCAGCAAACCATCATTGTCAGAAATATTACCTCATATTTGAGCAGTTTGTGCTGAATGACTAAATTAATAAAATAATCGTTGTCCCTTGTTATCTTTGGATATGACCAACATACTTCTCTTAGTTTAAAAAAATGCATATATTTGTTGCCCTCTATTCTTTATTACTGTACAAACTGACTTAATTGAACCTACATATAAAGATTAAAATGAAATACTTTACCTACAATGAAGCTAGGAGACTAAGAAACTGGAAATTGAACTAAAAAAACTAGTTTAATCAAACAAAAATTAGTTTAATCAATTAAACAAAAATTAATCAGTTAAACTAAAATTGATCATGTAATCAGTTGTTATAATTACAAGCTTTTCCTTCAGGACTTTTAACAATTAACTTTTATTTTCACAGTTGGTTCTTCTTCTTAAGGGAAGTTAAAGGGTGAGAAAACAAACAATGCAGATATGCCATCCTACTGTAGGCTCTAGGCCCAAGCAGAATTGTCTCTGTGGTGTTAGGACATTAGTAGAAAAGTAAATTAAGGCTATCTGATAGGGAACTAGAATTCTGTCAATCAGGCTCAAGATTTTGTGCTGTGTCCATAAACTTTGTTTACTGTAGGGTTTTATGAGTTGTAACCTGCCCTTGCAGTCTGTTAATGAGGCTAAATCTTTCTACTTGAGAATTGAATTACAGCACACCTCTGGGCTAATGATTATAAACAGAAAGTCCCATTAGAGCTGCATTCTGATTTGTTAATTTGCATTTTTCTATTGTGTAGAGAACAACGATGGGTAAATAAGTACAAACAAATAATTTACATGGAAATTGATAAAGTAGTAGTAATTAGTATTTAGAGTTGGTTTTACTAATGATTGCGTGCTTTAAATTGCACTCTTGGTAAGCACTCAGAAATATTTGCAGATGGAAGTATTATGGGGAAGAGAAGGGGGGTTGGCAGCTTTGAGAAAAAAATGAAATTTCCATTTCATATTTAGAAAGGCAGAATTATTGATCTCATTTTAACTCAGTTAAAATAACCCAAGACCACTCCATCTTAGTTTGAATCACCAAATTTCAGTTCTGTAAGAAGTTATTATTCATGCAGTGAAATTCACTTAAACCTAGTTGCCTGAGGCTTTTTAAATAATGTTTTTTATTAGTGCTCTTAACTTTTCTTAAGTTTGAAAGATGAAAGTTTAGTAAAAGCTCAATTTTCCTCAGTTGGTCATGTAATTTGATACTTTTTGGATCAAATAGTTCAGTGGTTAAGAGTAAGGGCTATGAAATCAGACTTGGGCTGAACTCCTGGCTCAGGCATCAATTCTAGATGTGTGACCTTGGGACTTAACACCTAAATATACTTGTTGGTAAAAATAGGATTGTGATAATAAATTAGATCATGTATATGAAGCACTTAGCACATAAAAGCTCAGGAAATACCACAATCATCACTAAAATCATTGTCAAGCTTGCACTTTCTACTACTCCTAGTATATTTTTCCAAGTTCAGAAATACTGACAATGTACTAAGTATTTTTATATATTACTTTTGCATATTCAGTCTCACCTATTCACTTCCTCTACCTACAAGTAAGATTGCGTTTCCAAATTACTGTGTTAGGAAATTTTCCTTTGAATTGTAAACCTTTCTTCTTTGCTCTTAACACACTAGGAAACCTACCATCTTATCACTTTCCTTCCTTCTCCTGAGATTCTTATATTAAGTTAACCTATTAAAAGAGTAATACATTTATATTATAGAAAATTAGAAAATAAAAGCAGTTAAAAGAAAATGATCATATATTGACACTCTGAACTCTCCACTATGACAGCTTTGTGTATGTGTGCTTATTTTGTCAGAATGAGATTATTGTTGTATAAACTGTTTCTTCAAACATATTGCTTACTTTCTGTTAATACTGATTATATTCAGATTTCTTTAATTGACTCAACAATATCTTTTACAGCTGGTTAATCTAAAGCAGTATCTAAATTAGGACCATATATTGTACCTGGCTGTATTATCTGTTTGGTAGTAGTGGTTGTTCAGTTGTTCCTTGTTGCATGTTTGTTTTCCTAATTCTAATGTATTAAAGTGACCAAGTAAATTGCCATGAATATCCTACTTGCAAGATTTGTTTGGTTGGGGCTGGGGATTTAGCTCAGCAGTTCGGTGGCCTGCCTTGCAAGTGCAAGGACCCGAGTTCAATCCCAGGTACCAAAAAAAAAAAAAAAAAGATTTGTTTGGTTGCTTTCTTGCTGTGTCATTTGTCATGTTTCTCTATCCCCTGTGTTTATGATATGAGAAATTCTAAAAGCTTAGTCAATTCACTTTCTTTATTTTTTATTTTTTATTTTTTTAAATAGTCCAGGCTGGCCTTGAACTCATAGTGATACTCCTGCCTCAGCCACCCAAGTGCTGGGACTACAGGCATGCACTAGCACACCTGGCAGTCAATTCACTTTAAACATTTAGGGTAAAATATTATAGGTAGTGTGCACTTTATGTGCTGCTCATCAGAAATATATATATGATTCATCCAACATTAATAATGCTAAAATCAACCCCTACATTAATGGTTGTTAATCTCAGGACTAGCTCTGATCTCTCCATTTACAAATTAGATTTTCCCCTTGCAACTAAAATTAATCTTTGTGGTGTTACTTAAATATATAATATACTCTCAGATTACTGTCACTGTGTAACAGACCACACCAAACAGTGTCATTAAAAAACTATGTCTTAAGGCTGGGGCTTTACCTCAGTGGTGCTGCCACCTGCCTCGCAAGTGCAAGGACCTGAGTTCAATCCCCAGTACCAAAAAAGAAAAAAAAAAAAAGTCTTGTTATATGCTCACAGATTCTGTGGGTCAGAAGTTCAGAGTGTTTTTTCTGTGTTCCACATTTTCTGAGACCTTAGCTGGGGAGATTTGAACAACTGAGAAATTTCAAAATGGCTAGAAACCAAGATTAACTGAAGGCTTTTCTCTTTGTGTTCTCTTCTGTTCTTAATGTTGGTCCTGCAGATTCAACCCAAGGCCTCATACATGCTTAGCAAGTGCTCTTCCACAGAACTATATCCTACCCCTGAAGGCTTCTTCTCTCATTTCTAGCACCTGGGCCTACATGACCAAAGCAGAACTTGTCTGGGACAGTTGACTGGATCATTTAAATTTTGAGCTTCCTACCGCATGACATCTGGGCTTCCAAAGTGTGTGCAGAATGCAAGAATTTTTTAAAAAACTAGACCTTTTCTGACCTAGCCTTGGAATCACCTGCAACATTTCCACATTCTAATGATTATATGCAGGTCACTAAACTACCCAGAAAAATTAAACTGCACCTCTTAATGATGTAATGGCAGGGTCACATTATAGAAGAGCATGTGATATGAGAAATACTCTTGAGGCCATTTTTGGAAAATACAATCCAAGGCATTGTATGAATATTCAGTTTCCCATCATTCATTTACCTAATAACTTAAATAGTAATTGATAATCATTGCCATGTCATTATCATTTGCAGTGATTTTTTTATAATTGTACTTTTGAAGAACTGTTATTAGCTGATACTGTTTTATAAAGTAGAACTTCCATTGACTAGAACTATTTAAATATCCTAAAGCTCATTTCCCACTGGAAAGACAATTAATTGATTCTTTTCTTCGATTACTAATTTTCAAGAGTTGTTTAAAAGGCTGCTTCAAGTGGTAACAATAAATTTTTTATCTTTCTACTTTTTGAATATCAGATGGTCTCAAATCTTCATTGAATCATGTGTGACTTCATTGACTCTATTTATTTATTTATTTATTTTGGTACCAGGGATTGAACTCAGGTCCTTACACTTCCGGGGCAGGCAGTGAAACCACTGAGCTAAATCCCCAGCCCTATTATTCTTTTAGATACTGAAACTATCCCAGTTTGTCCATTGAGAACTTTAAAACTTCTCCCTGCATCTACTTGGCATCCCAAATAATATATTCTTATTAATTTTGATGGTTTCTTGATTTCTAACCATCTCAAAATTTGTAAAAGAAGTATGGTGGTGATATATGCTTGTAATCCCAACACCGTACACGCTGAGGCAGGAGGATCACAAATTCAAGTCCAGCCTGGGCATTTTAACACCTTACTGAGAGACCCTGTCTCAAAAAAAATTAAAATTAAAATTAGTTAATTTTAAACGGCTTGGGATGTAGCTCAGTGTGAAGATCCTGGGTTTCAATCCCAGGACCGTGCACTCATGTGCGCGCGCGCGCGCGCGCACACACACACACACACACACACACACACACACACACACACACGCACCACTGCACATGCAAAGAGTAAAAGAATTGCCTAACCATAAGTTCTGCTCGTCTGATTTCTCCCTCTGTCTCTAATGGTAGTGTTCATAAAGTCTGATTGCCCTTTTAAATTTTTCAGATTCATTAACTTCTAGCATTTGCTGTAGTTACTCATTTTGTTTTGATTTCGTTTGGGTTTTTTGTTGTTGTTTTGTTTGTTTGTTTGTTTGTTTTGGATGGGGGGTGTATTTTGTTTTGCCTTACTGAAACAAGATCTCACTATTTAGTTCAGGTTGGCCTTGAACTCCCTATTTAGCCCTTCCTGGCCTCAAACTCATAGTGATCCTTCTGCCTCAGCCTGTTGAGTGCTGGGATTACAGGTGTGTGCCACCATGTGCAGCTAACACTTTTTGTTGAAAGCCTCTTCCTGTTGGATCCTGAAGCTATCTATGTTAGTGTTGTTGTTCTGCCCCTCTTTTTGTCCTTTTCCTCTTATCTAAACATATTTTCCGTGTTTTAATCAGTTGCCCTCCCTTTACTTGAGAGTCCCTCTTTAGGTGCTTTTATATGTTCTTGTAACTTCATCCATTAACTCTTTAGTCCTAGTTTGATTTCACATCAGAGTAAATTTCACTGTCCAGCTATCTAACATCTTTACTAAGCTGTCCTACCAACTCCTCAGACACAATTCTTCCTTACCTTAAATTTCTTGTTTCCCTTCATATACTGTAGCTCCTTTTAGTTTTTCTATTTCTGTTAGTGCCATAATCATAACTGCCCAACTTTAAAACTTCTGAGTCATTTTTTTTTACCTCCCTCATATCTGGTAACCAAGAATTGCTACACAGTGTATATACCAAGTCCTTATCTGTTGTGTTTCTTTCATTTCATTCTTTTTATTCCTATTTCCATTTCTTCCTTGATCTCATGATAGCTTCCTTGGTCTCTTATACAATCCTTTAAGTAGTCTCTTTCGAGTCCTTTTATGCCAGCCTATCTTATGGACTGTTACTATATTGATCTTTCTCAAATAAATCTCTGGTTGATAATTCTCTTAGATTAAAAACAAAAAAGAGAGAATATGCTCATAAAAACAAATAAAGTGATATAGACGTTTGAACCTTTTATCTCAGCACTTTAGAAGTGAGTCAGGAGGATCCCAAGTTTAAGCCCAACCTGGCACTTTGGTGACTTAGCAAAACCCTGTCACAAACTTTAAAAATGGGCTGGGGATGTAGCTCAGTGCAAAAGCCCTGAGTTCAATCCCCAGTACCTGTTCTGCAGGGCCTTTATAATATCTGCAAGCTTAATTTTTTTCTACCTTGTCTTTATATCACTATTTTTCCTATGTATAGGAAAACTAGATTATATTCTTTCCCCTAATATGCTTTCTTACCTTTGTTTTGTTCCTACCTTCCAGTCTTTCCTGCACTGATCCACCTAACTACCAACTTCCATCTCTCCTCATTCCAAATTCTACTTGTTCTTCATGCCCAGCTTAGAACCATAATGCCTTCTATCTGCTCCTCAGCCAAAAATATTCTTCTGAGCTCTTGCAGCATTTGATCATACTTCCTTATTTTGGATACTTTATCTTTCCCTCTACATCATAAACCTTCTGGGAGTATGAATTGTAAACTTTCATGCTGGAAATTTTTATAGCACCTAATATGGTACCAGGTATGTACTAACGACTAGAGATACAAAGATAAATCACATATAGCTCCTCAGTTCTAGAGGAAGGAAGCACCTCTACTGAGTTACAACTCGACAAATATTGTTTTAGAAAAATTAATACACATATACACATGATACCTTATGGCAACATAGAAGAAGCACTTTATTCCATCAGTAGTGATGGGGGTTCAGTCAGAGGAGGTTTCGTAGATTAAAGCTGAATTTTGAAGAATGAGTATGAGTTAAATCATATGAGAGAAATACAGTCCAGGAAAAGGAAATGACGTATCCAAACCTACAAGAAGCTATATGGTACAATCATTCTGTATGAATAAGTGGAAATTTTCTGGAAGTTTAGATGTTAAGGAAAGATAACAATGAAGTGATATATTGGAACCAGATTATTTCAGTCTTTGTTTTGTTATAATAGTGCCTTATTTTCTAGTTTACAAAGCAATTTCACATTATTTGCAATTTATAATAACCCTTTTTTTAGAAGCCAATGGCTATCACCTGTAGATTTTAATTATTTTATATTGAACAATCATATTTTACACCTCATTTTTTTCTTCTCAATATGCATTCTTCTTTCAGGAGAAGAAATAACCATAAAGAATTTCATAGCATGATTGGGATATTATTGTTGGTGGTCTTTAAATCAAAACTGTGTACTGATTTACTGTCCTCACTCTTGGAAAAATACTATTCCTATATTTGATCAACATAGTAGAGCAGTATTTTCTGCTATAAAAGGTGTCTTTCAGCTAGTATTATATATCTTTATTAGAAAATAGCAAGTTAAATTGTATTCTTAAGAAAATGTTAATTGGAATTCTGTTCTCAGCATTGTGGTTTTTCTTCTAGAAACTGATCCTTTTATTAATAATTCCTGGTATTTCCTCAGTAATATGTATTACAAAACATTCTTTAGTTTGAATTTTAATGGATATTTTAATACAATAATTTGTTAATATTTTTAAAAGTCTGATTCTAGGATGTCTTTTTAAAATGGTGTGACATCCAACTGATATAGAGCATCCTATTTATAATGTGGGCCAAGCACCATGCTGTAAACCAGTTACTATCATGATGATCAGATTGAAAATGAAATTGCATTTCTGTCAATTACTGAGTTGGCAACTGTTCAATATATCTTAGCAGCAAGATGAAGAGCGACGTCGGCAGCTGAGAGAGCGAGCTCGTCAGCTAATAGCAGAAGCTCGATCTGGAGTGAAGATGTCAGAACTTCCCAGCTATGGTGAAATGGCTGCAGAAAAGTTGAAAGAAAGGTCAAAGGCATCTGGAGGTGAGTTAAAGCATCTTATATCATATTCTACAGACAACCCAGAAATCTGCAGTGGACCTTTTAGGATTTTTTATTCTCACTTCAAAATGTTGCATCAAAACATAGTTTTCAACCTATTGCTTTGTTGAAAAAATCTACAGGAAGCATAGTAATCAGAATATAACCTTTGCTTTTTCCAGATCAATCTTTTGGCTTAATTTTTAAAAACTCAGGAAATTTTCTTTTATGGTAGAAAATTCATGTGGACCCTGGTTTATAGTACCCTATGATGCCTTGATGTGTTAGAAGTAAGTACAGTTCAATTAAGTCTTCAGCATCTAGATTATAAGTCTTATTATTTAGTGAGCTTTGCCATGAAAGACTTTCACTTTGTCTTATTTTATTTTGTTTTGTTCTGGGGATCATTCCCAGAATCTTGTGCTTGCTATCCACATGCTTTAATACTGAACTTCACTTCCAGCCTCAAGTCTTTTCACTTTGAATGAGATCTTTAAAAAATATCTTTCATAATATTCTAGAATTATAACCTCTAATGTGTGTAAATTTTTAGTAAGTCTTATATCAGTTTCTTTTTAGTCTTCTTTCTTTACTTATTTTGAGATGGCCTTCAGCATTTGCAGAGATTATGCTAAGCTTAATGCTGGGACAAAACTCTGTATTTTAGTTTTATCATCTTTAATTTTAAACGTTTAAATATTTTTATTTAGTAGGAATATATGCAAGAGACCTATGGGCTTTTTATTTTAAAGGTATATAACTTATTCATCTACCAAAACATGCCAGGTATTTGTCCTGAGTTAATCTTAGAATGGTAAGATCACCCTAACAAATAGCCATCTCAAATGAGATCTCAAAGAAGACATTTGAGGTCGGAAATGACAGTAAACTATTTCTAGGTCAGTGATAAGTTTCTTCAAAGTAATAAATTGAAACTTACTGCTGTTGTTTTTAATTTATTACTTATATTAAAAATTTAATGTTGTAGAGAATTCTAAGTGATGCCTGTGGCATTTTACTTTCCCATAAAAATGAAAGCTTTTTTCCCAAACAGCTGAGAATCTGTCCCCAGAGACTTCTTAGTTTGTTGATATCTTTGTTAAATCCTTCACCTTACCTTTTTAGCTCCTATTACCAGGATTATGATTGCAGTTTATTTTTCTCTGTCTTTTCATTGCTGGGGATCAAACTTAGAGCCTTGTACATGCCAGGCAAGCATTCCGTCACTGGGGCTAAACCCCTCAGCCCTGTTACTGTGATTTCTATAACTACAATTTTATAGTAACATCAAAAACTACTCATGGCTACATTTATATGATGTTATAAGAATTTGGATTGATTTATTACTAATGACAAAGTATTTCTTTTATCATAAAAATTTTCAGATATTTAAGGTCTTGTAAATCATTGCTTCCTTATATCTCTGAATGATAGAAAAAAAAACCATGTTCTTTATGCCCTAATGCTTCTAATGCCACCTTCTTATTGACAGCAGAGAGCTATGGAGAAGCATACGATGTCTTTTTGAATGGTGAGGAGATAGCATTGCAAAATGAATTGTAAATTCTGAAAATGTTAGGAGTTAAAAGGGCTGGGGGATTTAGCTCAGTGGCACCTTGACTGCCTCACAAGTGTGAGGTCCTGAGTTCAATCTCTGGTACCACAAAAAAAAAAGTTAAAATGTCAAATAGGCCGGGGATTTAGCTCCATGGTTCTGCTGCCCACCTCACAAGCTCAAGGTCCCAAGTTCAATTCCCAGTACAAAAGTTGTAATTAATGGTATGGAATGGGTAAGTCCTATTTTTATAACCCAACTCCACCTGAGGGTATACCAGGATTAAACTAGGCAAAAGAGTTTGTCACTGTTACAACCCACAGAATGATTGTCTTCCATGTAGCGAGGAAACTAGAGACCTGAATTTGTCATCGTTCAGCAGTCAAGGTAAATAAAATTTTAAAAAGTGAGAACTGGATCTGTGGAGTTGGTAAAAAAAAAAAAAAAGTAAAGCCTAGTAAAGGTATGATAGTGCATGCCTGAAATCTTGGCACTGGAGGAGAAGGAGGCAGGACAAACTCCCAAATTTGAGTCCAACCTGGGCAACTTAGGTATGTAACAAGACCTCGTCTCAAAATAAGGGGAAAAAAATATCTGAAGATGAAGTCTCCTGAGTTCAATCCCCAGTACCACCAATTTTTAAAAAAAAGTACAGACTAAACAGGGAAAGTCAAATGAAGAAGCAGCAGGTTCTACTGATGTGTTATGAGTATCTCTAAAGAGTCAGTTTCCCTGCTCCTAATGAGTCCAGAGTAACCAATATCTACTTCTCCCATGGCACACAGGATATGTAGGATGTTGGCAGTTGCCACCTATGGTTAAACTCTTGGTGAGAGCCAAAGTTGATCTAAGATAACCACCATATGCCTGTTTAATGATAGCCCCGGGATCTTTTTTTTGGATTGCAGATATTCTTTTGGCTGTTGTCACCAGATATCTGGGTTTTGTTCATTTTATACAGGAAAATAATAAAACTGACATATTGCTGTGCTTTTAATCGCGCTGTTGGGAACCGTATTTTGCTTGTAGTGTTTGTTGCCAAATGGAATTTATTTTTACATTCTTGTGTATATCTAATCACCTTTTAACTGTTCCTGCACACAATATATGCTACAATTGAAAAGCAGCTTCAATTATATAATGAATCTCTATTTACCTACTGGATTTTCAAAGGTTAGCCACAAGAATATCTGTACCTATCTATATTTATCCTTATATATGTGCTATCTTTGAATACATATACTTAGGCACATAACATGCCCATATTGTTTAGTTCTGCTAAAATGCATGTAGAGCATTTCCACAGATGTTAGGAAATATTAATTGCTGAAAACAATTCAAGGTTCATTGTAAAACTAAAGTTAGTAAATGGAAGGTAGAAATCCATTCTTAAGAAAACCTGAACTATGTAGAGCAGTTTTTACTCTTGCCCTTCCAAATACTAATTCTTATCTCTCAGGTTAGCGATATATTGGATTAAGCCACTCAGCAT
Organism: Fukomys damarensis; assembly: GCF_012274545.1. NCBI lineage: Eukaryota > Metazoa > Chordata > Mammalia > Rodentia > Bathyergidae > Fukomys > Fukomys damarensis. The sequence goes on from NW_022900914.1 coordinate 39,656,886, forward strand.
ATTCGTGAATAATAGTGTACATAGAGATTTCATTTAGCCTGGAAATAAAATGAGTGATGCCTACTTAACATTATAGAGGAATCTGACACTGTGTAAGTGGGTAATGAAAGGAGGTATAATTTTATGTATATTTCTGGAACCTGAAAGTACCCATATCCAACCACATCTCCTTACTTAACTGTTTCTTTCATAGTAATGCCATCATTCTAGTTGTCAGGCTAGAGAGTCCATTTTGATGTTGGCCTCCCCTTACACTCTTCAGTATCTCCTGTAACCCAGTAATTCATTGGATTTTCAAATCATGTTATACCCACTCTCAATTCTTTTATCCCAGGTTAAACTTTTCATACTGCATGCATGGAGGTTGCATAAGATTTTGATCTGGATTTCCTTCCTCCAGCCTTTGTTTCTGTCAAAACCTAGGTCAGCAATTTTACGTGAAATTTACCTGCACAGTATTATTCCATGTACAATCACTAAGCCACTTTTTTTTTCACATTCGAAGGCATGTGAGAATATAAGCAAGAATAATATTATAAGAATAATATTGAAGCTGCTCTAATTTGTAAAAGATATAAGCTTAAGGGCTATATTACTACTAATAAATTACATGTCAGCGGATTACAGTGAGACACTTTGGTTGAAAACTTCTTATTCTGCTAGCACTGATCATGTTAGAGTACCAATGTCTCTCCATTCCTGCCATGTAAAATATTAACTTCCCACATTCTGCCTTCCAGGGCTCCCTACAGTTTTGTCTTTCAAGTCTCACCTATTATTTCCTTTTAAGTACACTAGAGCTAAATACTACTTTACACCATTCTCTCAATGTAACCCATCCCTGCATGCTTTCATGCCTGTACTGTTCTCCCTTCAACTGGTACCTCCTGAAATTCTATACTTTTCTCAAGACCTACGTTAAAGGTTAGTTCTTCCAATAAGGAATTTCTGATGTTATTGGCAAAGAGGCTTTGTAATCTTTTGAATTTGCTGTGTGTCTTGATTTTACACCATAACACCCATCCTGTTATTATGATCATTTCAAATGTATTCTTTTCAGGAAGAATAAATGTCTTGTAGAACTTGATGTCTCTTCAACATCTAGCACAATGTTTTACAGATTGTATATACAGCACATAGACGTTTCTTGGATCAATAGATGAATAAATACTGAATTTTATACCTTTGTTCTAAGTCGTTTATGGTCAGAAATCATCAGTGGAGGCTGATTGACAGCAATAAAATGTACATGAGGTCCCCAAAGGCAATTAATACTGATTGTCTCTGGCACAGAGTGAGGCTGAAAACGTATTCTGAACACCTTTTTTTAACACTATGAAATATTTGTTAGTTCATTTCTAAGCTATAAAATTACTTAACTTTTGAGAAAAATAAAATTGAAGATAGTCACTTTTATGAAAGGAGTCAAATAGTTGAGCTAAGTAGTTGATTAGAAAAGATCTCTCAACAGATTACACTTAAAATAATGTAGCCAAGTATAACACCCTAGCTATTTCTTTGAAAGCATTTAACAGTGTGTCCATTTCTGTGTCCCCTCCCTAATTGTTTTTTTAAATTTTTTCTTCTAAATGACTTATACAGTAGATGGGACTTCTTCATTAAATGGTTGCTATTATTACTAATAATAATTATGTTCTTAGTATTTACTTAGGAAGCCAAAAATCAAGCATAAAAATGTACAGTCTTATACAGGGATAAATATTTAGGGATAAAACCAAAACTGAAATTTTATAATGTCTGAATTGGAAAAAGTCTTTGGAATGCTTTACCATTGCTAAAAGCTCCCCATTAAAAAAAATACAAGGCCTGGAATTTAGCTCAGTGACATCATTCCTACTTCATAAGCACAAAGTCCTGAGTTCAATTTCCGATAAGGGGTGGTGGTGTGCAGAATAGTAGGGTTTTCTTCACTTCCCAGGGCTACAGATATTTCTCCAACACTTTATTGCCTGTTAAGAACAGAATTTAAAGTTAAACTTCTGATATGCTAATTATGTTATTGCTATATCTTTTTTTTATTAGTACATGTTTGTATTACATAATGATTACATTCATCACGGGGAAGTGGTACATATACATACCACATCTTTTCTTTTTTGCCTTTTCAAATGTATAGAATTAATAATTATTTAATCAGTTTTATCACTAGGATTCATAGAGGAAAAATGTATACTAAAAAGCTTTAATGATTAAAAATTGACTAATTATTAATGACCTAAAATATTTTACGAAAGATATAAAAAATAGTGTTCTTCTGCATTCCCGTGTATTTAATTTTGAAAAATAATTTTTCCCCATTTTGACACTTTCAAGATATATTGTCATAGTTGTTTCTGAGCCTTCTATTTTTTAAAAGTACTGTATTCTAGTCTCTTAATCTAACCATCATGCTTTTATGATAATATTTCATTAGTAAAAAGCCAATGAAATCATGATAAAAGTGGGACTTAAATATAGCTACAAATTTATAAAGACCTATATGTTTCTTTATGTACTTATTTCTGACAAATGATAAAAATGAAATTTAGACTTGCAGTGTTACGCCTGTAATCCCAGCATTAAGGAGGTGAGGCAGGAGGACCCCAAATTTGAGGCCAGCCTGGGCTACCCAGGTAGTTCAAGGCTAATCTGGACTACAGAGTAAGATCCTGTCTCAAAAAAAAGAAAGAAAGAAATTTTAAAATACTATTTGATAACCTTTTCATCAAATCAATTTTATTTTTGTGTGATGCTATTAGAGATTACACTTTAAAATTTAAGGACTCAGTGAGCTCAGCTAATTCAGAAACAGCATGTGGCAAATTGTCAATACTTTTTGCATCTGCTTTGATGTGATAATTCATCTTTGACATAAGAATGTAAAATATAAATGTTAATCCAATAGTGAAAAAATGACTTCAGACTGATTTCTTAACTTACTTGTCTGTCAGATCTCAATTTGAATAACTGTCATAGAAATACTGGTTTTTCTTCTTTGGTGTTGTGAACAAATGCTATAAAATATAAATAATATACTAACATTATTGCTACATGTTCCTACAGATGAGAATGATAATATTGAGATAGATAATAACGAGGAGATTCCTGAAGGCTTTGTTGTAGGAGGTGGAGATGAACTTACTAACTTAGAAAATGACCTTGATACTCCTGGTAATTTCAAATTATAAATGTTTTGTATGCTTTTGCATGGCAAAATTTATAACTATATTTTTATTATCTCATCAATAATATATTCATTTTGTAGTTTTATTACACTTTGTACCCTCACACATCACTTAGCTAAATCTACTTTTCCATAATGTTATGTTATTTTGTTTTGGGTTGAATATTAAAATAGCAGTAACATTGAGATAGCAAATTGTACCTTGTATTTTTTATTACTGAGTCATTGTTATATTTTGTTTCATGAGACAGTTTGCAGACATTCATTGACTGCTTCTCTTCTCTCCTTAAATATTTTGATATGAAAGCTCAGGCATGCTGGACATGCCTGTAATCCCAGCGACTCTGGAGGATTATGAGTTCAAGACCAGCCTAGGAAAGATTGAAATCATGGCTTAAAAAAAAAAAAAAAAAACCTACTATGATGAAATATCTTAATGTCAGTAAGGCAGCAAATCACATTGAGAATTGACCTTTGTAGATTCTTGTTAAAAATATAGTGCTACCCTAGTGTAGTGGTACATATCTGTAATCCCATCACTTAGAAAGCTGCGGCAGGAAGATTGCCATGAGTTTGAGCCAAACCTGGGCTATGTAGTGAGTTCAAGGTCAACTTGAACTACATAGTGAGACCCTGTCTTACTCCCCCCACCAAAATAATAAGTAAAGATAACTTTCTGGTGGTTTTTAATAAGTGAGTGTTCATGTGTGTTGTGTTTATAAACCAGCAGCAAATAGCAATCCAAAATTTTGTATACCTGAGGGGTTCCATGTTGAATACTTGTAACAATAAAAATGTTTTGGTGGTCTTCTTAGACTTAAAGGTAAGGAGACAGTCCCTAATAATCATATTTTCCTGTAAGATGCTATAAGGGATGACTGCAGGCATTCTTTTTTCCATCTTTGGAATGCCCCTACAATCTTTTTGTACCGTGATCAAACGCAGGACCTTGTGCTTGCGATGTAGGCAGCAGCACCACACCCCTGAGCTAAATAACAGGCCCAGTGCCCCTACAGTCTTAACCTGCTTTGTTTTTTTCTCCTGCTTAGAATTATGCTATTACTTCTCCTGTCATAGTTTTAGAAACAGTTAGCCAGGATCTTCCTAGCCATACGAGTTCCTTCAGGGTCTAGTATTAAAATACATTATTATTAGCTAAAGGTTAGTGTGTTTTTAATTATTGGAGTCCAAGAGATTCTGGTATGTAGGGAATTTTTTTAAATGTTTAGATCAAAATTAGAACAATATTTTACTTTTTTCTTAAATACTGTAGAACTTGGGTAGGGTTGATTTTTCTATATGAAAAAATTTTTGTTGTTGCTTACCTACCCTCTCAGAGCTACAACCAAAAGCTTGATTAGTATTTTTTCACAGTTAAGGAAATACATAGTGAGTAACTGAAGCCTTAGTATTCAGTTTATGAAAATATAAAATTAGTAAGTAATGCACACATTCTTTGTATTATATTAGGAAGATAGGAAAAAATAACTCTTTTCTAGGTAAGGTGAAGGAAATTTTCCAGTCTCAGCTAATGCAACTTTATGAGATGCTTTAAAAAAACTTGTTAATTTTACAGATCTAACCCTTGTCCTTTTAAAAATAATCTCTTCCTACTTTATACTAAAAGAAAAAATACATCTCAGTCTTCCTGTTTATAGTTAGCTAATATATTGTTTATAGCTCCCAAGCATGTCAATAAGCATTGATATGTGCATAGTCAGGCTTCCCAATTTACATCTTAGTTCATTTTATGGCAGTAACAAATAGGAATGCAAACTGCAATCTGGAAGCATGTAAAATATATTATGATTTTTATCCTTGATTTATTTTCCCCAAAATTCTTTTTTAATATGTACAAAAAAGTCATAATGTTTTAATAATAAATTGTTTCATCTTTATCTTGATTTGACCATAGTTCATCAGATATTGTTTAAAAAAGAAGTCTGGCAGTATAAACTGACCAATTTGCATGAAAGTAATGATAATACCACTTATTAAAAGTATTATAATTAGAAAAGTTATTAATCTTCATGAAAAATATCATTCACCAAATGGTTGGCATGTCGTTTACAGCCAACCATTTTATTAAAAATTACTGTGTGAATTTTAAGTACAAACATTTATTTTTCTACTTACTTCTAAACTATTTAATTTTTAAAGATTGCTAAAATAATTTATTTTAAAAATTATAGTCATATTTAAATTTTTACTCTGTATTTAAAACATTCCAAAAACATGTTAGTCTTTGTTGCAGTTCTCCCATCTAAGTAGAAAGTATTTGTAAGTTATACTCTGGTGCCGAATGTGTGTATTATACATTGAATCTAATAGTGTGTACATGGCTGAGATTATGTTAAGAACTTGTTATATGGCATTATATTCTAAAATTGAAATGACAATATAATTTGAAATAAAATTTATCTCAACTCGAATCTGTTTTATTATATGTACTATATTAGTTATTTATATAAATATATGCATCACATACATCTTAGCTTTTCAGGTATGCATAGCTACTATTTACTATAATTTAGTTTTCATTAGGTAAGCTGAGATGGGGTGGGAGAGAAGAGAAGGAGTGCTTCCTAAATGTTTGGTCTGGTCTGATGTGTTATAGCTCTCTAATGTCCTTTTCTTCTTCCTTTAAAATATAGAAATATTTTATGATGTTATCGTAAATTGGTGGCTCATACATCTAAATGCATGTTACTCATTATTCATGGTATGTTTATGTTTAACAGAACAAAATAGTAAATTGATGGACTTGAAGCTGAAGAAATTTCTAGAAGTTCAGCCACAGGTGGCACTCTCTGGTACTACCCAGAAAGCTGTAGCAGAGAGCTCAGAGCAAGACATTAAGGTAAATCTTACTTATTTAAGATTTGGATCAGTATCTGTATTTTTCTAGTTTCTTCTGGCACTTTATAATCCTAAAAACAATTTATTAATTTGCAAGCACAAGGTCCTAAGTTCAATCCCCGGTACCAAAAACAAAAAACAAAAAAAATTTTATTAAATTATTCACAAGAGTAAGGTATTAAAATTTGTATTAACTAGCCTGTAAGTTAAATATCACTATGATAATAAGTATACATATACTGTTTTTCAGAGAAACTACTATTTTCAACAGCTGTTTCAAGTAGAAGGTATATGGAAACTACTGTTCAGTTCTAAATAAATATTTTTCTAACAGTATTGCCAAGAAATTTCTAGCATGTTTTTTGTCACCTTCAACTTTCTGTTCAAATGATCTAGAATTTATATTATTTATAAGAATATATCATATCTGAAGATAATATGACTGAATATAAGCATTTAAGATACTTACATGTGTTTTGTACCATTAAGACTCTTACCTAATATAACATTTTAGCCAGAATGCCACGTTATAAGAATATTATTATTGTTGTTTGACTATATTATCCCCACCCACATGTTCCCATCTTTTCCTCACAGTGTATCATTAGTATTTCTCTAGCTTTAGGGCGCTTTCAGTCCTGTATAACTTTTCACCCACCTGCGGACTATGGGGATTGCTCTGCTGACTGAAAGGATTTCCTTCCCCTGACACAGAGATGCTTTGAAGTCCCAAAACAATGACTTTCATTGCTTTTTCCCTATATAGTCGGTCTCTGTAAATTGATGATGAAAGTGTGTGGCAGCAACAGAGGACTTTTGGTCTCTATCTTTGAACAAAAGGAAGCCTGGATCAGGTCTGATTTTTTGCGTTCAATTTAGCTTTCTGCAGTGAGTTTAATGCAGAATGAAGCTGGCCTAAGAATAATACAATGGATTGAAAAGGCTAACTGAATTAGTGGGTTTAGAGGAATACATTTGTAAAGTGGCAGAAGTCCCCAGTCATAAAAAGGCTTCTTAAGATGGGATTTGCTGGTTAATCATACTGATATTTTAGCATGCTGCCAGGCCTAAAAAAATTTAGCTGTTTGTTTATTTTTGTAAAGACTTGAGTTTTTACTTTATTGGATAGTTACTATAATAACAGAATTCACTTTTCCTAAAAAAAAAATTATTTGTCTGAGCTACCTAGCTAGGATATTGTAAGGATGATATTAATGATAAATGTATCAGATGTCTTTTAAAAAGTAAAATAAAGATATTTTCATTCTTATGGTTTAATTATCTTCCTAAGTGAAATTGGTTTTGCTTTCCAAAGCACACTTATGTAATAATTTTAGTTATTCCAACAAAAGGTATGCTTGAAACATATTTTCTTTGTATGAATCTCTTTAGTTAATATTTGAAAACAGTATTTATAAAGAATATATAGAGTCCATCTGTTCTCTTGAAGCTTTCAGCATTGATTTGGGTTTTCATTTTTTTGATAAAATGCAGTTTACACATTACTAAACGAGGCATTCTGTGTTTGTGGAAAAGGATAAACTGTTACCTTCCCTTGAGGATTCTGTATCCCAGGCCTCCTTGAGGCTAGAGAATAGGCCATTGGAGGGCTCCCTCATTACTGATTGTCTCAATGCAGAGGAAGGGCAAAGTCTTGGTAGCTTTTGATAACCAGTTTCAGCATTCAGCAGGCTTAGCTATTAGTCATGCATCTTAGCCTTTCCCTATTTACTTTCAAAACACTTAATAAAAATAATAAAAGATTAGGTATAAAATGAAATATTTGTTTGGTACACAGCACCTCGGTATCTGCAGCTTCCACACACTGCAGTGGTTCAGTCTTCTGGGATATTTCTTGTTGATAGAACCATTTGAATTTGTTACCAGTATTAACATAGGAAGCTCCGGAAAAGATAATTGTAGTTTTCTTAGCTGTAAAGGGCTTACTTACAAATCTGGCTTTGGAAAGTTATAGCTGATGAAATGCAGTTCAGTGGGGTAGTATTATAATCCTACCTTTTAGCCTTCATCCAGCATTAATGGTTTATCTCAATGGGCATAAAATTAGAAACTATTTCTTCTTGTCATACAAGTTTGTGGGACTATACAAGCTGATGAGGCAGAATAGTAGGGACACTAGGGACAACATGACTTAAATGATACCTGTCACCTAGAAAAGACAGAGAGCTTCGTAGTATCTAATGTATCAATGTTATCAAGGGTTTAAACCATATATCCCTAAATTTTTTATTATAGGCAACAGAAGCTATAGTTGAACTACAGTTTTTAAGTACTTTAAAATTATTTTTCCTTCTAAGAGTTTCTAAAATTTTAAGTCAGCATTATCTTAAATTAGCAAAAGTTGCCTCTCTAGTGGATAATTTCATGTTTATAAAATTAGGACTTTCATGCCATGTTTTGTTTTACTTTTAGAATGGCACAGAAGATCCCCGGACTGAACGATTACAGAAAGCAACAGAAGGTTTTAGAAATCCTGTTGTGTTCAGCAAGGATTCTACAGTCAGAAAAACTCAACTTCAGTCTTTCAGTCAATATGTTGAGAATAGACCAGGTAGGAACAATTTTAAAAAGTGTTCTCCCATCTTATGATTTAATATCTGAAGATACATATGTGTATGTATGTATATAGGTGTGTATATATATATTTAAAAGCTGATAGTATAAATCCACATTTTAGTACATAAATATCAGCTTTGTAATAATTTTACATGTCTCTCCTCTTTTTTTAAGAGATGAAAAGGCAGAGATCAATACAAGAAGATACAAAGAAGGGAAATGAGGAGAAGGCAGCGATAACTGAAACTCAGAGGAAGCCATCAGAAGATGAAGTGCTTAATGTATATTAATTTTTTTGTGTGGTTTCATGATTGCTGATAATTCCAAACTGTATGTGGAAATAGTGCCTTTATTTGTTAAAATGAGATGTTAGGTTTTTTAAGATGTCAATCTCCAGTGCATTCAAAGCAGAGTGAGAGGGGTGCACTGTTGAATTAGTCTGCAGTGTGGTGATAATTGTCAGATAAAAAAAATGAATTTTTCAGAGTTCCATAGCCCCAGCTTCCTTGAGACATTTCCATCAGGGCACTTCCCATAAAGAGATTCCAGTATTGATCTACCGGGAGGATTTTAATTATTACAATAGCAGATACCGCAGAGCTGCAGTTAGAGGGAAAAGTCACATGAGACCTGCTAGAATTTCTCAGCCAACCCATTTTGTTGGCTTGGGTTAATGGGTGTTCAACCTTTCCATTATCCAGATCAGCCGTGAATTACTAGCTGAATGATGTTTGCATTAATATAATATATATGGTAATTTCTTCACTTAATTAACGGGGAGGTTCAGCTCAGTAGGGGTATGGGCTGATCATGTGTAAAATTGATTTGTGAGGGAAATATTTGATAGACCGCGGGGAGAAAGCTGCTTTTGATGGACAGCTGCGGGACAGAAGCAGGAAGAACAAGTCTTAACTTGAATTTTTCTCTGGAAACCTAGTTTTTTAAAATAGTGCTACATTTTTATTATCTATAGTTTGTTTCAATATTTTCATTGTTTTTATGGTTGAAATAGTCTTTGTTGGATTTTAAAATCCTTATGAGGGTATTCAGTTACCAACTGCATTTTAGAACTCTAAAAGCTTCTTGTTTTAAGTTACTTATTTTTAGAAGACCTAGAAAGGTGTATGTACAAAGGATTTCACTGCATATCCTGATGAAGTATTTCCCATAACTTATATGTTGTAGAATACTTGAAGATACTATATATTCACACTAAAGAAATCTGATTATGAAATTTGATACTAGTTTTAACTGAGCTAATCAGTAAAAGCACTGGAGTTTTCTGCTTTCTTACAGTGTTGTTATTTATATTGTCTTTGCAAACTATCGTATTTGTTTTATCCCTTTAGATGGGACAAAAAAGGAAAAATCTCTTTTGAAAATGCTCTGGTATCTGGTAGATAGGTTCAGAAAGCATTCAGCAGTTTCTCTTTTTTTACCAGTTTATTCTTAATTTTAAAGTTACCATTAGCATTTATTCTTATAATTGTTCAGTTATATTTTGTATTGAAATGGAAGCGTATCCATTTTGACTCTTAAAAATAGTGTTTTTTAATCAAAGTATCCTGAGAAATAATCAGTTTTATTTCTGAAAATATTTCACCTTTAAATTTGTTCACTGCTAATAAGTTTAATGATTAGTTGTTAAAAATTGAGTTCACATGTGAGTACAAATAATTTACTCGCTTAGAAGGCATATAGGTTGAGTTACACATGTTTATTGATGGTTAGAATTCCAAAATATGCTCATAATTAACATAATTTTTGATGGTTTCTTATTTAAGAAATACCAAAAGGCAATTCCTCATAGCTTCTTAGAGATTAATAGGCTTCTAGATAGGGAAAGCAATTAAAAGAATATTGCACACATTTATTTCTCTGAATAAATAATATTGTAAGTGTTGATTGAAGTGGTGGTGTTGGTGAAAGTAATCACTTAAGCATTTCTTCAGTATTTCTCAGCTACTTAGTTTTCTTTGCTCTAAAAGTATCAAAAGGTAAACAGGTAATCTAAAAGGAGCTATATTTATCCATAAACAACAACCCTTCCTGTAATGATTTAAATTTCTAGTAGGAAAATAAAAGGGTTGAGGGTATAGCTCTGTGGTAAAGTACTTGCTTGGCAAGCCTGAGGCCATGGTTGCAAACTGCAGCACTGTAGAAAGGGGGAGGAAATGGGGAAAAAAATTAAGGATATATGGCACTTTATAATAAAGCTGCTATTTTAAATAAAACTTCTAAGCATCATTTTTAAAATGTAGATAAAACTAAAAAGTAAATTTTTAAATTGAAATAAAAATTTGCTAAATGGTAGATTAACCAATCAGTATGCTACTTGCATTAGATCCTGTCTCATAAGGTTTGACCACCTGTCGGGTTAAAATGTACTGCTATAATAATTAGTAATATGTAAACAGAATGGAATATTTAAATACAGAAGCTAGCTGGAAGGCAAAATAGAAGTACTGCAAGCGTACTGTTTTTTGAAGAACATCTTAAATAGAAAGCAAAAAAGTCTTTAATTTTTATTATTCTAGAACAAATCTGATTCTCTCATGATGCATACTTTAAGGATCAATTCCTTAGTAAAACCCTATTTTTATATATTACACATTTGAATTAAAGGTTTATTTTGAAAGTCACCAAGGGGAAAAAATTCTCTTATTTTCTTATTCATGCCTAAGCAACTTTGACTTAACTCTAAGGAGAATTTTTAACTTAGTGTTAAGTTATTAAATTTGGCAAATCTGAATATGGAATTATAAATATAATATTAAACAGCTGAAGTATTTTCTATTTTCAAACATTTGGTATACATCATACATATGAGAAATTTCTAAATCATAGGGAAGGACTTGCTATTTGGTACTGAGGATGATACAAAGGGTGTATTTGGTTCTCTAGGTAAGTGCTTTACTAAGTGTTAGTAAAAAGGAGAAAATGCAACTTACAAGTGATTTTTTTTTCCTTCCTGTTTGTTCTCGTTAACAGAAAGGGTTCAAAGACACCAGTCAGTATGTTGTAGGAGAATTGGCAGCACTAGAGAATGAGCAAAAGCAAATTGACACCCGTGCCGCGCTGGTGGAGAAGCGCCTTCGCTATCTCATGGACACAGGTACGGTGCCCAATTACACTGTAAACAGTTTTGGCAAATTGAGCGTTCACAAACTCTTATAGAGTTTTGGAAGTGTGAATCTTTGAAGCCTGAATGTTCAGCAAAACTGCCTTGAAAATAAAAAGGCTGCGATTTGCAGCCACCTCTCTGGGCCCTGGTGATAAGAGTGCCTTCATGGGAAGTGATAACTCGCCCTGATACCGTGTGAGCCAGCACTATTGAACAGTGTGCTCATCCATGCAGAGTTGGAATACACATCTGTGCCTCATTGATATGCCACTGCTAAAAAAAAAAAAAAAAAAAAAAAAAAACATTTACAGCATAAGAGGAAATTTATATTTGATTTACACCACAGATGCATATGTTCAGCCTCCAAACATTCCATTTCTTGGCTAAATATATAACAAGCTACTTCAGCAAACCTGATATTAGAAAATAAATGGAAAATGCTTAATCATTTAAAAAAAAAAAAAAAAAAAAAAAAAAGTAAGATCTTTACTGTTCTACTGATTCATTGGGGGGAAAAAAAAAAAGATTTGGCCAGCTAAAGCCATGTACTGCATGAAACAGAGCACTGTGCATAGGGGACGGCTCCATGGACTAGATCACTGAAATTTGAGAATACTATCTGTTTACTGATGCTCCACAATTTTTTTCAAGAGAACAGGTTTTTAAAAGTCTGTAATATTTTGTGTCACAGTTGCATTTGAATGGATTAAGGCATATAGCAAGATTTGTAAAGATGGGTTAGAGCAGCAAGTGAGATCCTAACAGGAACACAGATTGGCATTTAATGCTGATTGCAAATGATGATTTGCTAGATCTAAGAATACAGGAAGCTACTGGAAAAGAACTGTATATATGCATCTGTATATGTATATTTATTTAAAATCTGCCATTCCTACGGAAGGATAAAAATGAGAAATAAAATCATTTACACTAAATTAAAAGTAAGTTATATTAAGAAAGATATAAAAAAAGTGAAAAATATATTCCTTTGATCTAATTAATTGATTTAATTTTATGGCGGTATTAAACTAGAGTGGCATGATTTATGATAGGAAGGCTTTCCTGAACTTTTTCTTCATTTTCCAAAAATTTATTTATAATAAAAGAACAACTTCAGAAATAAACATTTGTATGCATATATTAGTGATACCCTGACTTAGTAGTACAGGAAGGGATGAGATGCTTTTAATGGCCCATTGGGTTTCAAACCATGTTCTGTGGAGCCCCAAAGCTTCTTCAGTGGTACTTTAGAGACTGCCAGGAAAATAAGGGCCAGAAAGCAGACATCTGTATTTTCTACCTTACTTCAAAGGGAGTAGCTTTGAGTTTACTTTTTTGAAATAGTGGGCTTCTTGGAAGAGCTTGTTTGAAGAAAAGGTTCTATTGCTTAAATTTAAAGCCAAAAAAAACTTCTTTGGGAAAATTATTACCTAATTCTCTAGTTGTCCAGGTACAGTCACAGAGGTGTAGCAAATTCTCAATCTCACATAGATCTTCACATGGAAGACCTTGGACTCGAATCAGGTCACCAGATCCTATTATACAGGACCCTTCACACTATGCCAGATTACCTAGAGACCATGTTCAGTCTTTTTCAGTCAATTGCTTTACATTTACATTTTTTCCTTTGGTTTCTAAGGAATTTTTAAAATACTGGATGTGACAGCAATATGAAAAATAAAAGTACTAACTAGTGTAATTTCTGCAATGTATTTTTTATTTCCTGAAATATTTATTATATGTATTTTTCTCCTTAAATATTTTAAGAAGACAAATTAGGGTTTTTTTTTGTTTTGTTTTGTTTTAAATAAATGGGATTAGGGCTGGGGAATTTGCGCATTGGTGCCACTGCCTGCCTTGCAAGCACAAGGACCCGAGTTCGATCCCCGGTACCAAAAAAAAAAAAAAAAAAAAGCGGGAGAGTTTTGCTAATTGTATTGAATAAATTAGATATTACTATATAAAGTATCTTGTTCCACTAGCAAAAAAAAAGCTAGAAGTTCTGCTTCTTTTTTCACATAGAGCCTGATTATTGAGGATTCTAACAAATAGAGTTTCAAATTCTCCTTTCCAACCCCTATTATTAGTGAAGCTTTGAAATGGCCCATTCCAACTAGAGATGAGATTTATAATACAAAAGATAGTTGTAGATTGTATGGTATTCCTTATTTCACAGGACAGACTCTGATCCTAACTGGGAGTGCTACTGCAGATTCAGGATAAAACTGACTAGATACCCCAACTGGATAAATTCTTTGAATCACTTGGGACTGTACTGAACTTTGCTCAGAACAAATGTTTTAAGATTTCCCTAAACCCAATGTGGAGGCCCATTCCTGTTACCTCAGTACTCTGGGAGATGTCGCAAGAGAATAGCAAGTTTGAGCCCAGCCTGGCCAACTTAGTGACTTAGGAAGACCCTGTCCCAAAATGAAAAGGGGTGGAGAATGAAGCTCAGTGTAAAAACTTCAGGTTGAATCATTAGTTCTTGGGGTGGGGGAGTGGACCAACAAAACAAAAAAACATAAAACTTAGTAGCTAAAGGGATAAAATGTTAGAAAGCAAAAGCCATATATTCATCATTCTTTACATTTTTGGGTTCCAATACATTCCAGGTTATTTGTGGTATTAGTACCTTTTTCTGGTATGTTAGAGATTGGAAATTTCAGTGTACATACTGATTTTCAACTTTGCATGAAGCACAGCTTATTCTTCACATGAAGAACTGAGGCTCAGCCAGAGGAAATCACTCTTTAAGGTGGTGCTATTTACAAGTACATAGACAAGGGCTGGGGATTTAGCTCAGTGGCTCTGCGCCTGCCTTACAAGGGCAAGGTCCTGAGTTTGATCTCCAGTACCAGAAAAAAAAAAGTAGTAGTACATAGATAGAAGACTATTAAAGAGGAAGGGAATGGGGTAGAAGGGAGGATGAAAGGGTAGAAGTCATGATCAAGGTATGTTATAAGTATTATGAAAATGCCACAGTGAAGCTCATTATTTCATATAGTTAATATGCATTTAAAAACAAAAGATGATACCATTGGTAAAGGCATAATTAGGGTTCAAACCTGGGTTTTTAAGTTTTCTAGCTCTTGTCTCAGGTATTTTTTTCCCACCATATCTTCTTTATGGAAAAAATACACTTTATCTACTTTTTAAAGTTTTTGTATACTTATAGATATTGATTATATCTAATTTTTTTACTGAATTAAAATTCACACAATATAAAATGTACTGTTTGAAAGTATACAATTCTATAGCATTTAATATATTCACAGTATTATATAATCACCACCAGTATATATTTCCAAAAGTTTTAATTTCCAGACTAAAATTATATACTTCTTAAGCAATAACTCTCCTTTGTCTTCCTATCATAACCTGAGAAATCTAAAGTATTTACTGTCTCTGTGAATTTGCTTTACTCTAGATATTTCATATAAATGAAACCAAGTAATATTTGACCTTTTGTGTTTAGCTTCTTTCATTCTAACATAATGTCTCCAAAGTTTTCCATATTATAACATGCACTGGTTCTTTATTCCTTTTATGGTTAAATGATATTGCTTCATATGTATATACTGTATTTTGTTTATCAGTGTGGACAGTTAGGTTATTTCTACTTTTTAGCTACTATGAGCATATGTGTACAAGTACTTGTTTGAGACTTTTCAGAGGATTTTTGTTTGTTTGTTTGTTTTTTAGCAGGGTCTCACTAAATAGTGCAAGCTGGCTTTGAGCTTGTCATCTTTCTGCCTCAGTTTCGCTAGTGCTGGGATTATAGTCATGTGCCACCATGCCTGGCTAGTTTTTGATAGGTACTTAGGACTGGAATTTCAGAATAATATTATAATTTTATAGCCAATTTTAAATGAGTTATAGGGTTTATTTAGAATTCAAAAAACATTTTCCAAAAGAAAACCTGTTATGCCAGACAACTCACAAAAACTTATTAATTCAAGTCAGTCACTGTGGCCCTTGCTCAAACTCCTGGCTACTCCAGGTGCTGAGTCAGGATTGCAAATTCAAGACCAGCCTGGGCAACTTCATGAGATGTTGTCTCAATTTTTGAAAAAAACATTACAAAGTTATTAGTCTGCAATATAATAACATAATATTAGTAGTTTTCCTAGACCTGAGTCTTAGGTTCCCTGAGCTTGAGTAACTCTGCATTTTAAGGGTCATCTGTTTGATAGTGATGCTCTTGCACAATGCGGGGAGGTAAAGGGAGAAGAGTATAAGAGCTTAGATGATTGTCTAGACTGCTAGGCATTTCTCCTGGCATATTGGCAGTACAAAAGTAGGAAAGAAATGTAAGAGAAGGGACAGGGATTTAGTTCAGTGGTGCCACTGCCTGCCTCTCAAGCACAAGCTCCTGAGTTCAATCCTTGGTACCAAAAAAAGAAAGAAATGTAAGAGAGAGCCTTGGTGTGTTATGCAACAAGATGAGAAGGTGCCGGGGACAAGAATGGCAATGGCTGGGGAAGGACATCAATGACAGAAGCAGAAATGTGAGGATATATATGTCTTGTCCTTCTGCAGTTGCTAAGTTAATCCTAAATTGTGATTGTTTGAATACTCTGCGTGTGTGTGTGTGTGTGTGTGTGTGTGAATGTGTGAATGTCTGTTTTACTGCAGATTAAACCCAGGGCCTTCACACTGAGCTACATCCCTCACCCTCTTTTTTATTTGTTTGTTTGTTTTTAAAATTTTGAGACAAAGTCTCATTAAGTTGCCCAAGCTGGGCTTGAATTGCTGTCCTCCTGCCTCAGCCTTCCTGAGTGCTGGCGTTATAGTTGTGTGCCACCACTCCTGGCTTATTTTTTATTTTAAAATGTGTTTCAAGGCATTTTATTTTTTGCATTCCTACCTTGAGACCTATAAAACTTTCATGCAAATTGTTTTCTGTCTGCTTTTAATTATATGCACACGTAATTGTTGAGAAGGAAAGTTTGAGTTTGAGTTTGTAGCACTTAAAGTTTGTTAGGATTACTTTTTTGGGAATATCAAAACTTTTTAGAAATATATTCTATATGTATTCCAAGTTGACACTATATGTAGTGTGCTAACAGTGTTGTAACTGGCATGTATAAGTGTGCCAAAAATGTTGTCACCCTTGCAAAATGGAAATGTTGATGGGTCCTTTTGCTATAGTGCTGCAGATTGTGTTATTATGATGAATAGTGTTTATTTTCCATTCCAGATCTATTTTCATTTGATGATTATCAAACTTTCTTACTGTAGAACTGAAATTTTTTATTGTGTTTTTAATTGACATTATTGGGTTTACATTTTGTGTTGGTTAAGGTTAATTGTCAAGTTGATTGGCTTGGGAGTTAACTAGATTACGATGAGGAAGCATACTTCTGGGTGTGTCTGGATGGGTTATGGATCCTTGACTTTGGTGTCTATATCAGGATCCTTACGTGTTCCTCACTGGCACTGTCCCCTTGCTCTGCTTCTCTACCACCACAAACTAAATATCTTTGCTCCACCATGTCCTTCCACCTTGATGTTTCTGTCTTGGAGCTAGCTACCATGGACTGAATCTCCTGAAACTGTGAACCTTTAAATTGTGAATGTTAATAGGTATTATATCCCAGCAGTGGGAAAGCATAAAAATTAAATGCATGGGCATTACAATATATTACTTCTTCAAACTTTATAACTTTTGATCACTGAGTAAAAAGATCCTTATAGCCTCTTTAAGTCCCTGAGCCAAAAAT
>NW_022900914.1:39679355-39697664 GCF_012274545.1 Fukomys damarensis
TTTTTGAAGCAATCAGCTATGTATTCATTGCTTTATACCATTTAGCAAAACATTAATAGTTCCTGCTTCATGAAATGTGCAAGATCATACCAACGTGCCTAAAATAATTTAAAACATATATAGTAGTACAGTAGACCCCCAAGCCTGCCTGAATCTCTGCGTTTGATTTTAGCCCAGCATTTAGCTTGAGAAAAAGAGCAGTCCTTTACTTTTTTGCATATTACCCTCTCTTGTCTTGCTCTTATTTATATTTGACAGAAGCAGGACCATTCACATATAAGAAAAGGAATCAGCTTTATAGTGTATAGTCACCCTTACCCACAACTTCAGTTCCCTATCATCAGCCATGGTCTGAAATACATAAATATGTATCCTCAGAAAGTAGTATCCTAACACTACTTCACAATACCTAAATCACTTACCTTACTTTATCTCAGCATGTAGGCATTATATCACATCATTAGAAGAAGAGTAAACCACTTTGAGAGAGAGGTACCACATTTACATGTCTTTGAATCATATGTGAACATATTGTTATAATGTTATTTCATTTTTTGTTATGGTTGTTAATCTCTTATTGTGCCTAATTTATAAATTAACTTGAACCATAGGTATAGGGGAACAAAACAGCATTGCATATGGCATTTGGTTCCATCAGCAGTTTCAGTCACCAGAGGTCTTGGAACTTATCTCCCATAAGATAAGGGAGGTACTAATATAATTATTTCAGAATTTATCATTGCTTTTTTCCAGGGCCTGGTATATGCTAGACAAGCTCTTTGCCACTGAGCTACACCCCGAGCCCTCATGCTTATTTTATATAATTAGAGGAAAAGCTAAATAGGGGTATAAGAGAATTAATTTGGCTTGTTCTGACATTATTTAAAACTGCTTCCAGGAAGCTTTCCTAGATCATCCTACTAGCCAGAATTATTTTCTCCTTCACTTCTAACACTTCTCAAAAATCTTCATTTTAACACGTGCACATCTGCTCAGTAGCTCATAAAATGTTTTACTTAGACTAGCCAGGCCAGTATGGTATCTTTCATTCATCTTTTGGCTCCCTTGAGGACTCAACAGTGCTTTGCACATAAATGTCAGTCAGAGTAAAACATTTGTCCTTTTGAAGTAAGTTGATTTTTAAAAATCTTATCATTCTACTCTCTGCCATTCCTTGAAATCCTAGAACAAATATTTTGTGAAAAGGAATAAATTAAACATAAAATAAAAATTGTGCCACTTTTTCTGTCAGTTTATCAGATTCAAATACAGAGTCTAGTTAATGACTTTTATTCTTAATTATATAGGTAGTTTCTTAGTTATTTTTCTGTTCTTGCTTGCCTATCTTTTTACTCCTATTTTATCCATACAACTATAAGAAAAAAGGGTAATAAAAATACAAAGTTTTTCTGGGTTTTATATAAATTGCTATAAATATTTAAGCAATAAAAATATTGCTTAAATTTAACATTTTTCTATTCCAAAAAATAAACATGAAGTTACTATGTTGTATACACTTAGGTAAAAATTAAATTTTCTGTTTTTATTCACAATGGACTTTTTTAAAAGACAAATAATGTTAAAAGATAGTTTTGAGTCCAGGCATGTTGATACATACTTTTAACCCCAGTTACTAGAGGCTGAGGCAGGAGGATTGCCAATTTGAGGTTGCCCTAGGCAATTTAGCAATACCTTGTCTTAAAATTTTTAAAGAGGCTAGGAGTATAGCTTAGTGGGAGGTCCTGGATTCAGTTCACTATCAGATAGATAGATAGATAGATAGATAGATAGATAGATAGATAGATGAAATGCCCAAGGTCATAATAGAATATATGCCATTTTTCTTGATAAATTAATTACATATCCAAATATAAGACTTGGAATTCAGTATATATGTTAGTTTAGAACTAATAATTTTTTTGGGGGGTTACTGGGGATCGAACTTGGGACCTTGTACTTGCGACGCAGGCAGCGGCACCATTTAGCTAAATCCCTGGCCCTAGAACTAATAAATTTTTTAAAAGTTATATCTCTCTATATATCAGAATCTCCTACATAATTTCTAAATATTTAAATATTATGTCTGTTTATAAGTCAAACTACTTATCATCATCATCCTACTTTAAAGATTTAAGCTGGAGTACGTGAGTAGCATAGAATACACTTCTTGCTCGGAAACACAAACAGCTAGCCAGGCTCTAAGTATATTATCAGGCAAGTTCTTTCAGAAACGTATTGCTAAAGAAGCTTAACATTAATTATTGTAACTTTGGGAAGATTACATCCACACTAGCCTTGTAAGAAGCAGCATACACTTCTTGACCTCCAGTGCTAGAGCTTTAAGACACAAGAATGGCATTTTACCAACTTTAATGGGATAACCAGTATAATCTTTCAGCAGTAAGGGAAGAAAAAGTATTTAGAGTATAATACCCTTCTGATTCTAATAGAGGCTGCCTGTTGTGTGTGTTGCAGTCATAATTCATTTGTTTCTTTTAATTATTTAGAAGGAAAAGTACTTTTATAAAGTAGCAGATTGCTTATTGGCTTTTTTGCTTTAGTCCTTATTTCTGATTGCATGCCATCTTCTTTTTGTGGCATAGATAGGTAGATACACAGCAAATGTGTGAGTGTGTGTGTGTATAAAATATTTACCCATAATTTGAGAGCTCTTAAATGTATTTATGTAAAGATGTGGTATAGTTTTGGACATGCCTATTCATACACTTTCCTTTTTAATATAGTTTATAATCCTACAGTACCATGTACAGTATGGCTCCCAGCCAGTACTCTTCCTTTTCTCTCCATGTGTTCCAATGTACCTGAAATAGCAAATGTACTGATTTACCCCATAAATACAAAGTATATATTAAGGTTTCTCCATGTTACTTAATTCAAAGCATACTGATGATATTTTTCAGAATTATTACTAAAATAAAGAAATTCAGTACATCTCCATTCAGTTCAGTGCATGAGATTTTTGGATTATGATTAATTTTAATAGCAACATTAAAAACTACATCTAGCATTCTTAATTAGAATAATTTCTAAAGCCAGTTAAATGTTTCAGAAGACAAACAGTTTAATTAGCTAACCTCAGAAGTTCCCCTCCCCCATATGTGTAGTGGTCTTATGCTTGGCGTGAGCCTTTCAAGCATTCTTCCAGAATTGGATGAAAAGGGATTTTTTAGACAGATTAGACGAGGGGATCCTTTATATGTTGTTCTTAATCATGAGATAAACAGCATCTACAAAGTTTTACAAAGAAATGAAAATTTAAATAAATTTTTCTTTGACTATCTAGTTAGCATGAATTACAAGTTAAAATATCCAGTGATCAGACTACTTAATAAATGTGTTCTTTTAATTATGTATAGGAGCAAAAAGTACATGCTGGGGTGGAATAACAAGTGATATGGCAGATTAACATTCTAAAGGGGTGAAGGCTTTTTTTCCCAGAAATCATGCTTTTGTTGTACTCTCCCATGGTGCCAATAAATGTTTGGAAATAATTTCAGAAAGTAGAAATAGAACTGTTAGATTTCAGTTTTAGTGTTTTATTTTCTTCCTCTTGATTTTTTTACTGTTCTTGTCCATGCCTTATTACATCATGAAATCTTGAAAGTTTAATGTATTCTTTTTACTATTAATGCTGGGATCATCAAAATTTGGAACATTTAGTGTTATATAAATCACTGTTTTCACTTTTAAAAAATTTGTAAGGGGGAAAAATTTCTCCTCCTATATTTGGAGTTTTTATTTGTTTCTTCTCCATAATTTGGCTTACTGTTTTTTAGTGTTTAGTTTGCCCAAACAATAAAATTTTTAAACTGTTATATGGATTGCAAATTGTTAAAGTAATAAATCCTAAATAAGTATAATAAATAATGTCAGGTTAGACTGGAAAGATTAATTTCTCCAACTTCATATTCAAATGTGTCCTATATTAACATTATATGAACTTCTGTGACAGCTAATTTTTAAAATGGTTTTGAGTGGATAAGCCCATTAAAACTAAAAAATTAATTTCCTCTCTGTACATTTCGTATAAATACATGGTAAGGTAGCATTTGAAGTTTAAATAGCTTAATTAAGTTTGAAGGGGGAAAGGTCATTTAATTGGCCTATTGAAATGTTAACAGAAACAGATATGCTGTGGAATAGACTTTAATGGCAGCAGTGTTGCACTAATGTCTGTATTCACTTGCAAAATTGTTAATTAGGATACTTTGGTAGTTCATTTGTTTTGTATTGATGTGCTTAGTCCAATGGGAAAATCAATTTTATAAAAGAAATATACTTGACTTGCTAAAATTCTGAAATGCACGTTTTTATTTTATTCTCAAGAGAATCTTACATACTGTAAAACCCAGGTACATTTTCAGTTGGAAACTTCTACTCTGTGCTGGCTAGTAGAATATTACCATAATTTTTCTGTTTCACTTCCTTTCTAAAGTTAAAATGTCCTGTATCAAAATCTGAACTGTGAGTCTATGTGAAACTTTTCTTAGCTGAGTATGTCTAGAAGCTAATGTCATTGATTCTAGGAAAAACAAGTTAAGGAATTAAAAAAGAAAGAGTGCAAATGGGTAGCATTGCTAATTTCATCCTCTTTAAGTCAGGGTGTAAATAACATTCTGAGTAATGTATTTTGCTCTACAATAATGCTCATTGCATTAACCAGGGACAACTGCTAAGAAAGAGTTTTACAGGGAATGTTTTTAATGTCTTCATTAAGCCTTATAGAATTCATTTATTCTAAGGTGCTTTGTTATGAAGTTCTATTACTGAATGTTTGGCCTTACGTATACATATAGTGCAGTTTGTACTAATCACTTTTTTGTATACTGGGGATGGAACTATGGTCCTTGCACTTATGAGGCAGGCTGCAGAACCACTGAGCTAAATCCCTGGCCCAACTAATCACTTTTAAAAGTAGTTATGGAGTATGAAAGGTTAAGAATCAACTTTTGAACACAACTTTGTAACATCCCAATATAGCACTTTTATTTTGTCTATATTACTAGGACCTAGTTCTTTTTTTTTTTTTTTTCCTGGTCCCAGGGATCAAATTCAGGACCTTGCACTTGCAAGGCAGGTGTGGTGCCACTGAGCTACATCCCCACCCAACTATTATGACATAATTATAAATATCTGCATATATGGAGAATGTGAGAAATCATTTGTCTAGGTCTTTTACTGATGAAAACACTGAAATCATAGTAAAAAGTTGGCTCAAGGCTGTAATTAGAGCAGGTATTTTCTGACTCCTATTCCAGTGTGTTTTCCTTTGCCTAAGCTGTGCCACTAAACAGTTCAGTTTTTAAAATTCAATACATAGCTGGGCATGGTGGCATAGGCCTGTAATCCTAGCACTCTTGGGAGGCTGAGGCAGGAGGATAAGTTTGAGCCCAGACTGGACAATTTAACTTTGTACAAAAAAGTGGGGGTGCTGAAGATGTCGCTCTGCTCAAAGGCTTTGGGTTCAATCCCCAGTACCAAAAAAAGAAGAAAAAAAGAAATCAGTACCTAAATATTTCAAGTAAGAAAAAAAAAAAAATCCAGATTTGTATTTTAAAAATTATGTCTAGGGCTAGTGCTGTAACACTTGCCTAGCATTTATGAAGCCTTGGCACAGGAAAATAAAGGGGGAGGAATTACATTGGATTATTTGCTATAGTGTATTATTCACAACTAAGTAAATCTCTAATTTGGATCTCTTAAATAAGCTAAAAATTTCATATTCCACCTTAACTCTAAACAATAAACCTGTTATAGTTTAGACCCTAAATGTTAAAAAAGTGTGAATTATATTGGTGATAAAAATGTTTTTAAAGGATTTTTTTAGGAAACAGTAGTTTTACTGTAGCAATTTAGTACTGACTTTGTAATAAAGTAAATTTCTTAGATTGTTTCAGGATCTTTTAGATATTTGTATCATGTTAAAATATTTTTGCAAAGAATTACATTAGTCTTGTACCATGAACATTGTGGGTTCATTGCAATATGCTTTCACATCCTTAGTCGGATTAGTAACCTGCAACTTGATTCTGTTAACTTATTTTTCAAGCTACGTATGTATACAACCCCTATTTCACTCGCTAGGGTAATCAAAATTCTAGAATTTTTCATTGTACAGTATGCACATGTATTTATATAGGAATAGCTCTAGGCTTCCTTAACAAGGGTAACAAAATTGAAAACTGAGGCAAATAAATAAAGTTTCTCTAAATCCATTGGATAATAGAGGCAGTGTTAAGGCTAACCATAGTGTTGAACTAAACAGACGGATTACTTGTGGGTTTTGCATCAGTTGTTTTCTGCCGGGTGGCCTTACTTGTCAAAAAAAAAAAAAAGAAGAAGTTTAACAGGCAAACATTCACATGGGCACATTGAGAAAAGAAGTATGCCTAATTCCATCAAAGCTTTAAAAAACTCAATCATTAATTTATTCTAACTACAATTGTTGGTCATTTGTGAAAAACATCTGGCCTTTAAGTCATAGGAACTTAAACACTAGTATAATGTGAACACTTGTGAAGAAGCTTCAAGTTAGATGTAGTGTGAAAAAGCTGTGTTAGTGTATGTAGCTTGTCTAGTTATATGTTGCATTTGTTTACTTACAGTGCTTTAACCCACTTTGTATTATGGGCTTTGAGAATGTTATAAATAAAAGTGTAAATACTTTAAAGATTAAAAATATTAAGCTTTAAAAAGTCCTGATTTTTTATGTCTTTTCATGTTTAATAGAAAGATATTTCAGCAATCTGGATATTTCTTACCAAAATGATTTCTAATAAGTCTAAATTCAGCATAGAAAGTATATTTTTAAAAAGGGTTCAGGAGGGACATACCCTACTTTCCATACAGCTAAATAAATGTTAAAATATTTGTTTTAAAGCTAGACTCTGATAATACTAATTGTTCTCTTAATTTGAATAGCTAGTCTAAGTGACTACTTTATTCAGGAAACTTTGGTAGAAAGATGCAGTGAAGGAGATAAATGATTTTGTAACTATATTCATATTTCAGAGTATAAAGTTAATCCCTCATTGCAACTGAAGTAACATCCATTTTGTGTAACTTTAAAGCTAGCAGAACTGTTCAGTGTTGGTATACAGCTAAATATTAAGCTTTAAGTTAGTCAGGTTTCAAGTCCTAAAATATATAAATAGCTACATCATAGCCACAAAGTTATTCATGCCAGGTCTTTCTGTTTTTGTTGTTTTAAGAATGAAATTTTTTAATTATAGAAGAAATCTAGTTTAAGCTGTCAGGGTGAGGCTTAGAGCTTAAATTAGAAATACTTTAAAATTATGTATATATAAAATTTTCATTTTATCCTCTAATATAATGAACGGTTAATAATAAAAGGTACTCCCCCGTGATTACTTACTATTTACTCCCACAATTTTTTACTATAACAACAAAGTAGAACATGATATAACCGAATGCTATTATGTCATAGGTTTTATGTAAAAATAGTCTATTCTTTTACTCTTAAACTGCTTTTTTGTTTTGTTTGTGATGCTGGGGATTAAGCCCAGGACCTCATGCATGCTAGGCAGGCCACTAAACTACATCCCCAGCCCTGTTAAACTACTTTTATCAGATTATTTACATATTATTTACTTTTATCAGATTATTTATATTTCACCACTACTCTGTAGCTTTCTCTGGGCTTTTCATAATTATAAATTCTGAAAGACTATGCTCATAAATTAGATTTTATTCTAAGCAAAATAATAATAATTAAAAGGACCTTTTCAGAATGATGAAAAATACTTAATCTTTAGGCATTATTTCACTTAATACCTATCATTTAAGCATATTATTATAACAAGATGACTATGTTTCTAAAATATACATTGAAAGTAAATCTAAAAATTTACATGTCATATGTAGAAATCACTGGTAAAACTTTGTTTAGCCTTCATTTCAGAAGCACTGATGTCCAAAGTACTGTTAGGATACTAGAGATGAGAGAAAAAAAATCACTTAAAACAGCTTGTGAAATACAGTGCTTGAAATGGTTCTTTGAGAATGTGCAGATTATGGCTTGCATAGGGACTCCTTCCAGCTCTCTGGGAAAATGAGCTGTTGACATTCTTTTGGGTCATCATCCAAGATAGGAGGGCAACCACAAGGATTTAGCAGATAAATTCATCCCCAAAGACCTTTATCCATTTCATTGCAACTTGGAAACATTCATGTTGAATAGTAGCATTAATGTAGCCCATTTAACTGTTCAAAGTAAGTCTTAAGTTAAAAGAAAATAAAACTAAAAGAAGACGATGAAGAAAATCTCAAATGAGTAAGATAAAAATTTATTTTATTCTGAGTTATTCTTTAAATAATCCTAAAACATAAACCACTGTTTTCCTCTACACCAGTTACAGAAATAGAACTGAATCAGCCCTATGTGATGCTTATTAGTTGTTTATGACAAAGAGCAGAAAATAAATTCATATTTTAATGTTGTATTCTGAAATGAATGGCAGCATTTGCAGATTGAAAATAATCTAATTTGAATTTTGACTCTAGAGTTTTATAATTCAGTCAGAAGGTAAAGATAAAGCTATAATTAATGCATCAAGGATGTACACAGTGTAAACTGATTCACACGCATGTCCTTTCTAACAAATAATGAAAAAAAAACTTTTGACTCAAATTGGAATGATACTATATAGGGCTGAATGTGCAAGAAAGGTTCCCACAATGCATTGTGCAAACCTAGGGCTAACAAATAACCCTGCTGCTTTGAACCCACCCCCCCAAAAGACAAAGGCACAATGAAATAGAAAGCTTAACACCGGTAGCTTTCAAAACGACAAACTAGGCAAACTATACATCTCCACCACTCCAATTTTGTCAGAATGCTAATGAGCTTGCTCTGATCTTTACTGGCTTCCCGTGTTTTCTACATCTTCAAGGACCACATGGTGCTAGCAAAATAAAGACAACTAAATGAGAATTTCTAATGCTTTTTGTGTTAGGACCTGGTGCTTTTCAGTGGACGCACTCGTTGAATATTCTCAACTTAAAAGAGTACAACAGGGGGTTGGGTATGAACTTTTTAACAGGAGGAAATTTGAACAAAAGTAAATTAGTGAGATGAGGAAAATATGAGAAAAATTTCTGATTAATTTCCACTCTATAATATCAATGACACCTTCAGCCCCACTCATACTCTTCTAACAAGAGATGCTGATAAAAGATGAATGATTCTGTGTTGTTCACAGTGAATGTTTAGTGGTTTTTTAATAGCAGCATTCTACATAAAAGGCACCAGGAAGTACTCCGCATTAGCAGTTGAGATCACTAGTTAATGGGATGATGTCTTTTAGCTTTTGTCACAAGATTATTAGAAAGGATGGGTTTCTGTTCTCATCATTGCATAGTTTGGAGTGCCTGTTGAGTACAAGTGCTAAAATACAGGTTTCTCAGTATTGTTTCACATGTAAAGCAAAAAGCCTTTTAATGCAACACCTTTTTCCTTTTTACCAGGTGATTTTGTTATTGATCTCTAATCTGCCCCTTTAGCTGTATTAAATGCTTGAAGTGTTCTGCTTTTCACTGTAGCCTTGATGTTAGCTATTTGTGTCTATAAATTCATTAACATTAAAACAGGATCTATATACAGCACTAGATTCGATGATTTAAAAAGTGACAAGTTATAATTTTCATTGTTTATGTGTAGATAGCAAACTTAACATTGCCTAAGTAAATCCTATAAAATGTTTTTTAATAAAAGATTGGTGTTAGGAGATTTTAATTATATTTTTGTAAGGAACATTTTTTACTATTTCTTCCTCTATCACTACACTTACTTGAAGACTGAGAGTACTCAACTCCATTTCTCACTGTACTCATATCTAGAAAGGGGAACATGAAAGCCAAAATTAAATATTTTTATATGTTAAGATATTTCAACATAGCATTAAACTGATTTATACAATTAATAACCAGGAAAAAAAGAAAGAAAATTTGATTAAAAAATTAGTAATGCTTTCAAGATTTTGTGTGGAGAAAATTTTAGCCATGTTTCTCAGGTTTAACACATATATTTGATATTTCTATATATAATTCTATGAATTTTCTCTTATCCTGAAAAATTATAGTTTTATACATTGTTCTTATTTATACAGCTTAAATAATGCCTCTTAAGATAGAATTTAGTCATACTTCTAAAACACGAAGGGAAAAAAATCCTACAGTAATAGGAAGAAGTTGGATAACAATAGTCAATGAAGTTTCTTTCAAAAGAAACCATTCTAAATATCACAGTCATTTTTGTTTTTGTGTTTTGTTGTACTGAGGATTGAACCCAAGGTTCATACTGAACTACATCCTCAGCCTCACCCTTACCCTTTGAGATAGGATCTTACTATGTCACCAAGTTGCCCAGGCTGGCCTCAAATTTGCAATCCTCATGCCTCAGCCGCTCAGTGTACTGGGACTACAGGTAGGTGCTACCACACCTGACACAACAGTTTTTTATGATCTGCCAATTTTATATTTTCTATCATTTAATGTGATTTCTATGTCTCTTCTAAGTATGGATGGGAATTAAGATTCATATAATAAAATGTCTCCATTTTATAGAGGTTATACTTTGTATTAGATATAATATGTCAATTTTCATAGAAATTATAACATGTCATTTAAAGTATGCATTAAGCTGAGATATATGTTTTGGTGTTTAAGTTACAGTAGTTAAAAAGAAATTAAGAACTGTAGATTTGTCATTAATGAAAATTTTTCCTAACATGGCATGACTTAATAAAGTAGAAGATGAAGTTTTAGTTTATGTCTCACTTTTCTCGCTGCTGAGAGAAAATACCTGACACCCAGAGTTAAAGGAGGAAAGGTTTATTTAGGTTACAGTTTGTAGAGGTTTCGGTCCATAGTCTGCAGGCTCCAAGGCAAAGTGGCATGGTAGGCAGATATTGCAGAGGAGAAACAGTTCATGGCAGGCAGAAGGTAGCAAAGCAACAAGGGACAATCGCAGCTCTTTCTATCCTTTGTGTCTTATCCAGGCTACTTACGGAAGGTATCACTCACATCCTTCATTCTAGTACCCTTGATCTTAGCATTGCACTATAAATCAGTCCCAGTGTCACACGCTCTAGATCAGGCCACCTCTGAGAAAGCCCCACCTATGACCACGTGAGGCTTTGGGGAACTCACGCCGTAACAGTTTATTAGAATAGAATGTTTCTATTTGATCTCTACAACAGAAGCTACCAAATGATCAAGTAAGGCTATAATGTCTCTGCAGTGGAATTTTTCATAAATACAAATAAAATAAACAGTTGAGGTTTTAAAGTATTAGAGAGTTAGCTATTTTTCTAGTCACTGCTGATAATTTGTAAAGCATTGAATCTGTGTCATAATAAAGAAGCCAGTATATATTTTTTTAAAAAAAGGTAACATGTCTGAAAATTTCCTGCAAAAGTGAGTTTTAAACACAATTTCCAGAAGCAATGAACCATATCCTTTGAAAGACTCTAAGAGTTGATAGAATCCATTTTTGGGGGAGTGAAATGCTAGATGCTTTTGATAAATGTGGTGTTATAGGTCTATTTTGTGTATCTATGTGCTTTTAACTATGTAAAGATTTTTGACTACTTTCTTACCTAACTCCAAGAATGGAAAATAATATAAATCATTTTCTAATTGCAAGAAGCAATATAACTTTGCCAGGTATGGTGGTACACACTGTAATGCTACACTCGGGAGCTGAGGCCCAAGGATTGCTGAGTTTGAGGCCAGCCTGAATTACAGAGTGAGACCCTGTATCAAGGAAAAAAAAAAAAGAGAGAGAGAAGTGATATGACAGCATGCAATCAGTTATATTCTAATTCAATGTGTAGAAAAGTTTACCAAAAAAAGAAAAAAAAAAGCATCAAGAGAAACATAGGTCCTAAACAGGTTAAACAAGAATCTACCACTAATACATCCCAAACCTTTTCTTTTCTTTTTTTTTTTTTTCAATTTGAATCAGTGTCTTGCTGAATTTCCTGGGTTAGCCTTAAATTTGTGATCCTCCTGCCTCAGTATCCAAAGTAGCGAGGATTACAGATATACATCACCACATCTGACTTTTATTCTGTCACATGCTTTTTTTTTTTCTTTCTGGTAGTAGTTTTTTGAGAAACCCTCTTGCCACATAGTCCAGGATGGCCTTGAACTTGTGGTTCCTCCCTGTATCAGCCTCCCAGGTGTGAATTACCGGTGTGTACCACCATGGCCAGCTTTCCACTTCCTTAATTACCAAGGACCATAGCTAGATAGAACAGTGAGCCAAGGCATACCCAACACTCAGAAGTTTCTGTCTTCTCACCAGTGTTCTTATCAGTTAGGTACCAAAGCCCCCTGTCTTCCCTTACTGTTAGGATAATTACAGAAGAGGCTTTTCTTTAAGGCTTAATCCTGGTTATACCTTCATCTGAAAACACTGACTTAGCCTGGATTCCAGTCAGTAATGAGTTGGGACCCAGGCTGAAAGAATGATAGCCAGAGTCCCATTCTATCTGGTATTTGCAATGTTTATCCCTAGTTACTAGCTCAGCTTCACATTTTTCTCAGTTTCTACTGCAATAGAATGAGAACACTGTGGCTTTAAACATAAAAATTGGGGGCTAGCACACATAAGGCCTTGTGTTTCATTTCCACTATTGCAAAACAGCAACAAAAAATAAAAATAGTAATTGGGCAAAAGAACCTACGTTTAAGTTCCATAAAGGTTATGAAGCTCATTTATAGTCTTTTATGTCTTAAGATTTACATCTCTTCAACAAATATATGACATACAGTATAGACCAACCTGATATACAAACGACTAGGGTGTATTAGGTTAATGGAAGATTCATCTGCCTTTTGTTATCTATAGCATGTACACAGGTAAACATTCAGATCTCAGCTGTATAGACTTCATTACAACCAGCCCTCAGGAACCGATTAAGTTCATAAGTCAAGGATCCACTGTAAAATATTTTGACACATGTGTATGTCTATGTATGTGCATGTATGTGTACACTGGATGTTGAACCCAGAACCTTCACACTGAGCTATATTCCCAGCTCTCTGCCCTTTTCTTTTTTTTTTTTAAATCAAGTATCAAACAAGTGAAGAATACTAGGGCAAAATTTTTGCATCACAATACATTGAGTACCAAATTGGGCAAGTTACAAAACACTCAATTACCAAGGTATGACTATACTTTATGTTAAGCATTTGTACAGTGCCTGGCATATGGCATAGAAAGAGCTCAATAAATGTTAGCTGATATTATTTGTGTGATCTCTTGAATACTTAAATTTGTCAATGTCTTCTCTGAAATAAAAGATACCAAAGATGAAAATCTTCCAGGAATCGTCCTCAACCATTAAATAAAATAGTTACTATAATAGAGTAATATTGTTCTCTTTTCACATTTGTACATTTTCTTATTCTGTATTACTTATATGATAGGCATTTGATTATTGAAAATAATCTAGATATACAGTATAAATAAAAGAATAAAGTGTTTTAAAAGAAAGTTTTTAGCCGGGGATTTAGATCAGCGGTTCAGCGGCCTGCCTTGCAAGCACAAAGACCCGAGTTCAATCCCCGGTACCAAAAAAAATAAATAAATTTAAAAAAAAAAAGGAAAGTTTTTAAAGTTTGTTTTAAAAGAAAGTTTTAAGGTATCTATACTGTTTGTTCTTTACTTTTTAAATTCAATTTTAAAATTGTGTAGCATGCACAAGGTTCTGAGTTCAATTCCAGGACCACCCCCAAAAAATGATAACAATTCTTTTCTATGTTTTTTTTTCTTTTAGTTACAACAAAAATTATTATCATACTTCCACGTTCTCTTTACTCTCACAGTTTGTTCAGCCAATTTAAAAATCTGTTTCTATCTGTATTTCATTATTTGGACCATTTAAGGAAGAAAATATATAAATTTTATCTAGATGTAGTATCTCTCAATGGTTGAATCATTCCAGTTTATGCAGTAGGTATTGGCTTATAGGAGTGCTAGAAAGGAACTTCTCTAAAAATGTAGAGAGCTTCCTAAGGCTCTCATTTCTCCCTCTCTACTTTGGTATTAAAGATTAAACCCAGGGCTTTCTCGGTGAGCTACATCCCCAACCCATCCCTTTATTTTATTTTTTATTTTTTATTCCGGTACTGGGGATTGAACTCTGGTCCTTGTGCTTGCAAGGCAGGCCACTGAACCACTGAGCTAAATCCCCGGCCCTATTTTTTTATTTTGAAACAGTGTCTCACTAAGTTGCTCCGGTTGGGCTCAAACTTGTTATCTTCCTGACTCAGCCTACCAGGACTAAGGTTCTGTGTTATATTTGTTTATTCTTTCCTTGGCACTCACTAGATGCTTCAGCTCTTTACTATAGGTATTCATATTGACTTTATTTGCTGACTTGTTTTAATTCATTTATCCAGGAAAAAAGTGTGTAATTTTTACTAATAATAATTTATTTAGAAAATATTTTCCACTACTAGAAATTTTGAATTGAAAATTTGAAATATAATTTTAAACCTAAAGGATTATACCACCACAATTTTTAATTTGGAACATGCCTATTGCCTGAAGTGTGGTATATCCTTATTCTAGATTGGAATAGAATTTTTAACATTTGAAAAAGAAATTCCAGGAAAATATTTTTTTTCTTTCCCAGCAACTATATCTATGAAATAAAATTTAGGCATTTGAACTGATTTGGCAGCAACATGTTTTTCTTCTGAATGTGAAATTAAATTTGAGTAATATCATGCCAATGCTAAAATAACATGTTATACATGGAATATCGCCTTTTTTTTTTTTTTAAGAAAAATTAATCTCAGTGACTTTTTTCCAAGACAGTGGTTCTCAAACTTTTACCTCCATTAAAAAAAAAAAAAAAAACTGATGATTTTGTTAAAATCGCAACTTTCCATAGAAGTAAAAGGGGAGCAAATCTTTTGTACATAGAGAAAGGAGGGGCTTGACAAAGGGAATAGGATAAAATAAAAGAAAATTTATTTTTAAAAATTACGGCTTTCTAGACACTGCTTAAAAGATTCTGGTTCATTGTACCTGGAATGGGGCCCATCCTCTAGGCAACTCTAATATAGGTGATCCACACTCCACATTTGAGACCCTTAGGGCTGAGAGGTAATACACATAGCTTTGGGATTTAATAGCATAAACTTTAAAATCAAGAAGATCCCAGCCAGAATCTAATGGTCTTAAACAAGTTACATAACCTTTCTGAGGCTCTATTTCCTCAACTGTTTTTTAAAAATTAAAAAGACAAATATTAGCTATTTCAAAAGGTTTTTAAGAAGCTGGGTTTGGTGGCCCATACTTATAATTCCATCTGCTCTGGTTACTGAGTTGGGAGTTTGGAAAATTTGAGGCCAGCCTGGGCAACTCAGTGAGATCTTGCCTGAAAATTTAAAAATTAAAAGGGCTAGGGAAATAGCTCAGTGGTAAAGCATTTGTCTAGCATGCACACAGCCCTGAGTGTAATCCCCAGTACCACCACCAAAAAAAAAAAAAAAAAAAAGTTATGCAAGTACAGAGCACAAAGGGTGAGCACTCAATACAAAAGTACTTGTCTACCCCTTACTCCCACCCCCAGCTAAGAAATCACAGAAAAGGTTTGAGAATCTTATATGAGCCTAGAACGTTGCTTTGGTGGTTGTTTTTTAACCCCCAAATAAGTAGATAATTGGATAGATAGGATTTTTTAAAAATATATTTGCACGAATACTGTAACTTTTACTGCTAAATAAATAACCAAGAGGAAGCCTTAGGAATTTTGCTGTCCCCCTATAAAGTTTCATTGAATTGGTATATTATTTATATGAGTTTTGTGAGGAACACATAGAAATAAACTGAACTTATGTGTAGTATTTTGAGAAATTTTTATTTTAGGTTATCAGATGGGGTAAACTTTATAAATGCATTTTATCCTCCTCTGTTTTATCCTGACATGGTCCTAAGAGAAGTTAATCAATCTTAACCAAAATTTTACAATTTGATTTGACAAAGAATGATAGCAAGAAAGGTAAGTATGTGAGTTGCTGCCTTAGTTTAGAATCACATCAGTTATTTATACAAAGATGCAAGCTCTTCTTTAACACTTTTCACCCATTTTCTTCAAATAGGAACATTTTTCATTAGAAATACAGATATTAAAGTATGGAAACAACTGGATGCATTCTGACTCTTGTTAGATCCTTCATCTTGGGGATAGATTGCCCAGTTATATATCTGTGAATCTTTCTTTTGTTATTATTCAGGCTTACAAAGTTCTGCTTTCAAATTACTGTTCATTCTGTTGTGGAATCATTGCCAGTTCTTTCTCTACTGGACATTAAATTATGCTGTCTTTTTTTCAGTTACTAGGTTTGTGTGTGTGTGTGTGTGTGTGTGTGTGTGTGTGTGTGTGTGTGTGTTACTGGAGATTGAACTAAAGACCTTTGTGCTGAGCTTCATCTTCAACTTTTTTTTTTTTAGACTGGGTCCGAGTGACTTGCTGTATTGCCTAAACTGGTTTTAAACTTGAAATCTTCCTACCTCAGCCTCCCAGAATGCTGGAATTACAGATTTGCACCACTGTGCCCAACTCTATTAGTTTTTTTTTTTTCTCTTTCTTTTTTCTTTTTTTTAACATGTTTTGATAGGCCTTTAGGTGCTTTGAATAGAAAAACTGCATATCTATAGTCAATTTATCTGTTCCCTGTCACCACATGTCTTCCTTCACTGGAATTTTATGAAAGGCATTTAAGTGCTGAAAAGAACTTTCCTGTTCCTCAGTAAAAGTGTACCATATAAGTTAAAGAGAAACTATTGAGTTGATATGTAATTTTTAAGTTAATTAGATTTTTTTTTTTTTGAGACAGGGTGTTGCTCTGCACTTCAGGCTGGCCTTCAACTCATCATGTAGCCCAGGCTGGCCTTGAATTCAAGGTGCTCCTCCTGCCTCAGCTTCCCAAGTACTGGAATACAGGCATGAGCCACTATACCTGGCTCATTAGGTGTTTTTGAAAGTTTGATGTTGCGTGCTTGTGTGTGTCTGGGAATTGAGCCCAGGGCCTTTGCACTGAGCTACATCCTAAGTCCTTTTCATTTTTTAAAATTTTGAGACAGGGTCTCTAAGTCATGAAGCTGCTCAGGCTGGGCTCAGATTTGTGATCCTCCTGCCTTGGCCTCCCAGATATAGCACTGGGATTACAGACATGCACCACCACACCCTCCTTGCTAATTAATTTTTAACGTGAGCTGAATGGTTTTGTTTGAATGTAGGATGAAGATTTTTGTGTTTTAGTGGGATTTAGAAGAAATTCATAAAGATTAATCATAATCTTAGAGCATAAAGTTTAGTACAGATATGTATACATAAACAATTATTTTATAAATTGGGTGTTGTGGCTCATCCCTGTAGTCCCAGTTACTCAGGAAGATATGGAAAGAGGATTACTGGAGCCCAGCAGTTTGAGGCCAGTCTGGACAATATGGCAAGGCCCCGTCTTTAAAAAAATAAATCTTATTTTCCTAAGGGCTTTCCATCAAAATAAGAATATATGAATTACTTTTCTCCTTTGTTTTTAAACCAATGACATTGGGAGGTAACATGTAAATTCACAGTAAACAAAGTAACGGATATCATGTGTGGATGTCCCTTGCATTTGCTGATTGGTTATAACTGCTTCTCTATTCCTCACCCACCCCAAAGTCCTGCATCCCCAACCCCAGTTCACTCTGAATTAATAGCACCACTTGGTGGCCAGAGCTAAGAATTGTGAAGTACCAATATTTCTTCCACACCAGCATGATGTTGTCACACATTTAGTGACGTCTGAGCTGAAATTTGACAGACCTATTTGTGGCTGTGTCTGTAGTGGATACTTTATTTTATTTTATTTTATTTATTTATTTAAATATGAAGGATTGAACCCAGGGCCTTCACACTAAACTACACCTCCAGCCTTTTTTATTTTTTATTTTGAAACAGTCTTGCTAAATTGTTAAATTGCCCAGATTGAGTTGAAACTTGGAATCTTCCTGCCTCAGCCTCCAGAGTGTTGGGATTGTAGAAGTGTACCACCACAACCAGCTTCCACCATGCTTTTGAATAACCTAGAGTTGTAAGGAAAATTAAAGATGTAAGTCAAGGGAGAAATTTAGGCTGACACACTTTTTTTTTTTAATTTAACAAATGTTTAGGGCCAGGGATTTATTTCAATAGCACCATGTCTGCCTTGCAAGTACAAGGTCCTCAGTTCAATCCCTGGTACCAAAAAAAAAAAAAA
>NW_022900914.1:39697857-39706537 GCF_012274545.1 Fukomys damarensis
AATTGAAAACTTTCAGGTATAATTTTCTTTAAAAACTATTAAAGTAATCATAAATATTTTAATTTTTCATGAGAACTAAAGGGAGCCAAAATTTAACACTTTTAATATTATTCATTTTAAGTCATGTGTTTATGTTCCTATTGTGCTTTATTTATTTATTTGCTTTTTGTTTTTTGAGACAGGGTATCACTATGTAATCCAGGCTAGCCTTGAACTTGCCTTATAGCCCAAGCTGGACTACATATTCTTCTTGCCTCAGCCTCCTGAGTGCAGAGATTACAGCTATGCAACACTATATCTCACTGCATTGTATTTAAGAGACAAGCTTTGAACTCCTGAGCTCAAGTGATCCTCTTGCCTCAGCCTCAAAAGTATTATAGGCATGTGCCACCATGCCCAGCTAATTCAAGTGTTCTATTGTATTCTATGTTATCCTATTCTATTTTCTTTTTGCAGTGCTAGAAATTGAACTCAGGACCTCTGGAATATTAGACAAATACCCTACCCCTGAGCTACACCCAAGCCCCTCAAGTGCTCATTTTAAATCAAAAGTAAAATATTAAATAAAATTGTATTAAACACAACAATTCAAAAGTAAAATACCATTCCAAAAAAAAGTTAACCTGGGTATGGTGGCATATTACCTATAATTCCTAGCAGTCTGGGAGGCTGAGGTAGAAAGATCACAATTTTCAGCCTAGCCCAGAAAATTTGCTGACAGTGAGACCCTGTCTCAAAATAAAATGTTTAAAAAGGGCTGAAGATGTAGCTCAGAGTGAAGGTCTTGAATTCAGTTCCTAGTACCACAGGGGAAAAGAAATGTCAAATATCCATAAAGCCACCAAAGTTTGATTTTAAATAATAGAATTTTATTAAAATAGTAATTTTTGTCTTTGGGTTTTTTTTTCCCCCGGGGGATAAGTAGTAGGAATTGAACCCAGGACCTTGAAGATGTTAAGAACATGCTATACCACTGAACTACATCATCAGCAGCCTAAAATTTTGTTTAATAATCCAGAAATTATCAATGTAGTCTAGGTAGCTGTTTTGCTAAATTTTTTGTTTGATTTGATGGTAATGACTGTGGGAAATGAAGTATAATACATGGTGAAGAACAGACTTGAGGAGTTAACCATAAGTTTGGGTGCCGTAAGTTTGGAAGGTAGGCTGTTTTCTGTAATTGCCCTGACCCTTTTTTAGTGTGCGCTATACCTTTGGAAAGAAGAGAACTAGTGGGCCGGGTATTTGGCTCAGTGATTCTACTGCCTGCCTCGCAAGTGCAATGTCCCAAGTTCCATCCCTGGTACCAAAAAGAAAAAAAGAGAGAGAGAGAACAAGCATATAACACAAAGCCATTATAGCTAAATGCTGGAGATTGATTCAAGATTTACACCAGAATCTTTTTTTTTTCTTTCTTTCTTTTTTTTTTTTTTGGTTTTTTGAGACAGTGTCTCACTATGTAGTTGAGACTGACCTGGAACTCACTATATAGCCCAGGCTGGTCTCGAACTCACAGCGATCCTCCTGCCTCAGCCTCCCGAGTACTGGGATTACAGGCGTGTGCCACCACGCCTGGCTTACACCAGAATTTTAGATGAACAGTTAGGTTATAATGTTCTTCAGTATAAGGAAGGGATAGTCAAAATTAAATTTTTATATCATATTAAAAGGAGTAATAACATACCCTGAGGATTAAATTGAGAAATCTGAAAATGACTATTGCTAGGAATTCTAGAGGTTTTGTAGTCATATATTAGGTTTCACTGAATTTCTGACTGAAGAAACTGCTATTAGCAAGAGGACCTTTAGAATAGACGTAAGAGAATATGAACAACTTTGGAAAAGGTAAGGTCTCACAGAGAAGGTCCACATTTGAGTAGCTCCTTTAAGAAAAGAAATATAAGTAATAGATAGTTGGTAGACTTCATGCATGGGGAGATTGGAAAGGTTGAAGTGATGGTTGGATGTATTTTGGTTGATTGGTTCAGGACATTAGGCTTGTAGAAGCATTAGAAATGTCATGCTCAGAGCTGGGAGCTCAATGGTAGAACTGCTGTCTAAAATCTGTAAGGT
Organism: Fukomys damarensis; assembly: GCF_012274545.1. Taxonomy (NCBI): domain Eukaryota; kingdom Metazoa; phylum Chordata; class Mammalia; order Rodentia; family Bathyergidae; genus Fukomys; species Fukomys damarensis. The sequence goes on from NW_022900914.1 coordinate 39,699,931, forward strand.
CCCAAAGGCAATTCCCAGCACATACGAAGAAAAGAAAGAGGGAAGGGAAGGAGGGAGAGAAACAGGGTGGGAGGAGTGAGGAAAGACGAAAGGAGGGAGGGGGGAGGGAATGAAAATTGAACTAACATCTTCAGACTTGCATCATGTTGCGCAGCATATTAACTTCTGTAGGTAGGCCTTTCTGGTGCTTTCATTGGCAGTTGGAAAAACTCTAAGACTATTCCAGAAAGAATCACAGTATCTTTCTTACTCCATTAATAATCCTAGGAATCAAGGGAAGACCCTGAAACTTGGATTAAAAATATGTGTGTGTATATGGAGGGAAGGAGAAAATAATAACACCATTGTTTATATTTCTCTAGGCCAAGGATTATTCTAAGTGCTTTACATATTTATTAATTCACTTAATCCTTATAAAACTCTACAAAGTAGTACTGTTGTCCCCATTTTACAAATGAGGAAACAAGTTGGGGAAGAGTAAACAACTTACCCAAGTTCATATTGCTCTTAAAGATCAGACCTGGTTCTGGAATGCACTGCCAGGCAGGGTTTTCTTGCTTGACCCTTTTTATTGAATGGACATTCCCTGAATGGAATCAGGGTTGCCCCAGAAATAGACAGATCCATCCTGGAATCCCCTGTCTCTGGAAGGTATCATGTACCATCTTATAATTCAAATATAATATGAATACCTCCGCAGAGGGGAAAAAACCAACTCCATTTGTGAAATAGGATATGCTGCTCTGAAATCGTTAAGTCTCAGTTGCGAACATGGGAAGAGTAAACAAAATCTCTCCGCGAACCTGTGATGGATGAACTACATGAACAGGATAAGTGTTGTCTATCAGAAATAGTTTCTGTTTGGGTTTTGTTTTTATCATTTTATTTTTACAGTGCTGGGGATTGAACACAAGGCTTTTTGTATGCTAGTACAAGTGCTGTACCACTGAGGTATACCTCCAGCCCCCAGAGACACTTCCCCACACACCCCAGGGCTGGAAATCAAACCCAGGGCTTCATTCATGCTAGGTAAATGCTCTACCACTGAGCTAGATACCTACCCCTCCCAGAGATAGTTTTGTTGTTTTGGTTTTGGTTTTTTCTTGAGACCATCTTACAATACAGTCCAGACTAGGCTTGAACTCATTTATGTACCCTAGAGTGTCCTGGAACTTATGGTCCTCCTGCCTTAGCCTCCTGAATGCTAGATTACAGATTTGTGCCACCATACCTGGGTTCTAGAGACTGTTTTGAAGGGTTTATTTGTTTGTTGTTTGTTTGTGACTGCCCCTCTAAAAGCTTTGTTAAGGGTTGGCCTGATTCTAAAGAGGCTGTTCTATTGAGACTGATTGATTCCCTGTGAATCATCAAGTCAGTGGCTAAGATTGGTGGTTTGAAAGACTGCTCAGATTTGAAGCTTTGTATAGGTGGCTAGCTATACGACCACCGTTATTTCCATCCTATAAGAAAGTTACTGGTTTCAGTGGCCTGATGAGAGAAATATATTAGCTCTTTCTCATGGGATACAGATATTTAAGAACGTACATATGAAGATATTATATTAAGTGAAAGAAATCAGACACAGTTTAATAAATGGTGCTGAAAAAGTGGCTTTCAACATGCCAAGATTGAAACTAGACTCATATCTTTCACTGTGCACTAACCAGAAATCAAAATGGATCAAAGATCTAAATATTAAAACAGAAACACTAAATCTGATGGAAGAGAGAATAGGTAGAACTCTTGAGAATATAAAAGTAAGCAAAGACTTCATGAACAAAACCCAGACCTCAGGGGAAATGCTACAAAGAATCAACAACTGGACCTCGTCTTTTTAAAAAGCTTTGCACAGCAAGAGAAACCACCGGCAGAGGTAAGAGACAAACCACTGCATAGGGAAAAATTTTTACTAGCTATTCGTCAGACAAAGGACTACTATCTAGAATATATAAAGAATTCAAAAATATCAAACCCCCCCCCAAATTTAATGGGCATCTGAAACAAATCGACACTTCTCAGATGAAGAAGTAGAAATATATATGTCAAATAAATATATGAAAAATCACTGGTCATTCAATAAATGCAAATTAAAATAATGCTGAGATTCCATCTCACTCCAGAAATAATAACTGCTATCAAGAAAACAACCAGTAACAAATGCTGGAGGTGCTGTGGGGGAAAAGGATCCCTTCTCCACTGTTGGTGGAATGTAGACTGGTATAACCACTGTGCAAATCAGTGTGACAGTCCTCAAAAAACTAAAACTAAGGGTTCCATTTGACCCAATTTTTCCCCTTAGTATCTTCCTGAAAGAATTAAAAGGATCATATCACAGCAATATATGCACACCCATGTTACAGTGGCACAGTTTGTGATAGCTAAATCTTGGAAACAGCCCAAATGCCCATCAACTGACAAATGTATAAAGATGTGGGGTTTTTATATAATGGAGTACTACTCTACCATAAAGAAGGATGCATTTCAGACATTTATAGCTAAATGGATGGACTTTGAGAACATACTTAAGTGAAAAAAATCAGACACACATGTTTAAATACTACATTGTTCCTCTGGCGTGAGAAACCAAAAGTGGAAATAAGTACTAAAACCTATAATACATAGTGGGAAATGGGAAGAAAATGTTCAGAGGAGAAGGGGAACAAGGGAGGACGGAGAAATGGACAAGGGCAAAAAGAAAACAAGGAAAAGATGGAAACAAAGCTTTTGTACATAGGGAGGGAAAAAGGGAATGGGAAAAAAAGAGGCAGGATGTATCATGTACAGGTGCAAATTCCCTATGGTGAATATTATCATTATGTATGCCTAAAATGTACCAATAAATGTTTCATTATACAAAAAAATTTAAAAGAAACTAGGCACCAAAAAACAAGCCTGAATGATCTTACTGATATGTATACTCCAAAAAGTTTAAATTCACTGAAGTCTAATGGTGGTTACCAGGAGTTGCAACCCAAGTGGGGAAGGAGTGGGGAGTTGATCCAAAGATACAAAATTTTAGTTATATATAAGAAATAAGTTACAGAGACTTCGCATATAATTATTGATTGTAATTAATAAAATGTACTCTTGAAAATTGATGAAAATAGATTTCATATTCTCATCTCATCACAGAAAAGTATGAGGTAATCCATATTTTAATTAACTAGATTAAGATAGACATACCACAATATACATATTCCAAAGCAATGTATTTTTTAATTTCTTAAATTGGAAAATAAATAAGTTTTCACCCAGCCTGGGCAACTTAGCAAGAGTCTATCTCAAAAGAAAAAAATAACAAAAAAAAAACCTTTGGGCTGGGGATTTAGCTCAGTGGTGCTGCCGCCTGCCTTGCCAGAACAAGGTCCCGAGTTCGAGGCAGACGGCAGCACCACTGAGCTAAATCCCTTGATCCCCAATACCAAAAAAAAAAATCTTTTTCTGAAGAAAAGTTAAAAAGGGCTGAGAATGTAGTTCAGTGTGAAGCTCCTGGGTTCAGTTCTAGCTTACAATATAATTTGGATACCAGTTACCCATGGTTTTATTATCTGTCACAATTTATTATCTGTCACAATAAGAGCCTTTTTGAGGGCAGGGAACAAACCTTATTTATCTTTGTATCTGCAGTTCCTAGCTTGGTGCTAATCAAACTATTATTGTCACTCTCGTTACCATCGTCATAGCTTACATTGCATGGATTTTCTAATTTAGTTCCTATAATAGCTGTAAAAAGTAAGTAATATGATTATCTTTACAGAGAAGAAGAAACTGAGGCTTAGAAAGGCTGGGGGTTTAGCTCAATGGAAGTAGGATGGTTGCCTAGCATATGCAAGGCCCCAGGTTTGGTCCTTGGTACCACCAAAATAAAAAAGAAACTAAGGCTCAAAGAGCTTTGGTAATTAGTCTAAGATCAAAGTGCTCAATTTTTAAAAATTAAACAAAGGCCATATTGGGTGCAAATTCAGTATTCATTTTTTGCATCATATTCAAAACAACTGATTAATCAGCCACAGAAACTATAGACAGTATATAATTATACATTATGCTTAGCTTCTACCAGAATTTATAGTTACAGCCACAGGAGTTTCTCAGAATTAATGTAAGTAAACATTCATAATGGTACTCTTTAATTTATAAGATGTCTTTATTTTAAATCTTATTTATGAGTCAGGTGTTTTTCTATAAAATATTCAAATTACAGGTTGGGTTCCAGAGTCACTATCACATGTACCCAGATGACCTAAAAAAAAAGATGGATCTCTTTCTCCCAATGAAAAAATTCCCCCCAGAAATTTTTACTTGGTTGGCTATAAGTTTATGAATATCTTTTGTAATATTTAACTTAGCTGTGCAAACACATGTATTTAAAATCTCATATCTTAAAATACAAATCTTAAAATAGAGATTGTTTTTTCCCACTCTTTGAGAATTTGGGGGAGGTGTTAGGAATTGAACCTAGGACCTCATGTACTGGAAAGCAAAGCAAAACAAAACAAAACAAAATATAAGTAAATATAAAGAATTTCATCAGTTAAAATTATTTTTGCATGATGATTTACATCAGTGCTTTTATTTTTTGCTACCTTAACTTTGTGCTTCATTTATTACCTTTTGAGAAATCTAACACTTTTGGCATAAAAACAAATTAAGAGTCTATTCAGACCCTATTAAGGAATTTGTACAAAAAGATTGATAGTATTAATTTCCGACCCTGTAGAAATAGCTTCTTTGGTGGGAGGGAGTTGTACTAAGGATTGAGCCCAGGGGTACTTTACCGCTCAGCTACAGCCCTATCCTCTATTTTTTATTTTGAGGCAGGATCTCATTAAGTTATTTAAGTGGGACTTGAACCTGAAACTCTTCTGTCTCAGCCTCTCAAAGGGAGGGATTATAGGCATGTGCCACAGTGCCCAGTTTAGCTTCTTTTTATGTATAAATTTATTTCTGAAGAACTTCAGTGAATGTGTCTGTGCCTCCTTCCATAAGAAATACATGTGTAGAAGTCTGGCAGAAGTTTTCTGTAGAGACCCCTGACCTCAAATCTCTCCCCAGTTCTTTTTTACCAAATGGGTAAATACAAAGTATATTTATCCTGAGACGGTGTGTTAGTTTTTATTTTATTTCTATGAAAGGAGAAAGGATTTCCTCCAAAGTTTATATTCTTAACATTATAACATATTTATCATACTAAGCAAATGGTTTTAAGGCAATTGTTGCTTAAGTATCAAAATTATGAGCTTCTTTTATGTTGATTGGTGACTAAGGATATTCTGTGAGCAGAAACATTTGTTTACATATTAAAATTTATTTTCATAATATAGTTCTATTTCCCAAGTTTCAAAATTTTCTAATGCTGAGATGCTAGTGTCTTGTAATAATAGTGGTTTTAGAGTTAATGCTTTCCTGACCCATTAAACATGTTTCTTTGATACCAGTTATTTGAACACTTTCACGTATCCCTCTACTATAATATGCATTTTAAAAATCATAGTGTTCTGTAATCACCATCAGAATGATTTGTAAGAGCAGCATTTTTGTTTTTATGTTTGATTTCATTTTGCTATGTGGTATCCTTGAAGGACATTATACTTATCAGTAGTAGTTAGCTATTCCCCGTTATGGAACTATACCAAGATTTCCACAATCTTCATTGTTTTCATAGTGGAAAAATATTTAATTTGTATGCACATATAACGACAGCTAACATTTATGCATTTTTTACTCCTTCCTAATGAATTCAGCTATTTGGCTAAAATTTGTAATTGTTCTTTATTTTGCATTTAAATAAGTCACTGTGTAAAATATGTTTCTAAATAGATGATTTTATAGTGAAAGATTAATTAGGAAAAGCTAAGTTAAAAAGCAGTTTGTTTTTGTTCAGTGGTTGGGATTGAACCCATGGCCTTGTTCATTATAGGCAAGCTCAATACAACAGAGCTACATCCTCAGCAGATGACAGTTTTAAGATATAATTTGGGGCTAGGATTTTATCTCATTGGCAGAGTGCTTGCTCAGCACACATAAAGCTTAGGATTTAATCCCTAACATCACAAAAAACAAAATACAATTAGCAATTTTGGGTTTTTGACATCACTTTTATTCATTGAAAATACTACTTCTGAAAATAAAATGAAAACTACATGCAGATTCCTAGATGATTGAATTTCTGAAAGAAATCATATCTAAGGGCCGGGGATTTAGCTCAGTGGTTCTGCTGCCTGCCTCGCAAGCACAAGGACTGGAGTTCGATCCCTGGTACCAAAAAGAAATCATATCTAAGGTTTTTTTGGAGGAGATAGAATATAAAAGTGATGGCTTTAATCAGCTTACATTTATTAAGTATATAACATCTATGCTGTACATTATATACTACTTTCTATTAAGGGGTTTCTCAACTGTAGAGGAAGAATGATTTAAAGTCATATTTACAAATAATTATTTTTCTTGCTTTATTATGCTTGAATATTTAATAATTTTTACAACACTCCAGTTAAAATAATTGATTAAAAGCAAAAACTGACATTAAGAGATTGATATCAGAAAAGATATTACATTCCTTGGAGGCAAAATGAAAAACAGAAGTCTAAGGAAACAAAGTTTAAAATAT
>NW_022900914.1:39706980-39723281 GCF_012274545.1 Fukomys damarensis
CACACATACCTGTGTGTATGTATATAAGTACATATAGGTTGTATTAGTGTTAACATAACAGGCAGTTTTAAGCATACAGTGCTATTTTTAAATACAGTGTAACATCCTAGCTATGCTTTCTCATTGTGCCTATACATTTAACTGTAGTATTTAGTCATATTTTATTTCAAAATGGCCTCTAAGAGTGTATGTCTTGAGTTTTTCAGGTAATGAAACAAAGAAATTTAAATTTAGAAAAGTATCAGTATTAACTCTAAGATGACAAAAATATGGTCGTAATTACACATTAAAGATAATTTTGAAAGAAGTAGTTAACCAGGTGAGGTTAAACAAGATTAAATGATTTATGGCCATATTATAATATAATGACAGTCTTCATTTTAAGCTACAATGTAAAGTGCTTTATTCTGAGATTAGGTATTGTGGCAGAAGCTAAAACTGCCTTTTTTATAACAGTGCCAGAATACAACCTCTTTTTCTTTTTGCACTAACAAGACTGCTTTACCACCACAGCCCACTCTAAGTAATTAAATCAATCCTTTGTACTTACCGTATTCTCCTCTAGTGACGGTACTAGATCTGATTATATGCTTCATGCATATTCAAAGTACCGCACTGACAGCTCTTTAATGAGCTCTTACTTAATCAGTATGAACAATGTTCATCTTGTTCTTTTTTTCCTCATGCATTAGAGCTAGGAACAGTTGGGAAAAATGAAACATCCAGCATTCATTTGAAAAATATATTGTACTTTGAAAAGTGTCTAAGCTGAGGAAGTTGCATTCTGCCCTTTAAAAGTCTGATGGACAAATTGGATTACTAGTATTGGATTAAATAACAAATGGTTAGGAGAGAAATGAGAAAAGCTCACTGTGATCACAGGCTTTAATATTTTTGTTACTTATAAAGCTAAAGAGGCCTTTAACCAGTTATTAAAGTCAGGATTAATTTGTAATGGTTCAACTTACTGGCTTTTAAAAGCTTTTTAAATTTTAAAAAATGTAAAGCCCTAAAAACAAAAGTATAGTGCTGTGTTATAAGAAACTTTAATTTTTTTATTACTAGGCTACGTATAGATTTCCATCATTGTGTACTACCTCAGATAAGGATTTAATGATAATGATTTCTGTTTTTTTCAATTAATTTAAATAATCTCTGTAGTGATGTGTAATGTGTCTTTAAATATTTATTTTTAGGATTATATCCATTTGAAACATGAGTCTCTTTTATTATTAGTCATTTCCTAACAATTAGGGGAGGAATTTTTGCTTCTTACCTAGAAATCATAGGCATGAGTTAAACTGAAAATAACACAGTACACATCAATATTGTTATACTCAAGGAAGCAGTGTTCCATTGAAGAAAATGATGCTAATTTAAGAGTAGACTGGTTGCTTCTAGTATTGCCTGAAAGTGTCAATTATAGGTTAAGTTAAACTCAAAACAAAGTTTTAATATGTTTATATTTTTAGAAGCCGCTTAGGTTATGAACACAAGAATTAGGCCTTTAATCACATAATAAAATAACATAAAATCTACACCTATTAATATTGCACACATGTGTCATTTCACTGATCAAAAAAGCTTTCACCAGGGTACAATTGGCCTTTTTCCAAATTGCAAGCTTTTTCTCAGCTTTTTCTTTTTACTCTTTCTTCTTTTGTTGCTACCCAGGGATTTGTGCCTATCGCAGCCTGTATCACATGACCAGTGTCAAGACATCACATGGTCCAAAGTGAATACAAAACCAGCTACCCTAAAGGAGAGATTAAAAATACTGTAAAACAATAAAGACTTTTGTTCTGACTCTAAAAGAATCTATCCTGAGTAGGCTTCATACGATTCAGTTTTAACAACATTTAAAGACGGCGCATATCCTCACTGTTCTCCCTAACAATAAATAACAAATATCTGTTTATAAGGATACTTTGAAATCCATGTTTAATTGTTTACACACAGATCAGCTTTTCATATTGTATTTTATACATTTCTTTGAATTTGTATTAATGTGGGAATTAATTATGGTATTACTGTAGTTTATGCAAGCATTACAAAGAATGAAGTAGATATATTTGGATAGCATGACAAATCATAAGCCAATATATATGATATCATTGATGTTAAAGAAACTTGTATGTGTGTATATAAAAAATTATATATGTGTTCCATATACATATCTCTCTGAGTTTGGAAGACAGTATGCTAAACCATCTACTTCTGGAAAAGGGTAAAATTGTTGAAAAGGGGATATGATTTTTAGATAAGTTTTGTCCATAGTATTTAAAACTTAAAATGAACTATCTCACTTAAAAATAAAGTAAAACTTAGAGGATAATAATGTTAATTGGGATATTTAATTTTTTATTAGATATTTAAGTTGACCCTATAAATGCTATAAAGGCATTAGACTGGCAATATTAAACAGTGGCTTAGCAAGCAATAAACCAATCATGGGTGAAATTCAAGGGGGAAAAGTCAAGGATTTGTCAATTTTACCAGCTATAATGTGATGGAAAGGAAAAGAAAAATGTGGGGAAAATTAATATTTTTCTTAACTATAATGTGGCCTACATCTGCATATACTAGCCTGTATTATAATCCTTAATATACTAGCCTTTGTGGATGAGGTGCTAAGTGATACAAATGATGGGAAGAGTATGAGGAGTAGTGAATGTTTCCTGCATGCAGTCAGTAACTTTACAATCCAAAATGCTAGACTTTCTCTTTAATCAAATATTTTTTGAACATTATTTTCATTGTAATGTTTTTTTATTCAGAGTGCTGTAGGTATTTTTTGTAGTCCAGACATTTCCAATACGTTTAATAATTTGTAAGTGGTTTATCCCATGAGGGATGATGCGTTCCAGAAAAATATATAACCATATGTATATATCTAGTTTACTTTTGGGGAGGAGAACAACCACAAAAATGTAAATTGTTATGAGTGAAAGCTTTTATAAAACCTCTGGACTTCTCTGATCTTTCTGCTAGTTTCATGATTCTCATAATGATTTTTTTTTTTTTGAAAAATTGTAACCCTGTGTCTGTCAGCACTGTAAGTTCCTCATTGAAACATAATAGCAAAACAGCCTCTGGGGAGGATTTAAAAGGTGGAGCGTTTTGTTTATGGTACTTAGTGTTAATATGATCTATAGGTATGTTTGAGGGACGAAGATATGTATGCTGAATAATTTCAGCTTTAGAAGATTGGCTTATGAGTTCTTAAATACTTATTTCTTTTTCAAGTCTTTGGATTTTAATCTTAGACGATTATAAATAGTCACATAGTATTGTTATAAGCAGTTCAATATATAGTACTGGAGTAACTAAAACATTTTTATGTTAAAATGACTTGTGCTAAACTATTATTTTGTTTGTGATATGTCTTATAATATGTATCTCTTCCTGAACCATAGGAAGGAACACCGATGAAGAAGAGGCTATGATGCAAGAATGGTTTATGTTAGTTAATAAGAAAAATGCCTTAATAAGAAGAATGAACCAACTCTCTCTTCTGTAAGTACTTAGGACTGTGCTTCTTTTTCTTACAACATTGATAAATCTTTGGCTTTTTATTATTGCTTTCTTATAAAAATTTTCATCTGAACAGTAAGAGTTTGTAAAATAGACACTGAAAAAAGTGCTATGATACAAAAGATCAAGGAATATAAACAATTTTGTGTTTAAGAAATAAATTAATGATGCAGAAAAGGAAGTTTAATTTATATTAAGTGTTAACAGAGAACACTTTGGAAAAATAAAATACATTGAAAATCAAATTCTAAGTTAAAAAATAACTTTATAAAGATAAAAATGCATTTATTATGTACTGATAATGTTAATCCAAAAATTTGGGCTAAGAAATTAATTATTTATTTAAACACAAATGACCTTATTTTATTATAAGAACTCAAGTAGAGACTGTACCAAATGTAAACATTATTAGTTTTTAGCCTTTAGTTCACTATAAGGCTTAAAGCTTGTTCTTTTCTGCTCACTAACAGTTTTCTTGTAGTATGCCACCTAGTGTGGGAATGAGCAGATTTACATGTTTTATTTTGGTGAAAAACTCTAATTTTACAATTTTTGCCATGTGTGAACTTGGTAATAGTTATAATAAAGCATGGAATTTAATTAATTGAGAATCTTTGTTTCTATAGTAAATTCATACCTGTAATACTTTCAGGTTTGTTGTATTCTTTTCACATCAAGTTTAAAGTAAGAGAGTTTATTATGAAGTATGAAAAACATTTTAGAAAATAGCCTTATACCTGGTGCTTAACATATGAATCATTAAAGAATGGGACTGTTTATCCTTAGATTAAAATATACCTCTGTGCCAGTCAGAATTAAAGGAAAAAAGTATTAGCACTAGTAAATATTCAGCTGAGGAATGTTTTAGGTTTGTATATCATTTGTTTACAGTGGCTTAAAGTTAAAGAGAAAAGTCAGTTATGAGTGGTAAAATCATTGTAACCTAAAGGTTCTTGCAAGTGTTTAATGATTTAGTAATTAGCATATTGATGAACTTTTGCAACTTGCCTAGGGAAAAAGAACATGATTTAGAAAGACGGTATGAGCTGCTGAACCGGGAATTGCGGGCAATGCTAGCCATTGAAGGTAAGAAATGCTGTAGTGGGGCGAGGTATGTAGGTGTCACTTGTCAAAGAGATTTAAAGAGTGTAATACACATCTGGTTTTACAAGGTCTGGTCTACTGGGAACATACAGGAATTGTAAATCAATGCCTTGGAGGCAGAAACGTACCCATAAAAATCAAAGGACTCTAATTCTGATAATCATCACGTTTGCTATTAAATACAAAATTGTTATTGTTCTAACTTTTGATTTGGTAAGCCTAAATTTTCTTAAAATATAAGGAGTTGAGTTGATTAGTTTTACACTTTACTTACATGCACTTTAAAGTTATTTACATTGGAAAGGTTTAACAAAGACATCATTTTGATTTTCACCATTAAATTCTAAATTTGGCCATAATATTTGATGTTAACAATGAAATATGGCACTGCCCAGTCTACTCTAGTTTGTAGTATTCCAATTGCTATTAAGTAAATAGGCAAAGATTGGTAAAGATATAAATGGAACACTTTCACATTTTTAATAAAACTTTTAAATAAATTATTTAGTAATTTTATGATGTATAATATCAGTAAACATTAGCTAGCTTAATTAACTATATAGCATTTACTATATATGTTTTTTTTTAATTCCCAGGTGTTTTATAATGCTTTTACATCTCTCAGTTGAAAATGTCTTATAGTGCAAAGATTTCTGCTTAAAAGCTAATCCTTTGGGCTCTATAAAATGGATCTTTTGTCTAATCAATGCAAATTGATTTTGCTATTCTGTATTGACCTCTTAACCCATTGACTGTCCATGGTAATTTTGTTCTTCACCTGATAAGGTACTTGATCCATAATAAGTCAATTCTAATTAGTTCAGAAACAGGAAATTTAAGTTTCCAAGGGAAAGCCAAGTGAAGTCTTATATCCTTAAAATATTTTAATATAATATTGTTGTAAACTATGTGCACTATTTTTCTATATCCTATCTTGTAAGTATAGAAGTTTCAAGTACTTATCATTTGATAAATATCACTGACAACATTTGTCTAAACCTCATTTAGAAACTACTTTAAAAGATTTCAATTAGCTAATTTCCTTCAAATGGCTATCCAAAAGTATCAAATCATGCCATTGATAATGAGTACAAAATATGGTAAAGTTATTTAAGCTGTATGAAATTACTGAAATAAAATGCACAAGTATATTGAACAGTATTTTTCTTCTATGAATTTTGTAGTGAGTTTACTCTAAAAGAGACTGGCAAGCTAAATAGTTGAAAAATAGATGAAACAAATACTATTTATATAGGATATGTGTATATGTAATACACAATGTATGTATATGTAGTATGCATAATATAAAACTCATTGTATAGTATATTCTTTATAGATTCATTATACGTTACACTCAGTATAAAGTAGTCTTTAAATATTTTTTACCTATCCTCTCCTGTACGAAAAGATAAATTGTCCCTAAAATACAATTTGTTACAGTTGACTTTTAGGGGCAGATGACCTAGCTCCAAAACCAGCATTATTCCCAATCTTTAAAAAGCGGCTTTACACATGTAAGATTTCAGTTACATTTGCAAATCTATCCTTATATATAAACTTACAATATTACCTTCTTGTGCGTAAAGATGAGTGGTAAACAATCATATTTTTGAAGAAGAGGGAGAAATATTTTTTATTTTAAAAATACTTTTAGTGCAATTCTTAGTCCTTTGATCAAAAGATTATTTAAAAAATTATATTGTCCATATGTGCCTATACCTCCAATCTCTCTAGCCATTTTCCATTGCTAGTTGAGGGGAAAAAGAGACTTGAGGAAAAGAAGCAGCCTGTTGATTTACAAATAAAGGCATTTTTCTTAGAGAAAGGCCTGTCCCACTAGCCTGGTTAGGACACAGGACATAGACAAAGCTGTCCTGGAGAAGATAGTATCCTCTGAGCCAACCCTTAAAATGGGCATACATGAAGTTCAGTAGCCTCTTGGAGTGTTAAAACACCACAGAAAAATATATGAATAGGCAACACTAGTTGGTTTTGTTTTACTTTCCTTTGTTTTAAAGCTCATTCCTTTTTCTTCTTTCCCTGTGTCTTCTGCTTAACAGTCTTTAGATAGTTTTAGTAATAAATAAATCTTTTCATGTAAATCTGCTGAAACCATTCACCAGGAGAAAAAGATAGAATATTAATAGCCACAGATACTGAAAGAAATATTAACAGCATGATTTGAGAGCAATAATAACTATAATAATCAATACATCTTAGGAGAAACCATAATCACTTTGGCCTGTTTTTTATCCCCTTTTTCTTCCTGAGGTGTTTTCATAGCAGGAGTTTCATTCTACTAAAACTAAATTGTAGGATCCCTCAAGCTGGCAAACATCATTTAGATACTTTTCCTCTATTTTTTTTTCCAGATTATTTAATGCCCCCTCAAGAAAAATAAATTCATTTCTGCACACATTGGGGTGGGCTTTTAGAAGTGGTATGTTCATTTTCTGCACAAGAAATGGATCTTCTCTGGGATTTTGTACATCTTGATTTATTCTTGGCTTAGAGTTTGAAGTGGGTACTCTTCTAAAGGGATTTATGCATAGGTTCACTATTTTTGTAGTTATGGTTTATACGATAAGCTTTTTATATTTAAAATCAATATGTAATCCTGTGGAGGAGCTTATCCCCTAAAACCCCATTTGTAAATCTATTTTAGCTTTGTTACACAGCACAGCCACAGTCTTCCATAGATTGATTAGGTACAGCGGTAGAATCCTATCAAATGGCCTGTTCTGATGATGATGCAAACTCTTTCAGGATTGCTAGTTGACTGGAACTAAAGATAAGACTTGACTGCAATCCCCCAATGTGCTCTTTACAAAACTAGTGTTAATTTTCATCAAAGTGCCAGGGTTATTTATAGTGGCAAGGTTGAAGGTTTACTATAAGAACTTTAGGCCCTTTCTATTTAAGTGTTTATAGGTATTTCTCTTGCCTTTTTTCAAGGTAATTATCAACTTCAGCAACTACACTGAATCAGGGAATGAATAATTGGCCCTGTATATGAAAAAGAAGTTTTTTTAAAATTAACAAGAAAGCTCTGTGCAGATGGACATAAACAGAATCTCTTTATTTCAACACTTTGGCTTAAATGCAGCATCAAAACTTAATCCTATTTGTTGTGAGAGAGGATATGGCTTTTGTAGCAAAAGTACACTGGAATCTTAAAATTAATCAGAATCTACATTGTAGTCTGTCCAAACCAAAAGTCAGTGAAGCTAGCTGCTATAACTGGTGTTATTGGTGAGTGATCCTTTCTTTAAATGCATAACAGGTAAACCATATATTTACATGCATATTTTAAAATAGGACATGTCTAAGTGATACTATTCAAATAAATTTTTAAAATTTAGACTTGATCATACAAATGTAAATCTTTATCAATTTTAAATGTAATATTAAATTTTTAAATGATCAAAATAATTTATTTAATTAGCCTTCAAATACACATAATATGAATATATATATATGAGTATATGATTACATATATCATAATTTATACCCACTATGAGAAGGCAAATACAAGGTAAGTGTATATTTTGTTAATGTAAAAATCTATTCACTACACACAGGTATTTGCTTTCTGACTCATTTTATAACATACTAATGTAGTAGTGATAGACTTCATATAAAAACTTGTATAAATTTATGCTAGAATATTTTAAGTTCTGTTAAACTTGATTCTTAAAATAATGAAAATTTCCTAATTGTTGTTAATTGTGGAATGTTTTTATTCCAACAGGAAATATTATTAGTGATCTAGGAAAAAAATTAAGGTTTTAAAAAGTATTCAACTCTTCAGAGGTTTAAAACATTTCTTTAATCCATATTATTAAAGTCCTAATAATTTCAAAGTTAAAAAAAAATCCTGGTATTTTAAATTACTGATTAAAGCCTTAAAAGGGACTACTCAAGTTCAGATACAAGCTAATTTAATTATTAAAATTATTTGCCTGTTGTTAAATTTTATTTTTGATTTGTTTAATTTTTTTATTTTTAGCTTAATTACATTTTTGTCTGTGGTAGAGAAATTTTATATTCCAGTTGTAAAGCTTTTATCAAAAGGCTAAAGAGTTATAAATGTAAGCCTTTAAACAGAATAGTTTACTAAGGTTAGAAACTGAATAGTTTATTCATCAAAACTGGTAATTCAATAATTATATGATGTAGTCACACATTCTTTATAAATTTAGTAGATATTTTCTGAGTTAATATTTCTAGAACTACAATTATCTGAAATTAGTCTAAATGACCTAAAAGTTCTTTCCAACCTGAAAAGTATCAATTTACCTGCTGTATAGAATAAGACTGGTTTAAGAACAAGAACCAGATTAGAAACATTTCTAACATTTCTGTCATTAGTTGCATTTAAATCCAAAGAGTAAAACTGATAGATATGGCTTTTCTTCAGTTTTGCTTATTATTGAAATTTTTATATTTTTAAAAAACTTTCCATAATGCTTCTTTATTCTTCTCCGTGCTATAGAATACTCCGCTTTTTAAGTAAGACTGTAATAGTGATTAGTTATTTAATGTATTTATTTTTGAGATGTTTTGTATTGAATGTGGATAATTAACATATGACATGTTTCATATATGTATTTATATGTGTGAGCTTATAATGAAAGGAGTAGTGATAAAAATTGAATGAACTCTTCTAGATTTTTACAGCTATTCTAACCTTTATTGCATGATGATGCATCTAATTTTTAATTTGTAAATATAAGAAAGAATTCCCTCTAGCACCATTTGCTTTCATAAAGCTGCTAAGCAGTTTGCTGTCTTGAATAAATTTTGCTTTGGAGGGGGTTGGGGGGGATTTGAACCAGCACATTCTTGTGTGGTTTGTGAAGATTCACATGGTAACCAGCGGTGTGCATTGTTAGGTTTATCTGAATAAGCACCAGCCATGTGAGTTTTAACATGATTGCCCAGGGCAATGGAGAGAGAAGAGAGAAACCCAAAAGGATTGCACTCCTCTCTGTTTTTTGGAAAGTGCATTTGTTGGGGGGAGGGGACTGCAAGAGTCAGTGACCAGGCGTTCTCTTTCTTTTTCTTTTTCTTTTTTCTTTTTTCTTTTTTCTTTTTCTTTTTTTAAGCTGGTGTCCTGTTTCCCTCTAGGTCCTCATTTGTTCTGCTATCTGCCTCATCATCTACTTCTTCTTTTCATTGTTTACCTTCCTAATGAGGGAGGTGGGGTAGACTGGGGGTTGATTGACAGCTACAAGCCCTTACAGTCTGGCCAGAGAGCAGTTGGCTTTGGTTTCAAAAGTGTTTTAAATGTTCGATTTGGTCCGGTTTTTATTAAATGAAACTGCTGCTCATCTTAAGGAAATTATTAGGCTAGCAAAGATTAGGAAATATATTAGTGGGGCCTAAAACCTTCATAAAACAGCACCTACCTATGAAAAAAGCACTGCCCATTGGATTTTCCAACCTCTAACATGAGGTTTCAAAAAGAAATATGTATTTTTTTCTTTTGCAAAAGTGCTTTAATTTAAAACCAACCAGCAAACGTCTCCAAAAGAAAACTGGCTGTGATGTGATCGAGAGCTGCAGTGTAATATTGCAGAGCAAATTTATTTTTTACTTCAAAGAAAAATGCTAATTAGCCGATTCACTACTTTTAAAGTTATTGTGAAGCATATGGCGCCCAGTGTGAGATACATCCAACTGCTAAAATAGAGTGGAGAGGAAATTAGTGAAGAATGGGCTGTTTGGGGTGAGAGTGGGGGTGGGGGAGGAGGGTAGGTTCTCTGGCAGATTCTCTAGCCCTTTCAAAATGATTTTATCGCCATCTCTGTTTCCCGCCTCCTCATTTACCCACACCCCCTTCCCAACCGTTGGGCCAACCTCTTTGGGCCTCCAGGTCCCCTCCCCCACTTTGTTGGATTCAGGTGTGTGCTGGCCATCAGCTCACACACCTGGTCTCTAGCAGGTTCCAGCCCTGCAGCACCCTTCTCCATCTGCAGGAAATATTTACAAAGTAGACTTCTGGGGTAAAGCCTTCATCATGACGGCCAAATGCCCCAGAAAATACTAACTACTGGATCCATTAACATGGTTTGCTGAGAGATGTAAGAAAACTGAAAAAGGCGGGAAGGAGAGGGGGCGGGGGCGAAACATACCGAGTCCCTGCCGTGGGTAACTAGCCTCCTGTGTTCTGCAGACTGGCAGAAGACTGAGGCCCAGAAGCGACGTGAGCAGCTCCTGCTGGATGAGCTGGTGGCCCTGGTAAACAAACGTGACGCGCTCGTCAGGGACCTGGATGCACAGGAGAAGCAGTGAGTGGGTCATGGGGTTAGGGTCCAGGTGTGGCCACAAAGCCAAGAAGTTTGTGAGAAGTTCAATCCTCGGGTCTCCTGGGAGCCAGGGCAGCCTGCAGCTGATCTGGTGCTCTGCATTCCTGCTGAGGACCCAAATGTGGGGCAAGCCTGCTCTGCCCTCTAGGAAGAAAATAATTTTGTTTCCTGTTTGACATCCAGGGCTGAGGAAGAAGATGAGCATTTGGAGCGAACTCTGGAGCAAAACAAAGGCAAGATGGCCAAGAAAGAGGAGAAATGTGTTCTTCAGTAGCATCAGACTGCAATCTCTCCCAGCATTTTAGTCTTGAGGCCCCAGACTAGAAACAGACTCTTTGATTTAAAACTTCTAACATTTACTCGGCTGAATTGTACTTCTGTACCACCACTACCACTTTTCCTCCCTCTTTTCCAGATAATATACAGAACTCCAAAGTAGCTTTAAGGATTTTTTGAGTTATATCATTTTTCGAAATCGTGTGAAATAGACTTGCACAGATACCTTGTGAGTGATTGGTATTGGAGGTTTTCAAGAAACTGTTTTAAAAAATCACTTCCTACATTTTCCCTCAGACAGAAAGAAAATTTCAAACATTTTGTTGTTGTTGTTGTTATTGTTGTTATTCATAGCATAATGACTGTGGGAGGGGGGCAACGAAGGGATAAGAAAAATGATATGAATGATTTTTTTTTCCAGTCCTGCCATATGTAATAATCTGTTACCTAAATCATAGTTAGATCATATTCAATCTACTTATTAAACTGTGTACTATTTACCAGCGGGGTTTTCTGCAGTTGTTTTGCAATTCATTGTAAGGATAATAGGCTTTCTGCTTTCCTTAGAGGTTAGCCCTTTAAGGTAGTCTGAGACAACAGGTCCTGTGGTTTGAAGGTGAGCTGAGGGGATGAGACTAATTGACCTGCGGCAGTTTACAAAGACAGTTTTACCACCTGAGTATGCACCATCTTTTTCTCTGGATAATTATTTATTACATCTTGCTAGATCCCTATATTTTGATAGGTCTCAACATTGGCTCAAGAATGCTGTTAATATTTATTCTGTATTGATAAAAGTGTGTCTTGCCACTATGAGTAAATACCCCGATTAATATTTTCTTCTCTAGCATAGCACTGTCATTTTTTTGTGTGAAAATGGTTATCTGTTTATTTATTACAATACTGAGTCATATATAAATTTTCAATAAAAGCAGAAACTTTCTTACCTTAAACACTGTTGCTGTTTTTCTTGAAATGAAAAGTTGAGTAGAAGTTTGTGCATCCATAAGACTTTTCATGTGAAAATGATCTGGAAGGAAGGATACTGGACTGCATGTGGAACTGAATAAGTTTACAGGATCCCAGAGGAGCCCTGCTGACACACATATGCAAATTGAAAAGTAATTAGTTATATTCTTAAAGATTGTAAACTATTATCTCTTTTGGAAAGGGTCATCTCTTAAAGATTTGAGCAAATGTGTGATTCCACACCACTGGGAAAAAATATTCTTAGGAATTTTTCACATTACTACTTTAAATTGTCACAGTTTTGCTGTTCACGATTTTCCTGTGGAGAACTGTGTCTTCTGATAACCACTAAGTCTGCGGGTATTGAAGTGAAAGGAAGGGGTTGTTTGGGAAAGGTGAGTTGGGGGAGGAGTGTGTGCAGGTATGTGAGATGAGGAAAAGGGGAATTTTAACAAGAATTTCTAGGCCCCAGATAAAACTGGCTGTTCTACAGTAGTTTCCATCACTCCTCTACTGGGGTATCCAAACAAAGAAAGCTCGTTCAACAAGTCCGGAAACTTGGAGAAAACACTAGCTTTTACACTTAAGCCTAGATATAGCTCTCTCTCCCCCCACCCCCCGTTCGAAATGTTTGCTGCCACTTCCAATTGTCACTCTTTAAAAGTGACAAAATTTTGCCACGGTAGAATATCTTCATGACAAGAAAAAATTAAGTTCCTGAAAACTTACTGCAACTAAATGAAATCGACTTTTTGCCCTCTTTATTCGAGCAGGAGAACAACTAGCTGCTGCTCTCCGGGGAAAACTCAGAACCCGCTTTAACCCCTGGGAAACTGGCTGATGGCTGCCTTAAGCAGTCTAGGGTTTGAACGAACCGCAGCCCCCACTCCCTCTATAAACTGGATTCAAGGAACCTTCTGAGGGGCCTCGAGGAAAGGCGACTTTCTTTGCCCCCCCCCCCAGTAGCTCGCGATCTGCCAAGTGACAAACCTTTTAATTTAAAGTCCCAGATTTGCTAGGTTGGTTGGGGGGCCGCTGTACGGCCCCTCACCTTGCCCCTCCTGCTTCAACTTCCAGACTCGCAGGGTTTTGAAATATTTGGGCTACTCCGCGGCGCCTGAACGCCCCTCAGCGGCGGTGGAGTGCGGGTCCCCGGGACTGCCACTTTAGGCCCGCGGCAAGCGAGCCGCGATTCTGCTTCACTGCGAGGTACCCAGGGGCTGGTTCCCCAGAGCGCGGAGAGCCCAGCGCGCCGAGGGACTGGGCGCTTGAAATCCTGGTCTGTGGGATCAAAGACTCTAGGTCTGGGGGTTCGCCAAGGTGCGGGAGCATTGGCGGTGGACGGACCAGTGAAGAACTTTCGTCCCTGATTAAAAACTTCGGGCTCTGAATTTAAATCTATGCCCCTGTCTCCGGTGTTCTCCGGGATTCCAGCCTCGCCTCGAGGTCACCTGGATGCTGGGTCCAGGTCCCAAAGAGTCCCAGGTCCTTTGCCCCGTCCTGGTCTGTGAGCCTTAAGCTTGGAGGCTTCCCCTCGTCCAGCGCGGTGTTCACTTTCCACTCCCTACGCCGCTGCGGTTTGCTGGAGCGGTCGCAGCTTCTGGCCCACAGTTGCCCACCTGGGTTTTTGCCTAGTGAAGGCCGCCTCAATCCTCTGCTCCGCTTTCAAGAAACTTTCATCTCAGTCTCTCGCCTTCTGGATTCACCTCCCTCTCCCCTTAGGTGTCTTTCTTGCCTTAATCCTGGGGTTTAGGAGCTGAGCGTGAAGAAAATTCGCCCAAAATTTGGGATTAGATAAATACCCGGGGCGGGGGGTGGGGGAATCCGTACTACTGGATACCTCCCGACTTCCCCGAGAGTGGAGGCAGCATCTGGAGCCAAGAGCGCCGGACTCCTGCGCGGCGGGCCTTGGGGACCGCGCCGGGCACATTCCAGCGCTCGCGGAGCCCCACTTCGTCTTGCAGGACCCAGGCTGGGTTCTGTGGCTACTAGAAAAACAACCCGCGGAGGCCGGAGTACGAAAGATTACGGGATCCGGCCGGGACAACGGCCCTGGCTCCGGAGGGCCAATCCCGGCTCCCAGCGCGCAGGCCGGGGTTTCTGGCAGTGCCAAATTAAGGACGCGCAGACCGCGCCACCCGGCGCCCCGGGACGTCTGAATACTCTTTCCCGAAACTAGCGCTCCCCAGCTCGCGCCTTTTCCCGGAAAAGGGGACGGAAGGGGATTTCGTTTCCTTCTTTAAACCTCAGCACGATCTCCGTGGCTCCAAGCCACGGGCCGCTGACTACTGGCCTTGTGGGCTACTCCAGGCGGGGGCCTTCGCGAGCCTAAGGTGTGTCCCAGCCTGGGCCAGCGCTGTGCGCTGCGCTGTTTACTTCCCCTCTTAATCGTTTGTGATCTCTCTCTCTCTCTCTCTCTCTCTCTCTCTCTCTCTCTCTCTCTCTCTCTCTCCCCACTCTCTTTTCCTCTCGTTCTTTTATTCTGCTTTCTCTTTCTCTCTCGATTGTGAATGGGCCGCGGTGTCTTTGTTCTAGAGAGAAGCGCCCGTGTCGCTGACTTTTGTGAACCAGAGAAGGATCTTGTAAAACCTCCTTTTCTCCTTCGTAGTCCCCCACTCCCACCCCTCCTTCCCTGCCCCTTTGATTAGATGTTCCCTTGTCGTCCAAAAAAAAAAAATGTAATTTCGTTGGTCTGGCGGCCACTTTCTTTGAACATTAGCTCGCTTTCAGCTCCAACTTCAATTAGAAGGAGTTGATTTTGAGAGATCAACAAAAGAACCGACCAAAGCCTTATTAAAGGTCCTAAGAAGATCTCCCGGGTCCTTTGAGAAGCAGTTAAGGAAACAGTGTGGCCTCCATCATATTCTGTTACCGTATTTTATTCGGACTCCAAAAGAAAGTGTCGCTTGGGGGAAGGGGAAGCACTTTGATGAGTGGCGGCTGCGGCCCCCTTTCACTCAGCGGGCTCCCCTTCCTTCTGCTCCTCACCCAGCGCCCGGTCACTTTGCTGTGCCCGACGCGGCCGGGCAACGCGAGCGCTCCACAAGGAGGTGCGCCCGGCGGCTCTTCGACTCGCCTTCACTCCTGTTCAAACTTTTCGCTCCTCCCGGTGGGGATAGGAGTGGGGGTAGATTAAGAGGAAGGGGTAGAAATTCCTCGAAAGGGAACAAAACCGTGTCTAATATTCATGAAGAGGTGCCATATAAAAGAATTGCCTTGCTCAGGGTTGGGCCGAAAACACTTTTCTTACGCTTTGAAAAGTCCGCACAGGTAAACGTACTTGGCAAGTTTGTTCGACTGAGAAATGGGCTTCGCCAATAGGAACAATCCGGGGAAATCGCCTCGAGGAGGCTCCTTCCTCAGCAGGTGGGAAAGAAATTGAGGGATATGGGTCTGTAACCACATTTTCCACCAGACTGATCCGGGTAGGTGGGGACGTGGAAGGAGAGACAGAAGAGTGTGAAAAAGAGTTTCCTATCAAGATCGCACGACTGCGAAGTAGGGTGTATGTGTGAGAGAAAGGTACGCTGGGGTCCGAAGGTTCAGAAGAAAAGTTTAAGACTTGCAGTCACCCTTGGAGGGGACTCGGAGCCCCTGGAGACGCCGAGCGGGTAAGTGGCGGCGCCTTTCCTGCGGGTGATTTTCCCGGGCGCGGGAGTCCCGGGCGCCGAGGAGGGATCAGCTCCCGCGCTCCGCACCTTAGCCTGCACTGGCACGAGCCGCCCGCGGCGTCGGTCTGCAGGTAGGGTGCAGAGCAAAGAAACGCAGGGGCCCAAGGCGCCGCGAGAGGGGCCGGATCTCCTCCAGCCCTCTGCCCCCAAGTCCTCGCGCCCACATTCTGGCCGGGGAGCCGGTGGCGCGCGGAAGAGAGAAGGAACTGGTTATCCAGGACTTCGCCTCTTCTTTGCCACTCCCTCGGAAGCGCCGAGAAGGCGACAGAAGGGCGGAGGCCCCCAGACAGGCCTCGGGACCCACGGCCCTCTCCACAGCTGGGACTCAGGCGCTCTGTTCGCCCTCCTCGTCTCGCCCAGCTCTGCGCGGAATTTGCCAGCGGAGCCCCAGAGTTAGCGCGCGACCCGGACGGGGTGGGCGGGCGCTGAGGGCGGG
>NW_022900914.1:39723292-39728085 GCF_012274545.1 Fukomys damarensis
CCATTGCCCAGCTCGCTGTCACTCAGCTCGTTTGGGGCCCGGGATTGGCGGCCTAGCCCGGTTACGCACTCGCCTCGCGTTCACATACCCGGGGAGGGCAGTAGAAAGGTGATCAATCTTCATCAGGCTACATTTCCAATCACCTAAACAACCGAGCAAGACAAGCCACTCCGACAAGGTAAATCGCTTGATTTATTTAGTTTGCAAAGTGACTCTGCAGGACTTCCCAGTCCCCACCGCCTCCACGTAGCACCGGGAGTGCAGAGGCAACCTCGAGCCACCTCCCAACTCTGCCCCCTCGAATCCCCCTCCCCCTTGGCGGTCCCTCGGCGCGGTCCGCGAGAGGCAGTGTCCTGGGAGCGTGTGGGGCTTTGCAAACAAAGTGTCTATGCAATAAAGTGAAACCTGAAGGGACATGCACAAAGCTACTGGTAAAGGGAGGGAGAGAGAGAGAGAGAGAGAGAGAGAGAGAGAGAGAGAGAGAGAGAGAGGGGGGGGTAGAGAGAGAGAGAGAGAGAGATGGGAGGAAGGAAGTTGGGAAAAGAAAGAAACCCGGGGGTCCTAGATCAGCCGCCGGGGTAATTCCTGTGCCGCTCTGTTTTCCAGGTTGGCTGCCCGGCTGGTCTCTGTGAGGGCGCGAGGTACATGGTGAGCGGCCCCAGCAGCTGAGGGCAGGTAAGGAGAAAGCCGTGGGGCCGCCTGCGATTCCGGAGCGCGTTGGTTACTCTTGCCTCCCGCTTCTTAAACCGATCCCAGCTTCGACAGACCTGGGCAGGTGGGCGGGGCCGGGGGGGAAGGCCTGGCTCCCCTTGGGGTGCCCTGAGGACCCCAGACTGCAGCTGAGGCCTGGCTCCCCCTCCCCCGCCTCCTCCGAAGTAACCGAGCTGAAGTGCTAAGTTTGGAGAAAGTCTTTTAAAACTCGCGTTGCAACATGGCACAACCGCCGAAGCTTCAGTCCCATTTTCCTTCGGCCTAAGAGCAAGTCCTGACTTCTCCTTTTCATTCCTTTCCTTGGGAGCTGGGATACGCTGACCCCGGCCAGGAGTCCTAGAGGACGGGAGTGGGTTTGGGGGTTGGGATGGGGAGTTGCTTTAGCTCTGACTTCCCTCCCTGAATTCCCTGGTCTGTGTTCCTGGCCTGCTTTACAGAATTCTCGAAAAGCAAAGTGTAGCGGCAAGGCCCTTGGGGGTCTCCAGTCTCACTATCTCTACCCAGCTCTCCTTGACCTCTGAAACTAGTGCTCTGGGTTCTGAGGAGCTGCGGAAACGAAGTTTTGACCTTCCAGCTCTGGTCCGCGTGGGCTTTGCCGCTGAGGCCTAGTTTTCCATTCTCGATTGGGTCCTGGGGCCGCGGGTTCAGCTAATGAGATAGCAGGAAGCACATACGACCCGCTGTACTAAGGCTTCCCAAATCGCCAAGACGATGGACTGGTCATTCTTTATTCCCTGATGGGATCCGGTAGGGTAGTGCACAAACCTGATTAAGTAGAAAGAAGGCCTGGCTTGAGCTGGCAGAAAAGGGCGGTGGCCGAGACTGAGGCACTTCAGACCTTGGGCGGTGTCCTGGAACTGCCACTTCCACTATGGCCCCTTGGTTTTCTTTGGCCACCTCTGAGGGGTCTGGGCCATAACTGCAGTGAATTGTGGTGGGATCCCAGAGAAGCAATGTCTCAGTGGCTGGACACAGAAAGGTCAGCTGAGGAAGTGATGGGGACTCTGGGGCAGGGGCAAGACATGGAGACCTTTGAAGAAACCATGTCTGCCAAATGGACAATGCTTCCCAAGAGGCCATGTTGCAAGTCACCCCTCCTCATTACCTCATTTTGGCCCTCTGTAGTGTCTACCTTTTCAAAAAGATTTGCAACAAAACTAAACAACCCTTACGCTAGCTCTCTGGCAGGCTGAGATCTGGGCCCTCAAGTGAACACTTACTTGCACAATATGAAGCCGCTAGACTTAAATTTTTGCCTACATTTAGGCTTTTACACACTGTGCTTCTGGCTCTGACATTCACAGCCTGGCCACGCTTTTAACAACTCTCCTCACTCCTGACAAATGTCTTTGGCCCATGCCAACCCCTCAAAGAGGTGGTGAC
Source organism: Fukomys damarensis (assembly GCF_012274545.1). Lineage (NCBI taxonomy): Eukaryota > Metazoa > Chordata > Mammalia > Rodentia > Bathyergidae > Fukomys > Fukomys damarensis. Next base: position 39,725,387 of record NW_022900914.1, read on the forward strand.
TATCCAAAAAGTTTACTTTTAAGATAAGCTGTGGTCACTTAGCTAAGACCTTGTGACTGCCCTGTGTGTACCCTGCACCCTTTCCCTATCCAGGGGCTCCTTGCCTGGGACAAAACATAGAAGCTGAAGTGGTACTGAGTGATGTTTTCTGTTGGAATCTCCTGTCTCTATAGGCCAGGCCCCCCAGAAACAACAGCTTGAAGGACTCTGTGGTGGGAGCCCTGTACTGCTCCTGGCCTCAGGCCCCCTGGATCCGTCGGGGCGCCTCCACCCGGCTGTTAGCATGATGTCTTACCTCAAACAACCTCCATATGGCATGAATGGTCTGGGCCTGGCTGGCCCTGCCATGGACCTCCTGCACCCCTCTGTGGGCTATCCTGGTGAGCACTGGCACTTCCAACCCTGCCCCAGACCTTGCAAACACTGGGAATCCCCGGCCTCTCAAGTTTGAACCCACTTGATCATCAAACAGTCCCAGGTTCAGCCTCGCCTCCTTATACAGTGTGGGCATGCTACAGGCACACAGCACAGTTGTAGGTCTGTGAGGCAATTGGGGCTTTGAAAACTTCAGTGTGTGCGTTCTGAGTCTGTCCACCCAGCAACTTGTCTCCTGTCCTATCTCCTTCACAGAGCCACTTGCCCATGAATTAATTTCCCATGGGTGACCATTGTTTTTTGTGAATCTGATCTCTCCACTCCAACATTGAATGAAGAATCTGGACACTCACTAAGCCCAGATTTAAGAGAGCCAGGCTTCCCTTATTCCAAGCAGCTGGCTATACTGAAGGAGAATTCTTCCTCCCTGATTCCATAGTCCTCTAGACCAGTAGCCTAAACCAACTTTTGCATTGGTGTAGTGGACAACTTTAGCTGAGCTCTGGATTTTTCTATCTCCCTCTTTTGCTCCCATTTATTTCCTGAGAAAGTGTTTTCCTGGTGGTGTTTCCATGGGCCTCCTCCTAGTTCTTTACCTCCTAGCCAGGGAGTGGGTGTGGGTGTAGGGAGATGTGGGAAAAGGGAAATTGTGTGGCTTCTTTTCCTTTTTAACCTTTGAGAGGCTGGGAGGAGGGTAGCTTTAGTGTCTTGGAGACTCGGGCCCCCTAGTTGAGTACAGGCACTTTCTCCCACCTGTGGCCTATCATCCTCGGCTCCCAGGGAAATTCTTTTGCTCAGAGCTTGGCTTTTTCTTGGCGCAGCCGGGTTGTGGGATTGCTAGGGGACCTGTCCGAGGCCTCTAGTACCAGTTGGATTAACCACCACTGACCCGAAGCGCCCCCCCACCCCGCATGTCCGTGCAGCCACCCCGCGGAAGCAGCGGCGGGAGCGCACCACCTTCACGCGCTCACAACTGGACGTGCTTGAGGCGCTCTTCGCCAAGACTCGCTACCCTGACATCTTCATGCGCGAGGAGGTGGCCCTGAAAATCAACCTTCCGGAGTCCAGAGTTCAGGTACGCGCTCTAGGGGCGCCAGAGTCGGTCAGGGAAGGTCTGGGAAGGGTGGTCTCCTGTGAGGGTGGGCTTACAGACTGGGCAGCCCCTCTCGGACTCCCCCTAGTGCTGGGCGTCACGAAAACTGGGCAAAGTTAAAAGAAATGACTTAGAGCCCTGCATTCCAGCCCTTGTTCCCCAGCGGCCTTTGGTATTAAAATCATTTTTAGGATTTTGGGAGGAGAGGTAGGCTGTCAAACGTAAATTGCCCCCAGGATCCAACCCTTGTCTCTGCTTTTTCGGCTATAAAAAGGTTTGGCAGGTTGTCTCTTGGAAACCTGAATTCTGCCTCCGTTTCTACCTTATGTCCCGGGGATCCTGGAAGGACAAGAGTGGAATTTGGCCAGAGCCCGATGCTCTAGGGAAGAGTCAGTTTGATTAGGCACTTTTTGTGTCTCGAGCTTCGAAAGCACTGGATTCTAACTCAGAATTCTCAAGGGTCTTTTGTCTCGCCTTGTTTCCCTGAAGGCTCGAGAAAAGGCCAGTAATCCAATGCCATGTGCCGAGCCTTCCAAGAGGAGTGGGAACTTTATGACTGACCATTCCATTTGGTTTCCTGCCTAGAGCCAAAAAAGCCCAACGAAATCTCACCCAGGCTTCCTGAGAAGCCCGGAGCATTTGAGCGCTGCTTCTGTTCAGCCTCCAGCATTAGTCCTGCTCCTACCCAAACGTTTTCACCTGCCCAGTGTGTGTCTCCAGGAGCCCACTAAGTGGAACTGCCTGGGCCCCAGACCCACACTTGGTGGCTGCCCCCCATTCTGCTGCTCTATGCTTCTTCGCAGTTTCCTGAGCTATGTTCAGACAAAACAGGCCCTCCAAACAGACCCAGGTCTATAGGGAGACAGCCAACAGGACCTGCTTAGAGATGGCTGAACTGGCTGGACAGATGCAAACCTTCCGCCCTCCGGCAGAGTTGCGCTAGGGGTGGGGAGGTGCGCTTCCCCACTCCGGAGCCAGATGAGGAGGGGCTTTGGGCAGACGGATGGGGGAGGGTGCGGGAGCTGGGAAAGGGCTGTGGGGGAGGGGCAGCGTCTGGCAGGCCTGAGACGGGGAGGGGCGGAGGCTTGGTTGGAGAGGGACGCGTGAGCCTGGGCTGGGTGGTGGGTCCGAGGGGCGGAGGAGCAGTAACTTCACTGTACGCTGACCTGCTCTACTACCTCGGCCTGCCGCAGGTCTGGTTCAAGAACCGCCGCGCCAAGTGCCGACAGCA
>NW_022900914.1:39728393-39731536 GCF_012274545.1 Fukomys damarensis
GCGCCGTCGCTGAGTACACCGGCGGCCTCGTCTATCTGGAGTCCGGCCTCCATCTCGCCCGGCTCTGCGCCGGCGTCTGTGTCCGTACCCGAGCCGCTGGCTGCTCCGAGCAATGCCTCGTGTATGCAGCGCTCGGTGGCCGCAGGGGCTGCCACAGCAGCAGCCTCCTATCCCATGTCCTACGGCCAGGGTGGCAGCTATGGCCAGGGCTACCCCGCGCCCTCCTCTTCCTACTTTGGCGGTGTGGACTGCAGCTCATACCTAGCGCCCATGCATTCGCATCACCACCCGCACCAGCTCAGCCCCATGGCACCCTCCTCCATGGCAGGCCACCATCATCACCATCCACATGCACATCATCCACTGAGCCAATCCTCAGGCCACCACCACCATCACCACCACCACCACCACCAAGGCTACGGGGGTTCGGGGCTTGCCTTCAATTCTGCTGACTGCTTGGATTACAAGGAGCCTGGTGCCGCCGCTGCTTCCTCGGCCTGGAAACTCAACTTCAATTCACCCGACTGTCTGGACTATAAGGACCAAGCCTCTTGGCGGTTCCAGGTCTTGTGAGCCCAGGAGGGAGAGGGAAAGAGGAAAATACACAACTACCTGTGCCCTCGGAGGTCCCCATCCTGTTGTTGCTGCTGCACCGCCCCGCCTTTGCCTTGGCTTCTCGAAACCTGAATTTTCACACCCCAAAAAGATGCCCATAGCCTGCACTGCCCCCACCATCTTTGTGTCACTTGTTCGGGGCCTTTGCGATTGCACCTACCCAGTGAATGGGGGACGGTGTTTTGGCTTCACCCACACATTCTCTTTGGGATAGCTGTGTACTGTCCCTCTCAACCCTCACAGAACTAAGTTACTCTCTCATCTTTCTGGACAGCTATTATGCACTTCCAGCCTTCGGAGGCTTTTCCCTCTGATCCACTGTTTGAGTCCAGTACTATTATTTATTCTTTCTGGACACTGGAGTTACTAACTGGCAAGTATCTGCCCATTGGAATGCGCCCACACACTACTCCAAATCAAAACAACCACTAAGTGATTCTCTCCTGCACAGACTGTCTTCCCTCTCTGGCTGCCCTCGATTCTCCTCCCAACCTGCAAGCAAGAGCTTCCCCGCTTTTCCTCCTTCCCCGCGGGGTGCGTGGGGCCAGGCCGGAAAGAGAAGCACTCCTCAGCCTGGCACACAGAGCCACGTCCCCCTGCCGTGCACTGGACTAGTTCAAGCTTCCGCCCTGGCGGGAATGCTGTACATAGTCGGTCCGTTCCAAGGACCACTTAAAACTTTTTAGTTGCTGTTGGTTGAACTGAGCATATCTCGTCTTAGCGCCCAGGAAACAGAACTTTAAGATATATATAGCACCCACGCACACACACACACACACACACACACACACACACACACACACACATATATAAACAAAAGCAAAGGATATTTTCCCTCTGTCCCCCTTCCTGTTTTCCTCAAACGATGGCGCTTTTATTTTCCAGTTGTTACAAAGTTGTCCTTCTCTCTTCACATCTCCCTCTGTGTATTTATTAGAGAACCGCTTGATTCCAGGAAGCTGAGCGTGGAGGAGCCGGGAGTGTGGAGGACCCAGCCAAGACAGGGTACAGAGTTGGGGGCCAGACTAGGGTGGGACACAGGGCTAAGCCCTTTGCCTGGTCTAAGCACAGGGTCGCTGTTCGGGTTTAGAGACCAAAACAAAACGAAAAGGTAAAAAAAATATGGGATTTGGAAAAACAAACTTAGGCCCCAAACCCCAGTTCCAATTGCTCGGCTTTAAACATCCGTTTTGACTAGTGAGTTTTTAGTGCACCTTCATTCTCGGAAATCTGGAAAGCCTGCGAGCCTGTGTATCAATTTCGGTTTTGGCCGCTTCGTCCAGTAGGTGGGAAAGTAATTTGTAAATTTGATTTGTCCGATGTGAAAATCACAAATTACTTGTTGAAATGTAAGGCCGTCCCCCTTCCTCCTCTTTATCTACATTATTTCCCAAAATAAATGCAAATTAATGAAAGGCTTGTCAGTGTTGCTTTTAATTTCAGCCTCAGATCCCAGTCTCAGGGCGCTAAAAACAAGGAAAAATGTGTTAATAACCTGCGTGTTCATGACCTGAATGAAGGTAGAAGCAAAGAACGGGGGTGGGAAGACATGGCGAGAGGAATCCCCAGAAACGTTCTTTTAGGGAGCATTTCCCTCCTGCCCCCACCTGCACCCAGCGTCAGCCTGGCCTCCCCAATCCCGGTGTTTTGACCCTGCATCCCCCTCCCTATCTAGGAGTGAGACAGGTGTCAGGACTCAATTCCTGAAGCAATTCCTTTCTCTTTAGAGGCAGGATCCTGGCACTGATTTCTTCACCCTAATTGCCTGCACCAGAAAGAAGAGGGGGAGGGGAAGAGGGTCGGGAGGCGGGAAAGGATAGCTCTGTAATGCTCTCAGAGCTGGGCCAAAAAGGAAAAGAAAGCAAAATCCCGACCTGTGTCCTGCACGTTGGCAGCAGAAAACCTTCCTTTCTGCTGAGCTGTCCTAGTGGCTTCACCCTGGTTGGGGAATTCTAGTCATTCCTACCACGTGCTAAAATGTCCCTCTAAAACCTCTGTCGGCGCCAAAAGTAGTTAAAATATCTTTGTTCATATTGTAAAGTTCCTATTAAACATACAAACAGTACCCGGGAAAAGTCAACAGGGAAAGACCCCCGGCTTACAGCTGGGGGTTGGCAAGAACAGTTCCACCTCCTTCGGAGGGAAGAATCGGGTGGTTGGTGGTGGTGGTGGTGGTGGTGTTCCCCCTAAAATCCGGCGCCTGGAACTGTCCAGACTGTTGTACCTGACAGCTTCTGGGTCTGAGGTTGAGAAGCTGCTCAGATTGTCCACAGGCGGGAAGGAAACAGGAAACAACGAAAAGTTTCCTGCGAAGTGACCAACACCTGCCATTCTTTTTACTCCGTCTGAGACCCGAGAACCCACGGCGAGGCCGCGTTCTGAGAGCGACCCCTCTCCCGGGGTCCCGCGCCCAGTGACGTCGCAGGGCTGCCGCTCCGGGTTTAAAACTGCGCGTCCTCCCCGGCTTCGGCCGGTCCGCTCGCCCCGACCCTCCTTTTCCCATTTCACCAGACTCGTCTCCCCCGCTC
>NW_022900914.1:39731901-39773081 GCF_012274545.1 Fukomys damarensis
CTTAGGCGCCCCGGCCTGGGCACCCGGGCTGCTGATCTCCTGAGCGCTTCTCTTAGCGGCCCAGCCTGCGTCTCCCGGCGCTGCTCCAGGCCCAGGTGCTGCAGTGGCCCCGGCCGCCTCGCAGCACCGTGGGGCCTCTTGGCTTCTAGGTGGAAAGAAACCAAGAGACGCGACTTTACACTGACTCGGACGACCGCGAGGCCTCCGGAGCAAGGTACCCAAACCCCTGGGCCTCAGTTGTTACTGGGCTCCCAGTCAGCCTGGGACGTCGCGCAACTTCATGCTGTCTGCCACAGCTGAGTGAGACGGTAGAATGCGACCCCCTGGTCCGACCGCGTCCTGGCTTCTAGAAGCATCTAGAAGCTTCGAAGCCTGCTCCTCGGGCAGGGGTGGGGGACCATTGTGGTCCGGAGCGCTGAGGCCCGGCCAGAGTTCCCGCCCCGGCTCAAGGCTTCGAGGGGAGGCACGTGCTTCTCCCAGAGTCTCCCGAAGACGCAGCCTGAGGCGCCACCTCTGGTTGCCGGAGTGTAGGGTTAGGGGTGTGATGAGGGCCTCCTCCGCTGGCTGGGAGTCCCCTGGGCGGCTGCAGTGGCCGCGGCGGTGGGACGCGGTAGGTCCCTCCCGGGCCGCCCTGCCACCTGTTAACAGTCAGGTTCTTTGAGAACTGTCCTTGGCTCACACATCTCTTCAAAGTAAGCTTGTTCTATTTGTGTTTTGGTGTTCGTGACAAAATGGAAACAACTAGAGTTTAAGGGGTTTAGGACATTTAGCAACCTAGAATTGAAGGAATTTAGGACATTTAGCAACCGTAGAAAATGTAGCGATGCTAAGACGTCTTTTTTTAAAGGCTCAACGAAATCTTTACTTTTTCTCTTCATAGCTTGGAATCTCTGCTCACACTGTATGGGGAAAAAAGTGTACCCTTAAATGAACGCGTGTAAGGTGCTTTGGGGGTAAAGGATGGGTCATAGCTGTAATTTTTAAAGTTTGCTTTTTAATCTTAAAGTATCTCAAGGGCACTATTGATTTGTGGACGCTCTCAAATGATTCAGTAAAGTAACTTCGTTTGTTGAAGAGCTCTTATGTAACATCTGTAGGAGCTACTGAGACTGTATAGGAACAGCATTTTCCATTGTGAATTTTTTTATTTTGGGGGAAAAAGTCATAAAGCAATAGTGTTTTAACTGTGAGGGGGAAATATTAGGGGAAAAACAGATAAAAACTTAAGACACCGAGTATCAGCAAATTCATGTCTGCTATATTTCAAATATAGAAAAAACTGATTTCTTGTGTGAAAAGAAAATTACTATATTTATTCATGTAGAAAGAATTTGAGCAAAATTCCTTAAATTCTGCAGCTAAATTGCTGTTTTTTTCCAGTTATGAAAGTAAAAGATAAATTCACCACTCTGTCAGAATTAATTATATGCTAATGATTTCAATAGTGCCTGATGACAAGAGTTAAGGTTGTCTTTAGAGGTACTGTATAGAAATGTAATATATGATATATAAATGTCGTTAATATATACATTATTGGTACAGAAAATCTGGATCATTACTATTCTAGACCAGAAATCACTTGGCTTCTGATGCAGAATTAATTTAAGAACGGCAACAAGATATCTTTATATAATTCCCTAATTAAAAACAGAACAAGTTCTCAAAGAATTACTCTATATTTTCCACACTTTCTCTCCCTTCCCCTATACATTTTAATGTGTAAAATGAAAAAAAAACTCAAGTTCTATAATAATTAAAACCCACCAATTTAAAAATGAATAGTGGATGATAGCAATGTGCTGCTTATTTGACGATAAGAACATATCTTCAATACACGGTATTAATCTGCTTAAGTTCTGTTGGGTGTTTGGATGTACTTTTTGAAAACTTGAAGCTTTGGGGAGCTGTTTAGTAGGATTGTTCCTGAGAAAGCAATTATGCCTCGTAACCATCATATTGTAACTTACTGGTATCTTTAAAAAAAAATTGTATTGGGGTGAGAGAGAGATCTCATTTTGATTAATATTTCTTTAATCATGTTTTAAAATTGAGTTGGAGTTTACTTAAAACACTAGTCCTTCAGAAGCTTTAAGAGGCCGAAAACATTTGAAATTTTTTCAGTAATTTAGATGAAATGGCAGTTATGCAGTATAGCTAAAGTGGAAAGTACTTTTAAATATATCCATTTTTTTCCTGAGGAAAAAATAAAACAAAGAAGTGTATGGTGCACTTGAAATTGAATTGCACATTACTAATATATATAACTGTATTTTTGTTTCTAGGATTATTACTTGGAAGATAAGGATGTGCTTAAAATATTTTGGAGTTCCTTCTAATCAAAAAAGACTTAGGCTCTGTTTAATCAATGACAATTTATCAAAATTTAAACATTGAAAATCCATTGTGTTTCTAAAAATTGTACCTCTTTTACCCCCTTTGGATCTTTTACTTCATGACTAATATAATCAAAGGGACAAAATTACATTCCACTCTGAAGGTCACAAATACTTTTTTTAAAAGGTTAATCTTTATTGAACAGCTTATGAAAACTATTTTAGAAAATGTTAGAAATTCTTTTAAAGTGGATTGTAAAACTAGGATTTAAGAAACTTGGGTCCAATTTTTGAGGGGGATTGGAGTATAAATAAATCATAACTAATTTTGACATGGAGTAAAAACTAAAATGTAAGAATAAACGGTCTCTGATTCAACAGCTTGGTGTCTAAAGAGCTTATAAAATATTTTTAGTACACAAATATTCTTATGTATGTTCAAAGCTCTAAATGCTTCTAAGATATACCATCATCTGTCATAGCTATTTCAATATAGAAATTATATTTCTCGTTAAACTTTATCTTAAAAATTTTACTGTGAAATATACATCTGAAGGAAATTATAAAACAGATTTTTATACTTTAAAGAATAGTAAAATATACATGGTGTGATAAGTTTTTGACAAATAATTTGAAAAGTAGATTTTCAGTTAGTTATAGTATCAGTGTTTACATTTGATGTTACATGAAATATATCTATATATTAGGTATTTTGTTAAATCCTTTAGAGTTGTCATTGTTACTGTATAGGGACCCCTTTTTAAGAAAGGAAAATACTTAAAACATCAGATATAAACATATATGCCTCTGTAAACTGATAGAGTTTCTTTGTTGGTGGAAAAAAATGTGCTTTATGTCTATTTATGTTCTTAATGAAAGAGGACCAAGAGAAACTATAATTTCCCAAGTGTTTATATTTGACCTCTTTCAAAAGTGTAACTTAAATATTAATTTTGTTCATAATTCTCAAATCTGTTTTGTTACCTGCAACCTCATATTTGGACTTCATATACCTGTACATCCACTGAAAAGAACCCATTGCGTTTAGCCCTTAGGAAGCTAATGACATGATGTCTGGGACTTGCTTCAAAATAACTGAGGAAAAGAAGCAGTGAAGAAGCAAGATTAGCTTCTTCAGCTGATAGTTGTTAAAGCTGAGCAAGAGTATATATGACTATTACTATATTTTTGAACACAAGGTTGTTTCATAATTTTTTAAAAAGTGAATAGGGGACCAGAAGTGTAGGTCAGTGGTTCAAACTTTGCCTAGTATGCTTAGTGCCCTGGGTTTGATTCCTCCTCCCCATTATTACATAGTTTTCAGAAAGTAGTCTTTGCAATGAGATAAGGAAATTGAGCTTCCTGTGCTTTAAAGTTTACATGATATTATACAGGTAATATTGCTTTCTTTAATCTGCTCAAGTCTTGAGAGGTTGGGTAAGCTGAGGCTGAGAGTGGCTTGGATACTCATTCAAGGTTATGTAGTGGTAGAGCAGTTCTTGGTACTCAGAATTCAGATTCCATTTTCTTCTGCTATAAGGGCTACCTGAAATTTTTATTATATTACCAAATGTTAATTATTATTATTATTTTTTAAATCAGGGATTAAACTCATAACCTTGTACCTGCAAGGCAGGCGTGGTGCCACTGAGCTAAATCCCCAACCAAATGTTAATTTTTAAAAACATACCATGTCATTTGAGACTGGGATTGCCAGATTTCCTGATTTAACATTAGCAAAACATGCTTTATCTAAATTCAACTTGAATATTTTTTTTGGGGGGGGTGGGGATTGAACCCAGGACCTCATATATATGAGGCAAGAACTCTACCATTGAGGTACAACCCCAACCCAAAGTTGTAAAGGTTGGGTTTTGATAATTGAAAATGACTTCATGAAACATTTTTACCTTTCAATTTCTGGGTATCACTAAAGCCTCATTTTATTGCATTTTAGTACATATAGCAATAGAGGAGACTAGTCTGATAACTAGGTCTCATCTTCCTATTTCCCCATTAATTCCTTATTTTAATATTTTGCTAATTTTAATTTCTTAAGTATTTTAAAAATTCTTCACTGGTTATTTCAAATTTTTAAGTGGTGTTTTTCGTTCTTTATAGACTTTGTTGTTGTTGTTGTTCCTTAGGAGGGCTTTGCTTTACTGAATTATATGAATTCTAATCCAGGAAAAGTTGTATAAACCATATAAAGAGTTGGGAACATGTTAATAGCTTTATATACAAGGTTTTATCTGTTTGTAAACAGATATTGAGTTTTTTTTCTCTAACTATAACTATTTGGGAACCTTTTAAGGTTTGAAGCTGATAGGCTGCTTTGTTGTTTTTAATCTTTTTAGATAAAAAACATTTTTTTCAAGAGCTAAATCTGAAAATTTCAAAGTGGGTTAACAAGTTGAATGATAGAGAACCACATCACTTTTTAGGTTTCTTTTATTGATAAGCAAAGCACAGAAGTCTTGTTTAAATTGCACCTTTTTTTTTGGTTTTTAAAACGCTCATTTCAAGACTTCAAGACTCCACTTCTGCTACTGACTTCTCAGTTTCCCCCCTACCTGATGTAAAGGTGAGGGTCATATGTTCTTATTTATTACTATGTGTGAAGAAAATAGCTAGCACCCTTTTTTCTCTCTGTATTTTCTCAGCTGAGACAAACTCATTATGTACTCAGATGAGAGCCTAATCATTCCTGTATACCTTTTATTTGAACTTTTTATTAGTTCTTGTTTTATCCTGAGATTGTAACCCAATCAATAAGCTGGGCAAACTTTTTTTACCAAGAAAGATTAGAAATCAATGCGAGATCTAATGCTAAGAGAAGCCTACATAGTAAAATTTAAAATTTCCCGTAGTCTAAAGCTTTGGCACAGTGCCAAACACAAGGTAGACCTCAACTATGTCTGTTAGTGAATGAAACAATGAAGTTCATCAACTTTGGAACAGGTTTACTTCCTCTCTGATGCAAAATTACTTTTTTTTCTTTGTGCTGTTCAGAATTAGTGTTGAATGGACTTGATGCTTTCCTAGTTTCTTTTTTGTTTGTTTTTTAGTGCTGGAGATTGGATTTAGAGCTATGGACATGCTGGGTAAGCACTCAGCCCTCATAGTCTTTTAATTATCCTTAAAAATCAGAATGTTTGGTTACTTTTCACTACCATATCTCTTGTAAAGTATGAGACCATTTCAAAATTTAGTTCATTAAAAGGTTACAAATTATTTGAAAGTTCATAGAATTTAATATACATTTTGTTAAATGGTTATTAACATCATGTAATCATCACCATCCAGGTCAAGAAAAACATTAAGTCTGCAGAATTTCCCCGGGTATCCCTTGGTTATCATAATTCCTGTATCCCCAGATGTAATCATTATCCTATCATTTATAGTAATTGTTTTCTTGCATTTTTCTCTAATTTTACCAGTTGTATAAGAATTCTTAAACAATATGGTTTTATTTTCCCTGTTTAAAATTTTATATGGATAGAATCTTCACTTAACATTATATTTATACTCTATAATTATGTACCTAAAGCTTGTTCATTTTCATTGCTGCATGCTTTATAGTATTCCACTGTATGAATACACCACAGTTATTTGTTTTACTGTTGATGGATATTTGGGTTGTTTCCATTTTGAAGTAGTTATAGTAGTGGCACTTTGAACATTCTTTTATGTAATCTAGTGCACATAATTTTGCAAATCTGTATAGCATAGCCTGGGAGTGAAATTTCTGAACCCTAAGGGATCTGTATTTTTAACTTGGCTATCAGATACTGGCTTAATTTTCCAAATTGGTTGTGTTACATTCTCAAATAGTAAATGAGAATTGTAGTTGCTTTTTTTTTTCTTGGCCAAAGCTTAGCATTGTTACGCTTTTGAAACCTTGCCAAGACTGGGGATGTAGCTCAGTGGTAGAGTGCTCACCTAATATGTGCAAGGCCCTGGATTCAATCCCAGCTTCTGCAAAAAACAAAAACTAAAACAAAGCAAAACAAAAAAAATCAAACTTCACCAGTTTGTTGGGCTGTAGTAGTGTCTTATTGTAGGTTTATTTTGTATTTCCCTTGTTGTTTCTTGAGACACCCTATTTCACTATGTAGTTCAGGCTCTCTCAGTTTTGTGGCAGTCCTCCTGCCTCAGCCTACTGAGTGCTAGGATTATAGGTGTGTGCCACCACATCTGGCTTACTTTGTATTTTCTTGATTACTACATAGATCGAGATCCTTATGTTTGTTGTTTATTTGGATTTTCTCTTTTGTGAATTGCCTATTGTTTTATTTGCTTTTTTCCTATTAGATTGTTTGCTTTCTCTCAGCTTTATAAGAGCTCCTTATATATTTTGCATATTAATCCCTTGTTAATTATATGTGTTGCAGATACTTTTTCCATTTTGTGGGTTGCACCTGTTTTTTCTTCTGAGACTGAGTCTTGTAGTGTAGTTCAGGATAGCCTCAAACTCAGTCTTCCTGCATCAGCCTTCCGATTGTTGGGATTACAGATGTATGCCATGACATCCAGCAGCTCTAATTCTTTTTTATGGGATTTTTATATAGCTGAATTTGTTAAGCTTTTCTTTTTTGATTGGTTTTGTTAGGATATCCTTTCTTACCACTTGATTATTTTCCCATATTTTTAAATAAAATATCCCTTGAAGAGTTTACCTTGCGTATTTAAAGCCTTATTTTTTCTGTGTGTAATATTTAGCAATGGCTCCTCTTCTTTCTTGACACTTCATCTGTTCATCTAACTGCAGATATCATCTTTGTTACTAAACCCAAAACCGCATTTTTGGTATTGCCTACACTTCTCAATTTAAACTCTTATATCTAGCTGTCCTCTGAATCTCTCCACTTGAATGTCCTGAAAATATTTACTACCCTGAGCTCATTTTTTATCTTTATTGTTTTCAATTTAAATTACGTAATCATGTAAGCCAAACTACACAGTGGAATCTTTGATTCTTCTTCCCTTTCCTTCTCCATCAAATAGACATCATATCCATTCCTGAAATACATCTCAAATCCATTCATTCCTTTCTCTCTACTTTCACAGTCACTTCACAGAATTCTGCCTTTTTCAGTGTAATAGTTTTCTATTTCCCTGCCTTCTGTTCTTTTTTCTCTGGTCAGTCTTTCACACTGCCACAAAATTTTCTTTCTAAGATACCAGTTAACATATCCTTCCTGCTTTTCAATGACATGAAAGTAATGAAATGGCTTTTCATTGCTTGCATTATAACAAAAAGTTTAGATCTTTCACATGACTTTTGCTGTTATCCTGAAAGAATCACATGTTTTAGCCACACCAGGCTACTTATTGTTTCCCAAAGAAGCTGTGTACATTCATTATGCCTTTTCTTTCTCATTATGCCTTTTTATCATGTGGTTCCTCTTCTTGAAATAGTCTTCCTTCCACTTCTTCCCACAGGGAAAATCCTATTCCTTCCACCACCATTCCCAGACAGAATTAATCCTTCCTGCCTCTGGGCTTCTCATAGCACTTTGTTCATACCTTTATTTCAGTATTTATTGTATTACTTTAGTTACTAGTTTATTTATCTCTCCTGGTAGATCAAGAGGTATTTGAAAACATATAGTATGTTTTATTAATCTTTTTATTAGCACCAAGAAGGGACTGATACATAATAGTACTTTTAAAATACTTGAATTCATTGTAAGAACTGTGCTAACTTTAGAAAAAGAAAATGGAAATGTATACATTAAAATGTTGTTAGCAGGGGAAATTTTTGATTAAAGGATACACTATACATACTAAACTATGTTAGAAAACACTATTTATTGTATATTTTAAAGTCAATAAAAATTTGTATTTTGCTGTATCATAATCACAGCTTAATTGGTTATCTGGTCTGTTAGATGGTTAGGTTCTAGCTGAAAAGATTAGCACATTACTTCTCTGGCTTAATGCTAACTGAAAGGGCAAAACTAATCTTAAAAGAATAAATAAAGTTGAAGTCTCCTTATTTTTATAAGGTTGACTTATTTCAGACAGACTTAGAATGCAACACTAGATAAAATTTGGAAAAGTTATCTTCAGAGAAGACATCAGTGAGTATACTATTCTGTTAGAAGTTTTATAATGCTGATGAATATATTTGTTTCGATTGAGCTTGCTCACTTAGAGTCTGGAAAGTGCTGGTCAATCGGAAACCTCTAAGATTTAATAATAGTGAGAAATTAATAGTTTATACAGGTGCTAATTTTGTAGATCTACACATGCTAATTTTGTAGAATCTCATAAAAAAATAAAACCTCTGGTGATGGGAGTACAAATATTTACTTAAAGCTCACACAACACACATAGAACAATTTGCATTTTAGCTAGGCAGTTTATAGTTCATTTGAAGGAAGCAGGGTTAGTGTTTAGTAACATTAGAATAGCTTTCTTTTTTGTTTTTAACATAACTGATTCATTACATGCACAGGTGTACTCTGAATGTAAAAAATTAATAGAGTAAATTGATTTTTTTTGGGGGGAACAGGTTCTTGCTATGTAATTCAGGCTGGGTTTGAACTCACTACCTTGTCCAGGTTGGCCTTGAACTATACTCTTGCCTCAGTCTCCTGAGTGCTGGGATTACAGGCAGGCACCACACCTTGCTTGATTTTTTATTAAAATATATTTCATTCTGAATTCTGATTGAAGTAAATCTTTAAGAAGCTTAAAAATGTTTGTCTCCTATGCTTCCAGATAAGTTATCTTCTGATTATGTATTTAGAGATTTTGAAATAAATCAGCCCTAATCATAAAAGCGTAAAAGCCCCAATCATGAATGTGTATATTTATTTTCACTATCATGAAAACACATTGTAATGAAAATTAAGCAATGGAAAAAGACTATAAGAGCAAAGAGAACAAGAGAGGAGATACCAACAGAATTTTGGAAGTTGGATATTGATTGATGAGGGGTAACTTAGAAAAGAAAGCTGATCACTAGCCTGAGCACCTGCCTTCTGTTTGATACACCACACCTGACTAGCCAGGATAGAGAATGCAGAAACTGGTGGTTCCCATGCAGGTGGACAACATAATTCATTAGGAAGCTAGAGTATTGTCTTGGATAGACTTAACTGCAATACATATGTCTAGATTTTTGGCTTTGAGCCTGGGAATGTCTGAATGACATTGATGAGTGACTATATATTATAAATTGTGTTTGATTACAAGAGTAGGATGATGATATTTGTGGAAGAACCTCATGGCTCTTTAACTTAGCAAGAGCACTTTTGGAAATATAAAATCTGGAGCTGTCTTTTTGTTGTTTTTGTGGGACTGAGGATCAAAACCGGAGCTGTGTGCATGCTAGGCAAGTACTGTAGCACTAGCTATTTCCTTGGCCTGGAGCAACACCATACCTTGCTAGCCACATTGGGTTTTCTTTCTTTTTTTTCTTTTTTTGGTACCAGGGATCAAATTCAGGTCCTTGTGCTAGCAAGGAAGGTGGCAGAAACACTGAGCTAAATCCCCAGACCTCTTTTTTCTTTTTAAAGAATTTTTTGCTTTTGTTTTTGCTGGGGATTGAACCCAAGTCTTCCTGTATACTAAATATAAACTCTACCACTGAGCTACACCCCCACCCCCAGTATGTGGCTTTTCAATATTTGAAATTTGTTAATCTGAACTGAGATTAAATTAACTAATTATTGACATGCAATGGAAATATAAAACTCATCCTGAATTTCAGAAACTTATAAAAATGTGGCTTTTGAAAAAATATGATTATATTATTAATCATGTTTCTATTGCTTGTTAAAATAATACAGATATATTAGGTTAAACCAAATACATTTTATAAATAATTTAAATCAGTTTACTTTTCTAGTGTAGATTCCAGAATTTTTAAAGTTACATATATAGCTCCTATAATTTTCTCTAATTCAACTCTGAATAGAGGCATTGATCCCTAGGGATGACTGATTCTTGGGTATATATCTTTTAAGGGCTGTTCATAAAGAATGAATTTTAAATTCCATCCCCCACAGTACCACTCAATAGCACCTAAAGTACTGCAATACATACCTTTGGAAAAATGAAAAACTAATAATGTAGTGATTTTCAGGTCTGTTAATGAAATAAAAGGGAGTTGCCTGAAGTTGCCTGAACCTCTTGCTAAAATCTGTAATTCTATGAAGTTTCATCCTTCCATTATGACTATTAGCATAACTCATTCCTGAGTCCATGTAACTTCTTTCTGGCATCTGATTACTAAATATGAAAGAGAAAACTATACAGCTGAGCCTGATGAGAATATCATTATAGTCATAGTTTTCAACTTGGATTCGGGTTCCTAAGCTTTCTAGCAATCTTTCTGTGTTATGCTTATCACCTTTTTGACAAAGTGTTGAGAGTATATATTTAAAATTTTTACTCTTGGGCCAGGGATTTAGCTCAGTGGTGCTGCTACCTGCCTCACAAGTGCAAGGTCCTGAGTTCAATCCCTAGAACTGCAGAAAACAAAAACAAACAAACAAACAAAAAACCCTGAAAAAAACAAAAAAGTTTTACTCTTCTCAAACCTTCTATTCTCATTCTCAGCAGATGACCTTACTTTCTCTTTTAATGAAAAAATACTATAGAAAGCATCAGAGAAGATTGTCCTTGACCTTCAACTACTGTACCTACAATGTTAGCTCTACCCACATTCTTTTACTTCTGTCCAGTGCTTGGCATGGTAATTATCTTGTCTTCAACTAATCTGTTTTTCCTCTGTCTGTGTTCTGAATCTTACCTCTTGCTCCCTCAGTGGCCTCTTTTCTTTTCTTTCTTCAGTTTTTTTTCTTCTTCTACATTGGCTTCACCCAACAATAATGAAATATACAGTCACCGTTGACATCTCTAAAAAATTCATTTTTGGCCCCTTGACCACTGTATCTTCATCTTTTAATAGGAATTCCTCCCCCCCCTTTTGTATTGGGAATTGGACCCAGTGCCTCTACCACTGAAATACATATTCAGCCCTTTTAAACATTTTTAAAAATTTGAGACATAAAACTGGCCTTGAACTTATGATATTCCTGCCTTAGCCTCCTGAGTAGCTAGAATACAGATGTTTGTTACTGTGACTGGCTCAGTAGTTGAGCTTCTTTACTCATTCATTCATTCATTTGTTCGTTCACTTATTTGCAGTGCTGGGGATTAAACCTAGGGCTTCAAATATGCTAGGAAATATTGTGCCACTGAACTGTATGTCCAGTCCAATAGTTGAGCCTCTTTTCCATGTCATAAACTTTATTTACTTTTTTTTTTTTTTTGGTACCAGGGATTGAACTCGGGTCCTTGCACTTGTGAGGCAGGCAGCGGAACCACTGAGCTAAATCCCTGGCCCTATTTACTTCTTCATTCACTACAGTAATGCTTCCATCCACATTGCTTTTACCAGATCACTAATAATTTACATGTCTATGTTCTAAGGGGACAATTTTCAATCCTAATCATATTTAACCTCTCTATAGTCATTTTGATACAAAAAGTCATTTTGTTTTCTGTGAAACACTTTTTTCCTTTTTATTTTTTTTTATTTTATTATTTTTGGTAGCGGGGATTGAACTTAGGTCCTTGCTCTTTTGAGGCAGGTGGCAGAACCACTGAGCTGAATCCGCAGCACTTTCTTTTTCCTTTTTATTAAAAAATAATACCTTAAGGCCAGGGATTTAGCTCAGTGGCACCATGCCTGCCTGGCAAGTGCAAAATCCTGAGTTTGATCCTTGGCACCAAAACAAAACAAAACCCTACTCTTCTGATATTTCTTCTTAGTCTCTTTTTTGCTGCTTCCTTTCTCCATTCCCATTAAATATCGGTGTTCCTCAAAATTCCTGCCAAGGATTGTCTTCATATTTTACATACTCTCTATGGATAAATTCATTCACAGTCATATTTTCAGTTGTTCTGTCTTCAAACCTGGCTCTTTAGGCCCAATTTCTTTCTCCCTAATCTAGATACCACACATATAAATAAATCAAATCTGTCAACCCTAAGTCCAAGAAAGAAACCAGTCATCTACATTCCTTCCACTTTGGTCCTTGCTCACCTCTCATTGACAGTTATTGTTATTCATCACTAAAAGCTCTTAATTCTGTTTATCTGTTCACATTTCAAGTACAAATACAAAATGTCACTGCAATCACTTCTTTATCCTATTAGTCTATTCCACTAGCTGTCTAATGATTGCCTCTTTCTCACTTTTGCTTCTATAAACCCTGTAATAGCTAGTTTCTAAGGTGGTTCCCAATGAACCACATCTTCCAGCATTCACACCCTTGTGTAATCTCCTCCAATAATGGAACTGAGTTGACCCTATCATTCACTTTTTTGTTTTTTTGACTTTAACTTGACTTTTTTTTTCTTTTATTGAGTTTATTGGTACATTTTAGGTATACAGTAAATTATATTCATTATACCTTTGCATGACAGGTCTTGGTTCTCATTTTTTTCCCCTTGTCCGTGCCCTCCCTTCACCCCCTCCTCCCCTCTCCGTTTGCAAACACTTTATTTCCATTTTTTCATTTTGTCATATCTATCATTCACTTTAAGAATTGAAATGTGGTACAAGTGATGCTAGGTCCAGACCTCAGTCTTAGAAATGCTTGTTAGCTTCAACTTTTGTAACTGAAGTGCCTCATAAATACACCTACTCTGATGGAGTACCACTTGGGAGGAAAATGGCTGAAACTAAATGGAGACATAAAGACCCAGGTGCCCTAGCATCTGAGGTGAATCTAAATTTCTAGACACTCTTGACAAGCTGCCATACCTCTTGAGAGAGCCGTGTTAGGTGTTCCGTACCCAAACCCTCCCCTACACTCCATGATTTCAGCCCCAGGCAGCATCACATGCAACTACAGAACCATGTAACTGAGCCCAGTCAGTCCACATACTAATGAAAGATAATAAAATAATACGTGCTTTAAATTACTACACTTTGTGATGTTTGTTTTATAATAATAAAATCAAAACAAACCCCCTCTTTTCTCCTTATTACTCCAGTCTCATCTCTGGCAATATACCCTCAACAATTTAAATTCCACCTTTTCTAAGCCACTTGAAGTTCCCTGAACACACTGTATTTTTTCTACTTTTTGCTTTTGCTATTAGAAATATTTTTTAAAAATATTTCTACACCCCACTAAATTCTTATTCAACTTTTGGGTCTTTGCACATTACTAAAACCCTGGATGACTAAAAATTCTCATTAAACACAATTACAATGCTTATGTACACCAGTAGTAGTAAATACACATATTGGCAAAATAATGGTTGATGGAGAGTTGAGCAATGCTGTCTTTTTCATAAGATGCCTATTCTCTTTAAGCTTCAGTTTCTTCATCTATAAAATGAAAATAATATCAATTACCACATAAGTTTGTTGGGAGCATTACAAATACTCAAAATTATTCATATTGCTATTAGTACATAATCCATATGTATCTCTTTATCCTTAGAATCCAGCAGAGTGCCTGGAATATAAGTGCTAATTAATATAAAAAATTAGTAAATGACAGGATGAATGATTTTAGATTATTTGGATTTTACATTGATCCAAATAAAAACTTAATTTCAAGCCTAATTTTTTTGTTTTTTAAAATCACTTTTATACAAATTTCTCTTTTTAAACATTGAAAATATGGAATTAATTTACTTTAATTATATTCACAATGTGTATAGCCATCCAAAAGTTCCCCCAATTTTTTATTACTCTAAATATAACCTGTCTCATTACCTGTCCTCCAGAATCTGAAAACTTCTAATTTACATTCTTACTGTATGAATTTGCCTATTTTAGATTTTCATGTAAGTGGAATCATACAATATTTATTCTTTTGTGTATAGCTTATTTTACTTGGCATGATGTCTTCAAGATTCATCCATAGTACAGCATTCATCAGAATTTCCTTCCTTTTTAAGTCTAAATATTCCATGATGTGTATTTACTATTTTTTTATGCATTCATTCTTTTTGGACATCTAGATTGTTTTCACCTTTTAGGTATTGTGCATACTACTGCCATTAACATAGATATTCAGAAACCTGTTCAAGTTTCTGCTTTCTCTTCTTTTGCCTATATACCAGAAGTGGAATTACTGAATCATATGGTAATTCTATTTTTAATTATTCAAAGGAACCATCATATTGTTTTCCAAGTCAGCTGTATTTACTTTACAACCAGAAATGTACAAGTGTTTCAACTTCCCTACATCCTCATTGAAATTTGTTATTTTCTCTGTTTTATAAGTCATGTTAATCAGTGGGATGAGGCATCTCATTGTGATTCTGACTTGCATTTCCCTAATGGTTACTGATGTTGGACATCTTTTCATGTCCCTGTTGGCCTTGGCTATTTGTATTTCTTCTTTGGAGAAATGCCTGTTTGTCTTATGCCCATTTTAATTATTTATTTATTTATTTATTTATTTATTTATTTATTTATTTATTTATTTTCTGGTACTTGGGCTTGAACTCAGGACCCTGTGCTTGCCAGGCAGATGTGGTACCACTGAGCTAAATCTCAGGCTCATGTGCCCATTTTTGAATTAGTTTGTTCTTTTGTGTGTGTAGGGGGTATGTGGTACTGGGGATCGAACACAGGACTTCACGCTTGCCAGGCAGTCACAGCACCACTAAGCTACATCCCTGGCCCAATGTTCTTTATGTTTTGAATGTAGGAATTTTTTAATATATTCTGGATATTAAGTCCTTATCAGATATATGATTTGTAAATATTTTTTCCATTCCAAGGATTGCTTTTCATTCTGCTGATCATATTCTTTGTATAGCTAAGAAATCATTGCCAAATTCAATGTCATGAATTTCTCCTGTTTTTTCACCCTAAAAGGTTCGAAGCTTTTGTGGTTTTGTTTTTATTCACTTTCTATTATGGTATAAAGTAAGGTTCTAGTTCATTGTTTTGCCTGTAGATATCCATCTTTCCTACTACTTGTAAAAAAGATTAGAAGGTTTTGTGAAAAATCATTTCATCCATGCTTGAAGGTTTATTTCTATCTATTGCATTGGCTATCTATTGGTCTTTATGTCTGTCTTTATGCCAGTACCGCCATGTTTTATAATTACATGTAACTTTTCTTAAAATATTTTTAAATTTACTAATGAATATTTATATAGTCTTTATATTGTCTGATGAATATTTTTACATATGTATAGTGTTCAACATGATTTGAAGTGTGTTTAGACTATAGCATGATATCTGTCACATAATTTTTTTGTATACTAGTTTCTTTTGAAATCATTTTTTGGGGGGGTCAACTTTAGAATTTAGGAGATTCTTTTTTTTCCAGCACCAGGGAGCAAACTCAGGATGTTGCACTTGCCAGGCAGGCATGGTGCCACTAAGCTACATACCCTGCCCAAGAGTCTTTCTTTAGTTTCTTTCTTTTTTTTTTTTTTTTTTGGTGTTTTGAGACAGTCTCACTATGTAGTTGAGACTGACCTGGAACTCACTATGTAGCCCAGGCTGGTCTCGAACTTGCAGTGATCCTCCTGCCTCAGCCTCCCAAGTGCTGGGATTACAAACATGCACCACCATGCCTGGCCTTTCTTTAGTTTCTTAAAGAGTATAATTTTTATTTGTTTGTTATTTCTGGAAATTAATAGCCAGAATGTAGTATGCAGTGTAATTTGTGTCTTTTTTGGTTTTTTTGGAGACAAGGTCTCATTTTGTGGTCTAGTTTGGTCTTGAACTTGTTATGTAGTCCAGGCTGCTCTGTGATCCTCCCACCTCAGCCTCCTGAGTGCTGAGATTACAGGCATATGTGTTCCTGCCATGTTCTAATTGATTTTCTACTTTAACATTCTGTTATCTTTTTAAACCTATTTCTTTAAAATTTTAATTTGCACATAATTTTTTATATTTATGAGAGTACCATGTGATAACAGCGTATGTGCATAATGCAATGATCAAATCAGAATAAGTAGCACTTCTATCTCCTTAAACATTTGACATTTTTTTGTGTTAGGCTTCAAATTCATCTCTTCTAGTTCTTGTAGCTTTTGTTAAGGGTAATTTTTAAGGTACACTTGCAGCTTAGTAGTACAATTTGAGATTGGAATTGTGAGTCATCTGACTTTGTTGTTCAGTACTGAGGATTGAACCCCTGCTAGGCAAGTGATCTACCACTGAATGACATTCCTTTTTAGAATTTGAAACAGCAGCTTGCTAAATTGCTCAGGCTGGCCTCAAACTTATGATCCTCCTGCCTTAGTCTTCCCAGGAGCTGGGGTTACAGGCATGCAGCACCACACCTGGCTATTGTTCTTATTTAACATTGGTTTTACTTTTCTGGGTTCCTTCAAGTTTAATATGAATTTTAGGATGAGTCATTCTATTTCTGCAAAAATTGTTATTTAAATTTTTTACATTGAATATATTGCTTTGAGTAGTGTTATCATCGTGACAGTAGAAAGTCTTGTAATCCATGAACACAGGCTGTCATTTCATTACTTTATTTTGTTAATTTTCAGCTACATTTTATAATATTCAGTATAAGTCTTCTTGGTACTACTTATTCCCAAGTATTTTATTTTTCTAAAAATTATATAAAAGGCAAATAATATTTACTATCTTAACTGACATTGTGAAATGGGAAGAAAAGGGCTAAAGGTGTAGGGAAAGTGGGAAGGGTAGGGGAAAGGCAATAAGGGAAAGAAAAAAATACGAGGAAATGAAAAAATGGAAATAAAATGTTTGTAAATGGGGAGGAGTGGAGGGATAAAGGGAGGACAGGGACAAGGGGAAAAAATGAGAACCAAGACCTGTCATGTAAAGGTACAGGATCCCAATGATGAATGTAACTGTACTGTATACCTAAAATGTACCAATAAATTCAATGAAGAAAAAAATATATACTATCTTACATATTTTAAGTGTGCAGTTCAGTATTTTTAAGTATATTTGCAGAGTTAGCAGTCACTATACTTTTTCATCTGGAAAAATGGAAATTCTACACTTATTACAACACAATTCTCTAAAATCCCTTCCACCCAGCCCATGGTAACTACTCTTGCACTGTCTCTAAGAATTTGGCTACTTCTAGGTACCTTATATAAAAATAATCATACAATATTTTACATTTTGTTGCTAGATTATTTCACTTAGTGTAATGTTCTCAAGGACTACCTATATTGTAGCATGTGCCAGAATTGTCTTCCTTTTTAAAGCTGAATAATACTCCATGTTGTATATGCACTACATTTTTTCTTCTCATCTATTAATGGAAACTTTGTTTGCTTTTATCTTTTCTGTTGTGATTAATCCTGCTGTAAACATGAGTTGTAAAATGTGTTAGTTTTCAAGGAAAGACTATTATAACAAAATACCTCAACTAGGGTGGTATCAAATAGCAGTAAATACCACTGGTTACTTAGACAGCAGTAATTATTTTCTCACAGTTCTGGAAGCTAGATGTACGTGATCAAAGTTTCAGCAGGACTGGTTTCTCCTGACATCTTTTGTCTTGCCTTGCTTGTATAATGTGGTCTTTTCTGTGTGTGTGCATATCCATGGGGTCTTCTCTTCTTACAAGGACTACAAACATATTGCATTCAGTGCTATCCATGTTGCCTCATTTATCCTTGATTACCTTTTAAAATGCCCTACATTCAAAAATAACATTTTGGGCTAGGGATGTAGCTCAGTGGTGCTGTGCCTGCCTGGCAAGTGTGAGGCCCTGAGCTCAATTCCTGGTACCCAAAATAATAATAACATTTTGAGGTATATTGTCGGTTATGACCTCTATATATAAAATTATGGGGCAGGCTTATACAGTTCAGTCTATCACAGCAAATGTATGTTCGAGACTGACCTTAGTTCTTTTATTTTCTGTCCAGAAATATAGTTACTGGATTATATGGTAATTTTAAAAATCTTTTGAGGAACCACCATATACTGTACCATAGTAGCTGTATTATTTTATATTCCCAGCAATGTGCAAGAGTTTCAATTTTTCCATATCCTCACCAATGCTTGCTATTTTCTGTTTTTCTTAAATAATGGTTATACTAATAGATGTATTTTTATACTATTGTGAATAACATTGCCTTTTAATTTTTTGGCTTGTTCATTGCTAATGTATAGAAATACAGCTGATTTTTTGCATGTGGATTTTGTATCTTACAACTTTGCCAAAGTTGTTTATTCAGCCTAATAGATTTTATGTGATTAGGATTTTCCATATAAACATCTATGTCATCTGTGAACAGAGATGATTTTACTTTTTCCTTTAAAATTTGAATTCCTTTTATTTTATTTTTCTTTCCTAATTTCTCTAACTGGAGGTTCTAGTACAGTGTTGAACAGAATTAGCAAAAGCCAGTAGATTCTTCTTGATCTCTGGGGAAGTCAAGCCTGTTTTTTTATTATATATTTTTTGTAAAGTAAAATCCTTTAAATATGGAGTGTAGTCATTCATGAAATATACTTCCTATTAAATTGATTTCATTGTGGAAACATAGAAGCTTATTAAGCATAAGAGGGAATCATACGGGATAGGACAAAGAGGGGAGACAAATCCGATAGGTAGGTATGGGAGAATATCACTAGGATTGATGTTGAAACAGAAGTGGGGTCAGGGAAGCCAAAAATTACCCCACCAGTAGGAGGCAGTCCCTTGCTGTCTTATAGCCAGACCTGAAAGTGTGAGCAAGATTCTACAAGTTTTACTTTTGTTTTTGACTTTTTTTTTTTTTTTAGACAAGGTCTCACTATATAGTTCACCTTGAACTCACTATGTATCCCAGGCTTGCCTCAAACTTGTGGTGATCAACCTGCCTCAGCCTCCCTAATGGTGGGATTAAGGTGTGTGCCATCATGCCCAGCAGTATAAGTTATTAGACACTATAATGAACATACAAGGAGTATGACTGGTATTTTTGTAGTATAGGAATCAACATGAAGTGAAAATGGGAAGTATAGTTTATAAAAGTTTCCTGTGTGCTTGACTTCATTTATATGGGCCTGTGTAATTACTGTACACACATTAAGAGTGAAGGGGAGGATACTGTTAATGAACCTTCCTGAAAACTGTAAACTGTTTCAGGCAAACTGGGGACATGGCTTGTGCTATTCATAGAGTTCTGCACATTCATAAATGACAACTGTAGTCAGCATTTAAATTAGGAATGCTTAGTCATGATGGCACATTGATTACTTTTGCAAAGAGTTGTTTACTGAAACAATCTAGAAATGGGTTCATAAATTTGAGAACCTTAGTGTAAGTAGTTTCACTTTACACATGGGAACCAGATAATGAATTTCTTCTTTTTTATTAGTTCATGTTTGCAGTACATAATGATTAGATTCATTTTGGGGTTTAGTATATATACCTAATACATGTTAATTTTTTCATCTCCTTTCTCTCCTCTCCTCCAACTCTTGGTCCCATTGCCTTTTGTAAAAATATCTATCTCTTTGTCTCATATTATCTGTCATGAATAACTTGAAAAGTATGGAGATCTCTGTAGCTGTTATTGCTACCATTGCATACAAAAACCTGTGCACTAAACTGGACTGCCCTTTAGGAAGTTTTTGTTGTTGTTGTTAGATTGAGTCACAGTAATATTTATGATGATGAAACTTTCTCTGATGACTGATGATGGGTTTATAGCTCATTTTTGCTTACTGTTATTTTCTGAAAGTTTATAATAGCATCTATGAGTCAGTTGATTCATCTATATATGATTGAATCCATTTTCTGTGAGGATTATGTCTTTCTACTGGATTCTCTGTGGAAAGATATATATGTTACTTATATACAGGGCTGTGATTTTTTATGTCAACTTAAAGATTTAGGAAATTCTGTGAGAACATATTAATGAACTATCATGGCTTTATAGTTCATAACTTTCTTAAGAATTAATTTGTTTGTATTTTTAACTTCTGCCATCTGCTTGGAAAGAAAAAAAGCTTTCCATAATTTTATCATTTGATTATAAAGTAACATGCATTTTCTTTTTTTGTTTGTTTTGTTTTTTTGCAATTCCAGGGATCGAACTCAGGACCTTGCACTTGTGAGGCAGGCACAGTGCCACTGAGCTAAATCCCTGGCCCACATGCATTTTCTTTGGTTGTTTTACTGGCTCTTCTGGTCTTCTAAACTGTGGGTATTGCCCAAGGACCTGTCTTCCACCTCTTATCTTCTCCATAGTCACTCTCTCCATGAGCTCATTTATTCTGGTGATGATAGATTCAGCTATTATTTATGTTGACTTTTAAAGCTATTTATTCAAACTGATCATTTTAGTTTCATCAGATCTACAACTTAACTAATCTCTGTATGTCAACTGTCTCCACTACCTGAGGTCATTTATATTTGTCTTTCCATAAATCTGTCTTACATGTTACTATCTGGCTTATCTTAAATCATTCATCTTTATTATTGTCTCTTGTAGTAAGTGAGCCTGTAGGAACTTCATTTTGTCCTTTGTTGTAAATTTAGGTTCCTGTGCCATTCATTCATTCATTTATTTGTTTTGGTATCAGGGATTGAACTCAGGTCCTTGCAGTTGGGAGGCAGGTGGCTGCACCACTGAGCTAAATCCCCGGCCCTGCTGTGCCTTTTAAGGCTGTAAGTTGTACAGTTCTACACTTTCTCACTGTTCTCTCCTGGTATTCAGTTTCGCCTTTTTCTCCTGGTCCCTTAGCAATTAGACCAGTTGCTCTTTGTCATGGTTAATGAACCTTGTTGATATTATCCATTTGTTTATGGAATGCCCAACTGCAGATCTACTTTATTCTGACCATCTCAGGTTCCTAAGATTATTGTCTAATTATGAAGTTTTTTTTCCCCACTAAGGTAACGTTTCGTATTTAGTTCTATCTTCTCACCCTACTAGAGTTGAACCCAGGGTCTCATACATGATAGGCAAATACTACTCTACCACTGAGCTACATGTCCAGCCCTTTTTATTTTATTTTGAGATGGGGTCTCACTTAAGTTCCCCATGCTGGCCCTGAATTTGGGATCCTTCTATCTCAGCCTCCTGAGTAGCTAGGATTACAGAAGTGCACCCTTGTGTTAGGCTGGCATTTAGTTAGTTCTTTAACAGTTTTTACTATTATCTCGTTTTCTTCACTACTTTGTAAATTCTGTGAGGGCAGAGACAAATTTTATACCTCTTTGCATTTCACTGCCATGAAGTACTAGGTATGTAGTACAGGCCTGCTGATAAATTGTTTTAACTATACTGTATTTCCAAATGTGTACCTTGACCTTTGCATTTTGTAGTTTAATCATTTTTTATCAATTATAAGTTGCATTAATTCAAATCCTCATTTCTAGGGAAACAAAGTTTATAAGACAACATTTTTCAATCTCATCAAACTGAACACTTCTTTTTAAAAATAAATACTTTGTAACATCTACTTTATTATCCTGAAAAATATAGACAATGAAACCTATTTATGAAGAATATAATACCTGAAATATTAAACCATAAAAGAAATGGATTTAATAAAATAAAATCTTAGATATTTTAGGCTGTAAATGCTTAGGCATGACTACATCAAATGCTTGTATTTTATACAGAATCACTGTGAGCCAATTATATATGCAAACTGAAGTATGTTTTTATATTGAAAAATATCATAAGTGGTATTTGTTTTATGAGTGCAGTTTTCTGAAAGGGGAAACAACTTTTGACAAAGTTCTAAACCTTTGCATTCCTCAAAAATTCAGCACATATCAATAGTATGTAAGACTTTATTATGTTTATAATTAATATGGAGTTAGTGTAGACTCACATAAATATATGCAAGATTTTTCCTTACACCACTATACATAAATTGAAAGTGATAGAGACAATTCTTTGTTTTGTGTAACTGTCCCACTTCCTGTCCTTTTGCTTCTTGCCCACTAAATATCAGTTACACCCTATCTACTCTAGTAATTATAATAACTGTAAATTCCCCCACCAAATTTCCAAAACAATTAAAAACATTTCAAGTTTCCTAAATCATTAAAAACTGCTATTACACAATTGTAGTTGATATCAGCCTAAAAGTGGCAGAAAGATGAATTGGCCAAAATTGATGAAATAGGTCAATGGCAAATATCCTGTAGTCTTAAATGTGATAGGAATTGTTAAACTTTTTATTTTGTTAGTATTTTTAAAAATTTTATAAAGGAATTGTATACAAATTGGAGTGGTTAGCATTCAGTGCATGGATGTATCTCTAAAAATACACCAAACAACACTGAAGTAAGATTCTTTGGGAAAATCTCAAGCACATTTGAAGATTACATGAGAATGTCAAGGAGAATAAAAATGCAGAAAAGAACGCAAATAAGTGTGTGGGAACACATGCTCTGTTCATGTGAAATCTACAGAAGTTTGCAGAAAAAGGCTAATTAAAAAGAACAAGTGATTTTGTTTATTGGCTGACAAACATTGTAATTTTGTAAATTATATTCATCAGAGTATGCAGAATTATTTAATTTCAAACTGTCTTGATACTAGGATATCTGTGGTGATTATACAATAAAATAAAAAGGAAATCATGAATACTATAGAAAAGTAAAGATTGGAAGACATCAGCCTTCATCAGTAGTAGAAGCAAAATGATTGCATCAAAAAGTAAATTAGCTTTCAGCTTTTTGGTTTAACTTTCAGTGGAGGTAAAAGTGCACCTTTCTTTGGTCTTCCCAAATCTGGGTGCATCTAACATTGGCCACTTCCACCATGCCACCCAAGTTCAACCTCAGTGAGATCAAAGTCATGTACCTGAAGTGTACTGGCAGTGAGATCGGAACCGCATCAGCCCTGGTCCCCAAGATCAGACCCTTGGATTTGTCTAAAAAAAAAGTGGGTTTTGACATCACCAAGCCAACTAATAACTGGAAGCATATGCAGATTGCAGTGATTCTGACCATTCAGAATGGACAGGCCTAGATTGAGGTGGTCTTGTATCTGTGCCGTAATCGTCAAGGCCCTCAAGGAATCTATAAGAGACAGAAACAGAAAAACATTAAGCTTGATAAAAATATCACTTTTGATGAGATTGTCAATGTTGCCTAACAGATGTGGCACTAATCATAGCCAGAAAACTTTTTGGAACCATTAATGACATCCTGGGACTGCCTATGCGGTGGGCTACCATGTTGATGTCTGTCACCTTCGTGACATTATAAATGATATTAACATTAGTATAGTGTAATGCCCAGCTAATTTAAGAAGCATAAGAGAAAATATTTCAATAAAAGATCATCTGACCAAGAAAATAGATTACATACTTACAATGCCATAGAAAATGTCCATCTCTCCTCTAACAGGGTTGGTATGTCTAACCCTTTTCTTTATATATTTAACAGTGTATCAGCAGTTCCAGAAGGTCTTAAAGGATAAGTAATTGATAAACACTCCAGATAATCCTAGTTAGCACCAATTGGTTTCTGTTGTAACTGGAGTGAACATGACGAATAAAACATAAGAACTCTTTTTCCACATACTACTGACAAGATCTTACTTAGATTTGTACAGATAAATATCATATTGTAAATCTCCAAGGGGAAAAAGTTTGGGAAACTGAATGGAGAACTTTAAAACCAAAGCAAAGAAGTGGTTACCATGACCATGTACAAAGTTGTGAAAACAAATTAAAAAGAAACAGAAGTTATGGCAACTTCATGCCGTACACCCATAGGAAGCATCCACATACTAAATTTATCTGAGAAAAGAAGGGTCATTGCCCTCACAGAATTATTTGGAATGTTTATTAAGAGCAGCTGCACTTAAAATAATAAATATTTCAAAAAATGCTTGTACTTTTATCTGCTGGTGTCCAAATTAGAAACCATATCTCCTAATGATGTTAAAAAAAATGTAGCATTACCTAAATGGGTGAAACTCTTTGCTAGTATGAAATTCTGATCATCAGTTATAAACAATTCACAGCACTAATAATATAGTGAAAAAAATCTTTGAAGTTCATCAGTATGAAATGCAGTTAAAGCTATCCATTCAAGGTTTATGCTTTTTAAAAATTATTTTTATTAGTACATGTTTGCAGTACATAATGATTACATTAATCATGGGGAGCTGATACATATACAAGACACACCTCAATTATTGAACTTCCCTTTCCTCCTCCTCATTCATTTTCCCCTTTCTTCATCTCTTGGTTCTTTTCCCATTTTTAAAAGATCTCCTATGAGTTCAACAGAATAATAGGTTGTTTGTCCTAGGATGGCAAAGTAGGTACAGCAGTTTGTATGTGCTCCCCAAAGTTTATGAACACAGGAAACTTCTTTTTCCCCTTGTATTAGAGAGATTGAACCTGGGGCTTTTACAATTAACTATACCTCCAGCCCTCTTTTATTTTGAGTCAGAATCTCACTAAATTGCTAAATTGCCCAGGATGATGCTGAATTTGGGATTCCCCTGCCTCACCCTCCCAGCATGCCAAGATTACAGGTGTGCACCATTATGCTCATGTGGGAAAACAAGTGCAGCTGTGTTTGGGAAGGAGATGGGACTGAAATGATAATTAAAAGCCCTCATGAATGGATTAAAATCGTAATCATGGAAGTGGGTTATTGCCAGAATGGATTTGCAGTTAGTTATAAATGCAAGTTTGTCTCCACTCTCCCTTTTTTTGTTCTTTCTTGCATGTACTCTGTTGCATTTCTGCTTTCCTCCATGAAATGAGAGGATGAATTCTCTCATCAGATGTGGGCCTCTTGACCTTAGACTTCCCAGCCTCTAGAACTATAGAAATAAATTTCTTTATGTAGCCTCAGTTATTCTTTTTAAAATTAATTTTATTGGTACATTGTAGGTATATAATATGACATTTATCATTAGAAATTTGTGCCTTTCCATAATCTATCTTGGTTCTTATTTTTTCCCCATTTTCCTGCCCTCCAACCCCTCTGTCCCTCCCTATTTACAGAGACTTTGTTTCCATTTTTTCATTTTCTCATATTAATTCCATTCCTTTTTTCCTTCCCCCTACCCCTCCCATTTCCCCTTCCTTTTTGCCCTTTTTTCCCTATTTTGCATTATCTATTATACCTTTTAGTCCTTATTTACATTTTCGGTTTCTCACCAGAGAAACTATTTGGTATTTACACATGTGTGTCCTATTTAGGTATTCTTTTATAGCACCACAAAACAGTCTAAGATGGTGGGTGACTCTACTGAGTGTTAATAATAGGTCCATGTTATTGATACTATAAGACCCACAAAGGAACGTGAAAAGTCTGAATTATCCTAAAAACTGTCAAGGAGCATCACCCATTATGTGGTAGGATACTCTAGCCAGGGGAAGAAACACAAGTGTGTTTAATTAAATGACTTATTTCTTTTCTCACCATTTACAAGAGAAGGGGGCATTTTTGTTTTTATAAGGCAAAACAGGAAAGGAACCAAGTGGGAAACAAGATGATAGATAAGAAAATGCCCAGGTTGTTAAAGGAATATTCCAAAACTGATTTCTGTATGGTTAAGACCAGCACTGGAGACAAAGACCTGGCAGGAGAGCCTATCAGGTAGATGATCCAGATTCTTCCTCTCCTACACCAAGGCAGTAATTTTCTTACCTGTTCACAAGCTGAAAGAAGAGTTAGCCAAAGTGGGCAGTTTATGATTGCACACAATTTCTGGCAGTTTATTTATAATGTTACCTGAAGAAGCAGTTGTTAATTCTCCCTCAGCAATTGAATCTCTCTACTTAAAAGGAACGGGGGTTGGGGATGAGAATTCTGTTTGACTGCTTTGCCAGTTTATGAAGCAAATGGTAAACTGATATTTAGTTGCTTCGTTTAAAATTGGGAAAAAAAGTTTCCTGGAAAAAGGAAGAAAATAGATTACTTCTATGGTTTATTTCATTGCATTTCTTTCATTCATTCATTCATTCATTCATTCATTCATTTATGAGACAGGATCTCTGCATTTCAGGCTGGCCATGAACTCGTTACATTGCCAGGCTGAACTTTAAGTGATGTTCCTGCCTCAGCCTCCCAAGTGCTGGAATTAAAGGCTTGTGCCACCACACCAGGCTATATGGTAACATTATCACTTTCAGAGGAAGGTACACAAACATTGGTTGTCATGTAATCGACCTTGCTTTCTTCGCAGGTTAGCTAGAGTACAAAAGTAAAGAGGAACAAAAATTAACTGCTAATTACCATAAGAATTTCTCCATCTCTGTGAAATCCAATGTCTTGCAATTAAAATGTAGTTGATAATTTTAGAGAATTTCTTTCAATATTGATACATAAATATTCACTTCCAGATAAAAAGGGATTCAGGCCTGGTGGTGTACTGCTGTAACTACACCACTTGGGAAGCTAAGGCAGGAGGATTTCAAATTTGAGTCCAGCCTGGGCTACCAGTGAGATCATATTTCAAAATAAAAATAGATTAAAAGGGACAAGTTTCAGATATTCCAGGGAAGTTCCAATAAAATGATAATTCTGAGGATTTGGGTCTAAAATTTATTATGTTTGCAATATATAATAAATACATTTATCCTGATGAATTGGTGCATATATTTATCATTTAAAAATATTTTTTAACATCCAGAGGTTTAGTTACATGACAAAAACACGAAGTGATATCCTGAACAGAGAGAGAACTCTGGTTAGTGAAAAAAATGTTTATATACTTTAAAATAGTTGTTAAATACTACAAACATCACAAAATGCAGAAATAAAATCAAAATGTTTTGATTAATCAACCATTAAGTAGATGAGTTTATATTTTAATCATGGTTAATCTGATATGAAATCAGTTATTTTGCCATTTTTCATATTCTAAAATGTAATGTTAATGCAAGTTACTTCTAGTCCCAAAAAGAAAGTTTTATAATTAGGTAGGTCATTTTTTGGAGGTGACGATACATCCCATTTCCAAGTAGGGGATTATCAGTGACTAAGAAGTGTTCTTCTTGGAATACAGCAGTCACCACATGATGCAGAATTGACCATCAGACTATGGATGATAGCAAGAAAGCAACTTTTCTTCTAGTCTAGAACTCCCAAATAAGAGATCAGAATAAGGTTTAATTGTGTAATTTTTTTTGCTCAGAACCCTTCCTTTTAGCATTCTATTACATGCATTTTAAATTTTCATTTTTAAAATTAAAACAAAATTTTTGGTACCAGGGATCAAACTCAGGACCTTGTGCTTGTGAGGCAGGCACAGTACCACTGAGTTAAATCCCCAACCCTATTACTCCCATTTTTAAAGTCACAGTTTTTACGGTGGCCTACAAATCTCTGCTTAATCCCTTCCCTGTCCCTTTGTTCTATTGTTTTTCTAACCTCTTGTTGTATTAGTTTTGTCTTTTATGGTGCTGCGGACTGAATCTAGGGTCTCAGCAAAAGTTATACAAGAGAACCACATGCCCAGGTTTTTTCTGTTTTTTTACTTCATTTTTTTTCAGCCCCTCTGTCATTGTTGCTATTTCTTGAATACCTCAGACATACTTTTGTCTTGGGCCTATTGCACTGGCTATCCCTCTGTCTTAAATGTTCTTCCTCTAGATATCTATGGGCCTTACTTTCTTTTGTCTTTTCACATCTTTCCTAAAATGTTTTCTGTTCAGTAAGGACCACTCTGATTACCTCATCCTTTACCACAATATTCTATGTTTTCATAGCACTTACCACCTTTCAACAGTCTGCCTGACTGCTTGCCTCTCTGTTTCTGTCTTTCTCTAATAAATGTTTAAAAGTTACTGGGGCTTGAATCCAAAGCCTCATACATAGTAGGCAAGGGCTGAGCTGTGTATAGGCCCTTTTAATTTTAAGACAGGGTCTTACTCAATTTTTTTTTTTTTTTTTTGTACCAGGGATTGAACTCAGGAACTTGTGCTTGTGAGACAGGTAGCAGCACCACTGAGCTATATCCCCAGCCCAGGGTCTTACTCAATTATCCAGACTGACCTTGAATTTGTGACCTTCCAGCCTTAGCCTCCCAAAAGGCTTGGATCAGGTGTGTCTTGCTTATTATATTATCTGCTCTGCTCACATCCTTCTCACTGGAGTGTAAACTCCATAGAATTTTTTTGTTGTTGTTCCAGGGATCGAACTCAGGAACTTGCACTTGCTAGGCAAGCACAGTTCTATAGAGATTTTTATATGTTCTATTTACATGTGTAGGGTCACTGCTTAGAACAGTGTCTTGCACATAGCTTGTGCTTAATATTTTTTGAATGAATGAGCTCTTTCTCATATCTTCAGAGATTTATTTTGATATCTTTATTTTATTTTATTTTATTTGGGTACCGGGGATTGAACTCGGGTCCTTGTGCTTGCAAGGCAGGCCACCGAATGGCTGAGCTAAATTCCTGGCCCTATATTGATATCTTTAGCAAGTAAATAGAATCCTTGTGCCTAATATTATTGAATGGTGGCTCTGTGTATTAGCTTTCTGTCCCTGTGACATAATATCTGACATCTGCTTAGAGGAGGAAAAACTTGTTTTTATTCATGATTTCAGAGGTTTCAATACATAGACAACTTGTTCTTTTGCTGTGGCCTGTGGTGAGGCATAGGTGTGGTGGAGCAAAGCTGCTCAGTTTAAAGTAGCCAAGAAGAGAGATAGGGAGAGTTGGAAAGGAAAGGGCCAGGGCCATGATACAGTCCACAAAGTTGCACCCCCATGACCCACTACCTTCAGCTAGGCCCCATCTTCTAATTTACCCTCATCTCCCAATAATGGAAGCAAATGATAATCTCATCAGTAATTAATCCAGTAATAAAATTAGAGTTTTCATGACCAATCGCCTTCTGAAAGCCCCATTTTTGCAACTGATTTTTTTTTTCTACCACTGGTTGTTGTTTGTTTGTTTGTTTTTCAGCTTTAATTGAGTTTATTGGTACATTTTAGGGATACAGTACAGTTACATTCTGATTTTTTATTTTTTTTTCTTTCTTTTTTTTTTTTTGGTACCAGGGATTGAACTCAGGACCTTGTGCTTTTGAGGCAGCCGGCAGAACTACTGAGCTAAATCCCTGCCCCTGAAAGCCCCAGTTTTGAACATAGGAGACTTTTGGGGGACATTTTAGATCTAAACCATAATATTCTGGGAGATAATAGGTAGATCTTGGTTTATCTGAGTAACAGTACACTCCTTTTGAATAGAGTGACTTCTCTATGGTGATTCTTGAATTACCAGCAATACAAGTTAAGCTGTGGTTTTTCTGTTTCAGTATGTATATTTTTTGATTTTCTTGATAAATTTTTTCTTTTAATTTTGGAAATTTTAAGATTGAAAATGGAGAAATATTACAGAGAAACCTGCATTTGCCCATCACGCAATTTCAACACTTATCAAAATGTGGCTAATTTACTCTTCCCTACTCACAGATCTCAAAATTATTTTGAAGCAAAATGCTGTTATAGGAGCACAGTGTATCATTTCACTTTATATAACTTCATCAAATTATTTGAAAAATTTTTTTCAGTTATAGAGATTGGACCCAGGGTCTTTCTACCACCAAGCTACATCTCTAGCCTTTTAAATTTTTAAAAATTTTGAGACAGTGTCTCCTAAGTTGCCCAGGATGGCTTTGAACTTTTGATCTTGCCAAAGTCTTCCAAGTAATGAATTACAGGCTTGTGCCACCATACTAACTGAAGATTTTTGATAAACTTGAATATTGTTAAAATTCTTAACATTGCAGGTCATGACTTATTTCAAAATATGATCATATCCTTACTAAAAACAAGTCACTTGTATTCTAGAGTTTTATTATATTTTTAATCTTTCCTTCTAAGGTCTGCTGAGCCAATCTTTTTTTCTTTTTTTCTTTTTCCCCTCTCCCTGCTCTTCCCCACCCACTTCTATCTCTCATTCTCACTTTCCCTTCTATTTTTCCTTCCTACCTTGCCTTTCTCCCTTATCCCTCCCTCCCTTCCTTCCTCCTTCCTCCCTGTACTGGGGATTGAACCCATGTCCTTCACATTGAGCTACATTTTTAGTTCTTTGGTTTTGTTTTATTTTGAGACAGGGTCTTGCTAAATTGCCTGGGCTGGACTTGAATTTGCAGTCTTCCTACTTTGTCCATCTCACAGTATGCTGGGATTTATCAGGCTGAACTAATTTTCTGATTTACATTTAATTTGAATTTGACATTTTGGTTATATAGTTTTATATATTATTTATGGTATAAAATATGTATTTTCTTATCTGTATGTATCTGTTTTTAAAAAGCTTCCCCTTAAGATATCTGCTTGTCATATAGATGGTCTTTATATAAAGTAATTGGATACTTAGGAAAAAGCTATTTTTAGGGTAATGGGATTAATGGTAATATTAATTTTTCTAAAGTTGAACTACTTTTACTATCATTTTAATAAGAAAATATCACTTTTTAATTGAGGGTTCCCTACTTTACTTGTGTGTGGAATATGAGATGACCAAATCAGTGATGCATGAGAATGGCCAGATTTATTGTACAAATGGCTAAAGAAGAGCTATGTAAAATTCTTTGTTCACACCAAATAAGCTGTGATTTTTATCTGAAAGACTATGGCTTATTTATGAAGCCTAAATTCTCTCTGTGCTACAAGATTACTTCAGGCAGTTTGAAAGCATGACTAAAGTTAAAGTGCTTAATTTGCTGAAAATTGTTTACAGGCCCTATAATATGTAAAATTTTTAAAGCTCTGGGATAAACAACAGAGGTAAACAACTGTGCAACTGTCACAATGTGCATTATTAATATGTGATTTAAAATTAAAATGCTATAAATAAGAGAAGATACATATGAGAAGCTTACATATGAACTTTAATTTCATTAGCTATTAAATTCAGTCTTAGTAACTTTCTTATTTTGCCAGTTATAAAGTTTTAATGAAAAGTTGATCATGTCTGTATTTTTTTAAGGGATGAAGTCTGTACGTTACCCACATTGGTCTTGAATCTCTGGAATCAAGGGATCCTCCTTCCTCAACTTCTTAAATAGTTGGACCTACAGGCACCTGCCACCACATTCAGTTTAAGGTACCTATTCTGCTTAAAAACATTTCAAAGTTTTAAGTGCTGACTAGGAATTTTTAAAATATATTATCTTAAAAAATTTTTCTTGACAGACAAATCAGTATCTCTGCCAGTTTTTGCATCATTATTTTTGGCAGCATAATTAGCTGTAATGCCAAGATTCAGATATATGGTAGTTGGAATTGTATAGATGATCCAAAAATTCATTCTCAAACTGTGATATATCTCACACTCATAGCAAGTGGGGTGTGGGTTACAAATAACTAGGTGTATGCAAGGTTTAAAAACTATTCAGATAGATATATGTGGTTTCTAATAAAGAGATAAGAGCTTTTGATATGTTATGACTATTTTGATTTTTAAAAACATTCAAAGCTCAGACTTTTTTGGCAGTACAGAATGATAGATGTACAGTAATGCTCAGCATTTCTTGAAGGAAAAAGCTTGTCTTTGCACATTTTCTGATGTGTGTGGCCTTTACCCAAGAAGAGTAGTGGAAATTAAGGAGAAAGGGGTTGCTAGTCAATGGAATAAGATTTTAAGGAGGTGGTTGGTAAGGCCATTTTAATGGTCGTGCCTAAGTATGCTGGGCTGAGTGAGTGAGGAAGGACTGAAATCTTGTGCTTTGTCTGCTAAGCTTGTGTCTTGGCACAGAGATTGTATACCCAGAGGAAGTACCTTTCACTTATACAATATAGCAGCATGAGCTATCAGAAGCTCTAATGGGCAGAGATGTGTTCCAGAGGTTAGAAGGGATTATTGTTCCATAATAACTATATCAAAATTGAAAGGAAACTCTAAACGTTTCAAACATTTGTTCAGTATTTTATTCAGGTTAAGACAGTACTCTCTTATTTAAAAAAATTGCATACTTCTTTACTTATATAATAAAAGATTTACTACATGCAGAGAACATAGCTAAACATTTTAACTTACATATGTATATATTTATAAATTCATTGTTTTCCCATTACTTAGAATTAGGTAGCATTATTTATTCAGACTCATGAAGAATTGAGATAGTGGCCTATACTTGATCTTGAGTCTTCCACATCTTTTTGTTTTGTTTTGTTGTTGTTGTTGTTGTTGTTGTTGGTGGTGGTGGTGGTGGTGGTGGTGTGTGTGTGTGTGTGTGTGTATGTGTGTGTGTGTGTTTTCTTGTACTGGGAATTGGCAAGTGGTGGAAACACTGAGCTAAATCTCTGGCCCCTTCTTTATCTTTCTGAAGTCATCTCCTACAGTTTATTTCCTCCATTCTTATATTCTAGCCACAGAAATGTCATTTTTTTATTATGTATTCTTGAAAGATCAAGGTTGTTTTTCTCTTAGGACTTTACTTTTCCCTTTGCTTAGAATGTTCTATTTCCTCTATCCTATTCTTGCATGGCTGGTTCCCTTTTATCCATTTGGTCTTCTGTATTTCAGTGGGGCTTTCCCTTTCTAGTGGTATTAATGGTCTTTCCAGCCCCAGTCTATCATATCACTCTGTTTTTAAATAGTATTTATTATTATATATCATCTTTTTACATATTTAATATTGCCTAGCATGTAAATTCCCCAAGATCAATACTCTTATTTGTCTTATCGTTGTATCCTCAGTTTCACAGCAGAGTATCTGGCAAATAATTGGTGCTCAATAATATTGTTGAACAAATTAAAAGTCAGAATGTCTTGTTATATTTTAAAGTTATTTTTTCTGCTTTTTATGTTGCAGCATGTCTTTTATTTTTCTATATTTTGTTCTTTAATCAGTTTCTTCTGCTGTTTTCTGAACCAGACAGCTTCCTATGAGACATATTAAAGGTTTCAAATTTAGGTTAAAAAATTGTTTCTAGTAAATAGCACCATGCAATGCATGGTTTAATTTTAAATTTTCTTCAGATGATTACTGTCAATTTGAAGTACCTGTTAGTCAACTGGATAAGGACTGATGGTGTAACAGTAGCAGGATACACTCTAATACACAGATATAGTTTGCTAAAATATTTGATAAGATATGTTGGTGCTGACAAGGAATATTTTATGTTTTTTTTCCCCTCAAATGTTGTCAACTTTGGGGGGTTTAGGGACTAGTCTACATTTGCCTGCTTATGAAGTTGTTGCATAAAATGGTCTTTCTAAAACAGTTAATTCCAGTGAGGCTGTGTTGTCTCTTATAGTAAGGTACTCAGGCTGCTATTTGGATGGTTAACCCTTTATTCCTCCTCTTTAAATGAATAGATCCAGGTCAGTTTATGACAGCAAGAATTAAAGAATTCTTGGCTAATGTCTTTTATTGACTATGAATTCGAAGACAAGGTAATTTGTTGAGAATAAGGGGAAAATAGCAGAATGTGAGATTTGAAGAAAGCAGTGAAGAATGTGAGGGAACTGATGAAGAAGAATTATTGGGTAGAACTGAGAAACAAACAGATATGTAAACAGACATTTTCAGTGGCACCAGTCTGCTCATTTGTGTGTTTAACTAGAATGGCAAATAGGTAAATATGATGCAGTTTCTTTTTTGAGTTGTTTAGTGTATGCCTGACAGTTGAATTACAAAACACTATCTCATTTTTTTTTTTTTTTGAGACAGGGTCTCACTATGTAGTCTAGGCTGTCCTCAGACTCATGATCCTCCTCCCTCAGCCATTTGAGTCCTAGAATTACTGGAGTGCACCACCACACCTGGCTTCTAATGTATATAGATTTAATATGATAACTACAACTTACAGGGAGAGGTAAAACGATTACTATGATCTAATATTTTTATATTCCACTTGAGTTAAAATATACCTCTAAGAAGACTGAAAAGTGTTTTATTTTGATCCTTAGAGCAACCATTAAAAAATACAGAGATATCTTTGAGAGTTCTACCTAATTTACTTTCCAGTAACTTTAGTGTTTCTGTTTTGATATTTAGGTCTTTAATTCACTTGGATTTTAGTTTAGTGCATGGTGAGAGATAGGGATCTAATTTTTATCTTTGGCAAGTTGAAAGCCAGGTTTTCCAACACCATTTATTAAAGAGGCTATCTTTCCTCCAGTGAGGATGGTTGGCTCCTTTGTCAAGGAATGAGGTACCACAGTGATATGTGCGCACCCGTGTTTATAGCGGCACAGTTTATAATAGCTAAAACATGGGAAAAATCCAAATACCCATCAACTGGAGGCTGGATAAGGAAGATATGGTTTTTCTATAAAATGGAGTATTAGCCACAAAGAGTGAGAAACTAGAAACATTTGTAGCTAAATGGATGCACATTGAGGCTATACTCTTAAGTGAAATAAATAGTACACCTCTGGATAAATACTGAATAGTTTTTCTGGTGTGAAAAACTAAAAGTGTAAATAAGGTTCAAATGGTATAATTGAGAGGGTGAAATAGGAAGAAAATGGCTAAAGGGAAAGTGGGAAGATCAGGAGAAAGGAAATAAGGGAAAAGAAACAATATGAAAAAATGGCAACAAAGTCCTTGAAAATAGGAAAAGGTGAAGGGGGTGAAGGGAGGGAAGGGATATGGGGAGAAAAGAAGAACCAAGATATATCATGTAAAGGTACAAGATCCCAATGATAAATTGTTTTAAATGTACCAATAAACTTAATGGAAAAAATATGGATAGCTAAACACAGTGGTATACACCTGTAATCCCAGTACTCTGGGAGGCTCAGGCAGGAGGATTACAAATTCAAGCCCAGTCTGAGTACTTTACAGCCTTAGCAAGATGCTGTCTTACAAAAGAAAGAAGGCTGATGATAAAGCTCAGTATGAAGGTCCTAGGTTCAGTACCCAGTACCACACAAAATAACAACAACAATATTAACAAAAAACAAAGATGTATTGATGTATAATATTAACAAAGTTGATCAAGTTAAATGAAATACTATAAGATACTCAATTAAAAAGGTGGGAAATGGGACACAGGAATGAAAATAGAAGGAACAAACAGAAAATAATAAAATGGTAGTTTTATTTTAATTTTTTCCTCATTGAGTTTATTGGTACATTTTAGGTTGGTATAAAGTACAGTTACATTCATCATTGGGAACTTGTACCTTTACATGACAGGTCTTGGTTCTCATTTTTTCCCCTTGTCCCTGCCCTCCCTTCACCCCCTCCTCCCTTCCCTATTTACAAATACTTTATTTGCATTTTTTCAATTTCTCATATTTTTTCTTTTTATTGAGTTTATTGGTACATTTTAGGTATACAGTACAGCTACATTCATTATTCGGATCTTGTACCTTTACATGACAGGTCTTGGTTCTCATTTTTTCCCCTTGTCCCTGCCCTCCCTTCACCCCCTCCTCCCCTCCCCATTTATAAACACTTTATTTCCATTTTCTCATATATTTTTCTTTTCCCTTATTTCCTTTTCCCTACCCTTCCCACTTCCCCTACACCTTTAGCCCCTTTCTTCCTATTTCACATTGTCAGTTATACCATTAGGATCTTATTTACAATTATAGTTTTTCACACCAGAGAAACTATTCGGTGTTTACACATGTGTGACTTATTTATTTCACTTTTGTATGACTGAATTATGCATCAATTTTCCTATGAATGACTCCAGTTTGTCATTTTTTACGGCTGAATAGTACTCCATTTTATAGAAAAAATTGTATCTTCTTTATCCAGTCTCTGACTGATGGGCAAATGGGCTGTTTCCAAGTTTTAGCTATTACAAACTGTGCCGTTATAAACATAGGTGCACATATATCACTGTGATATGATTCTTTTAATTCTTTTGGAAAGATACCCAGCGGAGGGATGGCTGGGCCAAATGGAATCTCTAGTCCCAGCTCCTTGAGGTATCTCCATATTGATTTCCATAGTGGTTGCACCAGTCTGCACTCCCACCACCAATGGAGAAGGGTTCCTTTCTCCCCACAACCCTACCAATATTTGTCATTGGTTGATTTCTTGATAGCGGCCATTCTTCGTGGGGTGAGGTGGAATCTCAGTGTTGTTTTCATCTGCATCTCTCGAATGACAAGTGATGTGGAACACTTTTTCATATATGTAGTTGATAAAATGGTAGTTTTAAATTTAAACATTCCAATTCTTAGATTAAATGTAAGTGGTATAAATAAAATCATTAAAAGTTAGCAACTTTCAGATTTTTTTTTTTGTTGTTACTGGGGATTGAACTTGGGTACTTATGCTTGGGAAGTAGACAGCGGAACCACTGAGCTAAATCTCCGGCCCAAGCAACTTTCACAATTAATGCTAAATATGTTCTTCTATATTTGTCTAGAAGAAACTTTAAATATAATGGCACAAGTAGGTTAAAAGAAAAAGATGAAAAAAGCTATTTGATGAAAATACTAATAAAAACATGTTTGGTGTCACTAAATGTATACCAGAAAAATTAGCTAGACACAATGGTGCATGCCTCTAATCCCAGCTCCTTGGAAAGCTGAAACAGTAGGACGGCAAGTTCAAGACGAGCCTGGACAATTTAGCAAGAGCCTTAGAATAAAGGGTGGGAAGTTGTAGAGCAACCCTTCGTTCAACTCCCAGTACTGAAAACAATTAGAAAAAATAGACTTTAGAGCAAGGAAAATTACCAGGGACATTCCATAACAATAAAGGGTTCTATTCATCAACAATACTAACAAATTTAAATATCTGTGCACCTACCAACAGAAACTCAAAATACATGAAGCAAAAGCTATTAAAACTGAAAGGGAAAATTCAGCTATATGTAGTGACTTGCAACATTCCTCACAAAGTGATAAAAGAAGAAAGAAAATCAGTATCTATACTATCACCTAGCTGGATCTAGTTGGATTTAGAGAACATACCACTCAATGAAGCATGGTTATATTCTCTTAAAGTGCTCATGGAGCATACATCAAAATCAAAAGTCAACAAATATTTTCTGTAAATGTCCAGATAATAAACATTTTAGGTACAGTAAGGTGTATGGTCATTTTCACAACTACTCAACTCTTCCATTGTAGTGCCAAAGCAAACTTTGACAGTTCATAAATGAGTATATCTATATGCCAATAAAAGATTATGTTGGATTCTGAAATTTGAATTTCATGTACTTCTCACATCATGAAATATTCTTTTTTCACTATTTTCAGACATTTAAAATATAAAAAAAATATTTTCTTGCTTGTAGATCACACGAAAATTAGCAGGGGTTGGATTTGGTGCAAAGGCCGTAGTTGGCTCTACCCTAACCAAGATAAACCATATTATGGGTCATAAAACAAACATTAACATTTAAAAAACTTGAGGTCATACAATCTGTTTTCTGACCATATGGATTTAAGCCAGAAAGCAGTGTTAAAAAGGTACCTGGAAAGTCCTCAAATATTTGTAAGTTAAATGACATAGTTCTAAATTACCTATGGGTAAAAGAAATCTTGAAAAGTTTTGGTTTTAATTATTAATGCATATTAGTTGCACAAATTAATGGGTTTCGCTGTGGCACTTCCATACATGCATATATTGTGCACTTTGAACATTTCCACTGTCCCTTCTAACTTTTCTTTCTCCTGTCTTCCTCCTCCTTCCATTTTCTTGTTTCTTAATAGTTTCTCTTCTACTTCCA
Organism: Fukomys damarensis; assembly: GCF_012274545.1. Taxonomy (NCBI): domain Eukaryota; kingdom Metazoa; phylum Chordata; class Mammalia; order Rodentia; family Bathyergidae; genus Fukomys; species Fukomys damarensis. Next base: position 39,769,776 of record NW_022900914.1, read on the forward strand.
GCTCTTTTTTGGCCTAATATAATGACCTCCAGTTCTATCCGTTTTCCTGCAAATGACATAGCTTTGTTCTTCTTTATGGCTAAATAATACTCTACTGTGTTTATGTAGTATATTTTATTTATCAAATGTGTTTACAGGCATCTAGGCTGATTTAATATCTTGGCTATTGTGAACATGGATATGTAGCTACAATTATACTTGGTGCTTGACTGCCTTGAAACTCATCAAATTTGGTACTCAGTGCATTTTGACATGAAAATTTTCTCCCTGTACTATTTGCTTGTTTGGTACTCAATATGCAAGCTAGAACTTGTTGGTTTCAACTACCTCATGACCTGCTATTCTTACCAGCCAAAATAATTTGTTTGGTACTTGTTTTTGGAATTTGTCATGCCTCCCAGAAACAATTAATAGCAAGTACCAAGGTACCATTGTATCTCTTTTATATGTTAACTTTGTTTTCTTTGAATTCTCTGAAGTAGAATAGCTAGAACCTGTGGTAGTTCTATTTTTAGTTTTCTGAGGACTCTTCATAATGTTTTACATAGTCACTGTACTAATTTACATTCCTGCCAGCACTTTATATTTTACTTTTTTGCCACATCACTATTACCATTATTTTTTTTATAGTAGCCATTAAATTTTTTCTATTAGTACAAGTCTGCTGTACATAATTTACAAATTCATCTTAAGGGCAAGTATACGTCTTAATTCTTCTTCATACCCCCTATCTCTTGGTCCACTTCTCATTTACAAAAGATCTATTACTCTGTTTCCTATTGTCTATCTTTTATTTTGTTTTGAAAATAATTTATGCTCTGTGTTTCTCATATAAGAGAAATTACATGATATTTAAGATTGTGTATATGATTTGTTTCACTTAGCTTTCATTTTCCTACAAATGACTCAGATCTATCCTTCTTGATGGTAGAGTAGTACACATTTGCTTTATCCATTCATTTGTTGATGGATATAGAACACTTCCAAGCTTTAGTGATTATACGTAGTGCTGCTATACACATGGGTATGCATGTATGGCTGTGGTATAATATCTTCAACTCTTTTGGGAAGATATCAAGAAGGGGACTAGCTGGGTTGAAAGGAATTTCTAGTTTTTGTTTTATGAGGAAACTGCATGCTGATTTCCACAGTGGCTGTACCAGTTTATAGTCACATCAGCAATGTAAAAGGGTGCCTTTTCCATACAACCACAGTAGCATTTGATACAATATTGTTTTTGAATGATAGCTATTCTTTCTGGAATAAGATGGCATCTCGGTGTTTGTTTTAATTTGCATTTCTCTGGTGGCCAGAAATATTAACCATTTTTTCATGTATTTATAGGCCATTTGTACTACTTTTGAGATGCCTGTTCTTTTTGATTGCCCACTTTTGGATTAGGTCTTTTACTTGGGAGGGGTCTGAATTTTTTGAATTCTTTGTAAATTCTAAATATTAGATCTCTGTTGGAGGAGTAGTTGGCATAAAAATTTTCCCATTCTGTAGGTTGTCAGAAACTTTTTAGTTTGGTATAATCCCATTTGTTGATTCTTGTTGTCAATTTTTTGTGTTTTTGTTTTTTTGCAATTGGGATTGTGTTTAGGAAATCCTTCCCTTCGTGTATGTCTGTATATGTCTGTATGTGCTTTATGTGTTTAAAATTTTTTCTTACCACTTTATCTTCTAGCAGATTGTTTCTGTTTTAATATGTGTCTTTGATCTATTTTGATTTTACTTTGGTGCATGGTGATACATATGGATCTAGATTCAATCTTCTGCATGTATATAACTAGTTTTGTTAGTATCATTTGTTAAAGAGTCTATCTTTTCTCCTGCATAGGGTTTTTTGTTTTTGTTTTTTTTGTTTTGTTTTGTTTTAGTTAGTTTGTATTTTGTTACCAGGGATCGAACTTGGGTCCTTGTGCTTTTGAGGCAGGTGCTGGAACCACTGAAGGAACTCCAGCCCCTCCTGTGTAGGTTTTTGACCCCTTTGTCAAAGATCAGATGGCTTAATGTGTCTGGGCTGTTTCTTTACCTCTGTTCAGTTGCATTTATTTGCGTGTCTCTTTTTGTGCCAGTACCATATTGGTGTGTGTGTGTGTGTGTATGTGTGTGTGTGTGTATGTGTGTTTTGAGACAGGGGCTTGCTGTGTAGTTCAGACTGGCCTTAAACTCACTGTGCAGTTCAGGTTGACCTTGAACTTGTGGTGATCCTCCTGCCTCAACCTCTCAATCTATCAAGTGCTAGGATTATAGGCATGCACCAACATGCCTGGCTCAATATCCTTTCTCATAATGCTGTGGTTTTTGTTATAGAAGTCTTTTTCTGCCTTGATTAGGTTTTTCAGGATTTGATTTTTTTTTTCCTGATGCTATTGCAAATGATATTGTTCTTGTTCTTTCTTTCTTTCTTTTTTTTCTTTTCTTTTTTTTTTTTTTTTTTTTTTTTTTTTTTTTTTTTTTTTTTTTTTTTTTTTTTTTTTTTTTGTACCTGAGATTGAACTTGGGACCTTGTGCTTGTGAGGCAGGTGGTGGCACCATTGAACTAAATCCCTAGCCCTCTTGTTTTCTTTCTTGATAAGTTCATCATTGGCATAGAGGAACATTATTGACTTTTGTGTGCTGATTTTGTATCCTGCTACATTGCTAGTATGGTTATTTTAGTAATCTTTTGGTGGAATTTGGGGGGTCTTCTATGTAAAGGATAATGTCATGCTTTTCTATGTGTATTTCTTTTATTTCTTTCTCTTGTTTTGTTGCTCTAGCTAATATATTTTGAGTACTATATTGAATAGTAGTGGTATAATGGACTTCCTTGCTTTGTTCCTGATTTTAGAGCGAAAGCTTTCAGCTTTTCACCATTTAAGATAATCTTGGTAGCAGGTTTATCATAAATAGCTTTTATCAAGTTAAGATAAGATACTTCTATACCTATTTATTCAGAATTTTTGTTATGAATGGATGTTGGATTTTATAAGGGCTTTTCCTGAATCTATTGGTATGACCATGTGACTTTTATCCTTGCTTCTTAATGATACATTCCATTTATTTATTTGCATGTGTTAAACCATCCTACATCCCTGTGATGAAGACTTCTTGGTCATGATGTATGATCTTTTTGATGATTTCTTGTGTTCTCTTTACCATATCATGTTAAGGAATTTTTGTATTTATGTTCATTAAAGAAATTTCCCTGTGGGTTTTTTTTTTTATATTGGGGATCAAACTCAGGACCTTGTGCTTGTGAGGCAGCTGGCAGCACCTCTGAGCTAAATCTCCAGCCCTGTTTTTTTTTTTTTTTTTTTT
>NW_022900914.1:39773189-39783169 GCF_012274545.1 Fukomys damarensis
TTTTTTTTTTTTTTTTTTTTTTTAAGTTGGGCTTAGGTTTTGGAATCAGGGTGTAATCGTAGCTTCCAGGAATGAGTTTGGAAGTACTCCTTCCCTTTCAATTTCTTTGGAGTTTGAAGAGTATTTGCATTATATTCTCCCTGAAGTTCTTGTAGAATTTAGTGGTAAATCTCTCAGGTCTTGGGCTTGTCTTAGTTGGTAGGGTTTTTTTTAATTACTGCCTCAATTTCATTCATAATTCAGGTTTTTTATGTCGTCTTGGTTGAATTTTGATAATTCATATGTTTCTAAGAATTTGTCCACTTCTTCAAGATTGAGTATAATTTTTCATGGTATTTACTAATATTCTGTATTGGTAATATTCTATATAGTATTTACTGATATTCTGGCAGTGTCTATTGTGGTTTCACCTTTTTAATTTATAATTGCATTGATGTGGATCTTTTCTTTCCTTCTTTTGTTAGGCTCTGCTAAAAATGTGTAGTTTGTTTATTTTTTCAAAGAACCAACCCTTTGATTCATTGATTCTTTGTATTGTTTTCTTAGTCTCAGTTTCATTATCTTCTGCACTGATCTTTAGAACTTCCTTCTTTGTACTAGGTTTGAATTTGAGCTGTTCTTGTTTTATTTTAGAACCTTGGGGTACAGCATTAGGTTACATGAGCTTGATCCTATTTTCTAATGTGAGCATTCACAACAGTAAATTCTGTCTTTAGAACTGTTTTCATGGTGTCCCATAGGCTCTTGTATGTTGTACTGGCATTATCATTTGATTTTAGAAATTGTTTAATTTTTCCTGATTTCTTCTCTGAATATTCAGGAATGTGTTAATGTCCAGGTATTTATAAAATTTCTATGGCTTCTTTTGAAATTGATTTCTATTTTCAGTGCACTATGGTCTGGTAGCATACATGGGCTCATTGAGAGTTTTTTGTATTTATTTTAGTAAGCTTTATGAGCTAATACATTGTCTATTGGGGGAAAGTTCTGTGTGCTGCTGGAAAGAATATATATTCTGTTGTAGTAAGGTAGACTACTCTGTAGATATCTAATAATCCCATTTGTTTGAATGTGTGGTTCAGCTCTGATATTTCTTTTATGGGTTTTTATTTTTTGGTCTAGTGCAGTGGTGACAAACCTATGGAATGTGTGCCGCAGTAGGCTGTTTGTTATAATTGAAAGCTCTAAAAGATTAGCCATCCCTGGCTTACTTGATCAATTTGTGAAAATAGGGTAGTGAGGTCCCCCACTATAACTGTGTTGACTGGAGAAAGAAATGCCTAGTTAGTAAGGCACACTTCTGGGTGTATCTGTGGATGACTGACATATAGGCCAGCAAACTAAGGAGAAGAGCCACTCTGGTTGTGGGTGGCACCAACAATAGGCTTGTACCCTGAAGAGAATATAAAAGGGAAAGAAAAAGGAAGGTTTCTGTTTTGAAGAAGCTCCTGTCTTCTTGAGTGACGAGTCCTTTTCTAATCTCACCCATATCAGTCTCCAGGTCTTTAGTATTTTCAGCTGTCCAACACAGACTCACATTGGTGACTGTCCAGTGAACTTCAGGCAGGCCTTCAACCTTGGACTGGTACTGCATCTTTGATTCCTCTTGTTCTGTAGCTTCTATCTTCTTGGTCTGAGCAGTTACTAGTTCCTCCTGCTCTCCAGCACACAGACAGCCATTGTGAACTCTCTTGCCTCTGATCCCATAAACCTACCTAATTATACATGTATTTTCTATTGATTCTGTTTCTCTAAAGAACCTTAACTAACTAATGCAACTGGCATCTACCTTTTTTATTTTTTCTACTGTGAAGATCTGAGCTGTTTCCCCTGAGCACCTGCTTATTTCCTCAGTCTACTTTTTTTTTTCCAATTTGGAAATTTATAAGAAACTTTGTAATTTTTCTGGTGCCACTTCTTTCCTAAAATCTTTTTTTAAAGATGAAGATAGAAGTGGAAATTATAGCTATCTTATACATTTCCTTACTTTTTAAGATTTGTGGCAAATGGTTGTTCTTCCTTTATTGTTTGGGTTCCTTGCTATTTTAGAGTATTTTTAAATTCTTTTGTTAGGTTGGTTTGTTTTTTATTGGTACTGGGGATCAAACTCAGGATTTTGCACTTGAAAGACAGGCAGCAGAACCACTGAGCTAAATCCCCAGTTCTCTTTTGTTAGGTTTTGACCAAGAATCTGGGATATGTTTGTTTTTACACCTCACCTCAAAAGACTTGTAATTTTTGTGGTCAGCAAAATTAGTAAAGATATTCCCAACAAAGAGCTACAAAATGCATCAAAAAACAGTTTACACAATAGAAAATAAAATTTTTAGACATATTTGAAAAAAATTCAAAATAAAAGACTATGAAAACAACTTGCCAAATTCACAAGAAAAACAAAACAAATTTATTGAGAGTGCAGTTTTTAAAAATAACATTCAAGGGCCCAGGAATTTAGCTCAGTGGTTCTGCTGCCTGCCTCACAAGCACAAGGTCCTGAGTTCAATCCCCAGCACCCCCCCAAAAAAAAATCACATTCAAATATTATTCCTGAGAATCTGCATTAAACTTTATGATATATTTCAGAATTCTTAAACATACTTGATTTCTGTGATACATTACCATTTACTAAGGAAATAATAATAAATATATAAAAAATACATAGTTTTAATATAAACTCTAACCTAGAAGCTTATCTAAATGTTGACCAATAGATGAATATTTAAGTGTTAGTAGAAGGTGCTCATAAAACAAAGCAAGATACTAAACTTTATATGTTATGTGATCTTAGTTTTATAAGCAAAATATATTCATAGAAAAGAATGAAAAGAAATAGATGTCCTGAATTTTATTCTTTATAACTTCTATGTATTTTTCAAATATTATGTAATGAATATAAATTCACAAATTGAGAAAAAATAAAAATAATGTGATATTTATTCTGGATAAAATAACTATAAAGCACACTTGAATACAAATTTATGAAAGATTGAACATATACAGTGGCGTAAATGAGTTTAAAGTGATAAGATAGCAAAACAGTAAGACAATAATGTAAGTTAAGAATAATCAATATAAGCCAATTTTAAACCCAGAGGGTTTAAGATTAAATAATAAGGCCAAACATGATGGTGCATGCCTATAATCCCAGCACTAGGGAGGCTGAGGTAATTGGGTCACTGGGAGTTCAAAGTCAGCCTGGGCTACATAGTGAAGTCAAGGCCAAACTGGACTATTTAGCAAGACCTTGTCTCAAAAAAAAAAAAAAAAAAGTTTGTTCAAATAATACAAAAATGTAAAAATAAAATCTCAATAAGCCCAAAGAAGTAGGTAAACTAGATACTCAAATTAAATCTTGATGTTAACATCCTGTAACAATAAGAATGAAAAGGATTTTCTGGACTAAAAAAGTTTCACACCTTAAGTGTCTTACTGCATACAGAGGACAGTATTTAATGATTGCCATTTTTCTTCTCACATCTGAAAAAGCAATGATTTTGACATATTTTAAAAAGAAGTTGAAAGTCTTTGTTTCTTCATTCTGTGCATTTTTTGAAAGTGCCTAATTGTTTTGTGAAACTGGATATGAAATGTTTTGTAAAAGTTTAAAGCCTTTCAAAAAGGCTGAGGTATAAAGGACTGAAAAGTTGATATCTTAAAATGGTATTTCACTTCATTCAGTTGCTGAATCATAGAAATAGCTTCTAGAATTTATCAATATATCTCTCTGCATGTTTATTCATTATAAACTAACTTTCCTGCTCACAAGTTCACTTGAAAATTACTTCATCATGACTATGTTAAAGTGACAGCCTCTGACCTAGAGTCTACATGACTCTGGCTCTCCTACTCATTATTAAGTCCGTGTTCTAAGTCCAAATCCAAAGGAAAGGGAATCAATTGTTTCAGTTGGCTGTGTTCTGTAGTTGAGTTTGAGAGTAGAGTAGGCCCCAAAATCTGTCTTTCCAGGGTCATAAGGACAGGTTCTCAAATATTAACTTTTTGGTATCTCTGGTACATATCATGAATAATTTTATTTTTTTACATATAATGTTAATAAGTACATAGTAAAGCCAGACATCGTTTTAGTCTGACAGTGACTTCCACTGTACTTGTAATTTGGTATGCATCTTTTGATAGTGGTAGCTTCATAGAGTGATCACAAAATGAGAACATGATGACTTATAGATAGATCCCCCTTAAATGAATTTCTGTGTTAAAATTTCATTTTTATTTCATATTAAACCTTATCAAATGGTAACTTTAATTCTATACTTTAAAATTAAATAAGTATTGTATTTCACATTTTAAATAAGTCCATTCATGCTATGTAAACATTAAAACCTAATATTTTAGAAAATCAGTTTTGTTTTATGTACATGATTTCCTGTATAAGCATGACTTATACAGTATAATTTTAAATTTTAAAATCTGAAATCCTCTTAACATGTTGAGCAAATAAATTATGATATATTGAGGGATTAAGCTTCACTGTTTTGTGTCAGATTAATCTCTCATGTATTGATCATTTGACCTGATAGAAATATGGCTGCAATTCAGGGGAAAAAAAGCCTAATGGATAAGTAGCATTATTTTATGTTGGATGAATGTTGATATTGTTCCTATTGAGTGAACGTATTATAATTCTCTGAATTAAATTTAAATAAATCTAAAAAATATTTTTCAGACTTTCATAAAGATCCATGGAAAAGGTATCTTTGAGCGTTTATGTGGTAAAATATCATAGTTAAATATTTTGTGCACATTCCTCTCACTTTATTGGGGTAACATTTAGTAGGGAGCTTTTTATATTTAGTGCATTTATATGCATAAAGTATATATTTATAATAAAATATGTAAAATGTTAAATATATATTTATATTTTAAATTTTAGTTTTTTCATCTCATAAGTAAAATTTCTGATTAAACAAAATGGTTAATCCTATAAGAACATTGCTCTACATGCTTGTTTTTTAATGAAATAGGTAAAATTATATGCATATGGATGAAAGCCAAAATGGGGCATGAAAAATGAAGATATTTATTACAATATGAGGATTAACATGTATTCAAGAAAATAATTAAACTGGGTGTGGTAGTGTACTCCCACCACTCTGCAGATGGAGGCAGGAGGATTAATTCTAAGTTTGAGCCCAGTCTGCGCAATTTATATCCTGTGTCAAAATTAAAAAAGTTTAGGGATTTAGCTTACTGGAAGTCCCTGGGTTCAATCTCCAGTACCACCACCCAAAAAAGGGGTGGGGGGAGGATTAAAATCAAGCAGTTTTGCTTTTCTTTTTCCTATCAGGAGGTTATATAAAATAATTTAGTCATTTTATAAATAAAATTGTTTTAATAAAAAGTTAAAAATTAAAGTTCTAATAAAATTCTACAGAACAGGTGAAAATGTTAGAATAACTGTGAGAGAATAAAGGATTTCCCATGTACTTCCTGTCCCCATATATACAGTAGCTGCCCCCACTACCACCATCTCTCACCAAAGGGGTACATGTGTTAGTTACAGCCGATGACCCTGTCTTGACCCATCACTACCCGAACTCCACAGTTTATGTTAGGGTTCACTGTTGGTGTTGTATATTGAGTTTGGACAACTGTACAATGACATAATCTGTTATATATAGAATAATTTTGCTACTCTAAGAATCATCTGTGTTCTGCCTATTCATTTCTTCCAATAATTCCTAACACCCACTTATCTTTATTTCTCCATAATTTTGCCTTTTCTAAAATGTCATATATTTAAAATTATATAGTATATAAGCTTCTCAGACTTCTTTCATTAGTAATATGCATTTAAGACTTCTTCATGTCTCTTCATGACTTGATAGCTCATTTATTTTTAGTGCCGAATAATATTCCATGATCTGTATGTACCACAGTCTTATCTATTCACCTCCTGAAGGGCATCTTGATTGCATCCAAATGTTGGCAATTATGAATAGATTTGTGTTTTTATGTGGAAATGTTTTCAGCTCTTTGGGTAAATATCAGGAACTCAATTGCTGGATCATCTTGCAAAACTATACAGTATTAAGTTTTGTAAGAAACTGCCAAACCATCTTTAAAAGTGGCCTGTACTATTTTATATTCTTACATTCAGTAAAATGAGTTCTTACTGTTCTACCACCTTGCCAGCATTTGGTATTATTACTGCTCCAGATTTTGGCCATTCTAAGAGCTGTGTAGTGGCATCTCATTATTTTAATTTGCATTTCCCTGATGACATATGATGTGGATATGTTTTGTATGCTTACTTTGCCACCTGTATATCTTTGCTTAGATGCCTATTCATTTTAAAAATCTAGTTGTTTGCTTTCTTATCATTGAGTGTTAAAAATTCTTTATGTATTTTGGGTAACAGTCATTTTCTTTGGAAAATATTTTATTCTAGCTTTTGGGTTGTGTTTTTATTATTTATACTGTGTCTTTTACAGAGCATAAATTTTAAATTTTAATGAAATCCAGCTTATCAATTCTTTCTTTCATGGATCATCCTTTGGTGTTATATCTAACATGTTATCACCCATGGTTGTCTAGATTTTCTCCTTTATTATCTGTTTTTTTTTTTTTTTTTTTTTTTTTGGTACCAGGGATTGAACTCGGGTCCTTGCACTTGCAAGGCAGGCCACCGAACTGCTGAGCTAAATCCCGGCTCTGCTTTGTTATCTTAAAGCAGCTTTATAGTTTGGTGTTTTATGCTAGGTCTGTGACTCATTTTTGAGTTAATTTTTGTGAAGGTTGTAAGGTCTACATTACATTCTTTCTCTCTGTGTGTCTCTTCTATTTGTTAAAAAGACCATTTTTTGTCCATTGTATTTACTATGCTCTTTTGTCTAAAGTAAATTGACGATACATAGTGGATCTGTTTCTTGGCTTTTTAATCTGTTCTTTTGGCCTATTTATTCACCAGTACCACAGTGTCTTGATTATTGTAGCTTTACTGCAAATCTTCAAGTTGGGTAATATTAGTCCTTCAGCTTCATTTTGCTTCTTCAATAGGGAACTGGCTGTTCTGGTCATTTTGCCTCTCCAGTAAGCATTAGAGTCAGTTTATTGATATCTACAAAATACTTTTACTGGGATTACATTGAATCTATAAAATAGCAAGTCTTCCTAGCCACAAATATACAATATCTTTCCATTTATTTAGTTGTTTGACCAAGTTTTATAGTTTTCATATATGGATCTTTTATATACACTGTTAGATGTATGGGTAAGCATTTCATTTTGGAGACTGTTAATATAAATGGTTTTAGGTTTTTAATTTCAAATTCTATTTATTTTTTGTTGGTATTAGATAAGTGATTGACTTTTATTAATTGTACATCCTGTGACTTTGCTACAATCACATATTAACTCTAGTAGTTTTTTAAAAAGAATTATTAAATGTGCTCTTTTATTAGTAACAGATTATATAAACATTATAGCAAAACATTAAAATTTATAATTCCTAATCTATGATATTAATTTTGAATTTTATCACACATCCTAACATTTTTATTTGGATAGTTTAAATTTTTTCTTTTAAATTAATTTTTTATGTTTGTGATAAATAATAATTACATTCATTTCAGGGAATGCGTGTGATACACATAAACATATCAATCATATTTTGATCAGTTTGTATCCCTTCTTCTACCCTTCTTGTGTTCTTCTTCCTCACCTCCAAAATTCTTCCTCCCTGTTTCCTGCTATCTCTCCTTTGACTGTTTATTTATATTGTGAGTCTCTCATATAAGAAAAACAAATATTTATCCTGTGTCTAATTTAATTCACTTAATACTATAGTCTCCAGATCCATCCATTTTCCTCCAAATAAATTGAATTCACTTTAGTCTTCAATTATTTTAGATTTTCTTTCATGACTTTGAAAAAGAAAACTGATAATTATTTAACTACAGTTGTATTTCTAGAATATTAAAACAGGAATATTCTTAAGAAAACCTTGCTACTTCTGAAAGTTCTTTTTTTGGAGTTATTTTAGGAGACAGCGGATTTCCAATGGATTTCTTTCAAACCTTTCAACATCATATAATGATATAAAACTGCATGATGCATACATATTTTAAAATTGTGACCAATGATCATAACATAAAACTTACCATTTTAAGTGTACATTTCAGTATCTTGAATATCTTCACATTGTTATGAAACCAACCTCTAGAACTTAATCTTGTGATATCTGTCTTTTTGCGACTGGCTTATTTCACTTAGCACAATATCCTCAAAGTACATCTGTGTTGTAGCATGTGTCAAAATTGCCTTCCATTGTAAGGCTGAATATCCCATTGTGTATATATATACACCACATTGTGTTTATCCCTTCATCTGTTGATAGACATTTGAGTTGTTTCTAAAATATCTCATAAAGGACTATTACCCACAGCCTTCTGTGTATTGTGAATAATACTGCTATTAACATGGGTATAGAGATACCTGTTTTGAATTCCTGATTTCAGTTCTTTTGGGGTATATACCAGAAGTGGAATTGGTGAATCACACAGTGATTCTATTTTTAATTTTTTAGGGACTATCAGACTTTTTTTCATTGTGCCTATACCATTTTACATTCTACCAAATACAAAGATTTGTACAAATACAGATTCCAGTTTATCTTGGTAAAATTTGCTATTTCCTTTTTCCTTCTTTCTTTCCCTCTTCCTATAACTTCTTTCTCTTTTCCCTCCTTCTCTTCTTCCATCCTAATGTTTATAAAGTAGTGTCATTACAATTTGGCTTTCATTTCCCTAAAGATTAGGGATGTTGAGTATCATTTCATGGCTATTTATGTATCTTCTTTTGGGAAATGTTTATTCTAGTCCCTTCCTTTTTTTTTTTCTTTTTTACAGTACCAGGGATCAAATTTAGGACCTTGCACTTGCCAAAATGGCACGGGCCTTGCTCATTTTTAAATTATTTGTTTTTTTGTTTTGTTTTGGTTTGGGTTTTTTTTTTTTTTTTTTTTGTACCAGGGATGGAACTCAGGACCTTGCTCTTGTGAGGTAGGCACAGTGCCACCAAGCTAAATCCCTGGCCCACTTTTGTTTTTTTTGTTTGTTTGTTTGTTTTTTGTACCCAAGTATTTTTCATTCCAAGTTGTTGGGAATCTTACATAGCCTAATTATTAAGCCCTTATATGATTTGAAAGCATTTTCTCCCATTCCATAGGCTGCCTTTTCACCTTACTGATAGTATCCTTTGACATGCCAGAATTTTTAATTTTGTTGAATCCAGTTTATTTTTACTTTTTTTGGCATGTATTATAAGTTTTCCTCATGTTTTCTTCTAAGAGTTTTATAGTTTTAGGTCTTACGTCTGGGTCTTTGATCCATTTTGAGTTAATCTTTGTATATAAATTAAGGGCCCAGCTTTATTCTTTTGCATGCAAATATCCTATTTCCCCCCTACTATTTGTTGAAAAGACTCCTTTACCCACTTTATGGCAGTTTTTGTTTTCATTATATATATGAGGGCTTATTTCTAGGTTCTATATTTTATTGGTTTGTATTTGTTTTTACATACTAATTTTTTTTCAGCTTTAATTGAGTTTATTGGTACATTTTAGGGATACAGTACAGTTACATTCATTGTAGGGATCTTGTACCTCTACATGACAAGTCTTGATTCTCATTTTTTCCCCTTTCCTCTGCCCTCCCTTCACCCCCTCCTCCCCTCCCCTTTACAAACACTTTATTTTCATCTTTTCATTCTCTCACATTTTTTTCTTTTCCCTTTTTACTCTTCCCCTACCCATCCCACCTTCCCTACACCTTTAGCTCCTTTCTTCCCATTTCTAAATGTCAGTAATCTTATTAGAATCTTATGCATTGTTGCAGATTATTTACACCAGGGAAACTATTTGGTATTTACACATGTGTGACTTATTTATTTCACTTAGGAGTATATCTTCAATATGTATCCATTTTCCTATGAATGAATCTATTTTCTCGTTCTTTATGGCT
>NW_022900914.1:39783808-39794852 GCF_012274545.1 Fukomys damarensis
AAATCCAAATGGATTAAAGATCTAAATATTAAAACAGAAACATTAAACTTGCTGGAAGGTAAGTTAGGCAGAACTCTGGAAGACATTGGTATAGGAAAAGACTTTATGAACAAATCCTCAGTAGCACGGGAACTAGCAGATAGAATCAACAACTGGGATCTCATCTTACTAAAAAGCTTCTGTACTTCAAAAGAAACCATCAGCAGAACTAAGAGACAATCTACAATGTGGGAAAAAATTTTTACCAGCTGTTCCTCAGACAAAGGACTATTATCAAGGATATATGAAGAGCCCAAAACAATCAGTCCCCCCAAATATAAAGACCCGATTCAAAAATGGGCATCTGAAATGAACACACATTTCTCAGACAAAGAAGTAAAAGCAGCAAGAAAATATTTGAAAAAATGTTCCACATCACTGGTCATTCGAGAGATGCAGATGAAAACAACAGTGAGATTCCACCTCACCCCACAAAGAATGGCTGCTATCAAGAAATCACACAATAACAAATGTTTTTACATACAAATTTTAAAAGAATAAGCACACTTGTAGAATAAAACCTTAGTTATAAATTTGGTTGTATTAATCTTTACTAATGTAGGAATGACAAAACTACATTTCCACCCTCTAAGGGTTCTGGCTGGGCAGAAAATTTCAACCAATATAAGATTAATAGGAAAAAAGCATAAAATTTGTTTACAAATTTGTCTACAAGTTTTATGTGGCACAGGACCCCTCATCAAGAAATTATCTGAAAAAGAAGCTAGAGTCAGTTACTTATATATTAAATTAGACAAAGAATAGTAAGTTGCAAAAGTGTGGTAAGGCAGAGGGGTCTGGGCCAGGGTAGTAAATTGGGTAGAGAAGTAGCCAGGAAGATAAGGGCTAGGTTCGTTTGTACAGAATTCCTTTGGCCCTCAACTTCCTATCCTTGACAATAATATATGGTTTCTTTTATGTGGAATTCATTTTTTTTTTTTGGTTTTTTTTGGTGCTGGGAATCAAACTCAGGTCCTTGAGCTTGCCAGGCAGGTGCTGTGCAGCTGAGCTACATCCCTGGCCCAACTACATCCCCAGCCATGTATGAGATTCATTTATTTCTTTAAAGAGACAAACATGACTGTCATAATATTCTCATACCTGCTTTTTTTTTAGGTATCTAACTTAGTCAACACTTTCTTTCACTAGGTATAATTTTAATTCCTTCACTAATATTTAGATAATGATTGAAGAGAAAGTATATAATACCTACCCTAGTTGTTGTTCTTCGGCCTTTAGTGAACTAAAACAACTACATATTAGTATTCCAAAGACAGTTTATTCTAGTAATAAGGAACAATGTCATAGCTAACATGAATTATCGTAGAAATTATTTCAGATCCGAGAATTTTGAAGAATACATAGAAAAGCTTATGGACGTATTTCTGAATAAGAAGCGCTGAACCTTTCAGTGCTAGAGCAAATGCTATCTAGCTGTTCTTCCCTGTGCCTTCTTCTCACTTTAGAACTATGGTAGTCCATTCATAATTCTTCCAGGATCTATCAGAGCAAGAATATCAGTTTGTTGGAATACGTGTTAATAAACATCCCAGATTCATAACATTTTGAAAATGTAGCATTTGTAAACATGGTCACCATCAAATATCTCACATCTCATCCATGAGTTAAGTTAATTTTTCCAGAGGCATTTCAGGTTGGGAAAATGGGATGTTTACGTAAGTTTTACTTAGTTTTCACTTACATGACTGGAAAACTTATTAATATCACCATCATTTTTGAGTACTAGGTGGATTTATAACCATACTTTATCTTTAATATTTTGCTTAAAGTTTTACTTTTTAAGCACAGAGTATGGTCTTCTCACATAGATCCTAATGAACTTTTTCTGAGTCTCAGATAGCTGCAGAAGACAGTGGTCAATTGAATAAAATGATGTGGTAGATTAGGAAAGTGGTCTGTATGTTGGGTTAATGACCTTACAAGAAAATCTGGAGAAAACATTTCTATCTTGACAAAATTTCTGCATTTTTCAATACAATTTGAATATGTGATAAAGATGGGAAAGTAAAAAAATATTGCTGATATCTATCTCCTTTGGCTTATATATTCTGAATTACACTTTTCAGAGCAGTAGCATATTAAAAAAAATCCGTTTGTCAAATCCTACGGTAGAAGTATAGATAAATAGAAAGTTGAAAGAAAAACCTGAGGTAAAAAAGCCCTCAGTATAAATTCCAACAAGATTAATGTTATAATTTAATTCACTGTATTTCAAGATGTTGATTATTATAAACATCTACAATTGTAAAATATTTATTATCTGCTAACAACTGAATGTCAAGAAGGGTCTTAGATTTCACCCTATGACAAGCTAACAAATTATAAAACTATAGTTTCATGGATGCTGGTAGAAGACATATTCCTACAGTCAGTGACAAAAGATAGTTTATTACAGCAGTAATAGCCAGTAGTAGCCAGAGTATCAGCAGTTTTTTTTCTATTGATTTCCTGAGCCTTAATTCTACACAGCAATATGAAAAGGGCCAGATGACACTTGCTACTTTATGGGCTGCTCAGAGGAGAGGAACCCTGAGATTAAGGAGCCCACATCTCATTAATAGGCATGCCTGCCCTTTGTTCCAGGAGACAGCATCTCTGTGCTCTGAGGGGGAGTCAGTACTCATCATGTTTAAACCTAAAATGTCCCCCAGAAGTCTCATATGTTCTGAAGTGGGGCTTTTAGAATGTGATTGGATAATCCACTAAATTCATAGCTGAATGTGCTGTTAGGAGGTGTGTCTCTGAGGGCATGAGGTGGAAGGGTGTGTTTTTGTAACCTGTACCTTTGCTTCCTAGCTGCTGTGGGTTTAGTAGTTTTCTTCCACCATGCTGTTTCTGTCTTAGAGCCAGCCAACCATGGACTGAACCCTCTGAGATTGTGAGCCAAAATAAGTCCTTCTTCCTGAGTTGCAAGTATCAGGTATTTTGTCCCAGTGATGAGAAGGCTGATGAATACAGTGTTCTACAGCAGTAAGTTAAAAGGCCTGTGTAGAAACATCCACTAACCATGGATCTGGGCTAAACTTTTGATTAATGTTTTATTTGTAATGTACATTGATGCAAATAAGATTGGAGGAGAAAAATGTTTAAAATACTATGAACAAAGCATATATACTTTTTGAAGCAATTTATGATAGTTTAAAAACATTCACACAGAAAATAGGCAACTTGGGATCTTGCCTTTGTGAAGCAGGCAGCAGAATCATTGAGCTAAATCCCTGGCCCAGTAGGCAAAAGTTTTTATTTAGGTTGACTTTGTTATTGTTATACTATGCTGTATACTACATTCTCCTTTGTAAAAATCCATACAGGGAGGGCTGGGGATTTAGCTCAGTGGTTCCACCGCCTGCCTGCAAGCACAAGGACCCGAGTTCGATCCCCGGTACCCACCCCCAAAAATAATCCATACAGGGACATTACAGTTGAATCAAGTCACAAAAAAGTTAGATGTCAAGAAAAGCAGGTTTCTTTTTGTAGCTAAAAAAAATCTTATTATTTACATCAAACCAAAGTGATCCGTTTTAAGAGAACAGCCATTTCCTATGTCCTGCAAGAAAATAGATAAAAATAATTAAGATAAAATCATGTTTAACCATATGACTTAACATTTATATTTTTACTATTTTCAAGTATTTAAAAACAGTGAAATGTACTTGCTTAAAATGAACTGCATATATATAAACAGTTAGTTGCATATAGAAATTTTGATATAATATTCATAAAAAATAGGAATAATATATGGAGCATAAAAAAAGAAGCAAGGAAAGAAGTTAGTTTAAATTTAGAAGCATCCAGAAATCCTTACAACAAAATATTGTAAACAGTGGGTTATTTTTTTGTGACTTTACATACTGTATTTGACTTAAAAACTCTGTATTCTAAAAGGTTCCATATAACATGCTGTTTAATTTTTGTTTTTAAATTTATAGCGACTCTTGAGGTAATAGATTATAAAATAGAAAAGACCTTAGTTTTATAAGCCTTTTATTACATTCTATGAGGTTGTATAGATATTAATAAGAACCTCATCTATTTCCCATTTGTTGTTATTTTCATGGTTTCTGACCTTCTTCCAAAGATAACATCTTTAGGTACAGAAAAACAAGATTTTTACAGTGGGGTTTTAAAATTAGAGGTTTCTTGGAAGCAAAACTAAAGATGAATGATTCTACTTGAACAATAATGCAGATACTTTTTTGAAAATTTGAAGGTAGTGTACTTGGAGTTGAAATGATAAAAGTAAAACATAAAGAAAGTAAGGATAATAGCCTTTACCATGTCAGAATTGAAGAATATTTTTAGAAAAGTTTAAGTGAAGATAGTTTATTTAAATAATTTTTGCTGTACTAGAGATATTTATAAATAATTTAGGAATTAAGAAGTAAAAAAGGATTAAGATGTAATGTATATATGTACCAGTACCCCATGATGAATGTATTTATTATGTATTGAAAACATATACTAAAAAAATAGAAAAAATAATTTAGGGACAAGGATATAAATTAGGGCTCAGTGGTAGAACTGGAGGCCCTGGGTTTGATCCCTAACACCACACATGCACACACACACATGGCATTAGTTATTCCTTAAGTTAGATTTTACAAGGTCTTTTTACTAAGAGAAGCCTTTCAAAAAGTCAGTATCCATAGTATTTTAGGAAGTCACATCTCAAAGAAAACAGGTATGGGGCTGGAAAATGAGGGAAATGTATGTATATATAGTAAATACATATATTTATATATGTACCTATGGATGCTAAAGTACACAAAATTAAAAAGAAAAGAAAACCTGGAAAAACAGGTAACAAGAAGAATGAGTAATTTAATACTGCCTGGGGCTTATGTGTGTGTGCTGGCAAGTTCAGTGGTTTTAGGTAGCTTTCAATTCAAAAACAAAACATTATGAGCGCTGTTATTTTAAAAACATAAGCTCTAACTCCTCGCTGAAAAACCACCATGCCAAAGTCTAATTTCTACACCATTAAAATGGTCATTGTGGAACCTGGAGTTGTTTTGATCTTGTTCACTAACTGGTAGAGATCCCAGGTAAATTATTTTAGGTTCCTAAATCTGTATGTACTTGTTGCTGAAAGGATAGGCTGTATACCCAAGAAGCGCCCCGTGGTTTAGTCATTTTTTCTTTCTTTCCTTTTTCTCTCCTTTCTTCTTCCTTCCCTCCATCGCTTTCTCCCTCCCTCCCCCTTTTACTTCCTTCCTTTCCCTTCCTTCTCCTTCTCTTCCTATCCCTCCCTCCTCCCCCACCCTCCTTTCTTTCTTCTCCCCTCCCAAGATTAAACAAAGCAAATCAAAACAAATTCCTTTGAAGGATTTCCTTTAAAATCCATCCTATTTAAAAAGACATAGTTAGGGCATTCCAAGGCTTCCATGATCGGTTGTTCCATACTAAATAACCTTTACCTTTACCCTATTTAACTTAGAGGGATATTTTGAAGAGGAATGAAACAACTATTTAATATTTAGTTATTTAATTATTACTAAAAGTAAAGAACATTCACTAAATAAAATTTGGAAAACAGAAAAGTAAAAAAATTGCCTGTACTACCTCTCCTCATATGAAATTATGATTAATGTGAATATGTATTTGCTTCTAGACTTTTTTTTTATTGGGGGTTGAACCAAGGTCTTTAGTACTGAGCTACATTACCCAGTCACTTTTTAATTATTTGATACTCTAAGATTCTAGGTCTTCTAAATTGCTAAATTGCCCAGGTTGGGTCTAAACTTGTGATCCTCCTACATCAGCCTCTCAGAATGCTAGAATTATAGGTATGTGCCATCATAGCTGGCTTCTAGTATCTTCCCTGCTCCCCATTTTTATTTAGGTATTTTAATCTCAGTTGAAATGTTATACATATATTCCTGTAAGATTTTTCTTTGGCCTCTCTCTGAACACCTTTCAGTGTTCCATGTAGTCTTTGTTTTTAATGGCTGAGTTTTCTTCCATTAAATACTACAGCTTTATCTAATCATTCCTTTTTTTCTTTTTGGTACCAGGGATTGAACTAGGGTCCTTGCGCTTGCGAGGCAGATGGCGGAACCACTGAGCCAAATCCCCAGCCCTAATCATTCCTTTATTTTTGATGAAATTTTAGTTGTTTCTGATTTCCTCTTATAAATAACTATGATGGACATCCTTAGGTATGAACATTTTTTTATATTAGGATTTTTTCTTGTTACAGAACTATAGAATACAGTTATTAGTCCAAAGCTTATGAAATATTAGCCCTTAATGAACATTTTGCTTTGTTTCTGTTGTGTTTTAGGAGGAGGTGACTTTATTTGATAATAGGAAGTTGTGGTTCCAAGGGAGGCATATCTTTATTTTATTATGTGCTGAAATTGGTCTCACCCCTGACTGAATGAAGCTACATGTTTATTCCTGTAGTAACTTACAGCAACAAGGTTTTTCCCAGTCCCTCACTGAATTTTTGCATATGCTGAAGTACATTTTCTGAGCCACACCCTATTGCTGTTACCTAATGTTGGGTGATGCCAGGTCACTTTCTTTTAAATGTACACAGACTTTCATAAGTAAATTCAAAAGACAAGTTAAGGTTTGCTTTGGTACAAACTGGGTTTTCACCTGTTGCTCTCTTAATACAGATTGTTTTGTTTGATATGATAAGTAATTGTGTCATTATTTTGTATTGTTTCCTCTGTGTTACTAATGGCCTCTCAAGAAGTTTCTCATGTAACAATAATTAAATTCCAGACGGTATTTTAGAGGTAGAAGAAACCTTAAAATGCCTAATATAAAATCTTTTCATTTTATAAGTGAGCAGACTGCTCCTCATATGAGTTAAATGCTTTTTCCAAAGTCACTTATTTAGTAGAGAATCTGGGACTAAAATTTAGTTATTGCTCTAAAAATTAATTTTTCTACTACAGTTTTTTGTTTAAACATACTAACAAATAAATGTTTCACAGATGAGTTTATGATTAACTCTTATGATTTCTTGTTTCAGTTACTTAACACTATGGTTTGTCGAGCATGGCAGTACCCATCTGTAATCCCAGCTATTTAGGAGGGTGCTATTGGAGGACTGCAACTCAGGAAGACCCTGTCTCAAGATAAAAAACAATAAAATGGGCTGAGGATTTGGCTCATTGGTAGAGTACTTGCTTAGCATGTACAAGGCCCTGGTTCAATGACCAGAACTACAAAAAAAAAAAAAAAAAAGTTCTGTCAATTGCCCATCAGTGTGGAAGTGATGCTCTCCTAACAAGTTGACAAACAATTCAGGTTTTACAATCGAACATTAACTGCATCTTGCATATTTGGTATCATAGGAATGTTTCTATTTAGTCAGCATTACAGTGTTTTGGTTGGCATTTTTTCTGGAAAATGCAGCCTCAAACTGTGCTGAAAATGCCATTCTTTTTTAGGGCTGAATAATGTTTAATATTCTGAACATGAGTGTACAGATATACTCTCTGAATGTAAATATACAAATATATCTGTTCAAATTCTTGCTTTCAGTTATTTTTGGCATATACCACATGTAGATATGCTAGATCATGTGGTAGTTTAATGTTTAACTCTTTCAGGTTCCCACTGGCTGAAACCACTGTTGTACATGCATGACTACCACATTGGGCAGCTTGTATCCCTGGATAGGATTGTTCTATATGTCTAGTGGGACAGTCATGCATGTACCCACTGGTGGTTCAGAGCTGCCTGCTGGTGAGACATACAGATTATGGCCCCATTGTGAATGTGTTAAAGAGGCTATACCATTTTACATTCCCACTTGCAATGCAAAAATATTCATTTTTCTAAGCTTCTTCAGAACTTTTGTTTTCCATTTTTTGACAATGGCCATCCTAATATGTGTGAAATAGCATCTTATTGTAGTGTTGATTTTCATTTTCTTAATGACTAGTGATGCTGAGCATCATTTTATGTTACTATTGGCCATGGGCATAATAAAGCATGTATTACATGTATAATATGTCTACAAAACTCATAAAGGCACACTGTAAATTTGTACATTTCTTTTATGTACATTTTATAGTGGGAGGGAGAAGAATATTAAATTTTAGTTAACAATATGTATGCCAACATGGATAAAGGGGGTGAAGTATATAGATGTTTCCAATTTACTTTGAAATGTATCAAAAATAAGATGGATTGATAAAGGGACATTTTGGATAGATACAATCATTGTAAAACATTATTATAGAAACAATTATTGTAAAACATTATAGAATCCAGGTAGTGGAATGTTAACTGTAAACTAGAGATGTGGTGAACCTTTTAGAACTTTCAATGATACAGTCTGTTGAAGCACACGTGCTAAAGGACTACCACACTCCTGTGAACTTTCACAACTTTTCTGTATGTTTAATATTTTTCATATAAAATATTGGAAAAATTATATTAATGAGAAGTCTACATAGATATGGTTTGTTCCATCAATATTTATTGATAGCTACAGTATGTTAAGAGATATAATTAGTACTAGGGACATAATAGCCAAATAATTCATATATTTGAGGTAGAGTAGCAATAGATGAAACTGGAGAGGAAGCACAGGTTTGGTTATTGAGAGTCTTATATACCAGAATCAGGAGCTGGGATTTTAGGTAGATTACTCAGGCAGCATTGCAGAGGTAAGTTTTGTACTGGTGGCATTAGTGGCAAGTGACTAAAGACAGTAATTGAGAAAGCAATGTTCCAAGTAGAGATGATTAAGACATAAATTACAATTATGGGGCTAAATTCTAGAAATATTTAGGAACAGCAATCACTTAAACTTGATGATTGGTTGGATTGTTATGAATGAGTTTTAGGGAACCAAATGACAGACAATAAAAGGATCTAGTTTGGAGCTTGAGAACAAAAGGATGAGTTAGGTTTTGGACATGTAATATTTGGGATCTTATCTATTGAAAGTTATTTATTCATTTGTACCATGTTTTTTGATAAATATTCACTACAGAGGTTCATGCTTGTATGAACGAAATGGTTATAAATACTGATTTTAAGCAGGTTACAGGGTTGCGGATGTAGCTTAATGGTAGAGTACTTGGCCTAACATGTGCAAGGCCCTGGGTTCAGTACTCAGCACTACAAAACACACAACAACAATTTAAACAAGTTGTTGGAGGACACAAATGGGAAGTTACAATAAAAAGTGATACTTATGGTGATGGGAGAAGCAGAAGATGATGTAGAACTTTGCAGAAGGGACAGTTTATCTAGGAGTGGTTTGCAGCAGCAAAATATATTAGTCTGAAGTTTGGAATGTAGCTTGGGCTAGAGATATCAATATCTTTGGTGCTAATAACTGAAGTTGATAAAAATGCCACAGAAAATAAAATAGAGTTGTTACAGAAGAAAAGGCTGGAGACAAATAAGTCATAGAGGAAGGTAGAAATGAAATAGAAAGGTAGACACAGTAGTATAGTGTAAAGGAAGCTAAATGCTTAAAGAGCAAGAGCAGAGTCAGTATGTCAAATACTTTATTTCTGACAAATTGGCAATGCATTGCTTAGCAACAGGCATACATTCTACAAAAGTGATATGATTTTATCATTGTACAAACATAGTATTCATTAAAAAACTAGAAGGCTTATCTATGCAGTATGTCATAATGCTGTCATGAAAAATATGACTACAAATTACTGGATTTGGCAATTTGGAGATCTTGCTAATGCTACTGTGAGCAGTTTCAATGAAGTGATAGTTAACACACAAAAAGTGATGGTTGGTTTACCATAAGAAAATAAGCTACAAGAAAAAGAAACCAAAATAATTCAATAGAATGCTCTGTCTTCATTTTAAATTTGAAGTATCAGTTAAAACTTATGTTTTTTTCTTTTAAAAATATGTACTGTCTGCCGTACTAAACAATTACGATAACCCAGAGAGAATAGAAGAAATGGAGAAATAGAAGATGCCAGGCCAGATACAAAGAATTTATAGTTCTGGAATATCTTATGCCATGAAAGTAAGGCAACTGCCATTATCTAAGGGGATCATATCAAAAGGATGAATGAGCCTACCTGATGGGAATGAAGGATCAAAAATAATGATTACATATTAATCCCTCCCAAATGATTACAAGGGATTTAAATACATCTATCTTCTAATGACCTATTAGCTCCTGAAGGTTTTAAATAGAAACTCTTATTCTCCCAATTGGGCATGTGGAAGTTGCTGGTACACCAAGTCTTTACTCTTCAAGGGTTGGCAAACCACAGCTCATATTCATATTCAATCTACCCCCTATTGTTGTTAAGGCCTGTGTGCCAAGATGATTGAGAAAACCTTTTGGTTGAGAAAAAGTCAAAGAATATTTTATAACATTAACAATTATTTGAAATTCAAATTTTCAGTGTTCATAAATGCATTTTATTGGAACACTGCTCTCATTCTGTTTTTTTTTTTTTATCAGGGATTGGACTCAGGTCCTTGTGCTTGTGAAGCATGTGGTGGAACCATTGAGCTAAATCCCTGGCCCTCTCATTCATTTAAATATTGTGTATGTTTGCTTTTTTAACTGCCAATATCAGACTTGAGTAGTTGTACATAAGATTGCATGGTCTGAAAAGTCTAAAATATTCTGCCTGACTTTCACAGAAAAAGTTGAGTTCATCCTTGTATTTAACATTGATAATAAAGGGAAAGAATCAATCACTTCTGGAATTTTATGCTGTTTCACTGAAACCAAACAGTTGATAAGGAAAAATTGCAAGAATAAATACAGAAGAAATGATAGAATTATAAAATCCCTAATTTTGCAGCCCCTAATTAAAAATTGGTTAGGCAGTGCTTTAAAATACTGGATTTTAAGACCAATAAGTAGAAGAAAGTAGATGGAGAATTTTTAAGTGGAGGAATCAGATATCTCTTGGATCATGGGTCAATCACAGCATCACAAAAGTTTTATGTTTAAATCACTAAAGATTTATGTTTCTCATGATGTGATCTCTCTCTCTCTCTCTCTCTCTCTCTCTCT
>NW_022900914.1:39795030-39913112 GCF_012274545.1 Fukomys damarensis
TCTCTCTCTCTCTCTCTCTCTCTCTCTCTCTCTCTCTCTCTTTCTTTCTTTCTGTACCAGGGATTGAACTCAGGATGTTGTCTTTGTGAGGCAGGTGTGGTGCCCCTGGGCTCTCATGATATGATCTTAAAAAAATGCGTAAAAAGCTGAATTTTAATTTAAACAAGATTATGGATCTAAGTATATAGGAAATAAGGGGGGACAGAAAAACAAATGTAACAGTCTATCAGTCAAAATCAGAATATAGAATATAGAATCTATATTATAGAATACAGAATACATATATAGAATATAGAATACATTTATTCTATAGAATAAATGACCTAGTTTCTCTAACAAATAAACTACAATTGTTTTACACATTTTTTGAGACTTCTAGTGAAATTCAAATGTGGATTCCTACATCCCCATTTTTATGTCTTTATTTGAGCTGACATTTTTCTCTGTTGCTCAAGGCTGACTGTAAAGTCTTGGTTTCAAGTGATCCTCCTGCTTCAGCCTCCTGGATATTTTAAACTTAAGGTGCATGCCACCAAGCGCTCATCTTCCCATCTTTAGTGCAAAATTTTATTAACTTGTGATTTATGTTGAATGTCATGCATAGGGCTCAGAACCACCCTTATCTTAAACATATCTAAACAACTATCAGTAATGTCTTTATTTTTATTTTTTTCTCATTGAGTTTATTGGTACATTTTAGGTATACAGTACAGTTACATTCATCAGTGGAATCTTGTACCTTTACATGACAGGTCTTGGTTCTCATTTTTTTCTCCTTGTCCCTGCCCTCCCTTCATCCCCTGCTCCCCTCCCCATTTACAAACACTTTATTTCCATTTTTTCATTTTCTCATATTTTTTTCTTTTCCCTTATTACCCTTCCCCTACCCTTCCCACTTTCGCTACACCTTTAGTCCTTTTCTTCCTATTTCACATTGTCAGTTATCTCATTAGGATTTTATGTACCATTATAGTTTTTCACACCAGAGTAACTATTCGGTATTTACACATGTGTGATTTATTTATTTCACTTAGGAGTATATCATCAATATGTATCCATTTTCCTACAAATGAATCCAATTTCTCATTCTTTATGGCTTAGTAGTACTCCATTTTATAGAAAAACCACATCTTCTTTATCTAGTTTCCAACTGATGGGCAAATGGGCTATTTCCAAGTTTTAGCTATTACAAACTGTGCTGCTGTAAACATATGTGTGCATGTATCTCTGTGATATGATTCTTTTAATTCTTTTGGAAAGATACCCAGCAGAGGGATGGCTGGGCCAAATGGAACCTCTAGTCCCAGCTCTTTGAGGTATCTCCATATGGATTTCCAGTGCTTGCACCAGTCTGCACTCCCACCACCAAATGGAGAAGCGTTCTTTGCTCTCCACAGTCCTGCCAGCATTTGCTATTGGTTGATTTCTTAATAACAGCCATTCTTTGTGGGGTGAGGTGGAATTTCAGTGTTGTTTTCATCTGCATCTCTTGAATGACCAGTGATTTGGAACATTTTTTCATATATTTACTTGATGCTTTTATTTCTTTTTCTGGGAAATGTCTGTTCATTTCAGATGCCCATTTTTTAATCAGGTCTTTATATGGGGGGCTGTTTTGTGGTTTTTTTTTGTTTGTTTTTTGTTGTTTTGGTACCAGGGATTGAACTCTGGCCCTTGTGCTTGCGAGGCAGGAGCCAGAACCACTGAGCTAAATCCCCAGCCCTTATTTTTTTAAATTTAATTTCATTTTTGAGACAGGGTCTTGTTTTATAGCTCAGGCTGGCCTCAGATTCATGGCAATTCTCCTGCCTTAGCCTCCTCAGTACTGGGATTATAAGCATGTGTCACCATGCCCAACTCAGTAATGCATCTTTACCTGAGTATTGGGATTACATGTAGGCGCTCCTACACCTGGCTTTATGTTGTTTCTTAAGATTTATACAAATCTGTAAGTTCATTGAAGATACTTTTTCAAAATAATATCTGCAAAACCTGGTTAATTATACAATCAACAAAATAAATTTGGTCATGATGATGTGTTTAGTCTTTTTGGCTGTTTATAGCCTTTAGCAATTCAAATTAGAATTAAAAATTTAAAAAGAGGTTTGTATGCAACATATATAGGGACTTTTACAGAGGCATTGTCCCTAAATGGGTGATTTTGGCATTCTTCTCCACCAAGAAGACATTTGGCAAGTTATTGATCATCTTGACTTGGATGGAAAAGTCATTGGGGTCCAGTAGGTAGAGGCAGAAATTACTGCTAAATATTCTATAATGCACAGGATAGTCCTAACAAAAAGTATTTTTGGCCCAAAATATCAAAGTGTTGCAATTGAGAAGTTTTGGGCTAGAATCAGACTCTTTGGATTTAAATTCTAGCTTTCTATCTTTCAAGCTGTGTGACTATGGGTAAATTACTAAAGCTTTGTATCTCAGTCTCATTGTCTATATAGGGCTAATAGCAGTACCCATCTCAAGGGGTAATTGTAAGAGTTAACTGAATTAAAGATTTTAAGATGTTCAGGCTGGTGACAGCCATGTAATAAGCCCTTGATAAATGTTAAAAATAGTAAAAATAATTATTGCTATTTTAATTTTGACTGAATCTCTCTATCTATCTATCTAACTATATCTATCTATGTATCTATCTATACAGTTGGTTGAAGCTGACAAAGAAGTGATAAAAAGATATGTTAAAAAATAGCTTGGATACATTTTACACTCTAAAGGCTCATTTTTTGGAAGCTTGGACCTCAATATGATAGCATTAAAAGGTGGCAGAGCTTTTAAAATGTGGGGCTTAGTGGAAGTCAATTCAGTCATTGAGAGCACTGCCCTCACATGCGTTATATCTGTACATAATGGACTATTACTTGCCTTAAAAGAATGATAAATTTGAAATATTTGTAGGGAAATGGATGCATCTGGAAAACTTAATGCTAAGTGAAAAAATCACAAGCTGAAATACCATATGATATCTCTCATTTGAATAAGGCAAAATACAAAGAGAATGATAAAGGATGGGTAGAAGGAAACAAGGGGATAAACCTCTTGCAAATAGGGTCCCAGGAGACCAAGGGCAAGGGGAGAGGGGATGGAAAGGGAAAGTGAGTAGAATTAAAGATATACTATATGGGGCCAGGGATTTAGCTCAGTGGCATAGCACCTGACTCATAAATGCAAGGTCCTGAGTTGATTCCTGGTACTAGGAGAGGGAGAGGGAGAGGGAGAGGGAAAAGATATACTATGTACAGGAACCTAATAACCTCAGTGAATGAGCTAATAATAATAATAATAACAAGAATGAAAATGGGGAAAGAGAATTTAGAGGTAAAGGGAGTAGGGGGTGGGTAAGGGGACTCAAAAAAGAAGCTGAATTATGTATATGTACCCACTCTGCAAGATGAATGTGAACATCACGTATTTTAAATATGTACTAATAAAAGAGGGAAGAAAAGGGACCAACTCTGGAGTGAGTTAGTTCTTGCAAGAATGTGTTGTTGCAAAGGAGCAAGTGCAGCCCCTGAATCTCTCACTGGCTTCCTGTCTTACTGTGTGATCTCTTCTACACACATTGTATGGGTCAGTTTTCCCGTTGCTGAGACAGAATAGCTGACACTCACAGCTTAAAAGGTGTTTTTTAAAAAAATTGGATCTCATACACATTTGTCTATCCAACTGGATATGTCTATAAATTTTTGAAAGAATGCTGTCTTTTTCTTTAACAAGTATTCTTTTAAAAAAGCTATTTAAAATGTATAAAATTTATGGTAAAGTTTCTTTAAGCTTTAGCAAATTAAATGCAAATTGCTATGCATGTATATTCAAGTGTAACCTGGAGCATTTTCTTCTAAGCAAATCAAGATTTAAGAAAATTCTAATATAGTTATGTTCCTGAAGTAGATTGAAGTAATGATACTCATAATTACTATCATTAATATAGTTGCATATAATGATAATATATGGTTACATGTTCAAAATAGTTTCATAAAAATCCTATGGATGATTCCTATGGAATTAGCTCTATATTTTAGGTGAAGAAATTGCGGCTAAAACGATGAAGTGATTTGTCTAAAATTATAATCCACTAGCACAGTAACTAAACTGTGGAAACATCATTTAAACTCAAGTCTCGTAATGAATCAGTTACTATGACTATCCATATGGGCTATTCATAAAATTATGAGAATGTCTCTGAAACTTGTATCAAATCTTTTTGAAAATGGTATAACAGGGCATTTATACCTCCTCTCAGAATAAACTGGGGTATATCAGAGATAGAATATGGAGGGGGGATCACTTGTCAGAAGTAATATTTCATAGGTATTACATATAAAATTATACATGTATACTTAAAATATACTGGACAATTTAATATTATTATAATTTTCAAGAATTTTGAATATGTGCCAATGAGAAAATGATACACATGAACTACTGTATTACTTGTTCTCCAGCTTCATCAATTTTCAACTCCTGATAACATTTTTATTTTGCTTTTTGGTACTGGGGAATGAACCCAGGGCCTCTGCACTGAGCTACCATCCCCAGCCTTTACATATTTTGAGACTGGGTCTTGTTTAGTTGCTAAATTGCACAGGCTGGGCTTAAATTTAGTGATCCTCCAGCTTCAGCCTCTCAAGTGTTGTGTACACCATCACCCTGGCTTCCTGGTAATTTATCTCATCTATATTCCTTCTAGTTCCCCCCACTGGACTATTTTGAGTCAAATTTCAGGTCTATCATTTTATTTTATATATTTTATCATAATAATTTTATTTTTTAAAAGAACTTAATAATTATAATAGATTCTGAAATATGGAAAGTATTTCAGTCATTTGGAGCACTGCCCTCATCTATGTTGTATCTATACATGATGGAATGCTACTCAACTATACAGAAGGATAAATTTGAGATATTTGTAGGAAATGTAGTTAATTTAGTCCAGTTAATTAATTAATGGAGACCAGAATGGCTGCTATCAAGAAATAAAACAATAACAAATATTGGCGGGGTTGTGGGGAGAAAGGAACCCTTCTCCATTGTTGGTGGGAGTGCAGACTGGCGCAACCACTATGGAAATCCATATGGAGATACCTCAAAGAGCTGGGACTACAGGTTCCTTTGACCCAGCCATCCCTCTGCTGGGTATCTTTCCAAAAGAATTAAAAGAATCGTATCACAGTGACATATGTGCATGTATGTTTATAGCAGCACAGTTTGTAATAGCTAAAACTTGGAAACAGCCCATTTGCCCATCAGTTGGAAACTGGATAAAGAAGATGTGGTTTTTCTATAAAATGGAATAGTACTCAGCCATAAAGAATGAGAAATTAGAGTCATTCATAGGAAAATGGATACACATTAAGAATATACTCCTAAGTGAAATAAATAAGTCACATGTGTAAATACCAAATAGTTTCTCTGGTGTGAAAAACTATAATAGTACATAAGACCCTAATGAGATAATTGACAATGTGAAATAGGAAGAAAAGGTCTAAAGGTGTAGGGAAAGTGGGAAGGGTAGGGGAAAGGTAATAAAGGAAAAGAAAAAAAATATGAGAAAATGAAAAAATGGAAATAAAGTGTTTGTAAAGGGGAGGGGAGGCGGGGGTGAAGGGAGGGCAGGGGTTGGGGGAAAAATGAGAACCAAGACCTGTCATTTAAAGGTACAAGATCCCAATAATGAATGTAACTGTACTGTATACCTAAAATGTACCATTAAACTCAATTTAAAAAATAATTAATGGAGACCAATAGGCAGCATTTCTTTTTATTTTTTCTTTTTGGGGTAACAGGGATCGAACTCATTGTGCTTGACAGGCAGACACAGAGCCAATGAGCTACATTCTCAGCCAAGACATCATTTCTTGAGTTGAAAATAATCACAGTGTATTTTTTTCTCCTGGAATTTAAGTATCCAGTAATACTAAGAGAAAGTGTTTTACCTGTCTTCTGCAATCTTCTTTCATTTCTCCTAAAATAAAAAATTGTAACATTAATGGTCTTAAAATCTAATGAAGGATAATAATAAAATTAACAAAAGTTTTCATTTCTTTTTTTTAATTGAGTTTATTGGTACAATCTAGGTATACAATACAGTTACATTCATCAAAAGTTTTCATTTCTTAACTACAAAGGGAAATACTTAAAATAATCATAACTTAAATAAAAAATGCTGAAAACTTTAGAGATAGTAACCAAACTATCAAATATATGAAAGTGCTAATTATTCTCATATATATGTTATAGTAAATGTCTACATGTAAACAAGCAGACTATGCCTATATTGTTTTTTGTGTTCTTGAAGTGATAGCATGACAGGTGAGTTTCAGCTAAATGCCAGTTTTGGCTGAGTAGAGGGATTACCTGTGGAACTATATTGGGAAATTGCCTATTTTTTTGCTCAATGGGAAATAGAGGGGTAATAGGGATTCATCTATTTAAATTACAGCAGTATATATACCTTCTGACCTTGGCTTATTACATCAAAATAATGTTTTACAAGAAGCATCACTTATATTGATATACAGAGAGAAAAGAACTGTCATTATTGCCATAATTTAATTTCTGATTATTGATGGATATAGGTAGGAATCCTTGAAACAAAAAGTCATTATATATTGGTTCTTTTGAGAATAATCATAGTGTCATTGAATAATAAACACAATGTTTTTCTGTTTCAGTCTCTTTCATAGTAATTTGTTTCATTGTGCCTTAAAAGCAAGACATTCCAACTCCAATTCTTGTTGTTTAGATATGATGACCATTCACTGGTAATAAAAATAAAAGTAAATATTGTGGTAAAACAATATGAATGGCACTTGAAATGCTGTAGATTTATAACTGCAGTTTGAAGCATTAATCTGTTTCTGCTATTGAAGCTTGAAAATAGCTATGAGTAATATGTAAAAGAATGAACATGGTTGTGTGCTAATAAAACTTTAGACACTGAAATTAAATTTCACCTGTTACAGAATATTATCTTTTGATTTTTTCCCAGCTCTTAAAAATATAAAAACCATTATTTTACATGTTGTTTAAAAATTTATTTCTGTTTTAATAGAATGATAGTTACTCTTTAAATGAAGGACAATGAACTTCAGGACGGCATCTATAGCACTTAGTTAGCTAATGCCTGCAAATCATAAATAAATGTTTGCTTTATTATTGGCATTCTTATTGAGATTTGCCCCCTAACTGTGGTAGAGACATATTTATTTTATTGGTACATTTTAAAATTAAGTTTATTGGTACATTTTTGGTGTATAATAGTTACATTCATCATTGGGATCTTGTACCTTTACATGAGATATCTTGGTTCTTATTTTTTCCCAATTCCCTGGCCCTCCCTTTACCCCCCCACCCTTCCCTGTTTACAAAGACTTTGTTTTTATGTTTTTACTTTTCTCATGTTTTTTCTATTCCTTTCTTATCTTTCCTCTACTCCTCCCACTTCCCCTACTCCTTTTGAACTTTTGTTCTTATTACACAATATCAATTATACATATATTCCTGGGGTGAGGTGGAATCTCAGTGTTGTTTTCATCTGCATCTCTCAAATGGCCAGTGATGTGGAACATTTTTTCATATGTTTATTTCCTACTTGTAATTTTTCATCTGAGAAATGTGTGTTCATTTCAGATGCCCCCCCTCTTTTCTTTTTGGTACTGGGAATCGAACTTGGGTCCTTGCACTTGCAAGGTAGGCGGTGGAACTGCTGAGCTAAATCCCCGGCCTCCAGATGCCCATTTTTTAATTGGTTCTTTATATTTTGGAGGTCTGATTTTTTTGAGTTCTTTATATATTCTAGATAGTTGACCTTTATCTGAGGAACAGCTGGTAAAAATTTTTTTTCCCACACTGCAGGTTGTCTCTTCTTGGTGATTTCTCTTGCAGTGCAGAAGCTTTTTATTTTATTTTATTTTATTTTTATTGAGTTTATTGGTACATTCTGGGCATACAGTACAGTTACATTCATTACTGGGATCTGGTACCTTTGTATGACAGGTCTTGGTTCTCATTTTTTCCCCTTGTCCCTGCCCTCCCTTCACCCCTTCTACCCTCCCCATTTACAAACACTTTATTTCCATTTTTTCATTTTCTCATATTTTTTCTTTTCCTTTATTCCCTTTCCCCTACCCTTCCCACTTTCCCTACACCTTTAGCCCTTTTCTTTCTATTTCACCAGAAGCTTTTTTAAAAGATGAGATCCCAGTTGATTCTTTGTGATATTTCTTATGTGATCAGGGTTTTGTTCATAAAGTCTTTTCCTATACCAATGTCTTCAAGAGTTTTACCTATTCTATCTTCCATTAGATTTAATGTTTCTGTTGTTTAATATTAGGAATTTGATCCATTTTGATTTCAGTTTAGTGCACAGTGAAAGATACAGGGTGTAGTTTTACTCTTCAGTATGTGGAAAGACAGTTTTTCTAGCACCATTTATTAAAGAGACTGTTTTTCTTCCAGCAAAGGTGTTTGGCTCCGTTATCAAAGATGAGGTGGCTGAATATGTTTGGAGTTGTTTCTTTATCTTCTAATCTATTCCACTGATTCTTGGGTCTGTTTCTTTGTCAGTACCATGCTGTTTTTACCACAGTAGCTTTGTGATATAATTTCAAGTCAGAGATTGTGATGCCCCAAGAATTTCTTTTGCCATTCTAGGTCTCTTCTTGTTCCAAATGAATTTTAGGATTGTTTTCTCTAATTTTGTGAGATATACTATTAGTATTTTAGATCAGATATTAAAAACATGATTAACTTATTATAAGAAGCTGCTAAACTGTTTCCAAAAATGACTGTACCATTTTGTAGTAATGTGTTAGAGTTCCAGTTACTTTGCATCTTCAACAGCACTTGGAACAGTCAGTATATTTTTTAATACAGACTTTCCAGTAAGTGTTTGTGGGTATTACTGTGATTTTAATTTTGGATTTTCCTAATGTTTAACAATATTTTATGTGCTTATTTTCCATTTGCATAACACTTTATTCAAGTGTCTGTTCAGATCTTTTGCCCATTTATATTTATTTTTATTTTTTCCATTAAGTTTATTGGTACATTTAAAGCAAACAATACAGTTACATTTATCATTGGGATCTTGTACCTTTACATAATGTATCTTGGTTCTTTTTTCCCCATACCCCTGATCTCCCTTTACCCCCTTCACCCTTTCCTATTTACAAAGACTTTGTTGCCATTTTTTCAATTTTTCACATTTTTTTCTTTTCCCTTATTTCCTTTCCCCTCACCTTCCCACTTCCCCTTTATCCATTTTCTTCTTATTTCATCCTCTCAATTATACCATTTGAACCTTATTTACACTTTTAGTTTTTCACACCAGAGAAACTGTTTGGTATTTACTCAAGTGTATCCTGTTAGTTTAGCCTCAATGTGTATCCATTTAGCTATAAATGTTTCTACTTTCTCATTCCCTATGGCTGAGTAGTACTCAATTTTATAGAAAAATCACATCTTCATTATCCAGTCTCCAGTTGATGGGCATTTGCGTTGATTCCAAGTTTTAGCTATTACAAACTGTGCCACTATAAATATACATGCACATATATCACTGTGGTATGATTCTTTTAATTCTTCTGGAAAGATACCCAGCAGAGGGATGGCTGGGTCAAATGGTACCTCTCATCCTAGTTGTTTGAGGTATCTCCATATTGATTTCCATGGTGGTTGAAACAGTCTGCACTCCCTGTTGGAGAAGGGTTCCTTTCTCCCCACAGCCCTGCCAGCATTTGTTATTGGTTGATTTTTTGATAGCAGCTATTCTTTATGGTGTGAGATGGAATCTCAAGTGTTTTCATCAGTATCTCTTAAATGACCAGTGATGTTGAACATGTTTTCATATATTCATTTGATGCTTTTTACTTCTTTGTCTGAGAAATGTCTGTTCATTTCAGATGCCCATTTTTAAATTGGGTCTTTATATTTGGAGGGTCTGATTTTTTTTGAGTTCTTTATGTATTTTAGATAGTAGTCCTTTATCTGAGGAGTAGCTGGTAAAAATTTTTCCCACATGGTAGATTGTCTCTTAGCTCTGTTGGTGATTTCTCTTGCACTGCACAAACTTTTTAATACAATGAGATCCCAGTTGTTGATTCTTTGTGCAAGTTCTCATGCTGCTGAGGATTTGTTCATAAAGTCTTCTCCTATGCCAATGTCTTCGAGAGTTCTACCTAACTTACTTTCTACCTAACCGACTTTGTTTTGATATTTAGATCTTTAATCCACTTGGATTTTAGTTTAGTGCATGGTGAAAGATAGGGATCTCATTTTAGTCTTTGGCAAGTTGAAAGCCAGTTTTTCCAACACCATTTATTAAAGAGGCTATCTTTCCTTCAGTGAGGATAGCTGGCTCCTTTGTCAAAGATGAGGTAGCTGAGTGCATCTGGAGTTCTTTCTATATCTTCTAATCTATTCCACTGATCCTCAGGTTTTTTTCTTTGCCAGTACCATGCTATTTTTATCACAGTGGCTTTGTAGATTAATTTCAAGTTGGGGATTGTGATTCTGCCATATCTCTGTTGCCTAGAATTGCTTTTGCTATTCTATGTCTCTTCTGGTTCCAAATACATTTTTAGATTGTTTTCTGTATGTAGTTCTGTGAAATATACTGTTGGAATTTCAACTGGGATTGCATTGAATCTGTAGAGCAGTTTTGGTATTATGGCCATTTTCACTATGTTGATTCTTCCTTCCCAGGAGCAAGGGATGTGTTTCCATCTTCTTATATCATCTTCAATTTCTTTTTTCAGAGTGCTGCAGTTTTTACTGTAGAGGTCTTTTGTCTCCTTCATTACATTGATTCCTAGATATTTCATTTTTTTTGGATGTTATTGTGAAAAGGAATTATTTTCCTAATTTCTCTCAGTGAGTGTGTTATTTGTGTACAAGAAGGCTATTGATTTTTGAGTGTTGACTTTGTACCATCTTTTTTATGTCACATATCCATATGTCTAGCAGTCTTTTGGCAGAGTTTTTTTTTGATTTTCTATGTAGAGAATCACATCAGCAAATGTTGACAGTTCAACTTCTTTATTTCCTATCTTTATTCCTTTTATTTGTTTCTCTTGTCTAATTGCTGTGGCTAATGTTTCTAGAACTATATTGAACTGGAGTGGTGATAGTGGACATCCTTGTGTTTTTCCTGATTTTAGCATGAAAGTTTTCAATTTTTGACTAGTTAGAATGATATTGGCTGTTGGTTTTTCATAGCTAGCCTTTATCAGGTTGAGATAAGGACTATCTGTTTCAATTTTCTGCAGGGATTTTTTTTTTTTATCATGAATGGGTGTTGAATTTTGGCAAATGCTTTTTCTTCATCTATTGAGGTGATCATATGCTTTTTGTTCTTGACTCTTCATATAGTGTAGTACATTTATTGATTTATGTATGTTGAATCATCCTTGCATCTCTGGGATACTTCCATCTTGGTCAGGGCATATGATCTTCTTGATGATTTTCTGTATTCTGTTTGCCAGTATCTTATTGAGGATTTTTGTATCTATGTTCATTAGGGAGAATGGCCTGTAGTGGGTTTTTTTTGTTTTGTTTTTTGTTTTTGTTTTATTTTGGTTGGGTCTTTACCTGGTTTTGGAATCAAAGTAATACTTGCTTCCAGGAGTGAATTTGGAAGCATTGCTACCCTTTCAGTTTCATTGAAGAGTTGAAGAGTAGTGGCGATAGTTCTCTAAATGTCTTGTAGAATTCAGCAGTGAATCTATCAGGACTTTTCTTTGTTGGAATGTTTTAATTACATTTCCAAATTTACTGAATGTAATTGGGATGTTTAGACTTTTTGTATCTTCTTCATTCAACTTTGGAAGTTTGTCTGTATCTAGGAATCTTTTCGTTTCTTTTGTATTTTCCATTTTATTAGATAGAGTACAGGTTTTCAAAGTAGGTATTAATGATCCTCTGGATTTCTGCTGGATCTGTTGTGATTTCATCTTTTTCATTCCTAACTGCATAAATTTCAGCCTTTTCTTTCCTTTTTTTGATAAGGATGGCTAATGTTTATTGATTTTATTTATTCTTTTGAAAAACCAACTATTCATTGATTTTTTTTTGTATTGTACTCTTAGTCTCCACTGCATTAATTTCTGCTCTGATCTTTATAATTCCCTCACTTATATAAGGTTTCAGTTTGTCTTGCTCTTAATTTTCTAGGAGTCTAAGATTCATCATTAGGTTGTTTATTTCAGCTTGCTCTGTTTTCCTAGTGTGGGCATTCAGTGCTATGAATTTTCCACATACAACTGCTTTCATTGTGTCCTTAGATTCCTGTGTGTTGTATTGGCATTATCATTTATTTGTAAAAACTGTCTGCTTTCTTCTTTAATTTCCTCTGTGACCCATTGGTTGTTCGGGAGAGTGTTGTTCAACTTCCATGTGTTTCTGAAGTTCCTATGGTTTTTTATGCTATTGATCTCCAGCTTGATTGCATTATGATCTGATAATGTACAGGGGATAACTTCAATTCCTTTGCATTTATTCAAACCTATTCTATGAGCTAGTATGTGGTCTATCTTGGAGAATAACCCATGTGCAGCCAAAAAGTATATTCTGATTTTGTGGGGTGGAACACTCTATAGACTTCTATTAAGTCCATATGTTTAAAAACTTGGTTCAGTTCTAGTATTTCATTGTGGATTTTTTGCATAGATGATCTATCTATTTGTGATAGTGTGGTATTTAGATCCCCCACTACAATTATATTAGTGCTTATTTGGTTTTTCATGTTACTTAATATTTGTTTTTATATAGTTGGGGGCATAATATTTGATGCATATATGTTTATGATTGTCATCTCTTCCCCTTGAATTGTTCCCTTTACAAAGGATGTAGTGGCCTTCTTTGTCTTTCTTAATCAGTTTTGGTTTGAAATCTATTCTGTCTGCAAATAAGATAGCTACCCCCCCTTTTTTTCTGGGCTCCTGTTGCATGGAGAACTGATATCCATCCTTTTACTCTCAGACTATGAATTTCTTTGTGGATTAGGTGGGTTTCTTGTATACAGCATATTGTTGTATTGTGCTTCTTAATCCATTCTGCCAGCCTGTTTCTTTTGATTGGTGAATTGAGGCCCTTAATATTGATGGTTATAACTGTTATGTATTGACTTTCCATTGTCACATTACTTTCCTGTTCTTTTATTTTCCCTCTCTCCCTTTAATATTTTTGTGTTGCCTTGTATATTTGCTCTGCTGGCCCTTATGGAGTTGTGGTCTTCATTTTCTTTTTCCAGGATATTATTTAGAAGTGTTTAGAGTGTCAGTGTGGTGTTCATGAAATTTCTCAGGTATTATTTGTCATGGAACTATCTTATTTCCCCATCAATGTTGAAAGGTAGTTTTTCAGGATACATCAGTTTAGGCTAGAGGTTGTTTTCTTTTAGGACTTGAAATACCTCACTCCAGGCTCTCCTTGACTTGAGGGTTTGTGGTGAAAAGTTTGCTGTGATTCTGATAGGTTTTCCTTTGCATGTGATTTGTTTATTTTCACTTTAACTGCTTGTAGTATTTTGTTCTTCTGTTGGGCTTCCAGGATCTTCATTATTATATGTCTAGGTATACATTTTTTAAAAAATCATGGCTACATGGAGTCCTGTATGCCTCACTTATCTGTCATTTGAACTTTCTCCTGCTACTTCATGGATTCCTATCAATCCTATATTATTATTCTTCACATAATCTAGGAGTTGTTGGATTTATTTTTTATGGTCCCTTACTATTTTTAAGAAATCTCTCTTTTTAAGGTCACTGATGTCAACCTTATCTTCTGTAGCTGAAATTCTATCTTCACATTCATTCAACCTGCTGCATTCAACCTGTTTGAATCTTTGTGGGGGGGATTGAACTCGGGACCTTGTGCTTACAAGGCAGGTAGTGGCACCACTGAGCTAAATCCCTGGCCAAAACTGTTTAAATCTTGTTTCATGGATTCCATTTCTTTCCTATGTTGGGCACTCAAGGTTTCCATTTCTCTCCTATGCTGGGCATTTATGGTTTCCATCATAGTCCTGAGCTCATCCTATTTTTCCTTTCTCTCTTTCTGTTCAAGAGTCTCTAATAATGTCTTTCATTCTTCTCACTATCTCTGTGGTTTTCTGGGAAATTATTTCTGTTTTGAATTTTTCTACATCCTCATTTATTTGTTTTGTTACTTCCTGTGCTATTGGTTGAGGGTGTCTAGCTGGTTGACTGTCAGGCTTTTCCACCTCATTTCCCCCCCAGAGCTTACCTTTGGTGGGATGGAAATCTGTTTTGGTGTCTTGTTTAAATGCCTTCTCATTTCTATTTTTGTCATTCATACTGTAGTTGGTTTAACTCCTGGGTTAATACTTTGATCTTCCAGATATAGCTGGTTTTTAGTTAGTATTTTTTGGTACCGGGGTTGAACCCAGGCCCTTGCACTTGCAAGGCAGGCACCAGAACCATTGAGCTAAATCCCCAGCTAGGCTTTAGGCTTTGAGTCTCTCATGTCTCTGAGGCAAACTAATTTTCATTATAACAGGGAGGACAACTGAATAGATCAATCACAACACCTTAGCCCAAGTGATACAATCAGCAACACAATAGTATCAAGCACAGCTTAGAAAGTGACAGTTTTTGATAGTTATTAATCTATCACCTTTAACTGTGTGAATTAAATCAAAATCGAGCACCAGCCCAAAATATGCTTATAGTGAATAAAGTCTTCAATATAGCAGCTTTACCCTTCAGGATGGGGATTTAGAAGGAGTTGGGGAGGGAGGGATAGATAGGATAGAGAAAGGTTAGATGTAAGGTCAGAGGGCACAGGGGGACCACACATACTCTAGGGAGCTGTTGAAGAGAAAAGAAGACAGAACAAAATATACCCAAGAACAGAACAAACTAACAACAATAGGGAGGCTAGAAACTGTAATTACTTTCTTTTAAAACTATGGGCCGAGGATTTAGCTCAGTGGTTCTGCTGCCTTCTTCACAAGTGCAAGGACCCATGTTTGATCCCCAGTACCAAAAACAAATTAAAAAAAAAACTAATGGCAATTGAGAGAAGGAAAAAGAGAAGAAGAAAAAGAAAGAAAATAAATTTGAATAAGATAGGAACAGGATAAAAAAGGGAGAGTAATGGAGATCTAAGTGGGAGAGAGAAAGAGGGAGAGAGAAAAGAATATAAGAAAAATCTTTTTTCAAAATAAAGGAATAAAATGGAATACTACTCAGCCATAAAGAATAAGAAAGTAGATTCATTCATAGGTAAATGGGTACATTTTGAGGATATACTCCTAAGTGAAATAAATGAGTCACACATATGCAAATACCGAATAGTTTCTCTGGTGTCAAAAACTAAAATAGTACTCAAGATTCTAACGGGACAATTAGCAATGTGAAATAGGAAGAAAAGGACCAGAGGTGTAGGGACAGTGAGAAGGATAGGGAAAGGGGAACAAGGGAAAAGGAAAAAAATATGAGAAAATGTAATGAATGTAACTGTACTGTCTACCTAGAATGTACCAATAAATTCAATTTAAAATTTAAAAAAATAAAGAAAATAAAGGAACAGAATCAAAAAGGGAGAATAATGGAGATCAAGGTGGAGGGAGGGGATAAAAAATATAAGAAAGATTTTGAAAAGGAAAATAAATTTGAGAAAAGAAAAGAGTTTTTTGAAATGATTAAAGATAAGAGCAAAATATTACTTTGAAAATAAAAAATAAAAATAGAAATAGAGGACCTCCTTCAGGGTATCTCTCTTTTGACACAATAGACAGTGTGGGCAGGAATGTGCAGGTCTAAGTCTCACTCAGCAAGCCAGCAGCTGTCCTCTGAGGTTCAGGCCGATTTTTGGCTGCAAGGCCCAAATTGAGATCTCTGTTTCTTGCTGGGTTGAACTCTGAAAGGTTCTAATGCAGATTCCAGCTGTCTTTTCCTTGAAGTTAGACCAGTTTCCAATGTGAGGTGCTGGTCCCTCCGACTTACCAACTATGATGGTATGGTATGCCTTTATTGCAGATTTTCTTCATTTTTCCAGTGGGCTTCAATTTTCATCTAGGAGCCTCAGAGAGGCCCTATTTCTCTTGCTTGTAGGGGTGGAGTGAGGTGGGGGGGGCATGAACACTACTGTTTTGGCACCTACGGGGCTGGGCTCCTCTGGCACACTGGATCCAAGGAGCCAGCTTGCCAGAGGTTCCTGAGCTGCTCCTGGACTCCTCAGGTGCTCTGGCTCCTCTTTAACCCATCTTAATTATGATATTTGTCTTTTTATTGGTGCACTTTGGGAGTTCTCTTTATATTCTGGATATAAATCCTTCATTGGGTATGTGATTTGCAAGTATTTTTGCCCAGCTTGTAACCTGTCCTTTCATGCTTCTAATAGATCTTTTGAAGAACAAAAGCTGATGAAGTTCAGCTTCTCTTTTTAATTTTTTTTAATGGATTGTATTTTTAGTGTCTGGTCTTTGAATTATTTATTTTTCTGTTCTCAGATTACAAATATTTCTTCCTATGCTTTCTTCTAGAAGTGTGATACTTTGACATTTTATATTTATATATATAATTTCTTTTGAGTTAATTTTTGAGGGAGTAAGGCATGAGGTTAGCTTGAGGATTTTTGTTTGTTTGTTTGTTTGTTTTTCCTGCATAGGTACCCAGTTGTTCCCACACCATTTGTTCCAAAACCATATTTTTTCTTTGAATTTCCATTGTGAACAATTGTCAAAAATCAATTGGACATGTTTTTATGGGTCTGTTTCTGAGTCCAATGTTGTATTATGGCCAGAGAACATATCATGTGTATATTCTTTTACATTTGTTTATCAGTCAGGATATGATCTGTCTTGGTGAATGTTTGCTTATTTTTCAAAGAGATATGTATTTTATTCTTATTTGTGGAACAATTTTCTATCTACTAGATCTAGCAATTGTTGTGAGAAGGGCGTGGATGCAATTTCCAACTATAAGTGATGTCCTTCTGAGTGATGGTTTATCAGTTATTTTAGGCCTCAGATATTATACTAGTCAGGATCAGATCCATACATGAACTGCCTGGGTAAGCCCTAGGGTTTATAAACAACTTCATGGGATTATTTTCTAAAGCTCTTTCCTCTCTGAGATCTTTCCTTTGGTACTTTCTGGATCCAGGAAGCTATAGTTTTGGCTACTTGACAGCATCTGCTTGCCAGCACAAGTGGTAGTGAACTGAAGGAGAACGCAATGACAAACACTTCAAATTCTTGTCTTCTTCCTCAATCCATCTGACACTATTTGTCTTTCAAAGTTCTCCAGTAGTTGCTCCAAAGCATTCAGCAAGAGACAGGAACGAGTGTGTTTATTCCATATTATCTGGAACTAGAAACTGATAATAATCATTATTTTAGGTGGCTATGTCATATCTATTAGTTGGATAATCTATAGTTTACTCAGTAATTCCCCCAAGGGATATTTAGATTGTTCACTTGTGATTGATATTTCTATGTATATATTTAAAAAGTAAAACTTAAAGTTATCACATTTTTTGGCTTTTGATATATGCTGCTAGAATTGCTTTCTGAAAAAGTTATAATATTTTATAAAATTTGACCACTAGAAAGAATATCGGAAGCTGGGTGTGGTGGTGCATGCTTGTAATCTCAGCACTTGGGAGGCTGAGACAGGAGGATCACTGCAAATTTGAGACCAGCCTGGGCTACATAGTGAGTTTCAGGGCAGTCTGAACTACATTGTGAGACCCTGTCTCACCAAAAAGAAAGAAAAAAAGAATATTAACCACATTGAATTGAAACATCATATGCTACTTTAAAAAATCTGTATGATTTCCTTCTCTTATTCCTCCAAATACTGGTCATATCTGGCAGGATGATTGATTAACTTATTGTTCTGAAAACTGAAAAATTCTAGGAAATCATTAAGCATTTACTCTGCCTTTAAGAGTAACAGTAATTGTTAAGGAAACTTTTTCTGTATAGAAGACTTCTAGCTTATAAATATAGAAAGAATGACAGAATTACAAAATTACCATTTTTTTCCAGTCCCTAATAAAATAACCTAGATAACTTATCAGTGAAGTCTCACACTTCAGTCACAAGGTCAGTGGGGAACTTTAAGAAGAATTATATTGCCCAATCTTAGTC
Organism: Fukomys damarensis; assembly: GCF_012274545.1. Lineage (NCBI taxonomy): Eukaryota > Metazoa > Chordata > Mammalia > Rodentia > Bathyergidae > Fukomys > Fukomys damarensis. The sequence continues at coordinate 39,813,167 of NW_022900914.1, forward strand.
TCACTTAAAGACATTATATGCCTAATCTGACATAGCAGGAAACACATACCACCATCTACTATGCATTATATAGGACATAAAGTGGTAGTTCCCCCAAGTTTGCATAAGCAAACACATATAAGAAAAGCAAAACAATGTATAAAAGGTACTTTCTTTTTTATTTTCATTAGTACATATTTGTAATACATAATGATTACATTCATCATGGGGAGTTGGTACATGTACATAACACATTTTAATTGTTTTTATGTCCCTTTCCCCTCCCTACCTCCGCTTTTCATCCATCCCCTGTCCCCTTCCCATTTACTGAAGATCTACATCCATTTCCTATCATCTGTCTTTTTAAAAATTTATTCATATTTAGGGTTTCTCATAGAGAAGAAACCATACAACATTTAAACTTCGGCATCTTATTTGTTTCTCTTAACATTATGGTTTTAAGGTGCATCCATTTTCTTACAAATGACTCAAATGCATCCTTTATAACGGAGCAGTACTACCTTGTGAATAAATTCTACATTTTCTTTACCTGTTGGGTGTGTATGCATGACTGTAATATGATGTCTTTACCTTTTTCTGGAAGATACCTAGAAGAGGAATAGCTGGGCTGAACGGCATTTCCATTTTTAGTTTTGTGAGTAATCTCCATACTTATTTCCATAGAGGTGGTACTAGTTTATATTCCCTCCAGCAACATAGAAGGGTTCCTTCTTCCCCTCCAGCAAGCCTCACCAGCATTTGTTGTTAACTGACTTCTTTCTGATAGTTCTTTCTGGAGTAAGATGGAATCAGTGTTTTAATTTGCATTTCTCTGATAGCCAGATCTGTTGAATTTTTTGTGTGTATTTATGGCCATATATACTTTTTATTTTGAGAGGTGTCTGCTCTTTTCAGCTGCCCATGTTTTGACTGGGTCTTTTATTGGGGGGGTATTTTTTTGTTTTAGTTCTTTATATATTCTAGACACTATTCCTTTGCTTGAAGAATAATTGGCAAACATATTTTCCACCATCCTGTAGGTTGTCTCCTCACTCTTGTTTTCTTTGCTGTGCAGAGGTTTTTAGTTTGATATAATCCAATTTGTTGGTCTTGAAGTTATTTCTTGAGCAATTGGAGTTCTGTTAAGTCCTTACCTATGTCTATATCTTCAAGAGTTTTACTTATTTTATCTTCCAGCACACTAAATGATTCTGTTTTAATATTTAGATACTTTATCCATTTTGGGGTGGGATATCAGGGATGTAACTTGGGAACTGGCACTTGTGAGGTAGGCAGCGGAACCACTGAGCTAAATCCCCAGACCCAATACTTTATCCATTTTGATTTTATTTAGTACATGGTGAGAAACAGGGGTCTAGCTTCAGTCTTCTGCATGTGGACAGATGTTTTTCTCATTTGTTAAAGAGACAGTTGTTTCTCCAGAATGTTTTGGGCCCCTTTCTAAAAGATCAGATGGCTGAGTGTAAGGGGTACTATCTTTTCTAGGTTGCTAAGTCACCAAGTTGACCAGGCTGGACTCAAACTAGCAATCCTTCTGCCTTACATGCCAGGAAAAGGGATCACAGATATATACTACCACACTTGGCTTTCTCTGTCTTTCTTAACACAAAAAGTATGTGAACCTAAATTCAGAGAATATGGCAGATTAAAACTACACCAAGGAAATAGTGAAGAACTGTAAAAGTACAGAAATGACACATTTTTCTTGATTTTGAAACTGTACATTACAATATTTTAACAAAACCATGGGGTCCATATTTAAAGATAATTGGTTTTGGGAAAGAAAAACTCTTAATTTGACTAAAACATAAAAGGGGTGGAGGTGTAGAACAGTGGCAAAACACTCGCCTGACATGTACAAGACAAACAAACAAAAAAAACAGGGTGGGGGGAAAAGAAAGAAAATATGTAAAAGCTTATTTTATGTCATATTACTGCAACTTGGGGCTCAAGGTGGTAGGTAGAGCATTTCTTAGCATGTGTGAGACCCTGGGTTCAGTTCTTAGCACCCATTTGTATGTATAAATGTATGTGTATGTGTGTATTTATATATATGTGTGTGTGTGTATATATATAATACACATATACATATATAATTTTTACTGTGTACAAATTCTTAGAAGAATAAATAATAAATCTGCTTGATTGGTGAGATAGAGACTAGTCATGCTTTTTCTGACCATATTTTCTAATAATATAGCATCTTTATCTTCACATTTTGACATTCACAGCATACATTTTATTTCAGGTAACATTCAAGGATGATATCAGTTTTTCTGAGGGGTTCTACTAATACTTGTATAACTGCATTTGCAGTTCTTTTTATTTCATTATTCTTGTGGAATTTCTGTTAATTTGTCTAAGTGTCACATCTCATTTTTCAGTAATTTTACAAGTCACATTAACGTTTTCACTGACATCTCTTTCATCAACTTCATGAATTTTTATTTGTTTTGGATGATTTGCAATTGTTTTGAAATGTTTTATTGATAATTTAGTTATTTAGATAGACCACCATCATGGAAATACTGGTGAACTAACACTTCATAGGTAGATGTAAATGCTAATATTCACTGGGGAGAGATATTTAAAGGGGGACTGAGTTTATAGGTAGTTTAGCTCATTAATAAATATTTCATAGACTTTTGTTGCTATATGTAAACTCATAACTATAGGGTCTCATGAAGGATAGCTCGGTGACCAAGATGTCTTTTAGCTCCACAGCTGAAATTTTAAAATCATTGATTGTAATTTATGAATTATAAATGCTCTAAACTTTGTGGAAGACAAATATTATACAAATTTTAATGCCATATAAATCCACTAATAAAAGTTTAAGGGTTTCAAAATATATAGTATAAATAAAGCTTTATACATGCAGTTATACGTTCATGTTTTTCAATTGATTTAATGAAATAATAATGCATTCCAAGCCAAAACAATACCCTTAAAATACATGCAGTTTGGAATTTTGAATTTTCTGAGGTTTTTGTTTTTTATAATTCTGATATTACACAACTGCAATTCTGTAAAGCATGGTAAACCTGTTTGTTTCTGGTACTGAAGATTGAACCCAGAACCTTGCATGTTCAAGGCAAGCATTCTACCATTGAGCTACACCCCACCTGTGAATCTGTAAAGTTCATTTCTTCATAATGTTTCTTGAGACACAATAGAGCTACAATAAAATGTAAGTTCTCTTTAATAATAAGATTCAATGGTTTAGAAAGAAAAATTAAGAAAATAGGACAGTGGGCCAGGGATTTAGCTCAGTGGTGCTGTGCCTACCTTGTAGGTGCAAGGTCTGGAGTTTAATCCCCCGTACAAAAACAAACAAACAAACAAAAAGAACAGATTAGAATGGAAAGAAAATGGAAATATTCTTTTTGGTCTTTGGTTCCTATTATCTTTCTAAAATTATGTTTATTTTTGTTGTAGTTATGGTTTGTTTGTTTTGTTTGAGATAGGGTCTCCCTCTGTAGTTTAGGCTGGCCTCGAGCTCACTGTGTAGCCCAGGCTGACCTTGAACTTACTGTGATCCTCCTGCCTCAGCCTACTAAATTCTGGAATTATAGGAATATGCCACCACACCCACCTTCTTTCACATTAGTTTGATCAATTTTCTAACATAGTCTTAGATTCCAGGAAAACCTGGATATATACTTAGTTTACTAAATTGCTAATACATTTTCACTTTTATGTTTTAAGAGCCTAAGACCATCCATCTCTTTTGGAAATATATTCAGAATTGGTCAATATTAGCTATTTACCAAGGATTAGAAAAATAAGTCTCTAGGGAATTTCTAGTTTTATATGCAATAAACATAAAACACTTAGTGGGCCTAATATGAACTTAACCAATTCTATCTAATATAGTAATTCAAGCTACTAAGAGAACATAACACATGGGAAATGCTCGGTATACTCTACATTTATTTCAGTTTAAGATTCAGAAATGGACTTCCTAGACATATGCCATATGTTCTCCTCTCATGCCAAGTTAACAAGAATTAAAAGACTGAAATGAATAAACAAGGTCAACTTATGCTGAGCCAAATGAGACAACAGAATAATTGTCAGATTTTCTGTTGGCAGAGACAATTTGTTTTGAGCCAATCTTCATGAATTTATAGGCTGCAAATTTTTTTTTTTCTGGTAAGTCTATTGCCAGGCATTCTGTTGACAATTTCTTTGTTTTGTAAACACTGAAAATTTTCATCCATTATATTGTTCATAGTACACATCAGTTTCTGAGTAGATGGATTTTTTTTGTTTGTTTTAACTCAAAGGAAAATTGCTTAGATATGAATCAATAAAATCGAACCAAAATGAACAACTTTTAATGATAGCATTTCATCTGGAGTTTGTTCAGTATGAATTCAGATATAGTAAATAGCAAGAAACTCATCAGTATTGTGGTGAATTTACAACAGTAAATATCAAAATAGATAAAGTGGATGCAAATATAAGGTTTATTTGCTGTATAATAAAGAATATTAGACCTTGAAGAGATAATATAACAAGAAAATTGAGGCAACTAGAGAGGTTAACCTATTTGAAACAACAACTAGCTTAGGGCTATACCTATTATTTTTAGTTTACTTCTAAGATCACTTATTTATGTACCACCCTTTTCACCCTGTATGATTTTTTTCTTATAAAATGTGCTTTTGATGAGTTGTACAACTTTATTTAGGTGTCTGGTCAAAAATATAAAGAACTAACTGTTTGAATAATGACACTAATGATACATAGAATGTAAAGTTTCAGTTAGCCAGGTTGAAAAGATGAAAACCATTTAAACAATAGTATTAATGATACAAAAGTATAAAGTGTAAAAGTAGAAAATGAAAGCCTTGTAAATGTCTTTCACATAATGGCACTTTAATTTTTTTCATTGAGTTTATTGGTACTTTTTAGGTATACAGTATAGTTATATTCATCATTGGGATCTTGTACCTTTACACGACAGATCCTGGTTCTTATTTTTCCCTCAGATTTTTTTTTTTTTTTTTGAACTGGGGATCGAACTTGGGTCCTTGTGCTTGTGAGTGTGACTCATGTGGTGGAACCACTGAACTAAATCCCCAGTCCTATTCCTCAGATATTGTAACTGCTTTAATTTGGAAACACCTGATCTTTTTGTATATCTTATGCTTACTTTATGCCTTTTTTGGACTTCTAGTGATCAAGTGCATTCTTTGGCTTAGGGTCTGCTTCCTACAGTTTTAAGATCAACAACAGTGAGTTGATTCCTTTTGTACTGTCCGTAACATAAACTAGCGTGTTGAACACTGTCTGTGAAAAGCTTTTGTGTTTATGACTCTGCCAAGTCTAGGAGATGAGATATAAGCCAGGACCAGATTGTTTAGCTAAGTATTATCTGAGTGACACTGGGAACTGGGCAAACTAGTGTTATCTGTAGAAGTTGCCTTTCTACTCATATGCTAAGTTGGCTGTTTATTGGAATGTTGGTTATACAATTGAACAAAGCAAGCTAATGATGACACCACCATATAATCTATAAAACCCTCTACCTGCAGTAACTAGCATGGAACACAGCACTAGGTGTGCTATATAGTTCAACTGCCTTCCATTGGATACTTGCAGTACTATTTGGAAATTTCTCTGTCCTGTCTACTGCCACTGGACCTTCTGGAAATTTCCTGTTTTTACCACCATGACTGGACACTTTCATGTCTGGCCCACCATCCCAGGCTTTTTGGTGATTTCCTAGTGTGGTCCACCACCATTGGATATTCTGAGTACTTCCTGGTACCATCTCACTGGCACTGGACCCTATCCTTTTCTGCTGCTTAGTCTCAACTCTGACCTTCCCTGTTTTTCATTTGTTTGTTTTGCTTTGTGTGTGTGTGTGTGTGTGTGTGTGTGTGTGTGTGTGTGTGTGTGTCTTTTTGAAGCAGGGTTTTGGTATGAGTTCGGGCTGGCCTTGAACTCACTTTGTAGCCAAGTATAGCCTTGAACTCGAACTCACAGCAATTCTCCTGTGGCAGCCTCCAGAGTGCTGGGATTACAAGTGTGTACCCCCACACCTGGCCTTGTCCTTCCCTGTTAATGCTTTCTTAAACCTTACCTCTGACAAGCTGTCTCAGTTTTCCTTCAGTCTCTTGGCAGTTCACTCCACTGCCTGGCACACCTAACTGTAGATGAGATAACTTTTCATACTAAATCACCCAAACTGACTTCTGTCATCCACATTTAAGGATCACATTAGGCTATCTGGATAATCCAGATTTATAGCTCTATTTCAAATTTATCATTAGTAGTGAGACCCTGTCTCAAAAATACCAAAAAAACAAAAGCTACAACAACAAAAAACGAGCCAGGTGTAATGGCACACGCCTGTAATCCCAGCACTCGGGAGGCTGAGGCAGAAGGATCGCTATGAGTTTGAGACCAGCCTGGGATACATAGTGAGTTCCAGGTCAGTCTCAACTACATAGTGAGACCCTGTCTCAAAAAAAAAAAAAAATTATCATTAGCAACTTTAACTCTATCTGCTACCTAATTCTGCATTGCCATATAATTTAACATATTCACAAATTCTAGAGATTAGGACACAGATATCTACTGTACTTTAATATATTAAAATGACTTGTAACTAAAATCAGAATGAAAGAACTAATTGCATGGCCTGTTAAGGTCCTAAACGACTCATCCTCCACTACCCTCCTTTACAGTGTAGCTATATTGGCTCTTAAACTTGTTTCCACCCTTGGGCCTTTGCATGTTTCCTTTCCTGGAGTGCTCGTGCTACCTCCACACACTTTTACATTGATGATGCCTTAACATTCAGGCCTTAAATATTGTAGTACCTTCATAGTGAAGTTTTCTGATTCTTCATATTTTCTTCTAATATTTACCATTATGGGACAGGGTCTCACTAAGTTCCCCAGTCTAGGCTTGAATTTATAGTTCTTCTTCCTCAGCCTCTCAGATGCTATGTACTGCTACACCTGGCCACTTGTTAATTATCTATATAATTTTTCTTTCCAACATACTTGAGTGAGAATTCCATGAGTGCGGTGCATGAGTACAAATGTATTGCCTACCTACTGTGTTCCAGCTATGTATCAGACATTAGCCAGAGAGATTGTATGTCTGTGATGGTCATAGTGTTCTTGTTTTTGTGGAGCTTATACGTTGAGGAAGCAGATATCAATCTAAAAATCACCAAAGTTAATACAATTACAAATGAGACAGTTTGAAAGGCTCTATAGGATGTTTTAATCTCTAGTAGGTCCCACCTCATGGTTTCTCTTTTTTAGTGTTTCCCTTGGATGTCTATGCTTGTTTTTCTGTAAGAACTTTAATATCAACTTGCCTTACTCTATAAAAAGTTATTTGGTATTTTTATTGGGATTACATTAAATTAATTCAGTGAGAACTGCCAGGTTAATAATGTGAACCAATAGTTCTGTTGCCTGCCTTGCAAGCTCAAGGTCCCAAGTTCGATCCCCGGTACCAAAAAAAATGTGGACTGATCCTGTCCAAGAACTGTGAGGTGTCTTTCCATTTGTTCAAGTCTATGTTTATGTCTGTCTTTCAGAATGTTTTAAAGTTTCCTGCACATTTGCTAAGTTTAACCCAAAGTATTTAATTTTCTTCATTGAAAGTATAAGTGGGTTTTTTTTCTCTCATTGAGTTTATTGGTACATTTTAGGTAAACAGTACAGTTACATTCATCATTGGGACCTTGCACCTTTACATGACAGGTCTTGGTTCTCATTTCTTCCCCTTGTCCCTGCCCTCCCTTCACCCCCTCCTCCCCTCCCCATTTACAAACATTTTATTTCTATTTTTTCATTTTCTCATATTTTTTTCTTTTCCCTTACTACCTTTCCCCTACCCTTCTCACTTTCCCTACACCTTTAGCCCTTTTCTTCCTATTTCACATTGTCAATTATCTGATTAGGATCTTGTGTACTATTATAGTTTTTCACACCAGAGAAACTATTTGGTATTTACACATGTGTTTCTTATTTATTTCTCTTAGGAGTGTATCTTCAATATGTATCCATTTTCTTATGAATGAATCTAATTTCTCATTCTTTATGGCTGAGTAGTATTCCACTTTATAGACAAACCACATCTTCTTTATCCAATCTCCAATTGATGGGCAAATGGGCTGTTTCCAAGTTTTAGTATAAGAGGGGTTTTCTTTTTTTTTCCTTTGTGGGATAGAAAAGAAACAAGTCTCTAACCTTCTCTTTTCCCTGACAGCCAGAAGAGGGCATGATCCAGCTGGCAGCTGGCATGCCCCTTTCTTCTCCTCTCCCTCACCACCTTGAAGGTGGCTTAGGGCAGCTAACCCTAGAGTCTTTCTGCCACCCTGGAGTTACTTTGGTGGCCATCCTGTAGGCTATTCTGATAGGAACTGCAGCTTGGATGACAGCTACAGTACTCTTCTAAGTGCTGCTGCTACCCTCTGAGAAACAGTCAGATGAGAAACATCTTACAGGGCAAAGATCAGGGAGGGACTGGGGCCTGTTTCCTAAGCCTTGGTCAAGTAGTCTTGCTGCCTACTCCTGATTATTTCAGATAGATCAGGTTACACTAAAAAGAGCTTGTAACACTAGAGGCTACTAGCTCTGAAGAGTTCCAAAGACTTTCAGACAGCCCCAGAGAGACAGCAGAAGCTACTTAAAGAGCTCCAGATAGCTACCAAGGTGGCTACTAGCCTTAGCTGTTGCAGAGCTGATAGAGATGTCTAAGAGCCATCAAGAGATGTAACACTTAAGGGTCAAGAGCCACTGGCACTCAAAGCCTGGAGCTCTAACATCAGGGATGCTGCACTTTGATAATTTGTGATTTGAACAAAAGAACACTCATCTGATGGGTGACAGTTATTTTTTATGTATTTGAAAACTTTTGATTTCTGTGTGTCAATTTTATTTCCTTTACCTTATTGAATTAAAAAATATTTATCATCACTTCTCTAGGCTTTTTCAATTAGATTGTTTTATTGCAAATAGATATAGTTTTATTCTTCACCAGTTCTTATGCCTCTAGTTCAGGAAGCAGCAACCTTTTTTCACAAAGGGCCAAATAGCAGGCCTTTTGATTTCTGTGTCTTCTACTAAACCACAGACAATAAACACATAGTTATGGCTATCTTTCTTTTTCTTACTTCCCGAGACATGATCTTACTATGTAGTCTCTCCTTACAGTCACCATGTAGCCTTGGCTGGCCTCAAACTTGCAGTCCTTCTACTTCAGCCTCCTCAGCCTGGGACTGTAGGTATGTACCACCAACTCCAGCTAGCGTGGCTGTATTTTAAAACACTTTATTTACAAAACCATGCAGCAGATTAAATTTGGCCCATTGGCTATAATTTGCTGACCCTTGCTGCAGTTGATTTATCTAAGTGTATCAGGTAGCATCTCCGGCACATCAACAAAAAGTAGTAGAAACAATGGGTATCCATGCCTTCATTCTGATCTTGGTGGAAATGCCCTCAGCAATGCCCCATTAAGAAAGATACAGTGTTGGCATGAAGTTATATATATATTTATCTTAATGATAAAGAAATATCCTCTTGTTTCTATTTTTTAGAGTACTTTTTTTGGTACTGGGGTTTGAACTCAGATCCTTGTTCTTGCAGAACCACTGAGCTAAATCCCCAGCCCCAAGTGCTTCTGTTTTTAAAATCAGGAATAGGAATTAAATTTGGTCACAGGGATTTTAAGCAACTTTAGCTATCTCATGATTTTCATTAACCTTAAGATCTAGTATGAGGTATGATAGTAATATATTTGACAAACTGAACCAACTTTGTATTTTCAAGATAGATACAGGTATTGAATTTTGTTTGCTAATACATACTAATTTTACACTGGGACTCATGAATGATACTGAGATGAAGTTTTTCCTGTGTTGTGGAAGTTCTTACTAGGACTATCTCATCATTGAAGGTTTAGTAGATCATTTGGGCCATTTTTTTTTCACACTGTAACTCCTTAATAGCTGTTGATTTCTTTTATGGAAACTTGCATAATTCATAAATCTAATAGGCAATCTATATTTTCCTAGATCATTTTGTTTTACTTGTGAAGAAGTCTTAAAAGTAGTCTCTTGTGATTTAAGAAAAAAAATTTTTGGTGTGGTGAGGAAAAGTTGCTGGGGATTGAACCCAGGGCCTGCACACTGAGCTACACGTCCAGCCCTTAGTTACTAAATCACTTAGTTACTAAGTCACTAAATTGCCCAAGCTGGGCTCTAACTTGTGATCCTCCTGCCTCAGCCTCCCAGAGTGCTAAGATTACAGAAACGTACTACCATTCTTTAAACTGTTAATTTTTCTCCCTCTCTCTTTGAAATCTTTTATTATGTAGTATAGTATTTGTATGTTTTCTAGATTAAGCTGACTTATTTTGTTAATTTTTCAAAAGCATCTGTTTTTGTTTTTATGTTAGATCTGTTTTGTGTTTTATGTCTTAATTAGGTCTACCCTTTTTTCCTCTTCTGTTTAAGGTATCAATAAACTATGTCATGCAGGCTGGAGATGCTACCCAATACACTTAGATAAATCAACTGCAGCAAGGGTCAGCAAACTATTATTAATTTTGGTATCTTATTATTTTTATTTGCTTTTCCCCATCTCTTTACATTCAGGCTGTCTGAATAATTTCATTTTAGCTATTTCTCAACTGTAGTATATAGTTGTATCTTAGTGAACAAATTGAAAATCATACATTGTATGATTTGTTAAAACATTTGGTCTGGACTCAATTCTGATCTTTTATAATTATATGACTTTGATTATATTTGCTTTGTTTCTCTTCTGAGTTATGTATATGTTCCCTTTGCTCTAATTTATTTTAAAAAATGGCAGTCCTATGAAAATTTGCCGTTTTGTTCTCCTGATTATTTTTTTACTTCTGCCTTTTGTATGTGCTCATAGTCTGTCTCTGTCTCTGTCTCTGTCTCTGTCTCTGTCTCTGTCTCTCTCTCTCTCTCTCTCTTTCTCTCTCTCTCTCTCTCTCGTGGAATTGGGGATCAAACTCAGGGCCTTGCACTTGAGAGGAAGGCTTTGGAACCACTGAGATAAATCCCCAGGCTTTTGGTTGGTGTTGTTGTTGGGTGTTTGTTTGTTTGTTTGTTTTTGCCATATCAGGATTGAACTCAGGACCTTGTGATTGCAAGGCAGGCACAGCGCCACTGAGCTAAAACTCCTGCTCCATCGTCTCTTATTATTTGGTGTAACCATATTTACTGCCATTTCTAGCTCCTACCTATATAACAATTAGTAAATTTATTCTACTGTTCTCTTTCAATGTTCTCCTGTTTAAGTTGTATCATTTCAATTTAATCACCACATACATACACTATTTATACATGTATTCTGCCTTTCCCCCCATTTTTATATATTAAAACACACACAAACCAGTCTTTTTGCTGGAGATTTCTTAGTCTGGTTTGATTAAATTCTTCTAGGACATTCCTTAAGAAAGCTCCTGGATTCAGAATTCCCTATACTGAAAACCAAATTTCTCTCTCCTTAATACTTGAATGAGAGCTTGGGTGGATATAAAATCTTTCATTCATATTTCAGTCACTGAGTTTTAAAAAAATTCAGCTTACGTTTTGCCTTGTCATATTTTTACTTTGACAAATCTGATGTCAATTTAGTTATTTGGCTTTTGTAAGTTATTTGATCTTTTTTTACCAGAAGGCCTCAAAAAATTAAATTAATTGTTGGAATGTAAGAGTTTTGTTAGTACATATTTTGGAGCAGCCATTTATCTTGATAAAATTATTTCTCAGTCACATAGAATTCTTTTTTTTTTCTTTAAAGAAAAAGACTTGAACTAGAGTCATTCATAGGAAAATGGATGCATGTTGAGGCCATACTCTTAAGTGAAATAAGTAAGACACACGTGTAAATACCAAATAGTTTCTCTGGTATGAAAAGCTGAAAGTGTAAATAAGATCCAAATTGTATAACTGACAATGTGAAATAGGAAGAAAAGGGTAAAGGTGTAGGGGAAATGGAAAGGGTAGGGGAAAGGAAATAAGGGAAGAGAAAAAATATGAAAAAATGGAAGCAAAATCTTTGCAAATAGGGGAGGGGGAAGCGGGTGGAGGGAGGGCAGGGTATGGGGAAAAAATAAGAACCAAGATCTGTCACTTAAAGGTACAAGATCCTAATGATAAACATTACTGTATACCTAAAAAGTACCAATAAACTCAATGAGAAAAAAGAAAAAGAAAAAGACTTGAATCTACTTATTATGGTATATTCCTAGAATTCAGCTTTAAATATTATTACCTTGTTTTCTTTTTCTTTTTCAAGGAATTTATACAAATGTTTTTGCTTCTCTGTTTTATTCTCCATTGCATTATTTCTAACTTTTTATTTCTTTATTTCATTTTCATTCTCTTGTTTTCTGACATTTTCAATTTTTATTAAATTTTAAGTTTATTCTCATTGGAATACACTGTAATTCATTTCAGAAATAGTCTTTCAAAGTTTTAAAAAATGAGTTATAATATCAATACTATAGTGCTGCAAGGCTAGAGTTTGATTTTCTCTATGTTAAAGTAGCGTACTTTTCTTGGATTATTGATCAGCTCTAAATAAGATGAAAAGCTCTTTATTTTTTGAGTAATCTACCTATAGGGCACAAATTCTGTATGTTATCAGAATGATTTGTGCTTTATGTTGACATTATCATATCCTTGATAATTTAAAAGTATCAAGATTTCTTTAAAAGAGCTAAAGATTTTTTTCAATAATATTACCTCTTATTATAGTTTATATCTAAGATGTCTCCCCAAAGTCATGTTTTCAGAGGTGGAGCTTTTGGAAGATGATTGGATTGTGGGAGTGCTTTACTTATCAATAAGTTCATAGGTAAATGTACTGCTAAGAGGTGAGGCCTGGTTGGAGGAGATGAGTTACAAGGCCTTGCCTTTGAAGGGTAATAAACTTCTTACTCTGACTCTTTCTCTCTTGCTTTTTCCTGGCTGCCATTGGTTGAGAAGCTTTCCTTCATCTGGCCATTTCCCCATTCTATTTCTGCCTTGAAGCCAGCCAAATGTGGACTGAATTCTTTGAAACTGTGAGCCAAAGAAACCTTTCCACTTTTAAGTTGTGGGTATCTAGCATTTTGTCCCAGAGATGGGAAAGTGATGACTGCACTGGCTTATTCACTTTCTAAAAACATTATACTTTTCTTTCATGTTTTCTTGAATTCAATGCACTTTCTCGATTTCTTCCTATTTTATCCTCCTTATTTCTATTCTTTATTTTGTCTTTCTAATTCAGGGTGGGTTCCCACATACCAATTGCTGTTTGGGTATATGTAATACTGCTTGGGGTGTTTTTGCACAGTTGTCTTCTACTTCATGGGGGGTACAGATTTCTTCAGTTGACTTGTGATTTTCATTTTCTGTTTCTTAGAAGTAACTATATTAAACTTCATTTTTTCATGTTTATGTTTGGAGTATTAGAGGTTTTCTTAATGAGATAATAGTTTAATGGAGCCTTAAATCTGTAGCAAAGTCTAGGCATTGATGGTATAAGGATTGATACATAAATCAACAAAACATAAGGGTGAATCCAGAAATAGACCCTTCCACCATGGTCAGTTGATTTTTACAAAGGAACAAATGTAAATTTATGGGAAAAGGAGCCTGTTCAACAAATGTTAATGGGAAACTTGGATTTCTGTGCACAAAATAGTGTTTTTGAACCCTTAAAGTATATTTTAATATCAACCTGAAATGGACTTAAATGTAAGAACTAAAAGTATAAAAATTTTAGTAGAAAGCTTGAGAAAAATTTTTGCATTTTCAAGTGCAACAGACACACACACACACACACACACACATACACAAACCAAAACAAAAACAAAAAAACATACCTCAAAATAAAAGAAAAATGTACTAAATAGGGTTCCATCAAAATTTGAAAATGTTTCCACTTCAAAAATTACTATTATAAGGGGCTGGTGTTGGAGCTCAGTGATACATGTGCTAATTGGCATGTGAAAGATTCTGGGTTCAACCCTCAGCACCAACCCCATCAAGAAAATGAAAATGCAAGCCACAGACTTGAAGAAAATATATCTGCAATTCAGATATTTGATAAAGGATTTGTATGCAGTATATATAAAGAAATCTTACACTTTGAAATTAGACAACCTTAAATGAAGAATGGATGGAAGATATGAATATATATCACTAAACAAGATACATTCTAATTGTTAATTTTAAATAAAAAATGCCAAACATCATTGGTTACTGACAAATGCAATTTAAAGCCATATTAGATATCACTGTATACCCATCAGAGTGATTATGATAAAGAAGACTTATAATATAAGTGTAGGCAAGGATATGGTAAAATTAGAAACCCTTATACACTGATGCTTTATATGAATGTTACAGTCAGTTTGCTAAACTACTTAGAAGTTTCTTAAAACTAGCAAATTAATATAAACTTACAATTTTACTCAGCAGTTGTACTCTTAAATATTTACCAATGGAAAGTGCAAACTTACGTCCATTCACTAATACATGAATGTTTATGGCAACATTATTCATAATACAAAAATCTGGAAATAATCCAAATATCCATCAGCTGGTAGGTGAGTAAACAAAATGTGATATATCCATACAATAGAAAACTATGACTACGTTACATAATGAGCTTCAGTAACATAATGCTAAGTTAAAGAAGCCTGACATACCAAATGAGAACATACCATCTGATTCCATTTATGTAAAATTTCTCTAAAGACAGTAAGCAAAGCAAAAGTTGCTTTGGCCTGGAGTAATAGAGTGGAAAATGGGCACAAGGGAACTACTTGGGGTTGTAGAAATGTTCTAAAACTGAAATGTGGTGATGGTCATACAACTTTATAGATTTATCAAATATGATTAACTTGCTTCCTTATAATGTGTTAATTTTATGTTATTTGTAAGTTATTCTTCAGTAAAGTTTTTAAAGAAGCAAAGAGGAAGAATTTCCAGGTAGCTAAAGATAATGGTGGTTCCATTTCCCAGTACTTCTACAAATAGTACAGAACATAATGAAGAGAGAAGTGAATCTATGACAGTGATGCTCTTGGCTTAACTCGAAGGCAAGAAGATGTCCATATTTCAAAATAGTTGTAAATAAAATGTGAAAAATGCCAAATCTCAATACAAGATCTGTGGCTCTTGGTATTTTGCTGGATTAGAGCATGGACTACAAAGAAAGGACCTTACAGTATCATGCAGTTTGAGCATTTTGTTTAGCTTAAGTGGTCTGGATATGAATAGGTGATATGAGGCAAAAAGGGAGGGGCAACTTTGGGCAGTTGGGTGTAGGGGGAAGAATTATAAAGCAAAAAATTTAGTCTTGTTATATAAAAGCCAAAAAATGAGAGGTTGTACAACCCCATAAGGAACTTGTGGAGAGCTTACTTAGCCACTTTTTGGTCCTCTCATTTCCAAGGTCTTGCTGTTAAATTTTGGCTTGTCTGTCATTGGGTCACTTGTGCTAATCAGGAGAGCATTAACAATAGCCTTCCCTATTAATTTCCTATCAAGTTTGTCACTTTTATTGACAATGAACTTACTGCTTTTTGACAGTGCTATTGGAAAAGGATTTTTCCACACCTAGTTACAAATCAAGTCAGTTGTTGGTTATCACAGCAAATTCCACCTTGGTAGAACTAGTTTACAAATGAGGAATAGGGTGGGAGCAGCTTCAGCCTCTAGGAAGAACATCATAAGTACCTACTTTACTACTAAAAGTCCAGAAAATTAAAAAAATGAAGAAATGCTTCTCAATTTGTTGTTTATCTTTATTTGATTTCCAGAGCCCTGAAATGCCTCTACCCCAATATATAATTGTTTCTTGGGGAAAGGATTTTTTAATACCTAAATAACTCTATCATACTTAAAAATTCTGTTCCTTATTTCCTGCTAATCTATGTAGTTTGAAGCATTTTCTTATGAATATTATGAGTGTGTGCATAATGGATGAATATAAACTTTAAAATGTTATGTTTTTATAATGATTGCACTAGTTAGGATCATTTGTAAACTACAGACCAGGTGCTAAATCTGCCTTATTGCTTATTGTTGTAAATTTTTATTATAACACAGGTATTCTCAATCATTTATACTTTATCCATGGCTGCTCTTGCACTACAACAGAAAGACCAAGTAGTTGCCAGAAAAGTCTACACAAAATGTTAACTATCCAATACCTTACACAAAAACTTTCCTAGCCTTTCTTGAGATTATTATATTAGTTAACATTATACTATTTTACTATAAATAGCACTGTTAGTGTAAATAACACTATAATTAGCACTATAAATAACACATGATCATAATTTTTATTTTATTTTATATGTTTTCAGTATATAATGATTGCATTCATTATAGGGAGAAGGTACCTGTAAATCACGTATCTTAATTGCTTTTATTCCTCTTCTCCTTCCCTTCCTCCCCCTTCTCTCTATCTCAAGATCTCATTTCCATTTACCAAAGATCTCATTTCCTATGGTCTGTCTTTTCTTTTGCTCTTTAAATTTTTTTATACTTTTTCTCACATAAGAGAAGTTAACTTGCATAGGAAAAGACTTTATGAACAAATCCTCAGTAGCATGGGAACTAGCAGAAAGAATCCACAACTGAGATCTCATCTTATTTAAAAGCTTCTGCACTGCAAAAGAAACCATCCACAGAACTAAGAGACAACCTACAATGTGGGAAAAACATTTTACCAGCTGCTTCTCAGACAAAGGACTATTATTTAGAATATATAAAGAACTCAAAACAATCAGGCCCCCCAAATATAAAGAACTGATTCAAAATTGGGCATAAGAAATGAACAGACATTTCTCAGACAAAGAAGTAAAAGCAGCAAGTAAATATATTAAAAAATGTTCCACATCACTGGTCATTCAAGAGATGCAGATGAAAACAACACTGAGATTCCACCTCACCCCACAAAGAATGGCTGCTATCAAAAGAGGTAAGTGGAAAAAATGAGTATCAAGACTTGTTATGTAGAGGTACAAGATCCCAACAATGAATGTAACTGTACTGTATCCCTAAAATGTACCAATAAACTCAATTAAAGCTGAAAAAAAGCAACCAATAACAAATGTTGGCAGGGTTGTGGGGAGAAAGGAGCCCTTCTTCATTGTTGGTAGGAGTGCAGACTGGTGTAACCACTGTGGAAATCAATATGGAGATACCTCAAAGAGCTTGGACTAGAGGTTCCTTTGACCCAGCCATCCCTCTGCTGGGTATCTTTCCAAAAGAATTAAAAGAATTATATCACAGTGATATATACACACCTATGTTTATAGCAGAACAGTTTGGAATAGCTAAAACTTGGAAACAGCCCATTTGCCCATCAGTTGGAAACTGGATAAAGAAAATGTGGTTTTCCATAAAATGGAATACTACTCAGCCATAAAGAATGAGAAATTAGCTGTATTCGTAGGAAAATAGTTACATATTGAGGATATACTCCTAAGTGAAATAAATAAGTCACACATGTGTAAATACCAAATAGTTTCTCTGGTGTGAAAAACTATAATGGTACATAAAATCCTAATGAGATAATTGACAATGTGAAATAGGAAGAAAAGGGCTAAAGGTGTAGGGAAAGTGGGAAGGGTAGGGGAAAGGTAATAAGGGAAAAGAAAAAAATATGAGAAAATGAAAAAAATGGAAATAAAGTGTTTGTAATGGGGAGGGGAGGGGGTGAAGGGAGGGCAGGGACAAGGGGAAAAAATGAGAACCAAGACCTGTCATGTAAAGGTACAAGATCCCAATAATGAATGTAACTGTACTGTATACCTAAAATGTACCAATAAACTCAATCTTAAAAAAAAGAGAAGTTAACTTAGGTGTTATTTAAACTGTGTGTCTGATTTATTTTACTTAACATTATGGTCTTAAGTTCCATCCATTTTCTTACAAATGATTCATATTTACCCTTCTTTATGGCAGAGTAGTACTCCAATGTGTATAAATACCACATTTTCTTTATCCATTCATCTAACAACATTTATCTCACTCCACATTTATTCTTTATCTTTTTTAAAATGAAGATACTGCTTTTTGTCTTCATTTTATTTAGCATTTTTTTTCTTGGTACCAGGGATTGAACTCAGGACCTTGTGCTTTCCAGGCAGCCACGGTGCCACTGAGCTACATCCCTGGCTCTACTTTCTGTATCCCCATGTGGCAACCTGGATATTTTTTTTTTTTTTTAATTGAGTTGATTGGTACATTTAGGGATACAGTACAGTTACATTCATTGTTGGGATCATGTACCTTTACATGGCAAGTCTTGATTCTCATTTTTTTCCCCTTACCTCTGCCCTCCCTTCTCCCCCTCCTCCCCTCCCCATCTACAAACACTTTATTTTCATCTTTTCATTCTCTCACATTTTTTTCTTTTCCCTTTTTGTTCTTCCCCTACGTATCACACCTTCCCTACACCTTTAGCTCCTTTCCTCCCATTTCTAAATGTCAGTAATCTTATTAGAATCTTATGCATTGTTGCAGAATATTCACACCAGGGAAACTATTTGGTATTTACACATGTGGGACTTATTTATTTCACTTAGGAGTATATCTTCAATATGTATCCATTTTCCTATGAATGAATCTATTCTCTCGCTCTTTATGGCTGAGTAATATTCCATTTTATAGAAAAACCACAACTTCTTTATCCAGTTTCCAACGGATGGGCAAATAGGTTGTTTCCAAGATTTAGCTATTACAAACTGTGCCGCTATAAACATGGGTGCACATACTTCTCTGTGATATGATTCTTTTAGTTCTCTTGGAAAGATACCCAACAGAGGGATGGCTGGGTCAAATGGAACCTCCAGTCCAAGCTCTTTGAGGTATCTCCATATTGATTTCCATAGTGGTTGCACTAGTCTGCACTCCCACCAACAATGGAGGAGGGTTCCTTTCTCCCCACAACCCCGCCAACATTTGTTATTGTGTGATTTCTTGATAGCAGCCATTCTTTGTGGGGTGAGGTGGAATCTCAGTGTTGTTTTCATCTGCATCTCTCGAATGACCAGTGATGTGGAACATTTTTTCATATATTTTCTTGCTGCTTTCACTTCTTTGTATGAGAAATGTCTGTTCATTTCGGATGCCCATTTTTGGATCGGGTCTTTATATTTGGGGGGACTGATTGTTTTGAGTTCTTTATATATCCTTGATAATAGTCCTTTGTCTGAGGTACAGCTGGTAAAAATTTTTTCCCACATTGTAGATTGTCTCTTAGTTCTGCTAATGGTTTCTTTTGAAGTACAGAAGCTTTTTAGTAAGATGAGATCCCAGTTGTTGATTCTTTCTGCTAGTTCCCGTGCTACTGAGGATTTGTTCATAAAGTCTTTTCCTATACCAATGTCTTCCAGAGTTCTACCTAACTTACTTTCCAGCAAGTTTAATGTTTCTGTTTTAATATTTAGATCTTTAATCCATTTGGATTTTAATTTAGTGCATGGCGAAAGATAAGGGTCTAATTTTAATCTGTGACAGGTTGATATCCAGTTTTTCCAACACCATTTATTAAAGAGGCTATCTTTCCTCCACTGAGGATGGTGAGCTCCTTTGTCGAAGATGAGGTAGCTGAGTACATCTGCATTTGTTTTTGTGTCTTCCAGTCTGTTCCATTGATCCTCAGGCCTATTTCTTTGCCAGTACCATGCTGATTTTATCACAGTGGCTTTGTAGTATAGTTTCAAATTGGGAATTGTTACACCTGCAACCTGGATATTTAAATTTTCATTCATGAGATTTCAAAAACTAGTAGTAATCATGCATTAAATAAGTATGGTCACATAAATTATAATTCAAACTATGCAGTCTAAAAATTAATATCCATTTAAGGTAATTTAAGAATTCTAGAATTTAGCAGTAGAATACAAATAACATATAATATCAGAATATTTAATTTGGTCTAGAATAACATTCATTCTAACAATATTCTGTTTACCTTTACTCCTACCTCTGTCATACTTGTTCTGGCAGGATACTTTTGTCAAGTATTAGTCCTGAGAAAGACGCATAATATTCCCCATGACATTTTGAAATTTTCTGGTTTAGCTATTAGCATTTGAACAGATATATTAAAATACTGAATGCTAAATACTATCCTTTATGGAGTAATTTTTCACTTCACCATATTTTACCTGTTAGAATCACTCAGTAATTTTTGTTGAATAATATGTCTGTGGATTGAACCAAATGGAAGATTATCTGGAAATGAGTCTTCACCTTTAGGTGCTACAGACAGGCTAACAAAACCTCCATTACCATATTCCCTCTGTCCAAGAACCCTAGGAGTTCTGTCTTTAAGAAGTGATTAAAATGAGTCACATACAAATACAATTTCTACTAACTTCCTCATAAGTAAATTACAGAAAAACTTTCACATATCACAGTGAAACTTTCTTTCACTACTTTGTCGACGGTGTAGCATACAGTGAACACCTTACCGTCCCAATATCCTATAACTTGTGTCATTTTTATTGGAAAATTAGAATGTCTGGCAGACTTTTGCCTCCATTCCTTAAGAGTAGCAATCTGGTAAACTAGAATATCTACTGCTCACTCTTTTTTTTTAATTTTTATTTTTTCTGGACCAGGGACCAAACTCAGGACCTGTGCTTATGAGGCAGGGGGCAGCACCACTGAGACAAATCCCTGGCCCTACTGCTTATTTTTGCGTGTTAGGCATGGCCCACTTCATCCCAGTCCCCATCAGATCCTATTTCCATGATACCAAGGAAAATTTGATAACAGATCATGTTTTTATTCCATTCATCATCAGGCTTATACTTTTAATGGCATTTGAGTCTGCTCTACAACAGGGTCCTCAAACTACAGCTCATGGGTCCAATGGAGTCCTCTGTCTGGTTGTGTATGGCTTAATAGTTTCTACATTTTCAAATTGTTAGAAAAAATAAAAAGATAATATTATTAAATATGAAATTATTTGAAAATTTCAGTGTCCACATAAACTTTTTTGGAATGTTTCCACATTTTAGTATAAATCAGCCTTAGACAATATGCAAACAGGGTCAGAACTGAGTATGACCTGTCTAAAATACTTATTATCTGGCTCTTCAGAAAAGTTTGATGCACCCTGCTCTAGAGCAAAAAGAAAAATACTCTCCTCACTAATGTTTCTTTAATATTTTTCCGTTTCTTGTCAGTTTTTTCCGGTTTCTTATCTTATTCATGCTTCTTCACACCCACAATAGCCTTATCAATTTCACTTTACACCAAAGAGAAAAACAGTGAAAAGTTCAAGAGGCCAGAATTTGATCTTTGTTTTTAACTGTGATCTTGGACAAATCATTTTGTCTTTCTGAGTTACTGTTTTCTCATTTGCTCAAAAAAGTGCTAAATTATATCATCTCTAAAATATTTCTCCCTGTGAATTCCATGAACTAGACAAAAAAGAAAGAAGAGATAAGCTGGGAATAAAAATGTAAAGGAGAAGGATGAAAGAGTGATTAGGAGACTTCCTGATTGCTATGTAGTAAGACAGAATAATAAGTGTCACCTTTATTGAGTTAGGCCATTTATATATATTATCTTTAATTCTCATAAAGACCCTGTAAGTTAGGTATCATTACCCCATTTGCAGATACAAAAACTAAGGGTCAAAGAGGTTAATTGGCTTGCTCTAAACTAATATCTATTAAATGGCAGGAGAATCAAGGTTCATACCTGAAATGTCTGGCATAAAGCCAGCATTGTCCCATTTCAACAAACTGCCAGAGTTGTAAGAAGAGAAGTGAGCTCAGAGAACTTACTGCTGTTATATACATTTGTCTTCTGAAATGAATGGCACTATTTCTCTGGTGATCTTATACATTATTCTTTAATGCTATATATTCTTTTTGTTGGCTCTGTGCCTTCAAAGGAGATATCCTTTTTAGTCTAACATCTTTAAAGGTTTTGCAGGGTAAAACACATTTCAAGATGTGCAATCACATGGAAGAATGAAAATCTTTTATAATATTATTTGTTAAACTGACAGCTCTACTTAACAGAAGCCATTAAAATATTTACAAAGTAGCAGCTGTTCTTATAAAAAAAATACTGCTTTTTGGAGGCATAAAATAAACCAGTTGATAGTACAAGATAAGCCATTTGATGGTTTCTTGTTTACATTGCACAATATATAGAAAATTCTGGTATTTACAGAGCAATTAATACTGTGAAGTCTTTTAAGTTTAAGACCCAGTAGGAACTGAAGTATTTACAAGAATTTTTCATACTGATCATTTAAACAATTTAGGAAGCCCCCAATTATAAACTTTTAAGAAGTGTTAGGCTTTTGTTTTGTGTTTTGTTTTTTAAAAATAAGCTTTGTTTTAGAAGGTAGATCTACACAAATGAGCCTCCAATGAGCTCAGTTGAATTCTATATTGTCCTAGAATTTCAGCCAGGACTCTTAAGAAAATAATTATAAGTTGTTGGAAATACTCCAAGAGAGCAAACCAACATGTCAACAAAAATGTTTAAAAGTAACTGGCCATTTGCATTTTATGCCTGAATTTGACATTTTATATGTAAGCTGAATGATTTTCTCTTTTAAAAACAAATATTAAAAAAATAAAAATTATGAAAAGTTACCCCCAAGGTTATTATCTCAAGAGAGCAGTTTTACAACCTAATATTATTTATGAAGAGAGGGAAAATACATACAAAAGTGATTAGCGATTTTTGGCAACATGTTGACATTTACATGAAAGACAGAACACTAGTCAAGTTCCACTGATGATGTGAACTCACCAATATTTAACATGACTTCTACTTATTGGTAAAAGCATTAGACTGAAGGGTAAATATGCTAATATTTTGGTAGTGTTCTAAATCTGTGAATACCGATAGTTTAGGAAAACCATACGACTTCATTAATAAACATCTATAAAAATCATGGAATTATTCCAAACCTTGAAAAAATATTGGTATCACTATTCTTTTTCTACCTTCAAATTCAGCCAATTCATTTACGTTTTTTGAATGTTGGTAGGCTTATCCTTGAACTCACAATTCTTCTGTTTCCATTACTCATGGGCCACTGGGCCTAATCCAGTTCAGGCTGGTTTTCAACTCACTATGTAGCCCGGGCTGGTCCAAACTCACAGTGAGACCTCACCAGCCTCTTGAATGCTGGGATTACAGGTGTGTGCCACCATGCCTGGCTAATCCATTTTTGTGTTTTTGTTGTCCCTCCAAATATAGTATTTTCTATGCTGTTCTTAATGAAAATAATATTTTTCCATCTTTAGAACTGGAAAAGGTAGGAAAAGAAGATAATGAGGGAAGCATTAGTATGTTCAAAGTGTCAAGAGCTTATCAAGAGTAAAAGTGAGCAAGAATGGAAGAGTGTTACCTTGACCTAAGAAGATGATCACAGGCCACTCATCTCTAGGGATAATATGAATCCTATACTATTGATTTCAGCTACTTCATTGTGAAATAATTTCTATGAAAATCATGTCCTTCACTATGATATCAGTATATGTTTTTGAGGCAGTTTTGTATACATTAGAAAAATGATAAAGTTTTATTTTTTTCACCTCCCCCGCAACTGAGGCTTGAATCCAAGGCCTTCACACTGAGCTACATCTCCAGCCCTTTTTCATTTTTTATTTTTGAAACAGGGTCTTGCTAAATTACTGAGTGGCTCAACTTGGGTTTGAATTTGAGATCCTCCTGCTTCAGCCTCCCAGAGTACTGGACTTATAGGTGTGGGACAGCAGGCCTGGCTATTACATTTTTTTACATGAGTTCCTCATGCTTTCCACATCTGGACCTCTCCAGCAAGAGTGGGTCAAGTCTCTCTCATACTTGAAACATCTTTCTTTTTGGAATTCATGTTTCCCTCCATTCTGTATCTCTCTGACTCTAGCCATAGAAAGTTCTCTGGTTCTTTTGATTACTTGGGCCAATCTGAAAAATACAGGATAATTTCTCTTTAAACTTAATTGAATCTGTAAAGTCTCTTTTGCCAAGTAATAGTGTGACAAATTCTAGGGATTAGAACATTGAGATCTTTGGTGGAAGCATTTCGCCTACCACTCATTTTTAGGAAAGTTTCTCCCTTTCCCAGGTAATACCAGACTTCATTCATGTTTTCTTATATTACTTAATGGTTTTGTTTGTTTTTGGTTAAATCTCTCTACTTTTGGACTTTATTATGGTGTGAGGTCTGAATCCAATTTTATCATTTTAAGGAAATCAAATATAATCACTGGCTTATAGAGATTCCATGTATTCAAGCACTGAAATTCATCTTTTTCCCTACTGATTTGAACTATTTTTGTCATGCACCAAATTTCCACATGTTTTGTCCACTCTGTTCCACTGGGGTATGTTTGAATGTCTGTGGGGCTAACTCATTCTCATTGTTCTTTTGCAGGATTTTCCCCAGCTTTTCTTGTTTGTTTTTCTTCCCACATGAATTTTACAATTGTAGACTTCAGGGAAAAAGTCTGATGATACTTTTATGTGCATAGTATTAACTTTATGAGTTAATGTAGGGAGAAATTAGTTTGTCAAATGACTTTTTGTATGTGTGCAGATGATCGTAGGTTTTATTATTTAGTTCTACAAATGTGATGAATTACATTAATAGATTTCCTAATATAAAGCCACCCTTGTGAATTGTAATAAACTTTGCTTGCTCATAATATATTATTTTTAAATATGCTATTGGATTCACTTTCTAATATTTGAGTTTTTACAGTGATATTAATAAGTGAGAATGGTCTGCAGTACAATGTGTCATAGGTTTCAGATCAGTATTTTACTTCCTTCCTTGGATGAATTTTGAAATTTTCCTCCTTTTTAATACTCTGGAAAAGTTTGAGAACTACTAGGAATTTGATTTTTATAGATTTGTAGACTTAATTAGACTACCTGAGTCAGGAGTTTTGTTATGTGAGCATTGCAATTTTTCTATTTTATTCTAAGGTAATTTGACATTTAAGACTTAATGCAAGTCTGATAAGCATAGTTTTCTTAGATATTATCCATTCTATCTAAGCCTTAAAATTTATTTGCATAGAGTTGTGTAATTTGTTATGATACTTTGTTTCAATAATTATTATTCTTTGATCCTTAATAATTTTGTGTTTTCATACCTTCTCTCTCCCGTTCCTTGTGGATTATGTTAAGGATTTATTTTGATGATTTTTTTCCACATAACCAAATTTTGGATTAGTTCTGTTTTTTTCTAGCTATACTTTGTAGCAATTAAATGATATAAATTATATCTGCTTTTTACTTTTATTCAATCCTTCTGCTTTTAGGGGAGTTGTTTTGTTATAGTTTTTAAAGCATGATATTTTGAATGTAATTTTTATTGATATAAATATTCAATGCTATACATTTTTTCCTTACAAACTCAAAGCTTTTGATATAGAACTTTCATTTTTATTTTCAAGAAATTTTGCAGATTATTTAGTATCTTATTTTAAAGTTTCCAAGTAACAGACTTTTAAACTTAATTTAAAATTTTTTTCATTTTATTGCTTGCAGGTCAGAGTACATCTTTCTGTATTATTTCTATTCTTTGGGAATTTCTAATGTTTACTGAAGTTTTATTCTGAAGTAGCCTAAGATATGAATAATTTTTCTTGAATGTTTCCATGAGCACTTAAGAAAAAGGTATATTCTTCATTTTCAGAATTTATTATAGATCTGAAAGTTCTATCTACCTCACTGATTGTTGTTTAGGTCTTCTGTATCTTCCCTAATTTCTATGGATATGGAGGGCTGACTGTAAATACATACATAGAGTCTATCTCTGCTGTTTGGCTTATTTGATATTATTTAAAGATTTTTTTTAACACTTAAGATTTATCTTTATTGCAGCATTTATATTGTATTTATATTTTATTTTATGTTACATTATAGTTTCTCTTATATAATATTTCAGTCATGTAGTAGGACGGAATTGGTTCCCTTCTGTGAGAAATACTAGACTAAGCCAGTAATCCATTCTTCCCCTATATCCTTCTCTACTAATGTAAGATTGAAAGAATACAGTTTTTACTTCCAGCCAGCACCTTTAAGGCAGTTATACTTTCCCTATTAAAAAAAAATAGTTGTACTGTGTTGTGGCATTGTCTCCTAAAAGTGATTAGTTCAGTACTGTTAAGTGTATTTACATTGTTGTGTAATAGATCTTAGGAATGTTTTCATCTTGCAAAACTGAAACTCTGCTCAATAAACAATAATTCTCGTTTTCCCCCTAAGTCCTTGACAGCTATCTTTCTTTCTATTTCCATGGTGTTTTTAACTGCTCTAAAAATTCATATGAATGGAATCCTAAGTACTTGTCCTTTTTGCTTGCTTCATCATTTAATTTTATAGGTAGACATACTTATTATGTTCATTATTAGTCTGTATGTAGATATTACCAGTATCCCATTCGTTATTTGTTATGTGAGTTCCTGTTTTCATGGTCTATATTCATAATGAAAATCAAGATCAAGTGATCTTTTGCCCCTGTGCTCCATAGGATGTTTGTTCTTCCTGAACTTTGCTTAAGACACCTGCATTACTAATTTAGAAGTCTACTACTCCATTCCATTCTCCTCATTGCACTGTCTTTGGAGAATTTCTTGCCTGCCTGGTGTGAATAGGTGCTTGAAGTGAGAGGCCCTGGGCCTTTGACAGTAGTTGTATTTCATAGGTGTGCCAAAAGGCTGTACCTGACCCCACACCCTCTTCAAGTGCCTTTCACTTACTGTATACCTTACATATCTGCTCACTATGTCAGACTACAATAGGGACTTCAACAAACTCAGCAAGGTCTTCTTTCCTAGCTGATTTGCCATTCTTATTCTCTTGGTTATGTTTTCACTAGATTAGTAGGTAAGGGCAGTAAAGTCTTTCTCAGATGGCCAGATACTTGATCTTAAGAAAGTTATAGTTATTTCTACCATTTACTTGTGCTTCATGGAATTTCTTCATGTCGACATTCAAGAGCACTGGACAAAAATCACATTGCATAATCATGCACTTTGGGCCTTCTCAATCCCAAGAAGATTTTACTGGGCTTGTAGCTGCTAGTGATTTGTTCTTGTCCATTTACACTTTGAGCTTTATGGAAATATGTTGACACTAAGTTGTGTTGTAAAGGCTGTCCATGGATTTTTGGGATTCATTATTATCATTGCTCTTTTGGTTATAAGGTATTTGAGTGAGATTTAAATACTACAATGAAGTTGGAGACTGGATAAAGAAGATGTGTTTTTTTCTATAAAAATACTTTCAGCCATAAAGAATGAGAAATTAGATTCATTCATAGTAAAATGGATACATATTGAGGATATACTACTAAGTGAAATTAAGAAGCACATGTGTAAATACCAAATAGTTTCTCTGGTGTGAAAAAATATAATAATACATAGGATCCTAATGATATAATTGACAATGTGAAATAGGAAGAAAAGGGCTGGCTAAAGGTGTAGGGAAAGTGGGAAGGGTAGGGGAAAGGAATAAGGGAAAAGAAAAAAATATGAGAATATGAAAAAATGAAAATAAATATGGAGGGTAGGAGGGGGTGAAGGGAGGGCAGGGACAAGGGGAAAAAATGAGAACCAAGACCTCTCATATAAAGGTACAAGATTCCAATGATGAATGTAACTATAGTATATACCTAAAATGTAACAATAAACTCAATGAGAGGAAAAAGAATACTACAATGATGCCATCTTTTCTGGCTGCACTGATTTTTTTTTTTTTTTTTTTTTTGATACCTGGGATTGAACTCTGGACCTTGTGCTTGCAAGGCAGGAGACAGAACCACTGAGCTAAATCCCTGGCCCCCTGGCAGCACTGATCCTACTAAAAATAGAGAATAACTCAAATAATCACCATTAGCATATTGTTAAACACATATAACTATACAATTGAATAATATAGACGTAGAAAAAGGGAAGAGGAACAATCTATATTTATTCATATAGCTTTCCAAAATACTTTGTTAAATTTAAAAAGGCAAGTTTTCAAACCAGGAAGTAATGAATGAGCATATTTTGCTTAGAACATGTGAAAATTAAGGAAAAAGCTACAAAATATATTAATATTCCTTTTCTGGTTGGTAGCATTATACAGAACTCTTCATTTTCTAAATTAAGCATTTTCTCACGATATGAATTAAATATAATGCATATTATTGTCATCAGAATATAGTCTAAAGACAATGGTTATACTTCAAAGCTGTATAACTAAAAATATTTCATATGTAATTGCAAATATACATATATAATGGGAAACTGCATGTGTGTACATATGTAATTATATATATATGTACATATATATGTTTGTGCATATATACATATATCTGTATATAAAAAACTGGTAGCATTACTTACCTCTGAAGAGGAGACTAGGTGATCATAGATCAGGCTTAGGAGTAAATTTTTCACCAAAAACTATTTGTACCTTTTGAATTCTGAACCATGTTTGTAATAATTATTCAAAAATAAATATTTAAAACTTCATATTTTACCCAAAATTACAACTCTTTTTGTGTAAAATTAATTTACAATATTAAAATAAAATTTATGTGAAATTGTATACAAATTTAAAACTTATCTAAAGTAGGTAATTTAGAAAATGTCCAAACCTTGGCCAGGGATTTAACTTAGTGGTTCCACAACCTGCTGCACAAGTCAAGGTCCCAAGTTCAATCCCTGGTACCCCCTGCCAAAAAAAGCATAAGAAAAATTTTACTGGAATCAATGTAACAATTTTATACTGTAAACATATTTTCTACCAAAGACTACTGTAACAATAATGTGGCATTAGAACAATGAATTGTGTTCACCTAAAGGGAAATACTCTAAATGGCATTACTTCCACTCAATTATTTATTCTGTCATTGGTAGGTTTTTTTGAACCTATAAATACTTGAATAAAAAAATATAAAAATCAGTACTTTGGTACTGACATATCTTTCCTTTGAGGCAGAGGTATAGTCCATAAAACAAGAACCAAAATATTGTGTTAGAGCAGGAATTGGCAAACTATGCTGAGGTCAAATTCAGCCTGCTGCCTATTTTCAGTAATCTGTAAGCTAAGAATGGATTTTACATTTTTAGTGGTTGGAAAAACATCAAAAGAATATTGTGTGACATGTCAACATTATATGAAATTTGTATTTATGTTCATAAATGAAGTTTTATTGGAACTCCACTTTGATTTTTAATATACTGATTTTGCACTATAAGGATAAAGTTGAATAGATGTGACAAAAACTGTATGCCCCAAAAGTCTACAATATTTGCTGTCTATCCCTTTATAGAATAAGTTTGCTGACTTTTATTTTAGAATATTTCATTAATCTAAGAAATGCTGGAAGCTGAGCGTGGTGGCACATGCCTGTAATCCCAGCACATGGGAGGCTGAGGCAGGAAGATTGCTGTGATTTCGAGGCCAGCCTGAACTACAGAGAGTGAAATCCTATCTCAAAAAGGAAGAAGGAAGGAAGGAGGGAAGGAGGGAGGGGAAGGAGGAAAGGGAAAGAAGGAGGGAAGGAGGGAAAAGAGAAATGAAAGAAGAAAGAAAAGAAAAAAGAAAAATGGTACATTAGGATCATTAAATTTTAACTTTAATTTTTGCTCTAACAGTGATCAAAGAAACAACTTGTTTGATTCTTAGCTGGTTAATTTTTTCTTTTCACTTGTGATTTAGGTAAATTCTCGAGACAAAGTATTTGAAATAGCTTTCTTCCTTAACTAAAACCTTACAGCTGTCATTTTAGCATAAAGGGAAGACTAACATATTATTTTGTGCTGGGCTACATAATTAATGGACCAGTGCACACATTGATGGGTTTAGATGAAGAGTGACTGAAATCTGAACTATTAGTTTCCCCTTTCTTGTTACTTCAAAACTAGTTTGGGTTTTAAACATCAAGTGACAGGTGTTTATCTTTTCTTACATGTCAGATAAAATAAGCTTCCTGACATACAGTTTTGTGGTTTGGTCCACTTTGAAAAATGAAAAAAAAGCAAGCAAGAAAAACCCAATAATTCCACAATGGAACCCACAGAAAAAGATTACACTACTTAATGTCCCCTAAGGCTGCCTCCATATACATGTCCTTCAGAAATGAAAAATGAGAAGTTCTACTACTTAATACTAACAAACAATTGCAAAGAATGAAAGTCTGAGCACTGACAGGATTCAACTTGATAATTCATCATATATATAAGAATTAAAAGTTTTGAAACTTATCTAAAGTATTACCTTATCAAAATTCAGACAATAAAAATTATTGCAAGTAAGGTTTTTGGTCAAGAGAAAAGGAGGGGTTAATGGTATTTTCTTTTAATATACTCTACTTCTTTGTACAGTTTGAATTTTTTGATGAGTTCATATTTTAAGAATGACTAAGATCAAATTATATTTAGAAATGAATAGACTATTAGTAAGAAGTCAGTAATCTCTAATATATATTTCCATTCCTTAAGTTCAAAATTGTGTGGTTGTTAAAATGTATGATGTGAATTCATATTTGTTTCTGCATTTATTTTTAAAACATAAAGCAGAATTAGAACATGTCTCATAAAATATAGCATGCTTTAAAACAGACTATTCTTTAATTCTTTATAGAGATAATAAAGGTCTCCAGTGATGTCTTTGGTATTAATATCAATTTTAATTCAGTATATATTGTTAATAATATGTTTAATATTGGTTTACAATTTGCCTTGAAAAACTAATGGAATGATTTTCTTTGTCCTCAATAAGAAACAGTTGCTGAAACATAACAAAGGCTGAATTAGATAATTGTGATGTTTAAATATACAATTTATATATATGCATAGTTTCATAAATCTTTGCATTGCTCTTTATTATTAGGGTTTCTTATTTAATTTTTTCCAGATGCATACTTTTATGAGCCAAAACACAGGAGCATTTTATGAATTTACCTCTAGGCATTAAAGCAAAAAAGTAGGGATATTATAATATGACTTGGTTAAAACATCACTATACTACTTGAATGACAGTTTACAATTTATAATTAGGGTGTGGCTAATAAAGCCACTGAAGCAGACATAAGCATAGGTTTTCCCTCATATACACTCCTGGACTGTCAGTCCAACCTCTCAAATGCTTTGTTGCACAGGAATGCCAATAACTAAAACCATATTTTATCAGTTTTGTGCCCAAAGGCTTTTAAAAGGCTGTGAAACCATACCAGTGTTTGAAAACCTCAGATTAAAGCTAAAGTCCTTAAGCAGATTCTTATTACATCTAAAGCAGTAAAACATCCTAGTATTATCTTAATTGATATATTATAAACGTTAAAATTTAATAAAATTGTTAAGACTGTTTTTGAGTTCTTGTTTTGCTCATTTCCAGCATTTCTATATAGCAACTTTTACACATCTAGAAAATGTTAATATGACTATAAAAACATAAAAAAATTTCAGTGGTTTGTCAGTATTTTTTCACACTAATGTTTAGTAAAATAAAACAAACAGCAACAAAAACCTATGGATGTGTTGACTATACCCCTTTCCAATGCAGTCCCAAATATAGTCTAATTTTTTCTTATTCTTGTATTCTATCTCCTTTCTGTTAATTCAATATACACTTTTAAACAAAAGCATAGATTTTGGTGGTAAACTTAAGGTTTAAATCACTAAAAGTTGCACATGTGTTCTGGCATGTTGCAATTTTAGAAAATTGTTTCAAACCAGCAGTTCTCAAAGCTGGACTTGTGGGTGCTGGGAGTTAACTTCTTGTACACACTGTGGTATTGGCATATGGGGGAAGAAAGTAACCAGATAAATACTGCACAGAAAAAGAGGGGATGAATCTAACTGACCATACAACTATAGACTGCATATGAAGAAACTGTTTACATCTATGACCCTAAGTAGTTTTAGAAAAGTTTTAGCTAACATAGACCATATTGATGTATCCTGGAGAAAAATGGCATGTACAGCTTAGTTTATGTCTTCTGATGACTGTTGTATATTGCTTAGAACATTAAAAGGTTTACTCTATTTAAGTTTGTCTATAGTCCTTCTTAGCTTCTTACTGGTGAGAGGTTGTGGTACAGAGAAAAAACCAGATGTAAAAGTCAAAAGTACTATCCAGTGAAAGTATGTGAATATAAAAGTTGTATACTATTATATGTATGCTTTTCAGTGATATCTTATGTCATATGTAATTGTTACTGATATTTTTTTAGTATTCAAGTAATACTGTAATTATTTTTTCCTCTTCTTCATTTGAACGTAAATAGGGGAAGTAGAATGCTTCTTTTAAGGTTTAAAAGAAATCTTTTAGCAAGGTTTTCCACCATTGTGAACATGAACTGTGGGATACATGACAAGGTAGGGAAGTAAGTGCTGGTTAAAAAAAAACTCAGATGACTGAACTAGTTGGCCCAATGAAAGTAATAGAGTCATTTTAGTAAGCACATGCAACGCTGTCAGGATTAAATGTCACCCTTAAGAAAAAATGTATTTGTTATAAAACATAGCAGTAGTTTCCTAAAGGTCCTACATGTGATAAAAATATACGGTGAATGTTTAACTTTAAAAGTGCTATTATACTATATAATTAATCCCTCTCATTTCAAGCCATTCATCTTCCTCACTTTAAACACACTTATGTCACTGTTCTTCACACTTTCTAAAGCAATTCTGGAAGCCCTCCATACTTTATAAGGTATGTTAAAAAACAGTGAATGCTGCTGCTGAGTGCCATCCAACAGAAACCCATTACAGAGAAATAGTACAGTGTATCCTTTTCTGTCTTATTCACTGGAAACAATACTGTGTAACTTCTGGTCCTTCTTTAGTCAACATGACCATGAAGATAAATAAATGTTTTGCATCACTCCAGGATGCCGAAGCAACCCCAACAGCACAACTAGAGATGTACTGTTGTAATACCAAATGGCTATCCTTATGGCCATCAATCTGAGATTTCTCCCATACATATCCTCTGGCAAATACCCTTTCTTTATCTCCATCTTTTGTTTTATCTTCTGTATGTCTGAAAGTGTCATTGCTAACTTTATTCTTTGTGGTTTTTTCCCCCCAGTGCTAGGGATTGAAATCAGAGCTTCCTGCATGCTAGGCAAGTGATCTACTACTGAAGTACAGCTCTAGCCACTGACTTTATTCTTAAATAATAATTTGACTAGGTTTAGACTTCTAGTAGAAATTTATTTCCTTGTGAATTCTCAAGGCATTCTCCACCACTGTGTTATTCCAAAGTTGCTGCAGAGAAGTGCCACTCTGACCTTCTGGAGTTATAGAGTCTTATGTTCATCCCTACAGTTTTGAAATTTCATAATGATATATCTTGGCTAAAGATTTCTTTTCATTAATTGTGGTTTTTAGTAATTCAGTAGACCCTTTCATCCCTGAAAAAATTTGTTTAATAATGTTGATTTTACACCCTCACCCTCTTTCTTTTTGGAACTGAACTGATTCATTAAATGTTAGACTTCCAAGACTGGTCCTCTTATTTTCTTTGTTTCCCTATTTTTGTTTCACCTTCTGGAAGATTTAATTCTGTCTTAAATAATCTTTTTTTCTCCTAGTGGTCCTGGGGTACACATGCTAATCACTTGCTTTATAACTGAGTTATAGACTCCGCCCATAAATTCTTTCATATTCAGTTTATTTCGACTATCATCTCTTAATTTCCAAAATTTCCTTTTGGTTCTCAGTTCTTTTTATATATTTCTGTTCTGATTTTATGCATATATTATCTTCACTTATCACTCTAACAATATTAGTAATAGTCTTTTTTTCTCTTTATGCATGCTTTTGTTTCCTCTGTCATGCTGTTGTTTCACTTTGTCTATTAAAGTCTTTTCTCAAATGTGTCTTATTTATCTGCTACTGTTTACAGTGGTTAACTAAAAGAGATGAGGTCATGAATAGACAACTGAGGTTCACACAGGGAGAGAACGTACTGGGAAGCTCAAGATAGTAGTACTTATGCAGATGTTAGAAATCTTTGCTATAGTCTGATCAAGCTATGCCTTGACTGTCAGTGATATGGAAGCCAAGCAGGCAGCCATAAATCTTAGCATTTCCCATTTAGTTGTTTATAGTCAGTTGATTCAACTGTTCATGACATGGTACTCACCTTAGGGTCAAACAAACAGCTAGAGAATAAATTTCTATTCTATGTGGATCGACAGGGCTAGGTAACACAGTAGTTTAAGGATCACATTGTTTAAAGTTTTCTATTTTTTATTCACATTAGCCACCCCCCTTTTCTTACTGCATTTCCCCCAAAATAAGACCTAACCAGAAAATTAGCCCTAGCATGATATTTTTCAGGATGCTTGTAATATAAGCCCTATGCCAAATATAAGCCTCAGTTAGCCAGATGGAAGCATTAATACGTCTGTTGCAACACATGATGGACATATTGAATTACAAAGTAGTAATATCAATATATAATTAATTACAAATAAAATAGACATTAATACTTAAATGATAATATAAATTAAAATTATTAGTAAATTCCCAAGTGGGTGCCTTTGGATAAGAGATAATGGCTCTGTAAACAGATGAATTCAAGAATTATTGCCTAATGACCAATCAATACGGACAATGAATGAATAACATGCCCACTTACTAACAAATGGACATTGTTATCTAATATGAATATTAGTATTTCACTATATCATGTATCATAACTACAAGCAGGCTACATGGACAAGAAGTACTTGCTTAAGGATAATTTTATTGCTTGAGATGAGAGATTGGGGCCAATGGTTCTACAGGAAATCGAGTTGCAAAAAATTCAGGCCAGAATTCATTATTTGGAGAGTTATGATGTTCCAGAAAAAGAGGACATGACTGTGTTTGAATAAATGTAAATTTTTGTACATTAATAAATGAACAGATATAGATTATTGTACATGAAAAAAGACATCCCCTGAAAATGAGCCCTATTGTATCTTTTGGAGCAAAAATTAATATAAGACCTGGTCTTGTTTTCAGAGAAATATAGTAATTTCAGTGTATTTCAGAGAAATATAGTAATGTGTTACTGCCAGTTCTTTAGCCTTCTGAGGAGTTTCCTTTACAATTTGAGAATTATAATGAATAAGTCACTTTTCTTATGAATTTTGCAGGCATTGTTCCACAACTGTCTTACATCCAGTGTTGCTATTGTAAAGTCCAAAATCAATCTGATCCTTTGGATGTGTTTAATTTGGTCTGGTTCCCTGCAGCCCCTACCTTCACTAGATTCTTTCCGAGATCTGTTGGTCCCCCATTGTCCACTTTTCTTCCTCCCCCTTTTTACAGTTTTGAGAGACAGCAAAATTAGATGAGTAAAGCTGCTACTTTCTAGGAGCTTTATCAACTATTTATGGGAGTGGATTCCCAATTGTCTTATTTAAATTTCCAGCAGCATTTGATTACCTACTTTTCCCATGAATATTTTCATTTGCATTTAGAAAAATCATCTAGTCCTTTCTCAGTTACCCATACTAGTTTCACATTTCCTCACTTCTAAATGGAAGGGTCCAAGGCCTAGTCTTTTGTCAATATTTACTTTCTACACATTCTCATTTGCTCCAATGTCTTTAACTGCCATATTTGCTTATAACTCTCAAATTTAAAAACATGACTCATATATTATGCCTTCTTGATACTGTTCATATTTCCTGATTCTACATTTTAATATAAGTTGACCATCCCAAATTTAAAAATCTAAAATTTTAACAGCACTGACATGACACCACTCATTAGAGGAGTGAAAATTCCACACCTGATCTTATGTGACCAGTCACAGTCAAAACTTAGGTACAAAAACTAAACTAAACTAAAAACACAGGTACACTTAAAAACATTGTATTAAGTTACCTTTAGGATATATGTATAAGGTATATATAAACATATAAAACAATCTCTTGTTTAAACTTGGGCACCATCCCCCAAATATCTCATTACGTGTATGCAAATATTCACAATTCCAAAACATTAAAAACCTAAAACCTTTCTGAATTTCAATAATTTTAAATAAGACAAGCTCAATCTGTACAAATAATATTTTAAATTGCCTGAAGATAAAAGAAACCAATATGGTTCAATAAGAGGTGTTACGATGCAGTGAAGAACCAGGCAATGAAAGAAAAACTATTTTGAAGGAGTTATTGGGGAAGAACTCTTGAAATCAGCAAGAAAGTGACAGGAACTCCAAACAGCACAAGAGGTGAAAAGGCATCTACAGAAAAAAAAACAGAGCAAACTGTAACTTCAACCCAAGCTTCCTGGACCAGGGGTAGGGTAGGGCACTGCACATTTTTGCGAAAAAGTAAATGGGAAAGTATCAGCATCCTCTGTCATAGCATCAGATCAGTAACCCTAACTTCAAGACATTTCCTCAGTCTTCATAGGCTCCTGTTGGGAAACTGGCCGGCCTATGAACAACTGCTCTGCTTTCCAGGAGTATTTCACATTGGGCTTCCCTCAAGCCTTAGAACCTATACTGCTATGAAAGCCACTGCCATATGCCATCCTGCCTTAGTGCCAGCAGTTGGAACACCAGAAGTATGTCAGAGTCTAAAGCCTTGAATATGTCAGAGTCCCAAGCCTGAGCTCCACTAACACTTGCCCTGTGGAAACTAGGAAAGGTTTCTTTTGCAGCCCACAGCTTTGAAAATGCAGGTACTGGTGCTAAAAGCTCTGGTATCACTCATTCCTAAACAACTAAGCTGGGGAAGATCCTAGCTGAGTTACCAAAAGTCCAGGAATGCAGCTACCAAACACTGACACCACCTGGACTCATCTTGTGGTAACTACTAAAGAGTTCCTCCCTTCCCATGGCCTTAGGACTCTAGCTGCTGGCATCACTCATACCTGTCTGTCAGACCTAGGTGAAGAACCCATCCATGTCCTGCATGCTTCAAGCCTTGGCATCACTGGCAGTCATCCCACAGGCCCTACAGATGGTTCTCTTTGTGTGCCATAATCTCAAATCCAGGGTTATCAGTGCCACAGATCCAAGCATTATCCATGCTCATCCATAGGACCTTGATGAAGTTTACATATCATGGTTCCAGAAGTTTGGCTGCCAGCCCAAGGGTCTGGGAAAAGTTTTCATATCCTATGACTCAATGACTACGGATACTGAGGTAGTCCTTGGTATTACCTGTGCTGGCCTCATGGTATCTAAAGACAGTCCTCTCCATAGCTAACACCACTAAGACTCAGAAGCTGCTGTAATAAGCACAAGCACCATCACTATCCAAATATGTGGGACCCTAGGACACACATGCTTCGAAGCCTACAACTGTTGAAAAGTCATACAACTACTTTTATAAACCTGCAGTCCAGACTACTGTAGCACTTAAAGACACTAAATATTAATTGTAGCCAAATAAATCCCACAGGATCTACAACCAAAGCATATATAGCTGGTATCCTACAAAACACCTAAATAAAAATATTTTTCTACAAAAGCTACTCCATAAAATTGGAGGTGAATATTATACCAGATACACAGATATCAGTGTAGGAATACAAGAAACATGAAAAGACATGATACCCCCCCAAAAATATAATTTTTCAGAAATACCAATTAGGAAATCTATGACATTTATGAAACAAAATCAAAACAGTAATCCTAAAGAAACTTGATGGGAATGAGACAGAAAAGAGACATAGTACAGAGATAAGAAAAACTTAGGATGTGAATGTGAAATTCACCAAAGAAAAACCATTAAAAAAAAAAAAACAACTAATCCAAAGTCTTAGAGCTAAAAGTTTCAATGAATAAAACAAAAAATGCAATTGAGAGCTTTCACAATAAACTAAGAAAAACAGAAGTAAGACTTTCTGAACTTGAGGACCAGCCTTTTAAGGAAAAGAAAGGAGAGAAGGAGAAAGGAAGGGAGCCTGTGGACATATGTGACACCAGTAAGTAAACAAATATTTGGATTATGGGAATTCTAGTAGAATAAAAGGGTTAAGGCACTGAAAACCTATTTACTAAAATAATAACTGAAAAATTCCCAGATCTTCAAGCAGATGTGGATATCCAGCTACAAGAAGTTCAAACAACCCCAACCAGATTCAACCAAGAAAGACTTTTACCAAGGGATATTATAGTCAAAATGTCAAAAGTACAACACAGAATTCTAAAAGTAGTGAGAGAAAGGCATCATTTTGCATACAAGGGAATGTCCATTAGGCTTAACATTTGGTCTCTTAATTCAGCACCTTTGTGTATTGTAATTAAAGCCCCTCTGCGAAATGGTTAAAGCTACCCAATTGGACAGTCAATTCAAATCAGAGCCATCTAGCACTGAGACATGCAAATTATATCCCTGTTGTGAAATTGTTTAAAAGACACAGATAGGCCAATTAGATTTTTTAAAAAGACAAGAAAAAAACAAGACATAATCATATACTGTGTATAAGAACCTCAGCTCACTGATAAAAAATACATACACAGAAAGTGAAGGGTTGGAAAAATATGTAACATACAAATAGAAAGCAAAAGTGAGCAAAAGTTGTTATAGCAGATGTTACATAATCTGTAAAGAGACAAATATATGTATAGCACAGACACACTATATATAACCTGCTAAAAATGTATATACATTTTAGGAAAAGATAAACAGTATGATGTTTTTACAACATATAGTTTTACCCTTGCCTGGGGGACTCTAAGGATGTCATATATTGCAGAAAACTCTATATATTACCAGTTATTAGAGAAGAAAAGATAATGGCCACCATTTTGAGTGCCTCTTACAAGTGTAGAGGCCAAAAGTAACATATTACACACACACTCTCTCTCTCTCTCTGAATACACACACACACACACACACACACACACACACACACACACATATAAATATATATGCATACAACCTATAAAAACTAAAATTTGTAAAGTAAATATTATATCTAAAGAGAGAAGTAGACTGCAGTATAACAACAGTTGGGTACTTTGGGAATTTCCAGGAAGATGGTAGATCAGTAAGCAATAATAAATCAGCTTTTCTAAGATTCAGATTCAAGGTAGTCGAAAATAACAACTTGAGAAATAAAAGGAGGGAAGTATATCCCTAGGATCTAGGAAGTATCTGATGGGAAAACTGGAGCCTACAGAGAAATTAAAGAGACAAAACAGAATGCAGAAAAAGTAAGGGGCAACCTACATTTTCTCTATGGTTACTGACTTGTGACTCATGAGAAAGGAAGTCTGAGTTAACAGAGACATGGTGAAAGCAGAAGAATCCACATGCCTTCAGGGAGAGTCACAGTAGTGGAACTGATTAGCAGAAACTGTGGGCTGCAAAAGCTGGTGATTGACTCAAATCCTAGAATCTGCCATCCCCTGAAATGAGTGGTCAGATGTCATACCATATATATTCCAATATATACGTCATTCCATATACATTCCAATAAGAGGCTAACTGAACCCAGGACTCAGAGCAGCCACAGGTTCACTTCATTTCAGGGCTCCCAGTATCATACTCCCACAGTATCTGGAGGAGGGACAGCAACAGGAGACGTCAAAGTCCAGAGAGCTGTGGTCAGGCTGGCAAAGACACCCAGAGGGTTTGAGCTAAACAACCCAGGCCCCACCACCACAGCCAGAGGCCAGGTTCAGCCTGAATCTTGGTTGATTTGAAAGCCCCAAACTGGAACCCTTACCCTAATCTTTTGGAAAGATACTCAGCAGAGGAATAGCTGGGTCAAAAAGAACCTCTAAATCCTAGTTGTTTGAGGTATCTCC
Source organism: Fukomys damarensis (assembly GCF_012274545.1). NCBI lineage: Eukaryota > Metazoa > Chordata > Mammalia > Rodentia > Bathyergidae > Fukomys > Fukomys damarensis. Next base: position 39,852,960 of record NW_022900914.1, read on the forward strand.
TATTGATTTCCACAGTGATTGAACCAGTCTGCACACCCACCACCAATGGAGAAGGGTTCCTTTCTCCCCACAGCCCTGCCAGCATTTGTTATTAGTTGATTTCTTGATAGCAGCCATTCTTTGTGGGGTGAGGTGGAATCTCAGTGTTGTTTTCATCTGCATCTCTTGAATGACCAGTGATGTGGAACATTTTTTCATATATTTACTTGTTGCTTTTCTTTGAGAAATGTCTGTTCATTTCAGATGCCCAGTTTTTAATGGGTCTTTATATTTGGGGGGGTTGATTTTTTGAATTCTTCATACATTCTAGATAATAGTCCTTTGAGGAGAAGCTGGTAAAATTGTCTTCCCACATTGTAGGTTGTCTTTTAGTTCTATTGATAGATTCTTTTGCAATGCAGAAAGTTTTTAATAAGCTGATATCTCAGTTGATTCTTTGTGCTATTTCCTGTACTACTGAGGATTTGTTCATAAAGTCTTCAATGCCAATGTCTTTGAGTGTTCTACCTAATTTACTTTCCAGTAAGATTACTGTTTCTGTTTTGATATTTGGATCTTTAATCCACTTGGATTTTAGTTTAGTGCATGGTGAAAGAAAGGGATTTCATTTTAATCTTTGGCAACTTGAAAGCCAGTTTTTCCAACACCATTTATTAAAGAGGCTATCTTTCCTTCAGTGAGGATGGCTGACTCCTTTGTCAAAGATGAGGTAGCTGAGTATGTCATGTGTTGTTTCTGCATCTTCTCTATTCCACTGATCCTCGGGTCTGTTTCTTTGTGAGTACCATTTTTTAAAAAAAATCACAGTGACTTTATAGTATAGTTTCAAGTAGGGAATTGTGATACCCCCCTACCATGTCTCTGTTGCCTAGTATGCTTTTTGCTATTCTAGGTCTTTTCTGATTCCAAATGAAGTTTTGGATTATTTTTTCTAGTTCTGTGAAATATACTGTTGGAATTTCAATCGGGATTGCATTGAATCTGTATGGCAATTTTGGAAGTATGTCCATTTTCACTATGTTGATTCTTCCTACTCAGGAACAAGGGATGTCCTTCCATCTTCTTATACCCTCTTCTGTCTATTTTTCGGAGTACTGTAGTTTTCAGTGCAGAGGTCTTCTGTCTCCTTCATTAGACTGATTCCTATATATTTCAATTTTTTGGATATTGTGAAAGGAATTGTTTCCCTAATTTCTCTCTCAGTGAGTATGTTATTTGTGTACAAGAAAGTTATTGATTTTTGAGTGTGGACTTTGTATCCAGCTACTCTTCTGAATCTGTCAATTAAGTCTAGCAGTTTTTTGGCAGGGGTTTTGGGTTTACTATATAGAGAATCATGTTGTCAGCAAATAATGACAGTTGAATTTCTTCTTTCATTATCTTTATTGCTTTATTTTCCTTCTCGTGTCTAATTGCTGTGGCTAATGTTTCTAAAACTATATTGAACCAGAGTGGTGATAGTGCACATCTTTGTCTTCTTCTTGATTTTAGTGTGAAGGTTTTCAGTTTTTGACCATTTAGAATGATACTGGCTTTTGGTTTTTCATAAATAGCCTTTATCAGGTTGAGATGAAGACCATCTATTTAAATTTTATGCAGGGTTTTTAAAATTATGAATGGATGTTGAATTTTAGCAAATGCTTTTTCTTCATCTCTTGAGAGTATCATATGGATTTGTCCTTGACTCTATTAATATATTACATTTATTGATTTATGTATGTTGAACCATCCTTGCATCTTTGGAATAAATCCAAGTTGGTCAGGGAGTATAATCTTCTTGATGACCTCTGTACTTTGTTCGCCATTATCTTATTGAGGATTTTTGCATCTATGTTCACTAAGGAGATTGGCCTGTAGTGTTTTTTTGTTTGTTTGTTTGTTTTTGTTGTTGTTTTTTAGTTCAGTCTTTCCCTGGTTTGGAAATCAAAGTAACACTTGCTTCCAGGAATGAATCTGGAAGTATTGCTTCCCTTTCAATTTCAATGAAGAGTTTAAAGAGTAGTGGCAATAGTTCTTCTTTAAATGTCTTCTAGAATTCAGCAGTGAAGCCATCAGGACCTGGGCTTTTCTTAGTAAATTGTAAATTACATTTTTAATTTCAATGATTGTAACTGGAGTGTTTAGAATTTTTTTATTTTCTTTGTTCAATTTTGGTAACTCATAAGTATCAAGAAACCTGTCCATTTCTTCTGTGTTTTCCATTTTATTAGAGAACAGTTTCTTGAAGTAGGTACTGATGATCCTCTGGATTTCTGCTGGATCTGTTGTGACTTCACCTTTTTTGTTTCTAATGGCATGGACCTGAGCCTTTTCTTTCCTTTTTTTTCTTTTTTGACAAGGTTGGCTAAGGGTTTATTGATTTTATTTATTTTTTCAAAAAACCAACTCTTTGATTCATTGATTTTTTTTTGTATCATTCTCTCAGTTTCCATTGCACTGATTTCTGCTCTGCTCTTTATAATTTGCTCCTTTGTATGAGCTTTGGGTTTTTCTTGCTCTTCATTTTCTAGCAGCCTAAGATTCATCATTAGGTGGTTTATTTGACCTTGCTGTGTTTTCCAAGTGTGGGTATTCACTGCTATGAATTTTCCACGTAGAACTGCTTTCATTGTGTCCCATAGATTCCTGTATGTTGTGCTGGCATTATCATTTATTTCTAAACACTGACTGATTTCTTCTTTAATTTCATCTGTGACCCATTGATTGTCTAGGAGTGTTGTTCAATTTCCATGTGTTTGTGAACTTTTTATTATTTGTTATGCTATTTATTGCCACCTTAATTGCACTATGATTTTATAATATGCATGAGATAACTTAAATTCCTTTGCTTTTACTTAAACATGTTCTATCAGCTAGTACGTGGTCTATTAGGAGAATGATCTATGTGCAGCTGAGAAGAATGTATATTCTGCTTTTGTGGGGTGGAACACTCTATAGATGTCTATTAAGTTCATTTGTTCAAAAGCTTGGTTCAGTTCTAGAATTTCATTGTTGATTTTTTGCCTTGATGATCTATTTGTGATAGTGTGGTATTTAGATCCCCCACTACAATTGTATTAGTGCTTCTTTGGTTTTTCATGTTACTTAATATTTGTTTTATATAGTTGGGTGCATTAATATTTGGTGCATATATATTTATGATTGCCATCTCTTCCTCTTGAATTGTTCCCTTTACAAGGATGTAGTGGCCTTGTCTCTATAATCAGTTTTGGTTTGAAATTTACTTTGTCTGCAAATAAGATAGCTACCCTTGCTCTTTTTTGGGTTCCTGTCCCATAGAGAACTATTTTCCATCCTTTCACTTTCAGTCTATGAGCTACTTTTTTCACTAGGTGTGTTTCTTTTATACAACATATTGTTGGATTTTGATTCTTAATCCATTCTGCCAGTCTTTTTCTTTTGATTGATGAATTGAGGCCATTGACATTGCTGGTTATAACTGATATGTACTGACTTATTATTCTCATGTTATTGTCCTTTTGTTGACTCGTTTTACTTTTTCCCCCTCTCCCTTTAGTTTCTCGCCTTGCCTAATTGAGTTGCTCTGTTGGGCCTCATGACGTTGTGACCTTCATTGTCTTTTTCTAGGATATTGTTTAGAATTTTTTGTAGTGCTGGTTTGGCATTCATGAAGTTTCTCAGGTGTTCTCTGTCATGGAAGTATCTTATTTCCCCATCCATTTTGAAAGAGAGTTTTGCAGGATACATCAGTCTAGGTTGGAGGTTGTTTTCTTTTAGGGCTTGAAATACCTCACTCCAGGCTCTCCTTGACCTGAGGGTTTGTGTTGAAAAGTCTACTGTGATTCTGATGGGCTTTCCTTTGCATGTGATTTCTTTTCTCTTACTGATTGTACTATTTTGTTCTTCTGTTCAGTTTCTGAGATCTTGACTATTATATGTCCAGATGTAGATTTTTTTGATTGCAGCTAGTTGGAGTCCTATATGCATCACTTATCTGTATGTCAAATTCTTCCCGAGTTTGGGAAGTTTAAGTCATTAATTCTGTGAACATTTTTTTTTTTTGAAGTCATGTACTTTCTCCTGCTACTTCATGGATTCCTATAAGTCTTATATTATTATTCTTTGCATGATCTAGGAGTTGTTGGGTTAATATCTCATCATCCCTTACTGTTTTTAAGAGATCTTTCTTTCATGGTCACTGACTGCAATCTTATCTTCTATATCTGAAATTCTATCTTCAAATTCATTCACCCTGCTGCAAATGATTTCCTTAGAACTTTTAATCTTCTGGATATCTGTTTGAATCTATTTCATGGATTCCATTTCTTTCCTTTGTTTGACATTCATGGTTTCCATTTCTTTTCTATGTTGGGCATTCATGGCTTCTATCATGGTCCTGAGCTCATATATTTTTTTGTCTTTTTTTAACTGTCTTTTTTGTTTGTTTGTTTGTTTGTCTAGAGTCTCTAATAATGTTTTTCATTGTGCTCACCATCTCTGTAGTTACCTGGGAAATTATTTCTGTTTTGAATTTTTCTAGAGCCTGACTGATCTGTTTTGTTATTTCCTCTGGTATGAGTTCATGGTATCCTGGTGGTTGATTGTCAGACTTTTCTACCTTGTTTCTCTTAGAATTTGCTGTTGGTGAACTGCAAGTCTGTATTTGTGCCTTGCTTAAGTATTTTCTCATTTTTCTTTTTGTTGTTGGGTTGTCCTTGGTTTAATTCCTGGGTTAGTACTTTGATTTTCCTGATCTATATATTCTTAGGTTTTGAGTCTCTAATGACTCAGGCACACTCTAGTTTTCATAATATCAGGAAGGAGAAGTCATTAAATCAATCACAACTCTTTAGCCCAGTTGATACAATCAGCAACACAATAGAATGAAGCTCAGCTTAGAAATTGTCCTTTTGTGGCAGTTATTAATCTATCATCTTTATCCATATCAATTAAATCAAAATTGAGGACCAGCCCAAAAATATGTTTATAGTGAATAAGCTCTTCAATATTACTTTATACATCAGGATGGAGACTTAGAAGGAGTTGGGAGGAGAGGAATAGATAGGTAAAAGAAGAGAAGGTTTCAAGTGAAGCCAGAGGACACAGGATGATCATGCAAACTCTAGGAAACTGTTGAAGACAAGAGGGAAAAACAGAGTGCAAGAATAAAGACAAGAATGGGACAACTTAACAGTAATAGGGAAGCTATAAATTGTACTCACTTTCCTTTGAAACTAATGACACTCTAGTGAAAGAAAAAAAGAAAATAAAAAGAAGAAATCCAAATTAGCACAGGAATAGGAACAAAAAAGGAGATGAAGAATAATGTGGGGGAGCAAGAGACTGAGAGGGAAAGAGAAGAAAGAAAAAAGGAAGAATTTGATGAATGGGAAAAAGTAAAAGTTTAAAAATTAAAAATAAGAGGAAAAGAAAGAAAAAAATTTTAAGAGCCTCTTTCAGGGTATATCTCTACTGTCACAATAGATAACATGGGCAGCAATGTGCAGAAGTAAGTCAATTAGTCTCAGCTAGCCAATGGCAGACCCGGGGTTCAGGTTGAATTCTGGTTGCAGGGCCTAAGTTGAGCTCCCTGACCTCCTTCAGGGTCGAACTCTGCAAGGTTCTATGGCAGGTTCCAGCTGCCCTTCTTCTGAAGATAGTCCACGTTCTGATGGAAGCTGATGATCCCTCCAACTTACCAACTATGGAGGCCTGATGTGCCTTTATTGTAGTTGTTCACTTCTGTTCTATCTTCTGAAGTTCAGTACAATAGCCTTTATTACCACCTGTGCCTCTGCAGTGTGGATCCAGTTATCAGCACAACCAAGAGGACTGAGAGCATGGGGGTGCGGGAAATACTGCAGAGGCACCTGTGAAGGTGGCCGGTCTCACCGGTCTGCTCTGATGAAGCACCAGGGTGCTGGAGGTGGGGCAGCAGGAAGCTCCCCATGTGGCTAGGCAATCCTCACCAATCTGCTCCTATGAAGGCTTGGGGTACTGGACATGGGGGAGCAGTGAGCTACCCATGTGGCTGGGCAGTCCTTACCAGTCTGATCCGATGAAGGCCCAGGGAGGTAGAGGAGCAGTGAGCTCCCTATGTGGTTGGGCAGTACTCATCAGTCTGCTCTGATAAAGGTCTGGGTCACTGGAGGTGGGGGAGAATCAAGTTCCCCATGAGGCTAGGCAGTTCTCACTGGTCTGCTCTGATGAATGCCCAGGGTGCGGGAGGACTCAATGACTTTTTTTAGGGAAAAAAAAAATCCTACAGTTCTTATGGAACCACAAAAGATGCACAAAAAACAAAATGATCCCAGGCAGGAAAGCAAGAGGCCTCACAATGCCTGAAATAAAAATGGACTTGCAAGCCATTTTGTGCAAAAAAGATTGATGGTGGCATAGAAACTGACAGATGTACCAAAAGTACAGAAAGTACTACACAAAAATTAATCAGTCTACACAGAACAAATATATTTTGACAAAGGAACCAAGAACATAGAATGTATAAAGTAGAGGCTCTTCAATAAATTATGCTCAGGGCCGGGGATTTAGCTCAGTGGTTCCACCGCCTACCTCACAAGCTCAAGAATCCAAGTTTGATCCCTGATACAAAAAAAAAAAAAAAAAAAAAAAAAAAGAAAAAGAAAAGCTGGTAAAATAAGATATGCATAAGAATGAAACTTGATATGTTCCTTTTACAATACACAAAAGAAACTAAAAATGGACCAAATTGACCAAGACCTAAACGTAAAACACGAAACAATCTGTTCTTTTTTGGGGGGGCACCAGGGATCAAACTTGAAACCTTGTGCTTGTGAGGTAGGTAGCAGAACCACTGAGCCAAATCCGTGGCCCAATTAAGTACACTTTTGAAGACCTAGGTATAAGCAAGGTGTTTTTGAACAAAACACCAATAGCACTAGTAATAATACTGAGAATCAAAAAATGGGATCATATCAAATTAAGCTTGAATGAAACTAACTGAATGAAAAGATGACCTAATGGGAAAAAAATTTTGCCAACTATTCCTCCAACAGAGAGCTAACATTGAGAATATACAAACACAAAAAATTAGATGCCCCCATATAAAAGATACAATAAAAAAATGAGAAACCTAAATGAACAGATATGTCTCAAAAGTACAAATGGCCAGTAAACACCTGGAAAAAATTCAACATTACTGGCTATTAAGGTCAAATTAAAACTACATTGAGATACCATCTTATTCCAAAAAGAATGGCTATCATTAAAAAAATCTAATAACAAATGCTAGTGAGAATGTGAAGGAAAAAAGAACTCTACTATATTGTTGGTAGGAATATAAACTAGTACAACTACTATGGAAATATGTGCGGCGATTCCTAAAAAAATAAAACTAGAAATTCCATTTGACCCAGATATTGCCCTTCTGGGTATTGTTCCTGAAGAGTTACAACCACCATGTGGGATATATGCATACACATATTTATAGCAGCACAATTCATAATAGCTAAATCTTAGAAAAACCTGTTGTGTCCATCAACAGAAGTATGGATAAGGAAAATGCAGTAGCCATACACAATGGAGTACTTCTGTTCCATAAAGATAAATTTGAGGTTTCTGTAGGTAAATATAACTTGATTATATAATGTTAAATTAAATATAAGCTTAATACTGCATGGTTTCTATGAGAAACTCAAAATACATACAAATAAAGAGCAACACAGAAGACAGTTAAATAAGAAGTAGGGAGAAGTTCAAATAATTCTCCAAATTAGCAATTCCATTGTTTAGGAAAAAAAATTTTTGCCTTTTTTTTTTTTTTTTTTGTACCAGGGATTGAACTCAGGACCTTGAGCTTGTGAGGCAGGCAGTGGAACCCCTGACCTATATTCCCAGCCCTTGAAAATATTTTTATATATATAAAGATACCCAGGCAGATCATCTGGACATGGAGTAGGAGCAAAGAGCAGCTTTTATTGCCAGTGGCTCAGCAAAGGACTTATGTTGCCTAGAGAGTCCTGAACAGAGCTTTGTTTTTCTTTTATATCTTTTTGCTTGTATGGGGCTTCTTCTAACTGGAGGGGAAATAGTAGGTAAGCTTACACAGCAGAGCAGTGGTTAGGGTAGGGGAAACTTTTGTGGCAAGAGGAAGTCCTGGTGAGGCTTTCCAAGACCATTATGCTCTGGTGAGATTACATTACAGCTGTGGACATAACTACTGTGTATCTTTTAGATGAGTTTTAGTTTTCTCTCTCATTCTCCCCTTTGAGGCTTTGCTTGAAGAGCCTCAATTTCCAAATTGCTTTTTATAATCAAAATTTACCTGTATTTAATCTTTTATAGACTGATATCTCTTAGCCCATAAGGCCCTAGCGGTTATTCTTTGGCCTATGGTAGCTTCTGTCATGATGTTTAGGGCTCACATCACTATGGTAACAGAAAAAGGATAGGTAAGGAAATTGTTACAATAGTGATGAATCTTCCTATCATTGTCTTAAAACCTATTAGAGCTGAGAATCATCCTCTAAACACTTTTCTGGCATTCTATTTCTTTTAGATCTGGACTATTACATGGGCTAACTCTTGCATATTTTTGGTGATCTATTATTTGCCCCGGATCATCTTATCTGGAGGCAACAATTGGTTAAATTGAACTTTTCAAACTCTCCCTTTACTAGCAATGAATCTGAGGCCAGTCTAATTTGATATACTGCAATTTGGATTTTTCTTGTTTAGCTAGGAGGTAGAGTGCCCATGCAGTTTCATTGGTTATGATTTCTAGCACAGCCTGCAGCTGAATTATTCTATTTAGCATATAAATGGGAGTTTGATATCCCCACATTTTATCTTCAGCCCAGGTGGCCGGCCCATAGTATTGGATTATTCTCTCTGGGGCAACTCATCATCCTTCTAGTTGCCTATGGCTGTGTTACTCTCCTCATGGGAGAAGTATATAAAGGATATCCTAGCAGCTGTCCTTGGCACAGGGGTAAGAGGAAGAAAGAGGGCTTAACAGTTTCCAAGGTACACCTCCCTGCCCTGTTGGATGGAAGTTGGGCATTGTCCTGTTCCTACATATCTAATATAGCCCTTTAGTAGACAAGTGGATGGATGCAGTTATGCTTTTCTACCCAGGACTCAGATCAGGGAATTGGGCTAAGGGGTTGACCTCAGTGTCATTTCCCTCACCATTTTATGCTCTTTCTAGCCTCATTATACAATCTCTGTCTTAAGCAATTTAGCTCTCTCACTTGTATCTGGAACCCTTTTTCCATCTGATGAGTAAGGCATCACCTCCCAGTGATGCTGGTCTTTAGGATCTGTGGGTTGCTTCCTGGTAAGAAAGATTTTATACTCTTATTACTTCCCCCTCAATTTTAGGATCTTATTTTCTGTAGGATTCTATTCCCTGGCTTTGCATGGCCATTGGTCTCCCATCAGAGTTCCCCTGCACATATAGCATGAAGTGACATTTAGTGAGTGTGCTATATTTTTTGCTAAAGTCATGAAGTTTCATGTTAGCAAGCGGATTTGTGGCAGGGATTAGTTATTTCCTCTTGAAAGGAATGAAAGACCTGGAAGCTGGAGAATAGCTAAGAAAAGGCTAGGGAATAGTTAAGCTTTCTCATGAAGAGCAATGATCATGTGTCTTTGCCTCTTCTATTTATTTGAAGCCCAGATTTTTCCTTTTTCCCACGGTGGGTCCTGAGGGTCTAAGATATTTAGAATGACAGTATTATATGTCCTAGGTTTATAAGAAGTTGGAGCTTGCCATTTTTTTCCAGGTAGCCTATCTCACACAAGACCAGAAAGGGCAGCCATCATCTATATGTATTGTTTTAGCTGTTATGGGCACATGTATTTATGATTTTTTTCTTTTTATTGAGTTCATTGGTATAATCTAGGTATAAAATACAGTTACATTCATTATTGGGATCCTGTACCTTTACATGACAGGTCTTGATTCTCATTTTTTCCCCTTGTCCCTGCCCTCCCTTCACCCCTCCTCCCCTCCCCATTTACAAACATTTTATTTCCATTTTTTCATTTTCTCATATTTTTTCCTCTCCCTTATTACCTTTCCCCCACCCTTCCCACTTTCCCTACACCTTCAGCCCTTTTCTTCCTATTTCACATTATTATTAGGATCTTGTGTACTATTATAGTTTTTTACACCAGAGAAACTGTTCAATATTTATACGTGTGGCTTATTTATTTCACTTGAGTATATCCTCAATATGTACCACGTTTCCTATGAATGACTCTAATTTATCATTCTTTATGGCTGAGTAGTATTCCATTTTATGGTAAAACCACATCTTCTTTATCCAGTTTCCAACAGATGGGCAAATGGGTTGTTTCCAAGTTTTAGCTATTACAAACTGTGCTGCTATAAATAATGGTGTGCATATATCACTGTGGTATGATTCTTTTAATTCTTTTGGAAAGATACCCAGCAGAGGGATGGCTGGGTCAAATGGAACCTCTGATCCAAGCTCTTTGAGGTAACTCCATATGTCCTTTCTTTTCTAACTCTGCCTTATTTGTACAAAATAAAAAACAACAACAATAAACTGGAAATTTTCAGATAAACTAATCTAAAAACAGTAAGTAGAATGAATAATTTAGAACTCTAGGATTCAGCAAAATATGAATGTAATTTGTGACTTTATGCTTAATTATAATGATCAGTTCAAGAAATCTCTGTATGAAAATTAAAAATAGAGGATCCTAAAATAAAATTAAAAAGGAAAGTAAAAGAGAAAAGGCAATGATGTAAAATTAAAATAATCATTAATTCTGAAGATGAAAATGGTCCCTGAACATATTTAAATTGCTTCTTGCTCTTGTAGTCTTGTATTCTCTTTTTTCATTATTCAGAGAATACTTTATTAGTTTCTGTAATCAAACCCACGTAGATAAGACCTTACATATTTAATGCAGTGTGTTACCCCTGTACAAATGGAAAAGAATTAACATTTCTAGACCAATATGTGTATTTATGATTTTTGCTGTATTCTTGCTGTCATCCTAAGCCCCCTACATGCTACATGATAGATGCCTTTCTGTGTAAAAGTGGAATTAATGGCTGCTGTAAGCATCAAAATATAAGGTCACTGGCTTTCTGGGGTTTGATCTTGTGGTTTTACCAAGGGCCCTAGCTTGTTTCTCACTGAAGGTATGCCTATAAAAGTCTCCTTAGGAACCCCCATAGAAATGAGCTCAAACTCTCAAGGGGTTCCTGTCTGTGGGTTGTAGCAGAGGTGTGGAGAACCATCTTAGGCTTATAGATCTTATATACAATTAAATTGTGGGCACAGGTTCTAATAATTTTTCCTTTACATAGTGTGGAGAAGCACAACATTCATAACAGAGTTCCCTTCCTAGTGACATGCAAACAGGGGTCGTGGTTATTAGTCATCCCATGGGAATATTTCCACTCATGTCACTGATGGAGTGGAGATGAGGTCCCCTAGTAAAAGCAACCAGTATCAGTAAAATAGCCTACCATAGGAGGAAGGGCCAGCAGGCACCTCTCACATTTCCAGTTTGCTGGAGTGGGTTTGGCAAAGGCTGTGACAAAAAGCAGGAGACAGGTTCTCATACAGTTAAGAATAAGGGATGACAGTTCATTACAGTCACAAAAGTATGCAGTCTTGCTGTCAGTGGCCTTTTTAGGCTTCTGCTGTGCACAGACTGGTCAGCCCCTGGAGTGACTAGAATAAAGCTGATATCTTCTGTCAGCACCAGAGTGGTACCCCTCTAGGTCAAGATGATCTTGCTGTCACAGTGAGTGTCTCTGGAACACCTCTACTCTGGAGTCTCGGCCTTTTGTTAACTGACTATGGTGAATCCACAGAGGGATTCCTACTCAGGCGGCTGTGGGGGTAGCTGAAATGATTGTTAATGGCCGTTTCCCTTTGAGCTTAAGGCTGTCTTGTTGTCAATCTTTTATCCATACTGAATCTCTAGGAGAAAAGGGACTTCTAGGATGGAAAGAACTAAAAATGCCAACGGGGGTTTGTTTTAATGCCCAGGAAGTTACTTTCTTTGAGATCTTGTCTCATTTAATTAATGTCTTGTTAAAGAGGCTTCTCCCAGGGCTCTAATGGGATGTGTAAGGCCCTTGAGAAAGAGAGGGAGCTGAGTGAAGAAAAAAATTTAAGGAGAATATTCAGTACATTTGTGGGGAGTGCATCACACCTAGGGGAGCATGATGAATAAAGCCTGAACCCCAAACCCCAGAAGTTTTCTTAGGCCTGTTTTTAGAGTTCTATTTATTTATTTTATATTTCTGGATTTCTGGGGCTGATGGGCCCCATACAAATTCTAATTAATCTCCAAGGCTTTTGCCACTCTTTGGACCACTGCTACCACAAAAGCAGTTGTCTGATCCTATGCTTAAGGGAAGCCCACAGCAGGGAATGATCTATCATAGCATTCTCCATATCACTTCTTTGGCTTTCTCAGTGTGACTAGGGAAAGCCCCTACCCAGTTGGAGTAAGTGTAGTTCATAACTAAGGATAATGGAATCCTCTGTGTTTTGTGAAGTTGTTCTGGATGTGGATAAAAGGCAACACTCCTATCATTTGGACTCCTGTCAGGGTGCCTGCAGTTGTTTTAGGATTGTGTGTACTGCTAGACGGTTTGTTTAGTCAGTGCTGTCAATTGAGGGATGTAAAAGTAATGGCTGAGAAGTACCTCTAATTCTTTCTTCTTAGGTGGATGTCTCATATGTAGGTTGTATTAGTGAAGGCCCCAAGTAGTATAGTACCACAATCTGGTCATCTGGGAATCAGTATCATTGGTCTTCTCTCAGTCCCCTCTTCTTGGAGAACTCATTGGATCTCCTCTGATGTATATACCTTTCATTTTCTTCCCAGGGTATCAAGGGAAGAAACATGGTGTCCTCTTGATCTGCCTTGCTTGCCCTTTCTGGTGTCATTCATGGTAGATAATAGTGATACTTTTGGAGTGCAGACTACTTTTAACAGCTGGAGTATATTTTGGGAGTACTTGATCGCTTTGCCTCCTGCAGTGAGGAACTCCCTTTCTTTATAGCGGGTCCCATGTACATGCATGTTTAAGAAGGCATACCTTGAATCTGTGTAGATATTTACTTTCTCTTTTGAACTATAGTGCACAAGTTAGGGCTATTGACTCAGCTCTCTGTGCTGAGTTCCTTTGAGGCAGTGGTTAGGGTTTTACCACTTTTGCTAAAGTCATAACCACATAGCCAGCTCTTTACCTCATCTACATGGCTGCTTCCATCTATGAAGAACTCCAGGTTTGGTTGTCGGAGGAGTTGGTCGTGCAGATCTTGCTGACTGGAGCAGACCTGTTCTATGGCCTTTTCACAATCATGTTGGGACCCATCAGTCTGGGGAAGGAGGTAGGTTTAGCTTGTTTGAGACCTCCACCCCGATTTGAGGGTTCCTGCAGAGCAGACTCTGGTATTGGGTTAGGTGTGAGTTGATGAGCCAGTGGTGATGTTTTGCATTCATCAGGATAATCAGTGTGTGGGACTTGCACTAGAAGGTCTTGGCCTAGAGTCAGTTTATCAGCTTCTTTAGTGAGGAGAGTGGTAGTGACCAGAACCCTTAGGCATTCCCAAGAACCAAGGATTTGGACAAGCACCCCAACTTTTAGTCATGTAGAGAGTGAAATGCTTACTCAGATCAGGAGGCCCATTGCTGGTATTTCTTAGAGTTTCTCCTTTAGAGCCTTGAAAGTGGTTTGCTGCTCCTTTTTCCAGGTGAGGGGATCTTTCTTTCTTTCTCCCCTTTGTAGCTTCATAGACTGATTTAGCTAGGATGACATAGTTGGGGATGTAGTAGAGTTCCTGTTATGTGGAATATTCTCTTCAGTCCTGATTTTTTCATCTGTGAGTGTGTTGAATGTGTTTCTTGTATACAGCGTACTATTAGATTTTGTTTCTTGATCCATTCTGCTAATCTGTGTCTTGACCAGTGAGTTGAGTCAATTTCCAATAATTATAAATGGTATTGACTTATTACTGTCACTGTATTAATTTCTTGTTGCTGTTGCTTCCCCTGCCCACTACTTAATTTATAGCCTTATCTGAAGTATTTATTTTATTGGGCTTTTTGGTATTGTTATCTTCATTGTCGCCTGCTAGGATATCCTTGAGAATTTTTTAGAGTGTTGGTTTGATTGTCATGAATTCCTTTAGGTTTTATCATGAAAGCCTCTCATTTCTCCATCAATTTTGAAAGATAATTTTGCAGAATGTAACAGTCTAGGCTGAAAGTTGTTTTCTTTAAGCACCGAAAACATGTCATTTCATGCTCTCCATGCTTGTAAGGTTTGTACTGAGAAATCTGTTGTAAATCTAACAGTTTTCCTTTCTAGGTGAGTTGTTGCTTTTCTCTAGCATGCTTTAAGATTCTGTTCTTGTATTTCTGCTATTTTAATTATTATGTGTCATAGACTGGCTTTTATCTGATAATGACCATACAGGGTCCTGTATGCTTCACTTATCTGTATACTATAATTTTTTCCAAACATCTGGAAAGTTTTCTGCTATCACTTGTATAAACAGATTTATGCTTTTTGCTGTCTTCTGATTATTTGCTAATTCAAATTATTCTTAGTTTTCTTTGCATCATCTAGGAGCTTTTGGATAGTTTTTCATGTCACCTTATTCCCTTTAAGGTATTTATCGTTAATTAGTCATTGACCACAGCACTTTTAGGCCAGGCACTGTCTTCACATTTGTCATTTCTGCTACTTGTACTTTCAGTCTTCTTTTCAATCTCCTGGATTTCTATTTGGAACTTTCTTACCAATGCCCATTTTTTTTTTTCTATGCTAGGCATTCACGTTTTGCATTGCTTTCTTTAGCTCTATTTATTAGTCTTTTTTTTTGAGCTCACAGATTTGTTTTATTATGGTCTTTATGTAATTTCTAATATCTTTAGCCTCACAGAACTGTTTTACTTTCATTGGTACCCTTTCAGACCTATCTGCTGCATAGCTTATGATTTCTTCTCCCTCAGTACCCTCTGTACCAAATTTTGGGGAGTTGTGAGTTTTTAGAGGCATTTTGTTGCTTATGTTTCTGGTTTATTTATTTGGTTCCCAAATTCTTTGGCCCAATGCCCATTCTTTGGGAGTGAGCCATAGTATTATGACCCCCATCCCTCAGCAATCCAGTTACTGGCATAGAAGTAAAACTAATTGCTGACCCCTACTATGTTATTTTGTCTGTAATAGTAAATTCAGTGAGAACAATGGCATCAACTGTCAATTGGATATTGACAAACCCTAGGAACCACTCATGAACAGCCCTTTACCAAAACAAAGAGGATTTTGATTTTAAGGAAGACAATTAGTCTCCCTTTATATTGATCTATAGTAATTTAGAGCACTGATTTCTGCTGGATGTTGACAGCAGTGTCAAGGCTCAAACACACCACTAGAATATATAACTTCTTCAGGACTGCTCTGATAATTATTGCCACTGAACCTGATATCCAGCAAGAGAATACAGACAGACTACTTGATCTTCCTGGTGTGAGCACAGGCCTCCCAAGTGGCAGATAGTCCTTATTTAGTTCCTACCATCTCCCAAACTATTTTTCATCTGGTGTCCATGGTATCAATTCAGTCCTGAAGGGAAACTCTTCCTGGGTGTTGGTGTCTTCAACCAAGTTGGTCTGTTTGTTGTCAACTCTGTTGCCCTGTGTTATGGAGGAACCAGGGTCTGGTGGTAGGGTACATAGTTCCTGGGTCCTCCTGGCATTAGTGTGGACCTGGTGCGCACTGTTGAGTGGGGGTGGGGTGCATGTTTCTTGGGTCCTCCTGGGTCTGGCACAGGGGTCCATTAGAGTGGGGTGGCATCCTAACTTGTTTCATGTATACTAGTGGTTTCTCTTACATCATTAAAAAGAACATTTTATGCTATTATCTATTTTTTCTTGGTAAGAGAGAATCTCTTTTATGTCTTATACTCTGAGTAACTACTTTGAAGATAATGATACACCATTTATTATTATTCACTTTTTCTGTTATGAAATTGTTTTATTTTTTCATAACATAATGTATGACAAATAGGCACTCAATAATGTTTGAGTAAACAAAAACCCAAAATTATAATGTTCTCCAAAAAGATTTACAAATACTGTTTTTTAATAAAATTTAAGACAAAGAGATAAAAGAGAATGTAACAAGAAAAATAAATATCTTAAAAGTAAATTTTCTTTATTGTAGGATGGGGGAGTTTGCCATATATCACTGATAACAGAATTTGGGTTTAAAAATTTAAATTATTCTAAGTTACATATGTACTACCTAATAATACACATTATTTACACCTACATGTATGCCACATGCTTTAAGAATAGGGGAAGGCCAGGAGAAGAATGAATTGTATCAGTACACCCCTATCCTCAGTTTAACTTAGTCTTAGATTAGATTAAGGTAATCAGTCCTTGGTTCTTTTGGTTTAACCAGAATAAAGGTAAATCCTCTGTAGGAATATAATACTACTGGATCCTCTATAAGGCTTTGAATTAAATGTACAAATTGAATCATATCACCAAAAGACAAGGGCATCAAGAGGTAATAGAATTAAGTTCATAAGTGGTCCAGGTATGAGGCATTGGTAAACAAAGAACACTGTGGTTTGTTAAATGTGTTTTTTATTTTTAGTTTCAAGGAACATATGCTCTGTAAAGTAATTCCAGAATTGAGATTCAGTCACATTTTCTCATATACCCTCCTTTATTTCTCTATTGGTTGTATTTTGCTTTTTGTATCTGCTTCAGTCTCCTTTTTACTTTGTTGCATCGTACAAGATCAATATACAAATATTTATTTCATTTCTCTAAGAAACAAACATATAGAGGAGCAACCATAAAATACAGCTTTTAAAACTGCATAAAAGTCTTTAATACCTAAAAATAAATTTAAAGAAAAATATTCAAGGTCTTTACATTAAAAAGTATGAAATATTATTAAGAAAAATTAAAGATTGAAATAGAAATATATATAGCATGTGAAAGATTTAGTGTTCTAAAGATGACAATTCTCCAGAAATTTATAGATTCAGTGCAAACCCAAAGTCATAACAATATTTTTTCATTCTTAAATGTCTTTAAAATTACTTTTTAAAGAGTTGGTTAAGGTTCACAGCAAAATTAAGCAGAAGGTACAGAGATTTATCACATGTACCGTGTACTTACACAAGTGTAGTTTTCACCCTTATCTACTTTTCATACAATATTGGTACATGTCAGTATTCACCCATGAGCACAGTTTACATTAGGTTTCCCTCTTAATGTTCTGCCTTCTATGGGTTTTAAAAAATATACAATGACACGTATCCATCATAGTAGTACATAAAGTATTTTCACTGACCTAAGACTCCTCTGCACTCTACCTATTCTTTCCTCTTTCTTCTCTATCCCCTGGCAATTACTGGTCTCTTTATTATATCTACTGTTTTGCCTTTCTAGACTGTCATATACTTAGAATCACATATCAGGTAGCCTTTCAGAAAGGCTTCTTTCATTAGTTATATGTATTTAGGGTTTCTTTATGTACTTTTATTGCTTAATATCTCATTTAATTTCAGTGTTGAATCCATTGTTGGATATACCACAGTTTACACATTCATTTACTGAAAGACAACTTCACTACTTCGAAGTTTGGGCTTTATGAATATGGCTGCAATAAACACCAATGTATAGGATTTTATGTGGACATAAGTTTTAAATTCCTTTAGGTAAATATAAAGGAGTGCAACTGCTGGGAAGTATGGTTAAGAGTATGTTTAGTTTTTAACACACTGTCAATTTCTGCATAATGAATTTGCAGCAGCAATGAATGCTAATTCCTGTTGTTCCACATTGTGACCATCATTTGATGTCAGTGTTCTAGAATTTTCTCACTCTAACAGATACATAGTAATATCTCCTTGTTGTCTTAATTTGGATTTCCATGATGTTACATGATGTGGAGCATCTTTTCATATGCTTGTCACTATGTACCTTTTTGAGTTTTCTGTATTTTTAAAAAATGTATTCATATACTATATATGAGATATTCCTAAAACATAAGACCTTGGAAAAGTTAAGAACAAATGTTATACTTAATAACTACTACTTAAAGGGGTATACCTAATGAATAAATGGAGCAGATATATTAGTATCAAATAAAATAAACTTTAGGGTAAAGAACATTACTAAAACTAAATACTACTGAATTAAAGATTCAGTTCATTTAACATAATTCTAAAGCTATTATGTATATAATGCAGTTTTTAGAAATATATAAAATGGATAAAACTAAAGAGAAATTGGTAAATCTACTATCACGGAGGAAAGCTTTAATCTATTGTTTTCTTAACTGAGCAAGCAAATCAAATGAATATAGCTTTGAATGAAATACATTTAAAAAACTTGAATCTGGAGACACATTTTGTACACTGAACTCAATAGCCAGAAAATGTTCATTTTCATCAAATTACATAGAACATTTCTTAAAATAGACATTAGGTAGTTAAATAAGGCTCAAAAAATGTCAAAGAATGCAATCATACATATAGATCACCTTCTCCGACCAAAATAAATTTAGAAGTACTTTGAAGAATTAAAATGCTCATTTGTACATAATATACAGGTCAAAAGAGAAACCTTAATTGAAACTAGAAAATATTGAAAACAATGAAAATTAAGATAGCTTTTTAGAACTTGTGGAGCATACCTACATGGGGCAATCTGCAATACCTTCTAAAAAAATTAGTGTATGTTTGCAATACATCATAGTTACACTTATTTTGGAGGATTACTATGTGGATTTAACATATCTTGTATATGCAAATATCATGTTCTCTTTGGTAAGGTGTCTGTTTAGGCTTACACTAGTGTTTTGTTTTATCTTTGTTTTTCTTAAATTGACAATTGATTCTAAAATGGAAATGCAAAGGATCAAGAATAACCAAGGTACTTCTGAAGAACAAAGCTAGAAGACTTATAGTACTAATAATCATGGCCTTTTACAAACCTTTTACAAACCTTCCAGTGCTAGTAGTCTAAGAATAGACATGTAGAGCCAGAGAAGCCAGAAACAAATACCACATGTATTATGGCCTCTTGATTTATGACAAAGTTGATACTGTACTAAAGAATAGGAAGAACAATCTTTAAAAATACATGTTGATGGGTCACTTGCAATGTCATTTGGCACATAGGTCATGTGCCAAAAACATTTTAAAAATTGTCTTATGAACAAATATTCTATACGCATTAAAGATCTAAGTGTAAAAGATAAAATACAGGAAATCTCTTCATGACTTTGATGAATGGGAAAAAAATTTAAAAATAGGATCCAAAATACAATAAACAATTTAAAAGCGGATAAACTGGAATATGTTGAAGTAAAATATCTATTAAGTGAGAGTATTTTAAGTGGTATTTAAAAAAGCAAAAAGGCAGAAGGAGGAAATGTTTAGAATATATACATGAAACAAAATATTTACAGTAGGAAGCTAGGTATGGTCACACAGGCTTGTAATCCCAGTACTTGGGAAGGTGAGAAAGGAGTATCATCAGTAGTTTGAGGCCAGCCTGTGCTACAAAATGGATTCAAGACAAACCTGAACTTCACAGCCAGAGCCTGTCTCAAAAAAAAAAAAAAAAAAAAAAAGAAGGTATTATAGGTGATGAACTCTGAAAAGTACCAGAAAAAAAGAGTAACAACTCAACAGAACAATGGGGAATGATTTTGAAAAGGCACTTCATGAATGATATATAAATTGCCAATAAACATTTTTTTTGTTTGTTTGTTTTTGGGTTTTTTTTGTTTGTTTGTTTTTTTGAGAGAGGGTCTCACTATGTAGTTGAGACTGACCTGGAACTCACTATGTAGCCCAGGCTGGTCTCAAACTCATAGTGATTCTCCTGCCTCAGCCGCCCAAGTGCTTGGATTATAGGCGTGCACCACCACGCCTATCCAATAAACATGTTAAAAAAGATAGTCAATTCATGAATTGTCAATGAAATACAGATTAAATCCAATCATTTGCTACACATTCACCCCTAGAATGAAAAAAAGTAGTGGTGGTGGTGGCTAGGGGATGGGGCATACACAAAGTAGTGGCAAGGATTAGGATGAAATGTAATTCTTATGTCCTGACAGAATACTGCTACAGTTACTCTTCAGCAGTCTCTAGAAGTATCTATAAAAATTGAATGTATGCATGCCCTGTAAGATCCGGTAGTTCAAATCTTAAGTATCAGACCTAAAAAAAAAAAAGTACATAAATTCACAAAGGACATATAGAATATTTACATAGCCCCAAATTAGAAAGAAACCAAATGTCCATCATGACAAAATGAATAAACAAAACTGGAAGATAATGGAATAATATATTTAACAGTATGGGCACATTTCACAAATGTAATATTAAGTTATATAAGATCACCCCACTGCCCACAAAAACCTAGTCAACTCTGTACTTTCTACAGTACATGCATTTATGAAAGTATACTTATTTGAAGAGAAGAATGCATAGTGCTCTTCCAAAATTGGGTAAAATTAATTTACAGTGTTACAAGGAAACATTCTGTATCTTTTTAAAACGTGGGACAAAGGAGCTCTTTGAGATGAAAAAAAAATTCAGTTTCATGATCTGAATCCAGTTAAATGAATACATTTATGCAAGTCACTTAAAATATGTACATTCCCCAAATTTATTTATACTTTAGCCCTGTTTAGTGAAAACTTACACATATTCCTATGATAAACAAACTTTAGCCTTTCCAAGGAAGTCCTGCAATGAGCTCATCTACTCATATGCTTTGTTGAAGCATATGCTTTGGGAAGAGACTTTATGATGATAGTTCAGTATATTGGAGAGGCTTCAGAAAATAAGGGAAAAGTAGGTAAGGGAAAAATAATTTTATCACTTGAATTGTTTGATCAACAAGAGATGTGTAAACTCAAAATACCTGTATCTGCTGGAAGACACTAACCCAAAGAAAACTAGAAATTCCTCCCATACCTCAATTGTCAAATATTTCTTTTTTATTTTCTTAGTAAAAGACCTTCCTAAACATTAAGGATTTGAACTCAACTGTTTCATAGGTAACAAGAAAAAAAAAAGACTATAGAGTCTATAAATCTTTAAAATACTATTTAAATCCTGTCCAAAGGTATTGCTTTTTTTTTTTTTTCCTCTTTGAGGTTACTGGTACATTTTAGGCATACAGTACAATTACATTCATCATTGGGATCTTTTACCTTTACAGGACCGGTCTTGGTTCTCATTTTTTCCCCCTTGTCCCTTCCCTCCTTTCACGCCCTCCTCCCTTCCCTATTTACAAATACTTTATTTCCATTTTTTCATTTTCTTATATTATTACCTTTCTCCTACCCTATCCACTTCCCCTACACATTTAGCCCTTTTCTTCCTATTTCACATTGCTAATTATATCATTAGGATCTTATGTACCATTATAGTTTTTCACACCAGGGAAACGATTCAGTACTTATATACATGTGACTTATTTATTTCACTTAGGAATATATCCTCAATATGTAATCATTTTCCTTTGAATGGCTAATTTCTCATTCTTTATGGCTGAGTACTATTCCGTTTTATAGAAAAACCACATCTTCTTTATCCAGTCTCCAACTGATGGGGAAATGGGCTGTTTCCAAGTTTTAGCTATTACATACTGTGCCGTTATAAACATAGGTGTGCATATATCACTGTGATATGATTCTTTTAATTCTTTTGGAAAGATATCCAGCAGAGGGATCACTGAGTCAAATGGAACCTCTAGTCCCAGCTTTGAGAGGTATATCCATATTGATTTCCATAGTGGTTGCACCAGTCTGCACTCCCATCAACAATGGAGAAAGGTTCCTTTCTCCCCACAACTCCGCCAACATTTGTTATTGGTTGATTTCTTGATAGCAGCCACTCTGTGGGGTGAGGTGAAATCTCAGTGATGTTTTCATCTGCATCTCTTGAATGACCAGTGATGTGGAACATTTTTTCATATATTTACTTGTTGCTTTTACTTCTGAGAAAGGTCTGTTCATTTCAGATGCCCATTTCTGAATGGGTCTTTATATTTGGGGGGCTGATTTTTAAAAATTATCTACATATTCTAAATAATAGTCCTTTGTCTGAGGAGCAGCTGGTAAATTTTTTTCCCACATTGTAGGTTGTCTTTTAGTTCTGTTCATAGATTCTTTTGCAATGCAGAAGCTTTTTAATACGATGAGATCTCAACTGTTGATTCTTTCTGCTAGTTCCCGTGCTACTGAGGATTTGTTCATAAAGTCTTTTCCTATGCCAATGTCTTCAAGAGTTCTGCCTAACTTATCTTCCGGCACGTTTAGTGACTCTTTTTTTAATATTTAGATCTTTAATCCACTTGGATTTTAGTTTAGTGCATGGTGAAAGATAAGGCTCTAGTTTTAATCTTTGGCAGGTTGAAATCCAGTTTTTCCAACACCATTTATTAAAGAGGCTTTCTTTCCTCCACTAAAGAAAGTTGTCTCCTTTATCAAAGATGAGGTAGCTGAGTACACCTGGAGTTGTTTTTGTATCCTCCAATGTATTCCACTGATCCTCAGGTCTGTTTCTTTGCCAGTACCATGCTGTTTTTATCACAGTGGCTTTGCAGTATAGTTTCAAGTTGGGAATTGCTATACCCGCTGCCATGTCTGTTGCATAGGATGGCTTATGCTATTCTAGGTCTTTTCTGTTTCTAAATGAATTCTTGGATTTTTTTCTGTACTTCTATGAAATGTAGTATGGAAATTTAAATCAGCATTGCATTGAATCTGTATAGCAGTTTTGGTAGTATGGCCATTTTCACTATGTTGATTCTTCCTACCCAGGAGCAGGGGATATCTTTCCATTTTCTTATATCCTCTTCAATCTCTTTTTTCAGACTGCTGTAGAGGTTTTTTGCTTCTTCTATTAGATTGATTCCTAGATACTTCATTTTTTTGGATGCTGTTGTGAAAGGAATTGTTTCCCTAATTTCTGTCTCAGTGAGTCTGTTACTTGTGTGCAAGAAGGCTATTGATAAAATTTTGAGTGTTGACCTTGAATCCAGCTACTCTGCTGAAAGTGTCAATTAAGTCTAGAAGTCTTTTGGTGGAATTTTTGGGGTCTTCAATGTAGAGTATCATATCATCAGCAAATAATGACAGTTTAATTTCTTCCTTTCCTATCTTTATTGCTGTGATTTCTTTCTCTTGTCTAATTGCTGTGGCTAATGTTTCCAGAACTAAGTTGAAGAGGAGTGGTGATAGTGGGCATCCTTGTCTTTTTCCTGATTTTAAGTGAAGCTTTTCAGTTTTGTGCCACTTAATATGATGTTGGCTGTTGGCTTTTCATAGATAGCCTTTAGTAAGTTGAGATATAGACCATCTATTCCAATTTTTGCAGGGTTTTTATCATGAATGGGTGTTGAATTTTGTCAAATGCTTTTTCTGCATCTATCGAGAGGATCATACGGTTTTTGTATTGACTCTGTTAATATAGTGTATTACATTTATTGATTTACATATGTTGAACCATCCTGGCATCCCTAGAATAAATCCAACTTGGTCAGGATGTATAATTTTCTTGATGATCCTCTGTATTCTGTTTGCTAGTATCTTATTGAGGATTTTTGCTTCTATATTCATTAAGGAGATTGGCCTGTACTTCTCTCTTTTAGTTGGGGCTTTCCCTGGTTTGGGAATCAAAGCTATACTTGCTTCAAGAATGAATTTGGAAGTATTGCTTCTCTTTCAATTTGCTTGAAAATTTTAAACAGTTGTGGCAGTAGTTCTTCTCCAAATGTCTTACATAATTCAGAAGTGAAGCCATCAGGACTTGGGCTTTTCTTCATTGGTAAACTTTTAACTACATTTTCAATTTCACTGATTGTAATTGGGGTGTTTAGAATTTTTTTTTATCTTTTTCATTCAACTTTAGTAATTCATAAGTATCTAAAAATCTGTCCATTTCTTCTATTTTCCATTTTATTAGAGTACAGGTTCTCAAAGTAGGTATTGATGATCCTCTGGGTTTCTGTTGGATCTGTTGTGACTTCACTTTTTTCATTGCTAATTGTATGGATCTGAGCCTTTTCTTTCCTTTTTTTGATAAGGTTAGCTAAGGGTTCATCGATTCTATTTATTCTTTCAAAAAACCAACTCTTTGATTCATTGATTTTTGTATCATTTTCTTAGTCTCCATTGCATTGATTTCTGCTCTCATCTTTATAATTTCCTCTCTTGTACGAGCTTTGGGTTTTTCTTGCTCTTCTTTTTCTAGGAGTCTAAGATTCATCATTAGGTTGTTTATTTGAGCTCGCTCTATTTTCCTGGTGTGGGCATTCAATGCTATGAATTTTCCACGTACAACTGCTTTCCTTGTGTCCCATAGATTCCTGTGAGTTGTATTAGCATTATCATTTGTTTGTAAAAACTGCCTTAATTTCCTCTGTGACCCATTGATCAGTAGTGTTGTTTAATTTCCATGTGTTTGTGAAGTACCTACAGTTTCTTATGCTATCGATCTCTAGCTTAATTGCACTATGATCTGATAATATACAGGGAATAACTTCTATTCCTTTGCATTTATTCAAACCTTTCTATGAGCTAGTATGTGGTCTATCTTGGAGAATAACCTATGTTCAGCCAAAAAGAATGTATATTCTGATTTTGTGGGGTGGAACACTCTATAGTTGTCTATTAAGTCCATATGTTCAAAAGCATGAATTAGTTCTAGTATTTCATTTTTGAATTTTTGCCTAGATGATCTATTTGTGATAATGTGATATTTAGATCCCCTATTACAATTGTATTAGTTCTTATTTGGTTTTTCATGTTACTTACTATTTATCTGCTATAGTTGAGGGCATAATATTTAGTGCATATATATTTATGATTGTCTACTGTTCCTCTTGAATTGTTCCCTTTATAAGGATGTAGTGGCCTTGTCTCTTAATTCATTTTGGTTTCAAATTTACTTTGTCTGCGAATAAGATAGCTACCCCTAATCTTTTCTGGGCTCCTGTCCCATAGAGAATTATTTTACATCCTTTCACTTTCAGTCTATGAGCTACTCTTTTTCACTAGGTGTGTTTTTTGTATACAACATATTGTTGGATTTTGCTTCTTAATCCATTCTGGCAGTCTTTTGATTGATGAATTGAGGCCACTGATATTGCTGGTTGTAACTGATATGTACTGACTTATTATTGTTATGTTATTGTCCTTTTGTTGACCCTTTTTACTCCCCACCCCCTTTTAGTTTCTGGCCTTGCCTAATTGAGTTACTCTGTTGGGCCTCATGATGTTGTGACCTTCACTGTCTTTTTCTAGGATTTTGTTTAGAATTATTTGCAGTGCTGCTTTGGTGTTCATGAAGTTTCTCAGGTGTTTTTTTGTCATGAAAGTATCTTATTTCCCCACCCATTTTGAAAGAGAGTTTTGCAGGATACATCAGTCTAGGTTGGAGGTTGTTTTCTTTTAGGGCTTGAAATACCTCACTCCAGGCTCTCCTTGACCTGAGGGTTTGTGGTGAAAAGTCTACTGTGATTCTGATAGGCTTTCCTTTGCATGTGATTTATTTCTTTTCTCTTACTGATTGTAGTATTTTGTTCTTCTGTTTGGTTTCTGAGATCTTGACTATTATATGTCTAGGTGTAGATCTTTTTTTTATCATGGCTGTTTGGAGTCCTATATGCATCACTTATCTGTATGTCAAATTCTTCTCCTGTTTAGGAAATTTTCTGTCATTAATTCAGTAAACTGTTTTTAAATCATTTGTACTTTCTCCTGCTACTTCATGGATTCCTATCAGTCTTACGTTATTCTTCTTTGCATCATCTAGGAGTTGCTGGATCAATTTCTCATGATCCCTTACTGATTTTAAGAGGCCTCTCTTTTCATGGTCACTGACTGCAATCCTATCTTCTATGTCTGAGATTCTATGTTCTCATTCTTGTATCCTGCTGCAAAAACTTTCCATAGTGTTTAATCTAGATATCTGTTCAAATCTGTTTCACGGATTCCATTTCTTTCCTATGTTGGGCATTCATGGTTTCCATTTCTTTCTTATGCTGGGCTTTTATGACTTTTATCATGGTCCTGAGCTTGATTTTTTTGCGAGGTTTTTTTGTCTAGAGTCTTCAATCATGTCTTTCATTGTGCTCACCATCTTTATAGTTATCTGGGAAATTATTTGTTTTGAATTTTTCTAGAGCCTAATTGATCTATTTTGTTAGTTCCTCTGGTATGAGTTCAGGGTATGCTGGTGGTTGACTGTCAGACTATTCAACCTACCTCATTTACCATACAGCTTGCCATTGGTGACCTGGAAATCTGTCTTTGTGTCTTGCTTAAGTGTTTTCTCATTTTTATTTTTGTTGTTGGGTTGTCCTTGGGTATTTTTTTCTCATTGTGTTTATTGGTACATTTTAGGTATACAGTACAGTTACATTCATCATTGGGATCTTGTACCTTTACATGATAGGTCTTGGTTCTCATTTTTTCCTCATAACCCTGCCCTCCCTTCACCCCTGAGTTGTCCTTGGTTTAATTCCTGGATTATTAGTTAAATCTTCCTGATATAGTTGCACTTTAGCTTTTGAGTCTCTAATGAGTCACAGACATTCTCATTTTCATAGTATCAGAAAGGACAACTCATGAAATCAATCAAAAATCTTTAGCCTCAGTGATACAATCAGCAACACAATAGGATCAAGCACAGCTTACAAATTGACCATTTGTGATACTCATTAATCTATCAACTTTAAACCATGTGAATTAAATCAAAATCAAGAAGCAGCCCAAAATATGTTTACAGTGAATAAACTCTTCCATATAGCATCTTTACCCTTTAGGATGGGGGCTTAGACAGAGTGAGGATGAGAGAAGTAGATAGGTAGAAGAATTGGAGAAGGTTTCAAGTGAAACCAGAGAACACAGGATGACCACACAGACTTTAGGAAACTGTTGAAGACAAGAGGGAAAGAGAGCAAGAATAAGGACAAGAATATAACAACTTAACAGTAATAGGGGCTCATTTTCCTTTGATACTATTGACCCTTGAGTGAAGGAAAATGAGAAAAGAAAAGAAAGTAAAGAGAGAAGAAAAAAACAATAAAAGAAGAACTCCAAGTTAGGGCAGGAAAAGCAACAGAAAGGGAGATGAAGAATAACATGGGGGAGCAAGGGACTGAGTTTTAAAAAGAAGAGAAAAAAGAATTTGCAGAGTGGAATGAGGGAAAGAAAGAATACAAAGAATTTGAAGGGTCTCTTTCAAACAATATCTCTGCTGTCACAATAGACAATGTGTGCAGCTGTTTGCAGAACTAAGTCCTTTAGTCTCAGCTAGCCGATGGCAGACACCTGAGATTCAGGATGAATTTGGGCTGCAAGATCCAAATTGAGCTCCCTGACTTCCTGCAGTGTTGAACTCTGCAAAGTTCTACTACCAGTACCCTCTGACCTTTCTCTGAAGATACTCAGAGTTCTGATGGAAGGTAGTGATCTCTCCCAACTTACCAACTGTGGAGATCTGATCCTTTATTGCAGTTGTTCAGTTCTGTTCTATCTTCTGGAGTTCAGAAAAATGACCTTTATAACCACCTGTGCCTATGTAGAGTTTATCCAAGAACTGGCACAATCAGGAGGTCTGAGCACGTGTGTGTGTGTGTGTGTGTGTGTGTGTGTGTGTGTGTATGTGAGTATATGGATATTGCAGAGGTGCCTGCATGGCCAACCAGTCCTCACTGGTTGTCTTGATGCAGGCTGAAGCAAGGACAGGATCTCTGCTCGGTTGACCCTTACCTCCTCCTTCCGCTGGATCTTGATGGGGGAATTTATAATCAACTTTGATGTAACATGATACATGCATATGCTTAGTGACTATAAAATTAAGCTTTGTATCTATTTTTCCTTTGTTTGCATTTCAATACTAAGTGTAAATTTTTATTATATTGCTTATTAGACCTCAGATGAAAATGCATACAGAGTATATGTGTAAAATCATTTTGAAAAAGACATAAACTTCATAAGCCAAAAGTTGGCATTTTTGTTATAGTACAGTCAGAATGTAAATTAAGACAGTACAAATTGTTGATCTAAATTGAATGCTTGATGAATTCTACACTATTTGATTTCAGATTTTTCTTTCCTCTAATCACCGATTCTCTCTTTGTACATTACGACATGTTAAATGTCAGAAATGTACTTTTAAGTGTTTACAAACTCTCTGGGGTTGGAGGCTGCAAAATACTTTATGACAAAATTTTGAGTATGGACTTTGGCATCAGACTTAATAACAACTGTAAGACCATGGGCAAGTAACTTACCTCCTCTGTGCCTCAGTTTCTTCATCCTTAAATGGAGGTGATATATTAGTACCTATATTGTAGATTTTTGTGGGATTATGTTTCTTTGAAAAGTATCTGGCAAATGATAATGGTCAGCTATCAATAGTGCCTTTATATAGTATGTGTATGTATTTGTAATAAACATTCTTGAGTACTAAGATATATCTATAAAAATATAAACTATTGTTTCTTCTTGATCATCCTTAATTCCTAATTTCAGAATTATTCATTGAAGTATTTAATATATCTTTTGTATCAGAAAAGTAATAGAAAACGACATCTAATGAGATTTTCATACTCATGATCCTTCTACCTCAATTTTCTGAGTTGTTTGTGAAACAGATGCCCACCACCATGCCTAGCTAATATTTTCCTTTAAAGAATATATTTTTATAAGAGTGTCATTTCTGGTTTAAGCCTAGGAAGTTAGACTGACTCCAGTCTCTTGTACAATACAAACTAAAATGTATCCACTTTTCATCCTTGGCCAAGGCCCTATTTGAGCTTCATTAGTGGTGTACCAGTAGTGCTATAATGCCAGTGATGTGTTAGATATGAACTATTATGGACTGCCATAAAACAAGAGACCATAAAACACAATAACAATTTTATTTAGCATTCACACACACAGGGTTATCAAAGTATATGGTGACTATTTACATACATTTATTACTGTGAAAGATACACTGCCATTAATTTCCCTCAGAATACTTCTCCTCACTTCAAACACATTATCCATTGTTCTTGCAATTTTCTGAAGCAGTTCTAGAAGTTCTTTCATGGGTACCTTTACAAGGTATGATTTAAAAAAATTACAGTGACTGTGCCACCAAGTACCATCCAGTGGAAAGGCAGACTCATAAATATCAGTGTATCCTCATGTGTCTTATTCACTGGATCTAGCACCTTCTGACTTCTGGATCTTCTGCAAAGTCAGATAATCATGAAAGGTAAATGTTCTGACATCAAGGCAGCTGCAACAGTGCAACTAAAGACACTCAAGAAAGAGGTCTTTTAGAACTGCTTCAGAAAATGGCAAGAATGATGGAATAAATGCTTCTGAAGTGAGGAGTATTTTGAGTAGAATTAATGGCAATGTATCTTTTACCATATTTTTAAAATATTTAACATTTAACATGTTTATCATACCTTGTATGTGTTTATATAAATGCATATTACTTTTGCAATTACATCTTTTTAAATAATCCTAAGATATGTTCCAGGACTAATAAAGCATGCTAGTTACCAGGTTATAAGGATTGTTCTACTATGTTCCTTTGTCATCACCTTTGTCTATATCACTAAAGATGTGATTCTTGGTCTACAGGAAGAAAGAAAAGGGAGAAAGGCAAACTCTTGTCCAGGATACAACCTAGGAGTTGTTATATATATCACTTCTGTTCATATCTCACTGGAGAGAACCTGTTCATAAGGCTACACTAACTGTAAGAAAGTTTGGAAAACACCTTTAGTGCAGTGATAATGCATCCAGCAAAAACTTGTTACTGAACAAAAGCCATTTGGGGGCATAAGTAGCAGTTCATTTATTACAGTGAGATCTGAAAAATAATGTTTAGAAAAAGGAAAACAGGGAAGATACTTTTTTTATATATTCCTTAATGGCAGAGAAGTGAAAACAGAAAAGACATCTCAGCTGCACTTAATGTGGCTCTCTACACATTTACATATCATGAAATTCATCCAAATGTACTATATTTCCAAATATACTTATTATATATGATCTTTCAGATACTGTGCTATAAAAAAGCTGTAGGCTTCATAAGCTGCCATCTCCTTTTAAAAATATAATTTAAAATTCTGGCATTATAGCTTATTTGTGTGTACAGGAGAACTTCAGATAATACAATGTACAGTCAGAGATAACTGATAAAATTAGTGTATTTAGTTCCTCTCTTTTCTATGCATTATAGCAAAACTAGAATTATCATTTGTGTTCCCGTTACCCAATGGTATGTCATCAATATAGTTTCTTGGCTTTAAAAATCATTCAAAAGCTTCAGTTTTAATGTTTTTTCTTTCCTAAAATGCTTTTTTTTGGTTTTACTATAAAATCATGGTACCATTCTGAAACTATTTTGAAACCATTGATATAAAAATTATATCCAATAGATGATACATGAATGAAGGTAAAGATTTGATCTTATACCTAAAATAAAATACAATAGTCTTCTAAAATTAAACTTCAAAAGAAGTTTTTAATTCTACAAACAATTTAAATTGTGGCTTTTTAACTTCCATACTGTGCTTCAGAGGGTACATCATATTACCTGTCTGACTTAGGAGGCATACTCTTGCCAACCTACACTTCATCTTCCTTTATTGGCTCCACTTCATCTTCCTTTATTATGGAATAATGTCCATTTTGATTTCTACTTTGCTACCTCTAGGCATCATTACATAAAGACAGAATTTTAAACTGCTCAGAATATTAAGTACATCAAAGATTAACTGGTTTACTTGACTATAGAGGTGTGGATAAGACAATATTACTTCTGTAACTTAAAGGGATATATAGTTTTCAGTGAAGTTCCAAAGAATGGCATTATTATCAAACCTTTGTTCTTTTTGTATGTGTTTGGTGGAATGATATTGCTCAGTCATAAAATATGACATATTACATAATGTGAATTCTTAATCAGCATAAACACTGATAGTCTCTAAATTAGATATTTATTTTCAGGGGCAACTATTCCATCATTTAAATATTATTCAACTTATTTTTGAGTTCTGCTATATAAATAACTATATTCTGAAACAAGGTTTCAACTTGTCAGTACTCACTTGGTCATAAATTGAGAGTCACTATTCAGAAGATAATAGTAGTTTCTTGAGGGAAAAACTGCAAATGTATAAACTATTAGGCTAACCTTTTTCATCTGAGAAGAGAATCAAATGTCTCAAAGCTAATCTAGGTCCTTTAGATCTTCATAACGCTCTTTCTCAAGAGTATGTTAAGTTCCACAAAGACCTCCTGGATAAATTTTCTGTTAAGTTTTATTATTTCTTTGTTTTCTGTCTAAATTTCTCTTGTATTGGATAATTAGCATATTTCTATGTAAGACTCTTCCAAGAAGTAAAGCAAGTTTCTACATATATATTCATATCCAAAGAAGAGAGAAGATAAAACATGAAAGACATACTCTTTCTATTAAACTTTTACTTTACCTACGGTGAGGTGTACTCATAAATCTATGTACTACAGTAATAAAGAGATTTGACTATTTCATTATTTTGTGAAATTATACCCCAAGCTAAAAATCTAGATATCTGAAATGATTTTATTTAAGCAGAAAAAATGATGGCAAGTTTTTTCATGTCAGGTGGTATGCATGCTGTTTTTACAAACTTTGTTCTGTTTCTTTAAGGTAAGGCAACTTAATATGACAAGGTATGACATCACAAAGATAGCAGAGGTCAGGAATTTCAAGAAATATTCTTGAAAACAGTACCTTTGGATCCAGTTTAAAGAAGATGGAAGGCGGAGGTCAGGGACAGCCACTCTGAGATCCCTTCTCCTTCCGGCCTGCCTGGGCCCAATTGGTGAGGACTAGTTTGCCATGTGGGTGACCCTGCAACAACCCATCCTTGCCCCTCCCCTCAGGCCTCCGGATTGTGCCAGTTCTTGGATCCACTCTACAGAGGCACAGGTGGTCATAAAGGGCATTTTTCTGAGCTCCAGACTTTGAATATCTTCAAAGAAAGGGCAGAGGAAACCTGTAGTAGAACTTTGTGGACTTCAACCCTGCAGGAGGTCAGGGAACTCAATTTGGGCCTTGCAGCCTGAAATCAGTCTGAATCTGAGGGATCTGCCATTGGCTAGCTGAGATCAAAGGACTTCATTCTGCACATGGCTGTGCACATTGTATATTATGACAGCAAAGAAAAAAAGTCTGAAAGAGGCCCTTCAAATTCTTTTTCTTTTCCTCATTCCACTCTGCAAATTCTTTCTCTTTTATGCCCTCTTTTTCCAACTCAGTCTCTTGCTCCACCATATTATCCCTCATCTCCCTTTCTGTTCCTATTCCTGCTCTAACTTAGATTTCTTCTTCTTTTATCATTTTTTCTTTATGCTCTTTTCTTATTTTCCTTTACTCAAGGGTCAATAGTTTCAAAGGAAAGTGAGCCCCTATTACTGTTAAGTTGTTATATTCTTGTCCTTATTCTTGCACTCCGTCTTTCCCTTTTGACTTTAACAGTTTCCTAAAGATTGTATGGTCATCCTATGTCCTCTGGCTTCACTTGAAACCTCCAATTCTTTTACTTATCTACTCCTCTCGTCCTAACTCTGTCTAAGCTCCCATCCTAAATGGTAAAGATGATATATTGAAGAGTTTATTCACTGCAAACATATTTTGGACTGCTTCTTGATTTTAATTTAATTCACGTGGTTTAAAGGTGATAGATTAATGACTACTGCAAGTATTTGATTTGTAAGTTGTCCTTGATCCTATTGTGTTGCTGATTATATCAATTGGGTTAAAGGATTGTGATTGATTTAATAATATGTCTTCTCTGAGATTATGAAAATGAGAATGTCTATGAGTCATTAGAGACTCAAAACCTAAAGAACATCTATATCAGGAAAATCAAAGTACTAATCCAGGAATTAAACCAAGTACAACCCACAAACAAAAAGAAAAATGAGAAAGCACTTAAGCAAGACACAGACAGATTTCCAGTTCACCAATGGCAAACAGTAGGGCAAATGAGGATGAAAAGTATGACAGTCAATCACCAGGAAACCCTAAACTCATACCAGAGGAACTAACAAAAGAATGCACCAAATATTAATGCCCCCAACTATATAAAACATATATTAAGTAACATGAAAAACCAAAGAAGCACTAATACAATTGTAGTGGGGGACCTAAATACCACACTATCACAAATAGATCATCAAGGCAAAAAATCAACAATGAAATTCTAGAACTGAACCAAGGCCCTGAATAAATGGACTTAATAGACATCTATAGAGTGTTCCACCCCACAAAATGAGAATATACATTCTTCTCAGCTGCACATGGGTCAATGTCCAAGATAGACCACATACTAGCTCATAAAACAGCTTTGAATAAATGCAAAGAAATCAAAGTTATCCCCTGTATATTATCAGATCATAGTGCAATTAAGCTAGAGATAGCATAAGAAACTGTAGGTACTTCATAAACACATGGAAATTAAACAATGCTACTGAACAATCAATGGGTCACAGAGGAAATTAAAGAAGAAATTAGACAGTTTTTACAAATAAATGATAATGCTAATACAACACACAGGAATCTATGGGACACAAAGAAAGCAGCTGTACATGGAAAATTCATAGCATTGAATGCCCACACCAGGAAAATAGAGCGAGCTCAAATAAACAACCTAATGATGAATCTTAGACTCCTAGAAAAAGAAGAGCAAGAAAAACCCAAAGCTCATACAAGGGAGGAAATTATAAAGATGAGAGCAGAAATCAATGCAATGGAGACTAAGAAAATGATACAAAAAATAAATGAATCAAAGAGTTGGTTTTTTGAAAGAATAAATAGAATTGATGAACCCTTAGCTAAACTTATCAAAAAAAGGAAAGAAAAGGCTCAGATCCATGCAATTAGGAATGAAAAAGGTAAAGTCACAATAGATACAATAGAAAACCAGAGGATCATTAATACCTACTTCGAGAACCTGTACTCTAATAAAATAGAAAACACAGAAGAAAGGGACAGATTTCTAGATAGTTACCAACGTTGAACAAAGATGATAAAAAAATTCCAAACACCCCAATTACAATCAGTGAAATGAAAATGTAATTAAAAGTTTACCAATGAAGAAAAGCCCAGGTCGTGATGGATTCACCATTGAATTTTAGAAGACATTTAAAGAACTACTGCCACTACTCTTTAAAATTTTCAGTGAAATTGAAAGGGAAGCAATACTTACAGATTCATTCCTGGAAGCAAATATTACTTTGATTCCCAAACCAGGGAAAGACCCAACTAAAAAAAGAGAATTAGAGGCCAATCTCCTTAATGAACATAGATGCAAAAATCCTTAATAAGATACTAGCAAACAGAATACAGAGGATCATCAAGAAGATCATGCATCCTGACCAAGTCACATTTGTTCCAGGGATGCAAGGACGGTTCAACATACATAAGTGAATAATGTAATACACTATATTAACAGAGTCAATGACAAAAACCGTATGATCCTCTTGATAGATGCAGAAAAAGCATTTGACAAAATTCAACACCTATTCATGATAAAAACCCTGCAAAAATTGGAATAGATGGTCTATATCTCAACTTACTAAAGGCTATCTATGAAAAGCCAACAGCCAACATCATATTAAGTGGCACAAAACTGAAAAGCTTCACTTACAATCACAAGACAAGGATGCCCACTATCACCACTCCTCTTCAACATAGTTCTGGAAACATTAGCCACAGCAATTAGACAAGAGAAAGAAATCACAGCAATAAAGATAGGAAAGGAAGAAATTAAACTGTCATTATTTGCTGATGATATGATACTCTACATTGAAGACCCCAAAAATTCCACCAAAAGATTTCTAGACTTAATTGACACTTTCAGCAGAGTAGCTGGATTCAAGGTCAACACTCAAAAATCAATAGCCTTCTTGCACACAAATAACAGACTCACTGAGATAGAAATTAGGGAAACAATTCCTTTCACAATAACATCCAAAAAAATGAAGTATCTAGGAATCAATCTAACGAAAGAAGCAAAAATGTCTACACTGAAAACTATAGCACCCTGAAAAAAGATCGAAAAGGATATAAGAAAATGGAAAGATATCCCCTGCTCCTGGGTAGGAAGAATCAACATAGTGAAAATGGCCATACTACCAAAACTGCTATACAGATTCAATGCAATTCCGATTGAAATTCCTATATTTCATAGAACTAGAAAAAAAAAAATCCAAGAATTCATTTGGAACCAGAAGAGACCTAGAATAGCAAAAGCAATTCTAGGCAACAGAGACATGGCAGAATCACAATTCCCAACTTGAAACTGTACTACAAAGCCACTGTGATAAAAACAGCATGGTACTGGCAAAGAAAAAGACCTGAGGATCAGTGGAATAGATTGGAAGATACAGAAACAACTCCATATACACTCAGGTACCTCTTCTTTGACAAAGGAGCCATCCATCCTCAGTGGTAGAAAGATAGCCTCTTTAATAAATGGTGTTTGAAAAACTGGATTTCAACCTGCCAAAGATTAAAACAGGACCCATGTACTAAACTAAAATCCAAGTGCCTTCAAGATCTTAATATCAAAAAAGATACTAAATTTTCTAGAAGATAAATGAGGTAGAACTCTTGAAGACACTGGCATAGGAAGAGACTTCATGAACAAATCCTCAGTAGCCCGGGAAATAACACAAAGAATCAACAACCGGGATCTCATCTTAAAAAGCTTCTGCATTGCAAAAGAATCTATGAACAGAACTAAAAGACAACCTACAATGTGGGAAAAAGTTTTTACCTGCTGCGACTCAGACAAAGGACTATTATCTAGAATATATAAAGAACTGAAAAATAATCAGGCCCCCAAATATAAAGACCCGATTCAAAAATGAGCATTTGAAATGAACAGACATTTCTCAGATAAAGAAGTAAAAGCATCAAGTAAATATATATATGAAAAAATGTTCCACATCACTGGTTATTCAAGAGATGCAGATGAAAACAACACTGAGATTCCTCCTCACCCCAGAAAGAATGGCTGCTATCAAGAAATCAACCAGTAACAAATGTTGGTGGGGTTGTGGGGAGAAAGGAACCCTTCTCCATTGGTGGTGGGAGTGCAGACTGGTGTTACCACTATGGAAATCAATATGGAGATACGTCGAAGAACTAGGATTAGGGTTCCATTTGACCAAGCCAACTCTCTGCTGGGTATCTTTCCAAAAGAATTATAAGAATTGTATCACAGTGATATATGCACAGCCATGTTTATAGCGGCACAGTTTGTAATAGCTAAAACTTGGAAACAGCCCATTTGCCCATCAGTTGGAGACTGGATAAAGAAGATGTGGTTTTTCTATAAAATGATATACTACTCAGTCACGAAGAATGAGAAATTAGAGTCATTCATAGGAAAATGGTTGCATACTGAGTTTATACGCTGAAGTAAAATAAATAAGTCCCACAAATTGTAAATAAGATCATAATAGTATAATTGACAATGTGTATTAGGAAGAAAAGGGCTAAATGTGTAGGGGAAGTGGGAAGGGTAGAGGAAAGAAATAAGGAAAAAGAAAAAAATCTGAGAAAATGAAAAAAAATGGAAATAAAATGTTTGTAAATAGGGCAGGGAGGAGGGGGTGAAGGGAAGGCAGGGACAAGGGGAAAAAATTAGAACCAAGACCTGTCATGTAAAGGTGCAAGATCCCAATGATGAATGTAACTATTCTGTATATTTAAAAAGTACCAAAAAAACTCAATGAGAAAAAAAAAATTCTCCTACCAAGATTTACAGAAGTTAGCATGTCAGACAAGGATGCACTTTATATTAATATATCCTGCATAAGTGGACAACATGCCAAAACTAAGGCTGTCAGAAGGGAAAATAAAACAATTAAAAAGCTATCCAAGTAAATATTATAAATGTATACCTACCATGTTTACACAATAGAGTATGTACTTCATGTAATACATTAAAAATAGAAATTTGCAGGGTGTGGTGGCGCATGCCTGTAATCCCAGCACTCGGGAGGCGGAGGCAGGAGGATTGCTGTGAGTTCAAGACCAGCCTGGGCTACAAAGTGAGTTCCAGAGCAGTCTGAACTACATAGTGAGACCCTGTCTCAAAAAACCAAAAATAAATAAATAAAGAAAATTAAAATAAAAATAGAAATTAGCCAGAATCCATTAAAATAGAATGAATGAAATTATGGTATATTTATACATTGGTATACTGTTAACAATAAGAATGAACGAAACTACAGGCTGGGGTATAGTTTAGTGGTAGAGCATATGCTTAGCATGCACAAGTTTGAGCCATAGCATCAAAAATAAAAGAAAAATAATTACAATGACCTGAAACAATATGAGAGATTCTCAGTTATTGTGTTGATGAAAATGAACTGAATTCTTATCATTACATTATGTAAAGCTTGAAATAAGGCGTAATAAAGTCAGGATAGGTAGGATGGGAGTAAAGTATCTTGAAGTAGATACAGGAGGACTTCTGAGGTTCTGGTAATATATGTTACTTGGCTTAGTTATTGGCAACCAGATATGTCCTCTTTGTGGAAGGAAGTTCACTGGGTCATATCCTTATGATTTGTGCATTTCTATGTATGTTATACTTTAATAAAAAGCATTAAAATTACCAAATTATTCAGATTATCATTCAGATTTTCCTTTAGCAACTCTTGCTTTTAACTGTGCTGACAGGTACTATGTGTAATACTTTTTTTCTTACAGATTCTCCCATGTAGACTGAACTACTTAAGTATTCTTGATATCTAATTTAGCCTCTTGCTTGCATCAAAGAACACCTTTGAAAGCCAAAAATTTAATGACTTTCTGCTTTGGGAAAAGTTTGAGAGAACAGTGATTTAAATGGAGGGAATATGAGAAAAATTAGCATGCACCAGCATATGAGCTGTAACGAAGAAAAGGGCATAGGCTATGATAACGAACTTAGAGATTGTTCCCTAAACTCCATTTAGAGTCATGACTGAGTCACCCAGTTTCCTAGACTAAAAATGGAGCGAATACTGTATTCATTTAAGAGGTTAACCTCTTGTTAGCTACTGATGTTACTGAGTGATGTCTCTATCAAGGGACAGTAATCTGGGTCATAGCCTTAGAAAACAGTAGTCACAGTGCTTCAGCAAAAAATGTATTTGTTAAAAATGAGGCAGGGCTCAAAGAAGGGACATCCATCTTTCTGTGTATGAATTATCAACTCGGCCACAGTAACCTGCCCTAGAGGGACACAGATACATTTTGATGAATGGAGTTTCTTCACTTTTCTGAAATTTAATGGTAATTTCTTCACATTCCCTTCCTACCTTAGTACCTCTAAGTAGCTTTAAAATACAAAGACAGACTTCATTATATTTGATATCCTGATGCAAGCAGGGACACTAAGGAAAATTCCTAGAAAGTTAAGAATGCTGTGTTCTCCTGAATGGCTAAAGAGATAGGGATGCAGATTTTTGGAAAAAATCCTCATTATACAACATAATTCCTATTAACACGGTTTCACAATTGATTTAAAAATGATTTCTCATAAGACAAATTGTACCTGCAACATAGTTATGAGGATTAAATTTGTTGATATCTATAATTTGGAATAGTGCCTGTCCCATAGGGAGCATTCAATAAATACTAGCTATTATTATTGCTATTATGAGACACATCATAGTCTTAGTAACACAGTACAGTGACAGACCAATTAAAAGGTATTCTTATGGGCTCAATATGCAACTTTCTCAGGGTAGGGAAGGAGAAAGGAATTCTGTTACTGGTTAAGTAATTGTCAATCCTGATATTTAGGTTTAGGGCTAACCTAGTAGTATGGCTTTGAGTGCCCTTTAAAATCATCTTGAAAACTGGAACCTATAACGTGGTGTCAGAGAAGCCAGTTGGTCTTTTTGGCTGTAAACGTTATCATCACAAAGACAAAGCATAACATGATCTATCAGTGGAGAAGCTCACTATAATATTTTCAAGCACTTACAATGTGGGAATTTTATCGAGCTATTTATGTTGAATATTGCAATATTAAAAAATTTTCCATGAAATTCATATGTTACCTACAAAAATTCAAGTAACAAGAATTTGAAGAGAAATTTATTATGCCCCACTGTGCCACTGTTATGGGAGTTCCAAAAGTGGAACACTAGGCATAAAGAGATGAAAACCTCTTGTTTTATAGGAATCCAGAGAGAAATGAAATGAATTCTATTTTAATCCTGAGGGTTGTTTATATAAGCTAAGACTAAGAGATGCCAGGAAAAACTGGAATTGTTATGTTCAAGTTTCAATACTGCCAGATTTAGTGAAATTAGATAAATTGAGTTTAGAAAAAGAAAGTTCAGCAGGACTTGTGACTGCAGTGGTGCACACCTCTCACCCCAGCTACTTGGAAGGCTGAGGCAGAAGGATCACAAATTCAGGCTAGCCCAGGCAATTTAGTGAGACCCTGCCTCAAAAACCCAAGAGCTGGAGGTGTAATTCAGTGGTCTGAATGCCTCTGGATTTCATCTTCAATACCAAAAAGTAAAAGAAGTTAATGTTTATAGTACATTTTAAAATCTTTTATTTTGCTGTACTGTAAAGTTTAAATAAATCTTTAGATTCAACCTTGGCTTCTGATACTTTTTTGGAATACACTATAAAAATCACCATGGCAGTTTCTAAACAAAAAATTACCCAACAAACCTGAAATCCCATATGAAATATTTTGATACAGGAGAAAATTCTTTTAAGATATGTCTGTGTGTAAATAAATGGTTATATACATTTCTATGTTGGTTTATAAGAGCACTGATGATAAAAAACTCTTTTCCCCCAAATCTTATCAAAAGCAATTTTTTTCACTTTTTGCTAAATAGTGACTAATCACTGATAATTTTAATATGTATAATTACAACTTGTTTGCCAGTACTGTAGTAATTGCAAACTTAATAATTCTTTTTTAAAGGACACTTTCTTTACAATAAATGTAATTCAAACCAACCATGACCTACATACATAAAAAGAAATGATGCTAAGTGTTGATTAAAACAAAAACCCATAAAAATAACCAGCATTACCGACTCCAGAGGTTATTGATTCTTCATCAATGTCACTCGCTTTTTTCCTTGCCACTTCAGCTAATGCCAGTTCACCCTTTTCTAGGGCAAGGTAATGGATATCCTTGGGAAATAAAGCAACGTAAAAGATTAATCCAAAATAAATATTGGTCAAATTACAAAGACTATTTTGAAAGGAAGAAACTTACTGTTCAAATAACAAAATGCACATGGCCCAGTGAATATTCATTTTTGTATTTTTAAATTTTTAGTTTTATTTCCCAGTACAAATAAATTTTTCTTAAATGGAGACCAGAGTTATAACTAAAGGCAGTTATTTCAATAAATTATTTTATGCCTTAAGAGAAAAGACATTTTAATAAATGATATCCTCAGTTTTATCAGGGAATAAAAACCTTAATTATTATTTTATTTGTTGAAGATCTAATATCTGAGGGATCCTTTTCATTTTTTTTTTTTTTTTGCATCAGGATCTTGCTGAGTTGCCTAGCCTGATCTTGAAGTCCTAGCCTCAGTGATTCTCCTGCTTTAGCTGCCTGAGCATGCACCACCGTATGTGACTTTGAGGGAGGGAATTTCTTCAAAATTTAATTGTATGTTGTACTAAAAGGACTACATAAGTAGTATTACACAGAATGTCTTTCATTTTTAAATATATGTCATATATTTCTTAATATTACCAATACCATTACTATTTTGAACTCATGCAATAAGTAGTACCTTGTAAGTATTGGGCACTGTTCTGAATAAACTCATCAAATACAACAGAAGTGTCAAGAGTTCAGTCTAGAGGAGAGACAGACTACTATAAATCAACAGTTAATTATATAAAAGCATGTTTGATTTTATGGCAGATATTTGCACAGGTTGGATCCAAAGAGGAAGAACTTGTCCTTGACTTGAGCCTTGAGGGATGAGTAAAAATCAAGACTAAAAGCAAAGGACAAAGGGCAACAGAAACTATCTGATATCTGGTGCAATGAAGTTTGAGAAACCTTACACAGCTTTGTCAGGCAATTTTAGATCTTTTGAATGGAAGAAGTATTGGATATGAAGAAGACAGTGGAAAATAATACTGAATAAGCAGGTAGAGTCACTAAAAAGGGCTTAAAAATCTTTGTGGTCTGCAGAATGATTGTTTAAAATTGCACTGTAATAAAAAAAGAATATCAAAAGCTATTTTACAACGAAGAATAAATATAAGTGGCCTATAATAAGGAAAAGATATTTCACCTTATTCAAATAAGCATAAATTGAAAAAATGTCACTTTAATTTTGGGAACAGTGTCATAACTCAATACATGTATACAGTGTGTAATGATTTTACAGTACATAATATACAGTATGTAAAGAGAGTTACCATCCAAAAAGCTCATTGGTAGCTGGGTGTGGTGGCACACGCCTATAATCCCAGCACTTGGGAGGTTAAGGCAGGAGGATCACTGTGTTTTCCAGGCTAGCCTGTGCTGCATAATGAGTTCAAGGCCAGCAAGAACTACCCAGTAAGACCCTCTCTCAGAAAAACAAGACCACAAAAAGCTCATAGGTTAAATCAATGTTCACTGGTTACAAAACTTTGGGAAAACAGTAAACTTACTGGGAAAATAAGTAGTTAAAAACTT
Organism: Fukomys damarensis; assembly: GCF_012274545.1. Taxonomy (NCBI): domain Eukaryota; kingdom Metazoa; phylum Chordata; class Mammalia; order Rodentia; family Bathyergidae; genus Fukomys; species Fukomys damarensis. The sequence goes on from NW_022900914.1 coordinate 39,894,714, forward strand.
TATAGAGTAGGGGTCAGCAAGCTATGGCCAATGAGCCATATCTGAAATGTGTTTGTACAGTCATCAAGAGTAATTTTTTATATTTTTAAATGGCTGGAAGACGTACACTTGACTACTGCTTTTTGAATGGCTTTTACTGCATACTTGAAAATGTCTCAAGCTAAAATTACAAGACAAAATAGTGTGTATATGTGAAACATATGTGAAACACTGTGATAAAGTCATTTCAATAAGAACTAACATTGTTTGAATTGCAAGTAATGTCAGGCCTGCACTGTCAAAAGTTTTTATAAAAAAGTGATATTTCCATTCCTACACAAATTCTCCACAATATATTTTCTAATTTCAAACTACAGCAGTATTTTTCAGACCTCTATGCATGTGCAAAGGAAATTTCCATATTTCAAAATCCATTAAACTGCAATTGAGGAACTTTAATTGGAAGTGATTTGCAATGTAATGACATGCTAAAAGGCATTCTAGCCTTTTAGCTAATAGAATTCTAAAAATGCCTTCCAATCTGTGAATATGCTCAAATAAAACCATATGTTCATGGATTGATATCAGTGTTTGGCAGTACCTATGTACTGTATGTGCAAGGCATTTGCAAAGGTGAAATATGGAAAATCTCATTGTACATGAGCATTAACAATCAATATTTAATGCAATAGATTTGGATGACAGGGAACACCAATGTTATCTCTCCCAAAATAATCCATTTCATTTTTGTAGGCAGATATTTCTATCATTGTGCTCAATTTTATCATATTTTTATTTCATCAATAAAGATTTATGGAAATCTGTTTTCTCTCATTATATATGTACCTACATAATAATTTCAGTTTTGCCTCTTGGCCTACAAGCCTGTAATATTTGTTGGCCTTTTACAAAGAAAGTTTGCTGAACTCATATTTAACAATATATCAGAGATTAAACTTTGCATATTCACATATTCTTTATTTTTTTTTCCCCATACCGGGGGTCAAACTAAGGACCTTGCACTTGCCAGGAAGGCACAGCACCACTGAGTTACATCCCTGGCTCCAACTTCACATGTTCTTTTAGAAAATCTTCCTAAGAAAATGATAGGATAATGTATGTCCAAGAGTGGTGATTAAAGCACTGCTTAAAAGAATGAAAAACTAGAAGCAACTTACATGTACATAAAATGAAATAATCTTGTGCCTTTCTGCTTTTAATTCAGGGGATATGTACTTTCATGTCCTTCTATTCATTAAAGACATTATTAATAATTAAAATACATATATCTGCATTCAATTTGTTGATATTTAAGACCTTTGCATCTACATTATTAAGTATACTATGTGATTTTTTATTTTTCACTTGGATTGTTCTTATCTGGAATCACAGTTCTCTAGCTTTATAAATGTGCCCTTTTCTGTTCTCTGGCGAAATATATATCTGCTTGTCCACTGAAAATAAACAAAGGATAGCAATACATCTGAAAAGAAATTATCAACCCTTGTTGAAGGACATAAATTAACATCTGATTAAAATACAGACACAGACCTTGTCTTATTTTTCTCATTGCTGGGACATAATACCTGACATCCAAAGTTAAAGGAGGAAAGGTTTATTTCAGTTCACAGAGGTTTCAGTCTATAGTCAACTGACTCCAAGGCAGGATGCCATTACAGAGGAAAAATAGTTCATGGGAAGCAGGCAGGAGACAGTGAAACAGCAGCAAAACAGCAGAGGCAGTAGCAGCAAACCTCCCTTTCTCTTTTATCCCATCCAACCTTCCAGTATTTTGGGTGGTGCCACCCACACCCAGGGTGGGCATTCCCCTTATGCACACCTAGAATGATTCTAAACCAATTAGTGGACAAATTTAGTAATCATTTATCCTAAATCTAAGTATCATACACCCTAGATCCAGCCACTTCCAAAAAGCCCCACCTCTGTCTGCATGAGGTTTGGGTGGGGGAACAAATAAATACAATCCATAACAGACCTACTATGGCTGGGAAGACTACATCTAAAAAAATCAATTCTAGCTCCCAAATAATCTCAACAACTCAGCGAAACTTTAATTGAAGCCCTCTCCCCCACCAACATTTCTCATGGAATTTGAGGGACTAGTCTTAAAATTCATGTCAAAACAAACAGTAAAGAATATCCAAGAATTACTCTAGCTACTATTAAGACTATGCAGCACTGAAATACAAGGGTATAAACCAAAGGAAAAAAATACTCATATATGCATAGTTTTACTTTTGGGTCCTTCTGTGAGTGCTTTATGTTTAGTGGCGTTGTAAGTGTTAGTTATAAAATCTGGATCCAACAAATTATTTCTGGAATAAATCCGATCTCACTTTGTTATTCTCCATGAATGCTGTGATTTTTTCCTCTATTTTTAAAAATTGTAACAGGGAATTGGAGTTAATTTGAGGAAGATACACCTCAGTACTTCTTAAATCGACACTATCACTCTACCATGAAAGTCTTTACTTTTTACTTTCTTTTTGGAAACACTATACAGTCTTTACATGATGATCTCTTATAAGATTCCTCACTTTTCATTTATTTGAATGTCCCTTCAGCAAAATGAAGTGTAAAGTAATTATAATTACATGCTCCTCAATCTGACAGAGTTCATGAATCTTTAGGGTCTGGGGCAAAACATTTGTAGTTATCTATAAAATTTTTTTAAACTTTTGGATCATTTTAGTCTTGGAATCCAGTTTAAATTTTTGGATTTACACAATAAAATATGCTCACAGACCTCTGAGAAATTATTATATACTTAATAAATCAAGAAAATAAAAATCATATGGTTGTATATTTCATTTGCAGGTTCTTTACCTGGTAGACTAGCATATACATGAAATAAAGACAGGAAGTAAAGCTGATTGACTAAGGCAAAAATACTGTTAAATCATATTACATTAAAGTGAATGAAAGCAAGAAGCTACCACTAGTCACATTCACCCAACTTCAAATTTAACTGATATCTATTAGTAAAAAAATCATTCAATATTATAGATTTTGTTTTGTTTTGTTTTGAGATGGGTTCTTGCTATGTAGTTTAGGCTGGTTCCAAACTCACTATGGAATCCAGGCTGGCCTCAAACTTGTGGTGATCCTCTTACCTGAGCTTCCTGAGTGTTGGAATTACAGGTGTGTGCCACCATACCTGGACAAAAATAGAATGTTTACCATGTGCCAGATGTAGAGATAAATTTACCATAAAGCCAATGAAGCTTAAAATTTATTACTTGTCACTTGTACCTAAACTTGTGCTTCAAAACCTAAGTTCCTTTAAAAAAAAAAAAAAAAGTATTCCTCAAATTATATAAGTACGGACTCCATGAAATCTGGTTTTACCCTAGCCAGCTGCCTAACTAAAAAGTTTCTACATACCTAGTGGACTATGTTACCATATGCTTAGTTGTTTAGAATCATATGTCTAGGACACTCAACTATGTATTGCCTTCAAGACACTCATTTTTATAAGGACACATACTAAAAGAGAAAGGATAGAAAAAGATATATGGAAATGTAAACCAAAAGAGAGTAATGGTAGGTATACTGCTAAATAGACAAAATAGACTTAAGTAAAAAAAAAAAATGAGATAAAGAAGGTCATTATATAAAGGAGTCAATTTATCAAGAAGGTATAACAAGTGTAACTGTTTACAACATTGTAGCATCTAAAGCAAATATTAATATAACTGAAGGGAATAATAGAGTGCCATACAATAATAGGAGACTTCAATCCTCTGCTATGAACTCTGAATGGATCAGCAATAGAATATGCATTCTTCTCAAATATACATGGAAAAATTTCCAGCATATATCATATGTAAGATCACAAAACAATTCTTAGAAAATTTAGGATTAAAATCCAGTGTGAAACAGGAAAAGGGCTGAAGGTGTGGGAGAAGTGGGAAGGGTAGGGGAAAGGAAATAAGGGAAAAGAAAAAAAATATGAGAAAACGAAAAAATGGAAATAAAGTTATTGTAAATAGGGAAGGAAGGAGGGGATGAAGGGAGGTCAAGGGGGTATGGGGAAAAAATGAGAACCAAGACCTGTCATGTAAAGGTACAAGATCCCAATGATGAATATAATGATGATCCCAATGATGAATATTTCAGGTACTGTATACCTGAAAAGTACCAATAAACTCAATCAGAAAAAAAAAGACTAAAATCTATTATCTTTTCAGATCCCTGTAGCATAAAATGAGTAATCAGAAGAATCTTGGAAAATTGATAATTGTGTAAAAATTAGGAATGCTCCTAAATAACCAGTGAGTGAAAGAAAATATTAAAAGGGAAACTTGAAAATATCTTGAAATAAATGAAAATGTAAACACAACATAGGAAAACTTATGTGAAACATCAAAAGCAGTTCTGAGAAGTTAGTTTACAGCAATGAGCTACCCCAGAAAGAAATATCTCAAATAACATTATATCTCAAGGAACTAGAAAATGAACATAAGCCCAAACTCAGCAGAAAGAATGAAGTAACAAATGAAAGAATAGATATAAATGAAAGAGAACAAAACAACAGAAAATATCAAAAAAACTAAATATTGCCAAACCTTTAGCTAGAACAAGAAAAAGAAGGAAGATTCAACAAAGTCAGAAATGAAGAAGGGTAAATCACAATTAATAGTGTAACAGAGTTAAGAGGATGGGCCCACAGGTGCCCAATACATAACTAAAATTAGGATGAAGCTTGGCAACTCTGTCTTCAGTTTATATGTTTCCTTTATTACCCTATAACTATGGATGAGATCCCTGCTTAGCTCCGCACATAAGCATATTAATAATTTGATGAATATGTCTAAAAACGAGCAATGCAATATTATTAGCCCTAAATTTATCTATATTGTCCCTTTTTAAGACTGAGAATAGTGAAATAAGAGTAAGTTTCAGGGGTATTCAATTATTAGCTTTTTTTTTTTTTTTTTTTTTTTTTCCTATTTTTTGTTTTTTTTTTTTTTTTTTTTTTTTTTCCTATTACCAGCTTTTACAGCATTCAGTTTCAGACCCCTTGGAGCAATGGTTAGAAGTCTCTGGTCATAGATGTAAATCTGCATTCACCTCAGATTCCAGGGAAAACAGCCTTGTGACCCACACCATGATCAGGTCATCCCCCTAAGTTGGAACAATTACCCGATGAAGGAAATATAGGCTACCCATAAGAAGCAGCCATCATTTCATGATGAGAACCAAACTACCCCTTTAAGGAATGATGCTTTCCCAGAATCTTACAGAACTAGTCGAGATACCTATCAACCAGACCACGACGTGACCAGGATTATCAACCCTGCCAGCTGTGCAAACACTCAGCTACACAAACCCCTAACCCTTGTCTTTGTTTTCCTTTTCTAATAAACACCAAAGTTTCTGTCAGCCCTTCAAAGGCAGATCTTGAACCTGTTTATCTGTCCTCCAGAAAACAACCCATTAAAGCTTATTTCCAGTCTTTGACCACTGCTCATCTTCCTGACTGGTGTTTTGAAATGGGGGCTGAGCTGGGTCTCTTAGGACCCTTAAACTCTGAGGATAGTCATAAGACCAAACTATGAACAGGTATACACCAGCAAATTTGATAATCTAGAAAAGAATATATTCCTAGAAACCTTCATCTCACCAAAACTGAATCAGGAAAAAATAGAAAAATAGAACAGGTCAATAACAGGTAACGAGACCAAATAAGGAATAAAAAGTAGATTTCACTGTTGAATCTATCAGACACTTAAAGAATATCATTCCTTCTCAAAATCTTTCCCAAAAATTGAAGAGGAGGAAAACTTCCAAACTCATTGTTATGGCTTGTGTATAGATGTCCTCCCAAAGCCTTATGATTTGGCTGAATCTAGATTGTGTGGTTGATTCATGGTGGGGTTAGGTTTGAGGGGACTACGATTAAGGGCATGAGTGCTACTTTCCCTCGGTAGTCTGAATAAGATAAAAGGGGCAGAAAGAAGCTGTTAAACTCTCATTGCTTTTGCCCCTCTGCCACCTTGCTTTGGAGCCAGCTCTTTATGGACTGAAACCTCTATGAACTGTAAGCTAAATAAACCTCTCTCCTTTTTATGTCAGGTGTTGGGTATTTCTTCTCAGCAACAAGAGAAAAGTAACTAACATACTCATCTATGAGGTCAGAATTACCTTGGTAATAAAGCCAGAGATCAGAAAACTACAAGAAAAGAAAATTACGGAGTAATGTCCCCAAAGAACACAAATGCAAAAATCTTTAATATAATATTAGCAAACCCAAAAGCATTATAAGACGACTTGGGTTCTGTTGAGGAGTCCTTGCCTATGCTTTTGCCTTCAATAATTTTTTGTATTTTGTCTTTCAGCAGGTTATGTTTCCTATTTAACATTTAGTTCTTTGATCCATTTGATTTTAGTTTAACACATGGTGAGAGATATGAATAGCCATTTTCCCACCACCATTTATTAAAAAAGCGATCTTTCCTTCAGTGTGTTTCTGGCCCTTTTATGAAAGATCAAATAGTTGGATGTACTTGGGCTTATTGATGAATCTTGTTTTGCTCCATTGATCCTCATGGCTGCCTTTGTGCCAGTACCACAATGGATTTGTTGTTCTTGTTTTTTTAATCACAGTAGCTTTGAAATACAACTTCCTGTTTATAGCGGCACAGTTTGTAATAGCTAAAACTGCCCATCAGTTGGAGACTGGATAAAGATGTGGTTTTTCTATAAAATGGAATATTCCTCAGCCATAAAGAATGAGAAATTAGATTCATTCATAGTAAAATGGATACATACTGCGGATACATTCCTAAGTGAAATAAATAAGTCACACATGTGTAAATACCGAATAGTTTCTCTGGTGTGAATACTGTAATAGTTGGGTAATGAGGGAAAAGAAAAAAATGTGAGAAAATGAAAAGATGGAAATAAAGTGTTTGTAAATGGGGAGGGGAGGAGGGTGTGTGGGGAGGGCACAGACAAGGGGAAAAAATGAGAACCAAGACCTGTCATGTAGAAGTACAAGATCCTAATGATGAATGTAACTGTACTGTATCCCTAAAGTGTACCAACAAATTCAATTATTTAAAAAAATAAATAAATGAAATACAACTTCATGTCCAGGATTGTATACTACAAATATGTAACAAGAAAAAAATGGAAGGTGATTAAGAGATGAGTGGAGGGGAGAAGTAGGGAAGGGGGTGAAAAAAAGAAGACATACCAATTTCCCACAAGGAATATAAAATATACAACACACATGTAGTAATGAATTAAAATTTAAAGAACTTTTTAAATGATTCCCATGATCAAGTGGGATTCATCCTAGAAATATGAGGATATTTAACATATAATAAGTAAGCATGAGATACCACATTAACAAAAGAAGGACAAAATTCATACAATCATATTAGTAGATGGAGAAAAATCATTTGACAAAATTCAACATCCCCTCATTATAAAAACTTAAAAAGGAACCACCTATAAGAGGGATGTATTTCAACATAATAAAAGGCACATATGACAAATTTTTATCTACTCTTATATGCACTGGTGAAAATGTAAAGGCCTTTTCTTCTAAGATTAAAAAGACAAGGATGCCCCTTCCACCATTTATATTCAGCATAGTACTGGAAGTCCTAATTCACTCATATAGGATACGAAGACATGAAATTGTCTTAAAAAGGAAAATGCTTATTTGTTTAACCAAGGAAGTAAAATGTTTGTACAATATAAAACACTGATGAAAGAAACTGAAGATCACAAAAATGAATTAAAAGACATCCCCTGTTTTTGGAATGGAATAATTAACATCATTGAAATATCTATACTAACCAATACAATCTATAGATTCAATGTAATTCCTATGAAAATTCCAATGTCATTTTCATGGAAATATGAAAAAATATTCCTAAAATTTGTGTGGAACCAGAAAAAAACTCACATAGGCAAAACAATATTGACAAAATAACAAAGTTGGAAATATCACATTACCTGACTTTAAAATATGCTACAAAACTATAATAACCAAAACAGCATGGTAATTGTAGTGGATTAACTAATGGTCAACTTGTAACACCCAGCTGAACTGAATCAGTGTGATCTGGGATTGGAAGATCTGCCTGAGGATTGTTGTCAGTAGCCACAGGAAGATCTTGGCCTGTTGATTTTCTAAGAGAAGCTTGCTGTGGATGTTTTTCCTAGTGCAAACTCCTCAGAGGATGAGCCTTGCTATCACTGGGAATGGATGCTGTTTTTGTCAGAGGAGCTCTGATCTTCACTTTGATCATCACTTCCTGGCTCTAATGTGGATCCCTCAACTTGGTGGCACAAATCGTCCATCTTACCAGTGTAAGATGGCTTGTACCACTGGCCTTTGGGCCTTCCAGGTGCAGATCCTCAGAACAGGCAAGCATAATACATTTTTGTAGGCTCTACAACACTGGCTGGACTCATGAGGGACATTGCCTTGGACTTGAAACTGTTAGCTGGACTTGTGTGGGACACATTGCTGGAATCTAGGCCCTTGGCTGGATTCCTTGGGCCCTTAGCATGCAGTTACTCTCTTGCACTCCCTTGCATTTCACTTTCTGGGTAACTATCATAAAACAATTCTATAAACTATATATCCTGTAGTAAATGTATTCTCTTGCCAAAACCCTGACTTCAACAATAATGTTATGAAAAACAGGCACAAGTGACAATGGAAATAGAATACAGAACCTAAAGATAAATGCACACATTTGCAGCCATTGTTAATTAATGTATTTTTACAGTACTGGGGATAGAAGCAAGGGCCTTGTGCATGTTAAGCAAGCATTCTACCACTGAGCTCTACCCTCAGCCCTGCCACTTGCTTTCTGAAAAACATGCCAAGGACACAATAGATAAAGCACAGTCTCTAATGTTCTTGAGAAAACTGGGAAAGCACACATTGAAGAATGAAATGGGATCCTTATACCTTATAAAAAATCAATTCAAAAAAAATAAAAAGACTTTAAGTGTAGGCTCTGAAACTGCAGAGCTATAGAAGAAAATATGAGAAAAATTAATGACATTGGTCTTAGCAGGGATTTCATGGATAAGATTCCAAAAGCAGAACAGTAACAAACAGAATTCCATCAAATGAAAAAGGTTTATAATAAAGGAAACCATTAAAGTGAGGAAGCCTCTCCTGGACTGGGAGCAGTACAGTAGCACCTCTTTCATGAACACTTCTGTTTGCTAACAGTTCGGTCTGCAAACAAAAGTACTTGGGAAAACCTTGCTTCTGTTTACAAATTCCAAATGAGATAAAAAGCACAACCATAGCTATCTCCCCACACAAACAAAAATGCAGCCATTTTTCCCCAAATCATAAAACAAATACTTTGTAAAACAAGGTACCACTGTATTTGCTAAGGGTTTAATAGTAAAATGTTACCTTAATTTGACAGTTTATACATACACTGAAATATCACACTGTATCCCATAAATCTGTGTAAATACATGTTGATACTTTTGAAATGTTTAAGGAGATGGAAATGTTAACTACTCTGATTTGATCAATGCACATAGTATACATATACTGATTTCACTGTATCCCATAATTTGTAAAATCAAAATAATAAGCCCAAGCACATTAAGTGTAAAAGCATAAAATGTATAAGAATCTCAACTCAGTAACAAGAAAATACCAGACTTAATGGGCAAAGAATCTGAACAGATATTTCCAAAAGAAGAGATATAAATGGCCAACAGATACATGAATAAAAGCTCAACATAATTATTACGGATAAATAAAAGTATAAGATACCACCTTACATCTATTTGAATAGTGACTATCAAAAAAAGATGAATCAGGGGCCCAGCACTGTCCCCATTGCCCCGACTGCCCAGGGCACCACTGCATGAAAAGGCGAGCACCCAGACCTCAGTATGGCCATGCTGGTATCTGAATCCACACTTCAGAGGTGCCTGGGGTTATAAAGGCCATAGTTATGAGCTCCAGAAGATAGAGCAGAAGTGAGCAACAGAGAGAAGGCCTCTCTGAGGCTCCTTGATGAAAATTGAAGCCCACTGGGAAAGCGAAGAAAATCTGCAATAAAGGTGCACTGTACCGCTGTGGTTGCTAAGTAGGTGGGATCAGCACCTCCCATTGAAACCAGACTCACTTTGGGGAAAGGGCAGCTGAAGCCTGCAATAGAACCTTACACAGTTCAATCCTGCAGGAGATCAGTGAGCTCAATTTGGGCCTTGCATCCAGAAAACAGCCTGAATCTCAGGGACTACAGCTGGTTTGCTGAGATTAATTTACTTAGATCTGCACACTGCTGCCCACATTGCCTACTGTGACAGCAGAAACATACTCTGAAAAAGACTCCCTATTTCTTTTTTCTTTTTCTTTTTCTCTTTCTCCTTTCTTGTTCTTCATTTCTCCCCCTTTCTGTTCCTTTTCCTGTCCTATTTTGGATTTTTTTCTGTCTCTTTCCTTTTCTCAATTGTCATTATTTTTATAGGAAGGTGAATACAGCTTCCAGTTTCCCTATTGCTATTAGTTTGTTTGGTTCTTGTCTTTGTTCTTTAACTCTGTCTTTTCCTCAAGTTTGTGAGATCATCCTTTATCTGCCAGAATAACTTCTAACCTTTCCCTCTTCTTCTTTTTATCCCTCCCTCCCCAATTCCTTCTTTGTCCTCATGCTGAAGGGTAAATTTGCTATATTGAAAGGTTTATTTACTACAAACATATTGTGGGATAGTTCTTGATTTTGATCTAGTTTACATGGTTAAAGGTGACAGATTAAGAACTACCACAAATTGTCAATTTCTAAGTTGTTTTGATGATACTGTTGATGCTGACTGTATCACTTGGGCTAACCTCTCATGACTGATCTAATCAGTTGTCCTTTCTGATATACTGAAAACAAGATTGCCTAAGAGTCATTAGGGACTCAAAACCTAAATACCAGCTATACCTGGAACACACCTCTGAAAAGTAGTCATTCTGTAAGAGTTCTAAATACAATCAATAAGGATACTCACCATAAGCAATAATGAAGTATCAACCCAGAAATTAATCCAAAAAGAGTACCAACAAGAAAAATAGAAACAAGAAGACACCAAAACAAGGCATAAACCCAGATTTCAGCTCATCAAAAGCAAATTCTATGGTTAACAAGGTGGAAAAATTAGCATAATCAACCAACTGGTCAACCTGAAATGATAGCATAGGAAGTAAAAAGAAAAAAAAATAGATGAAGGAGGCTCTACAAAAATTCAAAACAAAAATAATTTCCCAGGTAACGATAGAGACGATTAGCAGAATGAAAGACATGATTAGAGAGACTCTAGAACAGAAACTACAACAACAAACCAGATGAGCTCAGGACCATGATGGAAGTTGTTAATGGCCAGCCTGGATAGGAAACAGAAATCCTGAACACCCAAGAGGAAAAAAAAATGAAATCCATGAAACAAATTCAAACAGATATCCAGGAGATGAAAAATTCTATTGAAAGCCAGGGAGCTAGCCCACTGTTAATGCCACCTGCCTCACAAAGACAAGTTCCCAAATTCGATGCCTGGTACAAAACAAACAAACAAACAACAAAAAACCATCAAAAGTATTTGCAGGAGACTGAGCCAATGTGAAGACAGAATTTCAGATACAGAAGACAGGTCTGTCGTTAGTAACAATGAAAAAAGATTTCTTGAAAATAGTAAGGAACCACGAGAAATCAATCCATCAGCTGCTAGATGACACAAAGAAGAATAACATACAACTAATGAGTCCATAAAAAAGAGAGTAGAAATTATATTTAAAAAATGTTCACAGAAGTAATGGCAGAAAACTTCCCAAGCAGGGGGAAAGAGCCTGACGTACAGATAACAGGAAGATAGGACTTCACCTAGGAATGCTAAAAAAAAAACTACACACAGACATAACAGTCAAGATCCAAGAAACCAAACAAGACAAAATACTACCAGCAAATAAACAAATCACACACAAATAAAAGCTTATCATAATCACAACAGACTACTTAACACAAGCCCTCAAGTCAACGGAGTGAAGTATTTCAAGCCCTAAAATAAAACAAGCTCCAACCTAGAATTACATAGCTTGCAAATCTACCATTCAAAATTGATGGAGAAATAAATACTTTCATAACAAAGAGCACCTGAGGAACTTCATGAATACCAAATCAGTGCTCAAAAAAATTTTAAACAATATCCTAGAAAAAGACAATGAGGATCACAACCCCAGGAAGCCCAGGAGAATGAATCCATCAGGCACAAAAAGAAATTTAATGCAAAGGGGAGAATTCAACAAAAAAAGTCATGACAAGGATAAGTCAGTACATATCAGTTATAACCATCAATGTTAATGGTCTCGATTCACCAATTGAAAAAAATAGACTGACAGAATAGGTCAAAAAGGAAGATCCAACAACATGCTGCATACAAGAAACACTTAATTCAAAAAGAAACTCATAGACTGAAAGTTAAAGGGTGGCAAACAATGTTCCATGTGACAGGAACCCGGAAAAAAGCAGGAGTAGTTATCCTCTTTGCAGATCAAATGGATTTCAAACCAACACTAATTAAGAGAGACAAAGGATACTACAGCCTTGTAATGGGAAAAATCAAAGAGGAAGAGATGACTGTCGTCGTAAGTATATATGCACCAAATACTAGTGCAGCACCCAACTATATAATACAAATGTTACTGGATGTGAAAAATTAAATAAGCACTAATACAACAGTAGTGGGGAAACCTCAATACCCCACTGTCAGAAATAGATCATCTAGACAGAAAGTCAGCAATAAAACACTTGAACTGAACCAAAGTTTTGAACAAATGGACTTAATAGATGTCTACAGAGTATTCCACCCCACAAAATAAGAATACACATTCTTCTCAGCTGCACACAGGTCATATTCCAGCATAGACCATATCCTAGCTAATAGAACATACGTAAGAAAACGCAAAGGAACTAAAATTATCCCCGGTATATTATCAGACCATAGTCAATTAAATTGGAGATCAGTAACATAAGAAACCGCAAGAACTTCACAAATGCATGGAAATTGATTAACACTCTCCTGAACAATGAATGGGTCACAGAGGAAATTAAAGAAGAAATTAGACAGTGTCTACAATTAAATGATAATTCCAGTACAACATACAGGAATCTATGGGACACAATGAAAGTAGTCTTATGTGGGGAATTCATAGCAGTGAATGTCTATGCTAGGAAAACAGAGTGAGCTCAAGTAACCTGATGCTGAACCTCAAGCTCCTGGAATAAGAAGAGCGAGACAAACCCAAAGCGCATACAAGGGAGGAAATTATAAAGAGCAAACCAGAAATAATCACTGCAATGGAGACTAAGAGAATGATACAAAAAAAAAATCAATGAATCAAAGAGTTGGTTCTTTGAAAGAATAAATAAAATAGACAAACCATTATCCAACCTTATCAAAATAAGGAAAAAGGCTCAAATCCATGGATTAGGAACAAAAAGGGTGAAATCATAACAGATCCAGCAGAAATCTAGAGGATCACCAATACCCACTTCGAGAAACTGTACTTTAATGAAATAGAAAACACAGAAGAAATGCCCAGATTCCTAGATACATACAAACTACCAAAGATGAACAAAGAAGGTATAAAAATTCTAAACACCCCAATTTCAATCAGTGAAATTGAAAACATAATTAAAAATGTATCAACAAAGGAAAGATCAGGCCCTGATGGCTTTGCTGCTGAATTCTACCAGCAATGTCAGCAAGAGCTAATGCCACTACTTCTCATACTCTTTAATGAAATTGAAAGGGAAGCAGTACTCCCAAATTCATTCCTGGAATCAAGCATTACTTGGATGCCAAAAGCAGAGAAAGACCAAACCAAAAAAGAGAAGTACAGGCCAATCTCCCTAATGAACATAGATGCAAAAATCCTCAGTAAGATACTGGCACACAGAATGCAGAGGATCATCAAGAAGATGATACATGTGGGATTCATCCCAGATATGCAAGGATGGTTCAACATAATAAGTCAATAAATGTAATACACTATATCAACAGAGTCAAGGACAAAAACCATATGATCATCTCAATAGATGCAGAAAAAGCATTCAACAGAATCCAACACCCATTCATGATAAAAATTGGAAGAGATGGCCTTCATCTCAACCCGATAAAGGCTACCTACGAAAAACAACAGCCAATATCATACTACATGGTCAAAAACAAATCTTTTGTGCTGAAATCAGGAACAAGAGAAGGATGCCCACTATCACTACTCCTTCTCAGTATAGTTCTGGAAACATTAGCCACAGCAATTAGACAAGAGAAAGAAATTAAAGCGATAAAGACAGGAAAGGAAGAAGTTAAACCGTCATTATTTGCTGATGACATGATACTCTACATAGAAGATCCCAAAAAACTGCTAAAAAAGTTCTAGACTTAATTGACAGATTCAGTAGAGTAGCTGGATACAAAGTCAACACTCAAAAATCAATAGCCTTCTTGTACACAAGTAATAGACTCACTGAGAGAGAAATTGGGGAAACAATCAAATAGCATCCCCCAAATGAAATACCTAGGAATCAACCTAATGAAGGAAGTAAAAGACCCCTACCATGAAAACTACAGCACTCTGAAAAAAGAGATTGAAGAGGATATACGAAAACGGGAAGACATCCCTTGTTCCTGGGTAGGAATGACCAATATAGTAAAAATGGCCATACTTCCAAAAGTGCTATATAGATTCGATGTAATTCCAATTGAAATCCCAACAACATATTTCACAGAAATAGAGAAGGCAACCCAAAAATTCATTCAGAACCAGAAGAGACCTAGAGTAGCAAAAGCAATTCTAGGCAACAAAGACACGACAGGGCTATCACAATCCCCAACTTGAAACTATACTACAAAGCCACTGAGATAAAAACAGCATGATACTAGCAAAGAAACAGACCTGAGGATTGGTGGAATAAATTAGAAGTTACAGAAACCACTCCAGACACACTCAGCCACCTCATCTTTGACAAAGGAGACAAACACCCTTATTGGAGGAAAGATAGCCTCTTTAATAAATCGTATTGGAAAAACTGTATTTCAACCTGCCAAAGATTAAAATTAGACCCATATTTCCCCCCACCATGCACTAAACTAAAATCAAAGTATATTAAAGATCTAAATATTAAAAGAGAAACACTAACCTGGCTGGAAGAAGTTAGGTAGAACTCTTGAAGACACTGGCATAGATAAAGATTTCATGAACAAATCCTCAGTTGCATGTGAACTAACACAAAGAATCAACAAGTGGGCTCTCATTAAAAAGTTTCTGCAGAGCAAGAGAAACCACCAACAGTGTGAAGAGACAACTTTTACTAGCTGTTCCTCAGACAAAAGTGTACTATCTAGAATATATAAAGAACTTAAAAATCAGACCTCCCAAATTTAAAGATCCAATCAAAAAGTGGGCATCAGAAATGAACAGACATTTCTCAGGCACAAAAGTAGAAATAGCAAGTAAACAGATGAAAAAATGTTCAACATCACTGGTCATTACAGAGATGCAAATGAAAACAATCCTGAGATTCCACCTCACCCCAGGAAGAATGGCTGCGGTCATGAAATCAACCATTAACAAATGCTGGTGGGGCTGTGGGGAAAAAGAAACCCTGCTCCACTATTGGTGGGAGTGTAAACTGGTGCAACCACTGCGGAAATCAGTATGGAGATTCCTCAAAGAACTAGGATTTAGAGGTCCCATTTGACCCAGCTATTACCCTGCCAGGTATCTTCCCAAAAGAATTAAAAGAATCATACCATAGCGATATATGTGCATTCATGTTCATAGCAGCACAGTTTGTAATAGCTACAACTTGGAAGGCCCAGGTGCCCATCAACTGGAGAATGGATAAAGAAGATGTGGTTTTTCTCTAAAGTGGAGTACTACTCAGCCATAAGGAATGAGAAATTAGAGATATGTATAGCTAAATGGATGCACCTTGAGGCCATACTCTGAAATGCAATAGGGAACACAAATGTAAATACCAAATAGTTTCTCTAGTGTGAGAAACTGAAAGTGTAAATAAGGGTAAAATGTGTAACAGATAATGTGAAATAGGAAGAAAGGTCCAAAGGGGAAGGGGAAATGGGAAGGTAGAGGAATGGAAAGAAGGGAATGAAATTAATATGAGAAAATGAAAAAATGGAAACAAAGTCTTTGTAAATAGAAGGGGGTGGAGATGTTAAAGGGAGGGCAGGGGAATGGGGAAAAATAAGAATCAAGATATATTACGTAAGAGTACAAATCTCCAATGATGAATGTCATTATATTATATACATCAAATGTACCCATAAAATTAGTTTTTAAAAAATTATATCAAGAATTGAGAAATAAAACTGCATCTAACTAAAAGCTTTTGCATAGCAAAGGAAACCATCAGTGCAGTGGAGAGACATCCTATAGAATGAGAAAAATTATTGTCAGCTATTCTTCTGACAAAGCATTAAGAGTTAGAATGTATAAAGAAGCCAAACAATAAGTAATTCAAGAAGTGGACAAATGAACTGAAATTTTAAAAATAAATAGAAAGAGCTAGTGTTGTAACTCTGTGGTAAAGCACTTAATTGTAATGTATGAGAATGTGATTTTAGTCCCCAGTAACACACACACACACACACACACACACACACACACACACGTGATCAAGGAAATCTAAATCAAAACTATGTTAAGATTCCATCCAACCCCATTCAGAATGCCTATTATGAAGTATACAAAAATTAATGTTAGCAACAATAATGCAAGAAGACAAGGAAGTCTTATACACTGTTGGTAGAAGTTAGTACACCCACTATGAATATCAGAATGTAGGTTCCTCAAACAACTACGAATGGTCATATGATCCAGCTTTACTGTGCCTACTATATACTAGAAAGAATCAAAGCCAGCATACTATAGAGCTACCCATATACTGATGTTTATGTGAGAACTATTCATAATAGCCAAGTTATGGAAATATACTAGCAGTATCTAATGATAGATGACTGGATAGAGAAAACAGTGTATGCTGTATATATGCAATGGAGTGTTATTCAGACAAGAATTAAGTCATATAATTTGCAGGAAAACAGGTTGAACTGGAGGTCATCATGTAAAGTGAAATAAGCCAGACTCAGAAACACAATATAGCATATTTCCTTCATCTGTACAATCTGTAAAACAAACCAAAAATTAGTGAACATGAAAGTACAGGGGAGATTCTTAGAGATGACATAGGGGTAAAAGGAAGGTAAGAGAAGGTAATGAAAGGGGATAGGACTAAAGTATTTTACATCCACGAACAAATATGCCACAATGAAACCCATTAGCCCAAGGGTACCCAACATTTTTGGCACCAGGAACCAGTTTTGTGGAAGGCAATTTTTCCATGGACTATGGGGTTTGGAGAGAAGGATATCTTTTAGGATTAGACTCCCATAAGAAGCACAAAACCTAAATCCCTTTCATTCACAGTTCAAACGGGGTTCAAGCTTTACTACCCATACCGTAAAACAAGTGTTGGGGACTGGCTAGAAATACAGATGAAGCTTCCCTTGCTAGATGGGGCTCATTTTCTGCTGTGTGGCTCTGTTCCTAACAGGTTTAATTCCTGGGTCTATGCTCATATATTGCTTATTGCAATTATCTATTTTTTTCTTTTTATTGAGTTTATTGGTACAATCTAGGTATACAATACAATTACATTCATCACTGAGATTCTGTACCTTTACATAATAGGTCTTGATTCTCATTTTTTCCCCTTGTCCCTGCCCTCCCTTCACCCCCTCCTCCCCTCCCCATTTACAAACACTTTATTTCCATTTTTTCAGTTTCTCATTATTATTTTCCTCTCCCTTATCACCTTTCCCCCACCCTTCCCACTTTCCCTACACCTTTAGCCCTTTACTTCCTATTTCACATTATTAATTGTCTCATTAGGATCCTGTGTACTATTATAGTTTTTCACACCAAAGAAACTATTCGGTATTTCAGTTAAAGAAATCTCTGTATGAACATTAAAAATAGGGAATCCTAAAATAAAACTAAAAAGGAAAGTAAAAGAGAAAAGGCAATGATGTAACATTAAAATAATCCTTAATTCTGGAGATGAAAATGGTCCCTGAACATATTTAAATTGCTTCTCGCTCTTATAGTCTTCTCTTATTCTTTTTTTCATTATTTAGAGAATACTTTATTAGTTTCCGTAATCAAACCCACACAGATATGACCTTACATATTTAGTGCAATGTGTTACCCCTGTACACATGGAAAAAAAATTAAAAATAAAAATAAAAATTAACATTTCTAGACCAATATGGTTGTCCATTTCTGTAGAATGCCAACTCAACACAGTAAATTGGGATGACTTTTTCCAAAGTTGG